>NC_134765.1:10716878-11406256 GCF_050436995.1 Anticarsia gemmatalis | reverse complement strand
CGCCAACCAATCTTCGACTTCCTCGCCCCGCACGTCCGTAGAGGGGGAACCCCAAGCCGTGGACTTGGCATTGAAGTCCCCCAGGACCAAGGCGGGGCGAGACCTATCACGGCCGACCACGGTGCCGATCCGCGCGAGAAACGCCTCGAATTCAGCCAGGCTCCGGTTTGGCGAGAAATATATGCCGACGACGACTATGTCTCCCCATGTGACCGCCACATAACCATGGCCCCTCGCTGTGGGCACGAGGGGCGGAACTCCGACGGCGGCCGGGGAGACTACGGCTACTGAGCCGTCTAAATCACCCGCCCAGTCATCCCTGGGCGGAACAAAGTACGGCTCTGCCGCCACTGCCAACTTTATCGACCACTGTGCCAGGCTTTGGGAGAAGAGATCCTGGGCCCTGGCACAGTGGTTCAAGTTCGTTTGGAGGAGATGGAGAGCCATTACTGTTGGGTCTCCATCTCCACCACGTCTACCGGCACTTCGGCGGCGTTGGAGGCCGCGGGCCGGTCTGACGACTGCGAAGCGGCCTTGGCCTTCTTCGCAGTCTTCTTGCCCTTCTTCTTACTTTTCTTCTTGGGGTTTTCCCCCAAATTCCCCTTCTTCTTTTGGCCCTTTGGTGGGGCGCAGGCTTTGCTCCCCACCACGTGCGCCGCCGGCTTGCCTGCCGCGGCGCATACGGCACAGTTCGGTGCTTCCGAGCACGACCGGGCAATGTGGCCCGGCTTGCCGCACCGGAAGCACGTGCCGCTCCTGTCTACTTCAGATGTGCACCGCGCACAGACGTGGCCGCCTTCCAGGCAGCGGTAACAACGGCGCTCGCGTGGGGGGAGAAGCTCCACCCGCGCCGACACCCAACCGATCAAGAGGCGGCGGCCATCGACAAGTTTTTTGGCCGCCGCAACTGGGCAGCAGGCCCAAATAGATCCGCCGCCGTGAGGGCCGAGGCGGATCTGACCCAGCCGGACGGAGTCCGCTGGGCACTCGCCAGCCCTAGAGAGGGCGGCTTTTACTTCCTCCGGGGAGGTGGAGTCGTCCAGGCCCGTGATGCGTAGCTCGGCGGATTTCGTGGGCCTGGACACCCGGACGATGTCCTCCGGCAGTACCTCGCGTAATTTCGAGGCGAAGGCGTCCGCCTTCTCGGCTCCGGACGCTCCTGGGAGCTCAAACATGCGAGCCCCCGTGGCGGCAACCTTGAACCGGACGTCATTGGGGCCTATGCCCAAGTCGGCCAGGTTGATTTTGGCCTTTGCGTCCCCAATGACGTCCTTGTAGGAGGCGCCGTTCTTCACCGCCTCCGGCTGCAGTGTTATGACGACTGCAGCCGATTTAGGAGTCCGGAGCTTCGCCGCCTTCTTCTTTGTTGTTTTAGGCGCCTTTTCCTTGGGCGCCTTTGCCGCCTTTCCATTCTTCCCGACGAGCTGCCACTCGTTGGCAGTCGCCGGGATTGCGGGAGCCTCTTTAGCGGGCATGGCCGCCACCGCGCTATACGACGGTTGTGGTTGTTTGTCGCGCTTCCCTTTGGGAGCCGGTGGATTTGGCGCGGTGGTGGGTTTTGTTGCCGGCGCTGGTGGCGCCGTCGCCTTGCCCTTTCTGGCGGCAGGAGTTGGTGCCGCCGTCTTCTTCGCTCTAGCGGCGGGCACAGGAGGTGCCCCTGCCGCTTTCTTGTCTGCCGCCAGGGGCGGACGAATGCGGGGCTCCGGCGGAAGCCGGGCCTCTATGGCCCCAAAACGGGCGTCCACCATGAGGCGGAGGTCGGCGATGGCGGATTCCACGGATGGAGGCGCCTGCCCAATTATAACGGGCTGGGCGCCGGTGGTGGTGGTGTGGATGTTCTCCACCACAGCTTTAAGCGCCGCCATCTCTTTATTGAGGTGGTCGACCTCCGCCTTTAGCCGGCTGTTTTGCGCCTGAAGCGCTAGGTTTTCATTCGTCGCGGACCGCCGACTTAACTCAGACGTCGCCAGCCTGATGTTTCGGGCAGCGTCTTTTAATGACTTAATAAAAGTCCCTTTAAGGTGGCCGGACTTGTCGGCGACCGCGATTACTGCCTCCAAATTGCTTTGGATAGCCTCTGCCAATTGCTTGGCAGACTTGTCCTCCGGGTCCTCCGACTCTGGCGTCCTTGTCGCCGGCGCCTTCTTCTTCTTCCGCGCCCCATCCGACTCCTCGGACTCAGGGCGCGGACGTCTCTTTCGCCAAAGGCGACCACTCACTGACGGCTGGGTGCCGTCAGAAATAATGCTCATGTCGGAGCCAGTGTCAGAGTCGACACTGGACTCCTGAGCAACGCGGGACCTCGTCCTCCCGCTGGGGCTCCCAAGATGAATGGGGAGCCGCTCCAGCAATACAACGGGGGACAGGGGCCTAGAACCCCCTCCTCCTCCGATCACCGACGAGGGGCGCACAATACTGGGCGTGCGCCGCCCCTCTACTGCAGCGCAGTCTGCACTGCCGGGCTTTTTGCCCCCAATCTCCTCACTATTGGGCTTCTCGCCCCTCCCACTGTTATCTTCGATTTGGTTTTTGAGATTTAAAGATTCCATAAAAGTCCCACGAGTATGGGGGAAGTAAACCGTCCACCCAGGCAGAGCCCCCTGTACCTGGGTAACCCTATTACACGGTGAGGTCGGGCAGGTTTCACCGGATCTTAAAACTAAATTTTTTATTGAGGTTAAGTCCTCTTGGCCCGGCCAATTAAGGCAAGGCCCTCGGTCCCAGCAGTGGCCGCGAGACGTGACCACGACACCTCCACACCGAAGTCTGCCCTCCCGGAGACGATACCGAAACCGGGAGAGCCCGCCCTCCCACCGACGGATCACCCGTCCCACTCCTGTGCCCTCTGCAAGCAGAGGGACACGCACAGTGATTTTTTATAGAGGTTTTCTTCCTCGCGACCGCTGTCTCCCCAACCTCCGACAAGCAGCCCCCGATCCTGACCCAAGAGTTGAGCCAGGCTTGCGGTTTGGGTCCGCCGAGAACAGTACTCAGCGGACACCCCCACCCCGGGCAGGACATGAAAGTCCGCCCCCCCCATGGTTTTTTATAGAGGTTTTCCTTCCTCTCTCGCGCAGTGGCGCTCGCGCACCACCACACGGTGTGAAGGGACCTGGTTCTGAGCCTGAAGGCCTCAGAACGAAACGGTCCCTTCGGGTCTGTCTTGGCTTCGCTAATGCTACTGAGCCCCCTCACCACGACAAGGTGCAGACCCACGAGGGGGAACCTAACCTAACCTAACCTAACCTAACCTAACCTAACCTAACCTAACCTAACCTAACCTAACCTAACCTAACCTAACCTAACCTAACCTAACCTAACCTAACCTAACCTAACCTAACCTAACCTAACCTAACCTAACCTAACCTAACCTAACCTAACCTAACCTAACCTAACCTAACCTAACCTAACCTAACCTAACCTAACCTAACCTAACCTAACCTAACCTAACCTAACCTAACCTAACCTAACCTAACCTAACCTAACCTAACCTAACCTAACCTAACCTAACCTAACCTAACCTAACCTAACCTAACCTAACCTAACCTAACCTAACCTAACCTAACCTAACCTAACCTAACCTAACCTAACCTAACCTAACCTAACCTAACCTAACCTAACCTAACCTAACCTAACCTAACCTAACCTAACCTAACCTAACCTAACCTAACCTAACCTAACCTAACCTAACCTAACCTAACCTAACCTAACCTAACCTAACCTAACCTAACCTAACCTAACCTAACCTAACCTAACCTAACCTAACCTAACCTAACCTAACCTAACCTAACCTAACCTAACCTAACCTAACCTAACCTAACCTAACCTAACCTAACCTAACCTAACCTAACCTAACCTAACCTAACCTAACCTAACCTAACCTAACCTAACCTAACCTAACCTAACCTAACCTAACCTAACCTAACCTAACCTAACCTAACCTAACCTAACCTAACCTAACCTAACCTAACCTAACCTAACCTAACCTAACCTAACCTAACCTAACCTAACCTAACCTAACCTAACCTAACCTAACCTAACCTAACCTAACCTAACCTAACCTAACCTAACCTAACCTAACCTAACCTAACCTAACCTAACCTAACCTAACCTAACCTTTTTTTTTTTTTTTTTTTTGTTAACTCGGTTAATGCATGAAATTGCATCCCCAGCGCCCGGGGGAGCGCTGGGGTATGTGGGGCTCTCCGAACCAGAAGGGCTAGGCCTACCCACTAAACCACCGAGGTGTTGCCTCCTCCTCGCCGCATGGTGCCGAGGTCACGGGAACGCTTTTAAGCACACATCCGCGACCCCGACGCGGCCGTCCACACGTGGACTCCTCCACAGTGTGGGACGACACCCCAACACACGGGTACCGTCCCCCCACTATGCCCCCTTGTGCAATGGCCAGCAAACTCCCCCGAGTTCGCCAGCCAGGGGGCCTTCGGAAGCCGGGACAGGCCACGCGCAGATGCGCAGCATGTCCCGGCCGCCGGCGGCGGAAGATGTGTAGGCCGCCGCCACCTCCTCTCCGACCAACGAGCCCGAGAGCGAGATCCCAACGCTCCCGGGCCCTACGGTCCCACCACCAGCCGCCATGGGTTAAGAGCCGGGTCCGACCGCCCGACCCCCGGCTCCCCACGGCAGCCCCACCGTTGCCGCATCTCGCGGTGCGGCCCCGCCCAGTCGCGGAGGATGGGATTCATCCCTTCCTCCGCGACTAGCCTCTCCAAAACCGGCCAGACTGAGTCCACTCAGCCCAGCCGGCCGGCCGCTTTTGGTCCCCCGGGCTACAACGGTACCACCCAGACGGGGAAGCGGCCTCTCCACCACCAGCCGCCATGGGTTAAGAGCAGGGTCCGACCGCCCGACCCCCGGCTCCCCACGGCAGCCCCACCGTTGCCGCATCTCGCGGTACGGCCCCGCCCAGTCGCGGAGGATAGGGTTTAGCGACCTCCCTTCCTCCGCGACTAGCCTCTCCTAAACCGGCCAGGCTTACGTCGCCAACCTAACCTAACCTAACCTAACCTAACCTAACCTAACCTAACCTAACCTAACCTAACCTAACCTAACCTAACCTAACCTAACCTAACCTAACCTAACCTAACCTAACCTAACCTAACCTAACCTAACCTAACCTAACCTAACCTAACCTAACCTAACCTAACCTAACCTAACCTAACCTAACCTAACCTAACCTAACCTAACCTAACCTAACCTAACCTAACCTAACCTAACCTAACCTAACCTAACCTAACCTAACCTAACCTAACCTAACCTAACCTAACCTAACCTAACCTAACCTAACCTAACCTAACCTAACCTAACCTAACCTAACCTAACCTAACCTAACCTAACCTAACCTAACCTAACCTAACCTAACCTAACCTAACCTAACCTAACCTAACCTAACCTAACCTAACCTAACCTAACCTAACCTAACCTAACCTAACCTAACCTAACCTAACCTAACCTAACCTAACCTAACCTAACCTAACCTAACCTAACCTAACCTAACCTAACCTAACCTAACCTAACCTAACCTAACCTAACCTAACCTAACCTAACCTAACCTAACCTAACCTAACCTAACCTAACCTAACCTAACCTAACCTAACCTAACCTAACCTAACCTAACCTAACCTAACCTAACCTAACCTAACCTAACCTAACCTAACCTAACCTAACCTAACCTAACCTAACCTAACCTAACCTAACCTAACCTAACCTAACCTAACCTAACCTAACCTAACCTAACCTAACCTAACCTAACCTAACCTAACCTAACCTAACCTAACCTAACCTAACCTAACCTAACCTAACCTAACCTAACCTAACCTAACCTAACCTAACCTAACCTAACCTAACCTAACCTAACCTAACCTAACCTAACCTAACCTAACCTAACCTAACCTAACCTAACCTAACCTAACCTAACCTAACCTAACCTAACCTAACCTAACCTAACCTAACCTAACCTAACCTAACCTAACCTAACCTAACCTAACCTAACCTAACCTAACCTAACCTAACCTAACCTAACCTAACCTAACCTAACCTAACCTAACCTAACCTAACCTAACCTAACCTAACCTAACCTAACCTAACCTAACCTAACCTAACCTAACCTAACCTAACCTAACCTAACCTAACCTAACCTAACCTAACCTAACCTAACCTAACCTAACCTAACCTAACCTAACCTAACCTAACCTAACCTAACCTAACCTAACCTAACCTAACCTAACCTAACCTAACCTAACCTAACCTAACCTAACCTAACCTAACCTAACCTAACCTAACCTAACCTAACCTAACCTAACCTAACCTAACCTAACCTAACCTAACCTAACCTAACCTAACCTAACCTAACCTAACCTAACCTAACCTAACCTAACCTAACCTAACCTAACCTAACCTAACCTAACCTAACCTAACCTAACCTAACCTAACCTAACCTAACCTAACCTAACCTAACCTAACCTAACCTAACCTAACCTAACCTAACCTAACCTAACCTAACCTAACCTAACCTAACCTAACCTAACCTAACCTAACCTAACCTAACCTAACCTAACCTAACCTAACCTAACCTAACCTAACCTAACCTAACCTAACCTAACCTAACCTAACCTAACCTAACCTAACCTAACCTAACCTAACCTAACCTAACCTAACCTAACCTAACCTAACCTAACCTAACCTAACCTAACCTAACCTAACCAGGTTAGGTCATCCTTTATTTAGGTCGCTTGTCACACCTACTTGCCGTCGGAATAACACTTCCTTAAAACTTGATTCATTAATTATTCATCAATACTTTCGTTTCGTATATTTCACTTCATTCATTCCGACATTTCATTCATTTCGTTCCTTTCAACCATTTGCATTCGGATACGAATACGGATTCAGATACGGTTTCGGATACGGGTTTAGGTAAAGCTCCTGATTAGGATACGGATTTGTTTTAATTTTTTTTTTTTTTTTTTTTTTTTTTTTTTTCTTTTCTTTTTTTTTTGTATTACGATTCGGAAATGGATTCGGATTGGGATTCGGATACGGATAAGGATTTGGATTCGGAGACGGATTCGGATAAAATATTGATATAAGTTCGGAATCGGATGTGGATCCATTTACGGATTTTGATTCGGATTTCTGTATGTTTCGAAATATGACTGATAAAAATAAGATTTCAGGGAAAGGTAAAAAAAAAAAAAAAAAAAAAAAAAAAAAAAAAAAAAAAAAAAGAATAGATTTCAGGGAGATGTTTTAAGATTTCAGGGAGATGTTATAAGATTTCAGGGAGATTTTATAGGATTTCAGGAAATTTTTATATGATTTCGGTTTTTTTATTTATTTTTTTGATTTCAGGGATTTTTTATAAGATTTCAGGGAGATGTTATAAGTCTTCAGGGAGAGGTAAAAAGATTTCAGGCAGATGTTTAAAGATTTCAGGGAGATGTTATGTTATAAGTCTTCAGGGAGATATTATAAGATTTCAGGGATATGTTATAAGATTTCAGGAATTTTTTATAAGATTTCAGGGTGATGTTATAAGTCATCACGGAGATGTTTAAAGATTTCAGGGAGATCTTATAAGATTTCAGGGAGATGTTATGTCTTCAGGGAGGGTGAAATCTTATAACATCTCCCTGAAATCATTTCATTCATTTCGTTCATTTCAACCATTGGGATTCGGACTTGGATTCGGATATGAATACGGATACGGATTCGGATACGGTTTCGGATTTCGATACGGATACGGATTCGGATACGGATTTAGGTACGGTTTCTGATTAGGATAGTTTTGATTTTTATTTTAATTATGATTCGGATACGGATTCGGATTCGGATTCGGATTCGGATTGGGATTCGGATTCGGATACGGTTACGAAATTGAATATAGATACGGATACGGATACGGATGCGGATGCGGATGCGGATACGGATACGGATACGGATACGGATACGGATACGGATACGGATACGGATACGGATACGGATACGGATACGGATACGGATACGGATACGGATACGGATACGGATACGGATACGGATACGGATACGGATACGGATACGGATACGGATACGGATACGGATACGGATACGGATACGGATACGGATACGAATACGGATACGGATTAAATATAGATATAAGTTCGGAATCGGATATGGATCCATTGACGGACTTTGATTCGGATTCGGATTTGTGTCGGTTTCGAAATATGACTGATAAAAATAAGATTTCAGGAAGGTATTACGTGGGCCACTACTTATATTTTGAGCTTTACTATGAAAAACGGTAAATATGTGAGTGAAGGCTACTTCATCGTGTTCTCGGGTGTTCTTATGCATGATCTAGGTAGATTTTTATCCGATCTAAACATTTTTTAATATTTTTTTTTTCTTTCCCGAAGACCCCTCAAAAACAGGGTGTTTAAAAGCATAACCTGACTTGAGCCGATGAAAAATTATTGTTTACGGTATTTATTGTTGACGTTTTTGATTAAAATAAAGTCATTTGATGTCAAACTGTTACGGTATGGCGAGAAACTCATTCATTCGATTTCTTCGTCCACATATTAGCCGGTTGTTTAACAAGATGCGTTAAGGCTGACAGTGTTTTTATAGAACTCGACCTGCAGGATTTTGTGGTTTTTCCATATTTTAAACCAGACTTTAGGCAAATTTTTGGTTGTAAATCAATAACAATTAACCATTCTACATTTTTCTGAAGGCACTTTGTGCAGTGATAAAGATTTTATAAAAAAAAAACAAGGGACTGTTTGTTTCGAAATGCTTCGAGCGCGAATAACTTTTTCTGGATTTGGTTCATCTTAAAGCACCCATAAAGTCGACTGGTGTTTATTTTTTCGCTCATGCGCATAGATACTACACAATTTGATACATGTATTTTGAAGCAAAACGATAGATTTTTCAAGCATTTATTTGCGCTAATCTGCGCGAGGACCTTATCTAATTGTTGTAAAAAAAAAATTGGTTCATTTAGAAAAAATCTTCTAATGGGAAATGTTGTTACCTAATATTTTATATCTAAGAGTGGAAATAATGTTTAGGATTGCGTTATTCTGTTGATGCACCAGGAAACGAAAATGCATAATTAATTTTCGAACAGCATCAGTTTTTCCGGGCACAACTGGTGACCTTGGACGACCTTCAGGAATTTCATTGGTGAGGGATAAATAATTATGATGGAACTCTATTTATTTGCGTTTTAAATTTTCAAAGGATCGGACTATATCGCCAAAATAATAGATAAGTCGATATACACACGACTGTTTCTTTAAGTCAGGTCGAAAGTCGTAAAAAATATTTGCACGAAAATGTTAACATCCGAATGCCATTTTCCCCCACACTTACAATTTTCGATCGACGACATTGAAAATATTTTCAGCGCAGATTTCAAAACGTTCTTCGGAATGTAGTAGTAAAAAATGTCAAACTTTACGATGAAAACACCAATTGACGTCTAAAACAATCAGATTCGTCAAGGCTCAAAATATAAGTAGTGACCTAAGTATAAAATTTCAGGTAGATGTTATAAGACTCAAAAAAGAGCAATTCGCGCTATTTACGGCTTAGGAGCGCGGGTCTCTCTGCGGGAGGTATTTGGGAAAATAGGTATACTGACGGTGGCATCACAGTATATTTTTGCGAATTTGATGTTTATCAAACAAAACATCAGTTCGTTTGCTAAGAATAGTGACATTCATAACATAAATACCAGAAATAAGCGCAAATTAGTAGGTCCCTGCAATAGATTGCAAAAAGTACACAACTCATTTGCAGGTCTTGGTGTTCGGTTGTATAACAAACTTCCCAGTAGTGTTATGGATCTTCCCCAACAAAAATTCAAAGTAGTTGTTAAAGATCATCTCATTAAAAGGGGTTATTATAAAGTTGACGATTATTTAATGGATAAGCAACCCTGGGATTAGTTGCGCGTTCTACACAAATTAAGATTAAATATCTATTTATGTATATATACATCTTTGCATTGTAAAAATATAAATCAGTAATTTAACTCTGTAACAGAGAGGTATCGCACGAGTCTCAGTGGTATTCATTGTCTTTTTCTTTTTTTTTTTATTCTTAAAATGGTGGGCTCCCATGCCAGGGTTCGTCATGCTCACTAAAATGTCATTGCTTGCGGCGGCGTCGTGTGCCGGGTCACCCCCTTCCCTCTAATATGTGCGAAGGGGGTGATGGCTGGTCCATGCGTCATACTCGTGAACCTGCTTGGAGTGACTGGTCGTCCTGGTTATGGCGAGTTTGCCAAAATTTTTAAGAAAATACATATATAAATCAATATAATTAATTCATTGTGCCATAGTATGCTCTTGAGATGCCTCTTATGATTGCAATACTATCATTGTGTAGGTAGATGCTCCCAATGCTCCCATTATGCTTCCAATACACTTGTTATCGTGCTTACTAGCACCTTAATATTATATTGATTTAATTAAATTTATCTTATGATCAAAGTGTTTTCGGTGGTGTTGGTAGCAGCTCCTTACATAATCAATGATTTATACCAGACATAATTATATTGTTAAAACCATTTGGCGATTAAAAACAGTGGCCAAGAGTTTCTTGCCAGCTCTTCTCATTGGCCCTACCTTCCGAACTGGCGGTAAATTCACTCTTTGTATCATTGACTATCATAAGTGTCAGCATTTGACCTATATGAATAAATGATTTGATTTGATTTGAAGATTTCAGGGAGATGTTATAAGTCTTCAGGGAGAGGTAAAAAGATTTCAGGTATATGTTATAAGATTTCAGGATTTTTTAATAAGATTTCAGGATTTTTTATAAGATTTCAGGAATTTCTTATAAGGTTTCAGGATTTTTTTATAAGATTTCAGGATTTTTTTATAAGATTTCAGGAAATGTTTATAAGATTTCAGGAAATGTTTATAAGATTTCAGGAAATGTTTATAAGATTTCAGGAAATGTTTATAAGATTTCAGGAAATGTTTATAAGATTTCAGGAAATGTTTATAAGATTTCAGGAAATGTTTATAAGATTTCAGGAAATGTTTATAAGATTTCAGGAAATGTTTATAAGATTTCAGGAAATTTTTATTAGATTTCAGGAATTTTTTATAAGATTTCAGGAATTTTTTATATGATTTCGGGAGATGTTATAAGTCTTCAGGGAAAGGTAAAAATATTTTAGGAAGATGTTTAATGATTTCAGGGAGATATAAGATTTCAGGAAATTTTTATATGATTTCGGGAATTTTTTTTTAAGATTTCAGGATTTTTTTATAAGATTTCAGGGAATGTTATAAGTCTTCAGGGAGAGGTAAAAAGATTTCAGGGAGATTTATAAGATTTCAGGGAGATGTTATAAGATTTCAGGGAAATGAAATAAGATTTCAGGGAGATGAAATAAGATTTTATTGAGATGAAATAAGATTTCAGGGAGATGAAATAAGATTTTATTGAGATGAAATAAGATTTCAGGGAGATGAAATAAGATTTTATTGAGATGAAATAAGATTTCAGGGAGATGAAATAAGATTTTATTGGGATGAAATAAGATTTCAGGGAGATGAAATAAGATTTTATTGAGATGAAATAAGATTTCAGGGAGATGAAATAAGATTTTATTGAGATGAAATAAGATTTCAGGGAGATGAAATAAGATTTTATTGAGATGAAATAAGATTTCAGGGAGATGAAATAAGATTTCAGGGAGATGAAATAAGATTTCAGGGAGATGAAATAAGATTTTATTGAGATGAAATAAGATTTCAGGGAGATGAAATAAGATTTTATTGAGATGAAATAAGATTTCAGGGAGATGAAATAAGATTTTATTGAGATGAAATAAGATTTCAGGGAGATGAAATAAGATTTTATTGAGATGAAATAAGATTTCAGGGAGATGAAATAAGATTTTATTGAGATGAAATAAGATTTCAGGGAGATGAAATAAGATTTTATTGAGATGAAATAAGATTTCAGGGAGATGAAATAAGATTTCAGGGAGATGAAATAAGATTTCAGGGAGATGAGATAAGATTTTATTGAGATGAAATAAGATTTCAGGGAGATGAGATAAGATTTTATTGAGATGAAATAAGATTTCAGGGAGATGTTATAAGATTTCAGGGAGTTTATATGTAATTTATGGAAGTCATAATATCACTTCACGGAGATGTTATAAGATTTCAGGCAGATGTAATAACATTTCAGGAAGTAATTATGTGATTCCTGGTAGTCATAATATCATTTCAGGAATATATTATATACAAGAGAATTGAAAAAAGATTTCAGGGATATTGTATAATATTTCAGGGAGATGTTATAATATTTCAGGAAGATATGATAAGATTTCAGGGAGATGTTATAAGATTTCAGGAAGATATTATAAGATTTCAGGCAGATGTTTTTATAATTTCGGGGAAATGTTATAAGATTTCAGGGAGAGGTTATAAGATTTCAGGGAGAGGTTATAAGATTTCAGGGAGAGGTTATAAGATTTCAGGGAGAGGTTATAAGATTTCAGGGAGAGGTTATAAGATTTCAGGGAGCTGTTATAAGATTTCCGGGAGATGTTATGTAACTTCAGGGAGTCATAATATCACTACAGGGAGATGTTACAAGATTTCAGGGAGATATAATTAGATTTCAGGGAGACTTTTCCTGGCAGATTCCATGATGAAGACATCACATGGTCATAAAACTCAAAGGTGATTAAAAGAAGGCTGAAAGACTTAGTTTACATAGTGATTATTAACGCACAGCCCAAACCACTGGACAGTTCGAGACGAAATTTGGAACGGCAGGTAGATGTTATGACGTGAAGTAACCATTCGATTCCATTCTGTTCATTTTGTTCATTTCATTAATTTTTTATTCGTTTCATTGGTTTCGTTTTGTAAGATTAATGAAATCAAAATCAAAATCAAATCATTTATTCATTTAGGTCAAGTGCTGACGCTTATGATAGTCAATGATACAGAGAGTGAATTTACCGCCAGTTCGGAAGGTAGGGCCAATGAGAAGAGCTGGCAAGAAACTCCTGGCCACTCTTTTTAATCGCCAAATGATTTTAACAATATTTATGCTGGTATAAAACATTGATGATGTAAGTAGCTGCTACCTACCAACACTACCGAACACACTTTGGTCATAACATAAATTAAATCAATATATTAAGGTGCTAATCAACAAGATATAATAGTATTGGAAGCATGATGGGAGCATCTACCCACATAATAATATAAATGAAATCATAAGAGGCATTTCAAGAGCATACTGTGGTAAAGGAAGTAGAGTTAGTGAAACGTAGTTGCTTAAAAAAAAAATTATGGCAGTCACCACACCCAGGACGACCAGTCACCCCAAGCAGCACCCGTTCACGAGTATGACGCGTGGACCAGCCATCACCCCCTTCGCACATATTAGAGGGAAGGGGGTGACCCGGCACACGACGCCGCCGCAAGCAATGACATTTTAGTGAGCATGACGAACCTTGGCATGGGAGCCCACCATTTCAATGAAAAAAAAGAATAATGAATACCACTGAGACTCGTGCAATACCTCTCTGTTACAGAGTTGAAATGACTGATTAATGTTTATACAATGCAAAGATGTATATATAAATATATAGATATTTAATCTCGATTTCTGTAGAACGCGTAACTAACTAATCCCATGTTTTCTTATCCATTAAGTAATCGTCAACCTTATAATAACCCCTTTTAATAAGATGATCTTTAACAACTACTTTGAATTTTTGTTGGGGAAGATCCATAACACTGCTAGGGAGTTTGTTATACAACCAAACACCAAGACCTGCAAATGAGTTGTGTACTTTTTGCAATCTATTGCAGGGACCTACTAATTTGTGCTTATTTCTGGTATTAATGTTATGAATGTCACTATTCTTAGCAAACGAATTTATGTTTTGTTTGATGAACATCAAATTCGCAAAAATATACTGTGATGCCACCGTCAGTATGCCTATTTTCCCAAATACATCCCGCAGAGAGTCCCGCGCTCCTAAGCCGTAAATAGCGCGAATTGCTCTTTTTTGAATTACGAAAATTGTGTCTATATCAGCAGCTCTGCCCCAAAGTAGAATACCGTAGGACAAAACGCTGTGAAAATAACCAAAGTAAACCAGTCTTGCCGCATCTACACCAGCAAACTGTCTTACTTTTCTTATCGCATAGGCTGCGGAGCTGAGCCTGCCCGCGAGCTTTGTTATTTGGGTGCCCCATTGAAGCTTATTATCTAAATCTATACCTAGGAAGGTTGCGGAATTGACCATTTCTAATACCTCACCATTTAGAACTACGTTCGTACCTAGATTCCTAGCGTTGGGCATGGTAAATCTAATGCATTTGGTTTTCCTTGAATTTAACAACAAATTGTTGGCTGTAAACCAATTGAGAACCTGTGTAAGAGCACCATTTACATCGTCAAAATCAGTTTTCTTACGATCTACTTTAAATATAAGCGACGTATCATCAGCAAATAGTACGATATCACACAGATCCTGTACCTGATGTGGCAAATCATTAATATAAACCAGAAAAAGGAACGGACCAAGGATGGAGCCCTGTGGTACCCCGAGACTAACCGCAGATCCAGTGGATCTTGACCCATTTATGTCTGTATAATGCACTCTCTCAGACAAGTAGGATGCAAGTAAGTCAAGTGCCACATCCCCAATTCCATAGTACTTAAGTTTATATAAAAGAGTATTGTGGTCAACACAATCAAACGCTTTGGAGAGATCGCAAAATACCCCAATAGCATCCTGCGACATCTCCCAAGCATCGAAAATATGCCTAATAAGTGTGACCCCTGCATCGATGGTAGATCGACCCTTTGTAAAGCCAAACTGTTTGCTGTGGAGTAAATTATACAAACTGAAATGGCTTTCTAGTTGCTCTAATATAGCCCTTTCAAATATTTTGCTAATAGCAGGCAAGATGGATATTGGCCTAAAGTTACTGGGCTCAGTTTTACATCCGTTTTTAAACAGAGGAATTATCTTACTGTGCTTCATTAAATTAGGAAACACACCTACATCTACACATCGATTAAAAGTTGCAGCTAAATGAGGTGCTATTTCAGCGATAATACTCTCAAGTAACTTGACAGAAATACCCCACAAGTCCGCAGTATTTTTGGAATTAAGCGACTTGAATACTCTGATTACGTCAGAGGGGTTTATATACTTAAAATAAAATGAGACATTGCACTGACTCACATTGCTCCTAAGTAATGATTCTGCTTTAGCGGTAGAGGAATTTAAGGAACTAGTCGTAATGACTGGTATGTCAGAAAAATAATTATTAAATGTTTGAGCTACGCCTAGGCTATCTGTAATAACCCGATTGTTAACATTTAACTCGAAGTTGTGATCGGGTGGTGTTGATCGTCCTGTTTCATTATTAATAATATTCCAAGTTGTTTTTATTTTGTTGTTGGAATTTTTAATCTTGTTGCTTAAATACAAAGACTTAGCAGCAGCACAAGATTTTTTAAAAATTTTTGAATAATTCCTAACATATTCAAGAAAACCTGGATTGAAATTGTATTGTTTCATGGCATACAGCTCATACATCCTAGCTCTACTTTTGTAAATTCCTACAGTCGCCCAATCGCAAAATTTCAGTTTTGTATTTTCCTTAGCGATCGTTTTTTCTTTAAAAATCGTATTAAACTGAGATTCAATAACGCTAAACAAAGATTTATAGAGATCGTCTGGGTCATTCTGAGTAATATCAATGTTGGAAATCAAAGCACCTACTATTATTTTAACACTACACATACACATAATTATTATTGTGTGTTATGGCTCGAGCTTCATTATTATTGCTTCTTTGTTTTTGTGTATACCGTCCAACTTAGATTGGCATTTTACATTTGTGATTGTATTCCGTGCAAGTACCTTGCTGGGAATACAAGTTTCGTTTCATCGTCCTAAACGATGACTCTCAAGACTACCAAAATCAAAGCGGCTTTTAACGTGTTCATTTCGTCTTACGGCTTTATTATTATTATTTTTTACTTTTCCTCCAGACACGAGCAGTGTTTGGGCTCGAACCATCATGGATAGAAGATAAGTGTACGTGTTAGCTGATAGCTAGTAGTAGGTCGAGAATAAAACCACTCGTCATATGTCAAATATATAAATGTATTATTATTAGAGTAGTGCGGTGCGGCGGGGCCGGGGCGGGGCCGGGGCGGGGCAGGGTGGTCGTCCACTGCTTCGTTCAGCTAGCACTAGGAGACTAGGAGACTAGGAGTCTAGGAGCGCAGGTAGTGGCGCGGCGTGTAGACGCGCGTGAGGTCGCGCTCGCTCATGGTGGGCACGCGCGGCTTCAGCTCGGGGATGATGGCGCAGCCCAGCACCGACAGCCCGTTACGAGCCCTGCCGAACCAAACAACACGCCTTCTATATCTGCGCTCACAAATACTCAGCTTCAAAGCGATCTATTGTCACGTTCTGAAGTAAACACTCATGGAGCACCGTGGACCGCGGACAAGTCCTCGACGTTCGTGACCGTACCTGCGTCCGAGTGTCGTTGTGGGTGTGTGCACTGTGTAGTGTGCGTGTACCTGATCGGCGCGTCCTCGTTGTCGGGCAGCCAGCAGTGCAGGGAGTACCCCCGCCGCGTCTGAAACAACCGCCTTCTAGGTGTCAATATGCTTGCCGACTCGCCACCACGCGCTCACAGTGCACACTGGCGCGGCTCGGCGACCACAAAGCCGTGCGTCGCGACTGTCATACCTTGACGGAGCTCTTGAGCTTGCTGCGCGACGCGCGGTACGTCTCCACGTCGGGGAGCTGCTCACTCGATTTTCTCGTACTCTTCGATGCAAGAATCGAGGAATCTGCAACATAGGCGCGACAGCAATCCAACGGGCGGCAACGGGCGATATCGCAACGTACTCACACTACTCACTTGTCTGTCTAGTACCACTAGTTGGCGTGGCTCGACTTTTATCTATTTACTACACTGACTTTTATAAACGTTGTTTGTATACAACCAGACCTGAAACAATTATTTGTGGATCGCACGCAATTGTTCCGTGTGGGAATCGAACCCACGACCTCCCGACGCAATGGGTTCTGTTTCTTATCTTTTCACACGCTGGTTATTTTTTTTACAATTTCTTCAATGGACTACTAATTTATTATATGTATAGATTTACTAAAGTGTTAATTATATTACCGAGTGCTTCCTTCTTCATAGTGAGCGTGAGCTTGCTGTCGGTGCGCGAGAGGCGCGCGTGCGGCGCGGCGGGCGGCAGCGGAGGAGCCCGCGGCCGCGCCGAGCGCGCCGAGCACGAGCACGCCGCGCAGTGCCGGCACGTGCACTCCTGCGACACGCGACACCACATCACGCTTGTAGCATTGCGTGAACAAGTATACGCGACGACAAGTGCGCTACGAGGCATGTACCTGACAGGGCTGGGGCTGCGGCGCCGAGTGTGCGGGGTGAGGAGGCGCGTCGCGCTCGTGCGGAAACCGCAGGCGCATCTCGACGTCGGCCGGCAACGCGGCGCGGCACGAGCCCGCCACCGTCACTGACCACCCGCCTGCATACATCGCACACGTTCTAGCCCATCATATTATATGCCATATTTTATGTGGGAACTTACTCCGATCTATATAATGCCATCAAAAACATTCTGTAAAAACCTCAAGTCTCGCCGTAAAAAGTTGTGAGATCTATATAATACCAAGTCGATTAATCTATTTAGTCTCTACTTAAAGGGCCTTCTGTCTTAAGTTATTACGTATGTTATTATCATGCCAATTTAAAAAAAAATACCTTTAAAACAAATAGACCGACCTGGCCATCGCATGATTTGATTATTAGTATGTATCACACTACACAGCACGACAAGAAGTTAATGCTCCTGAAATGTTAATGGCGAATTTGTGTTTTCTTGCGATGACCAAGTCGATCTATTTGTTTTAAAGGTATTTTTTTTTAAATTGGCATGATAATAACATACGTAATAACTTAAGACAGAAGGCCCTTTAAGTAGAGACTAAATAGATTAATCGACTTGGTATTATATAGATCTCACAACTTTTTACGGCGAGACTTGAGGTTTTTACAGAATGTTTTTGATGGCATCTCACTTCTTTTTGTAGAGCGAGCATAAGTCCAATTCGTATGGAAAGACGTTTTTTTTTCATAATTCAACATATTTTCCTATGGGAATGTTGTTCAGTTTCATGGTCTAAATACCCTTACCCACCCTATACCCCCTCCCGTTATGCTTCATATAGTAGGTACCTATTTAAACCTATTTATTGTATTTTCTACAGTAATAATAATTCATTAACTGCAAATGTAACCTTGTAATCTTATACATTTATATAGGATTACAAAGTTATTGTTGCAGTTGGTGTATTTAGAAAACTGGACCGAAATTAGAAAATATTCAATTTTTCCCATGATTAAGACACTAAACCCTATTTGTAGTCTAAAATTTAAGCTTCTAAGTCTGCTAGAAGTACCTTAGACTTTTGATGATCGGTGAGTCAGTGAGTCAGTGAGTCAGTGAATCAGTGAGTGACAAAATTCAAAATTTTAACAAGTTGTCATTCGTAAACTACTGGTTCAAATTGACTGAAATTTTAAATATACCGTGTTTATACAATGACTGATTAGTTGCTGAAAATCCAGGCTTCTTGTTTTATCCACAACGAAATTATAGGGGTGTCAAAAATAGCCCGAATTGCTTCGAGAAAAGGATGTTACGGCCGTGCCGCTTTTTTTTTGCTCGACTTGCGGGGGCACTTCCGTGCCCCCAGATATGGCTAGGCGTTTTATAATAGCAATAAGATTTCGTAATGAAGGTACACAGCGGCGTGCGCGCTGCACTCAGGCTGCTAGCACTTCGCCTTTTGCTTCGTTAAGTACCTGTCGCGTCGCGTGGGTCAGGCGGCGCGGGAGATTGTGCGGGCGCAGGCGGCGGGGGCGCGGGTCGCGGGGGGCGCGCGATCTCGCGGCGCCTGGCGGCTCGGCGCGCGCGCCCCGGCGCTAGCCAGCGCGGCGCCAGCGAGCACAGCAGACTGCCGCCCGACTCGCTGCTGTCGCTCGACGTGCCCTCCACCTCGCCTTCTGCACTCCCGCCGCCCTTGAACTCCGGCAGTTTGGCGGGATGTACCGTGTCATCTTCGCTCCGGTCCAGCGAGTAAGTTCTAGTTTTTCGTTTGTCGTTAGTCGCGTAAGGTTCGTCGGGCGAGCGCGCCAGGTCGTCGGCTCCGGGCGCCACTCGCTCGTAGGATAGGGAGCGGCGGGCGGGCGGCGCTCGGGCCCTCGGGCCGCGCTCCGGCCGCGGCGCCTTCTCGGCGCGCACGCTCCGCCGCGCCTCGTACTGCGGGGGCACCGACCGACGCGCTCGGACGTCGACCGGTTCGACGGCCTTCTCTTTGACACCTTCGTGCGAATGAAACGACGGTAAAATATCTAAATACTTTATTTTTCAAACTGTTACATAAATGCTCTCGTAAGCCTAGTATAACAAATAAATAATTCGACATCAGTATCGCAGCGCACGAAGACGGGTGCCGCTCGTGAAGTCTACGATTCGTGGGAGGTCCGTCGCTCGCGGCTCGGCCGAGGGACGACAAGTAACTAGTGCGGTGTGCAGCTAAGTGCAAGCGTCAGTGAGTGCGGCGCTACTCGACGGGCACGGAGGAAGCGGTGGTGCGGTGCAGCAGCGGGGGTGCGCACGAGACGGGCGGCAGTGAGGTACCTTCCTCGGAGAGGCGGGCCGCGCCCGGGCCCATGCGGCCGCGCGGCGGCGGCCCGCGCCGCGGCCCTGCGCCCGCCGCGGGGCTCGGCGCGCCGCAGTCGGCGCGCAGCGGAGACGTGGCGGCCGACTTGCTGCTCGGCGACGTCATGGTAGTCTGGTGCTTGGAGCGCAGCGCTCGCTTGTCGGCGTCGCTCATGGGAGAGGTGGCCGCGCTCTTCGTGTCCTTCGATCTTCGAAGCGTGTCGGCGGTCGCGGGCTGCGTGCTCCGCTGCTTGCCGTCGCCGCTTCTCCGCTCCGCTCTGAGCGGAGCGGGAGCGGGCGGCGCGTCGTCACAGTCGCGCTCGGAGGGCTCGCGGTACTCGTCCACGATGTCGGGCGCGGAGGCGCGGCGCGCGTGCGCGAGCTCCTCGGCGCCGGAGTCCAGGCTGAGGCTGCTGCGCTCCTCGGGGATGATGTCGAACACCTGGTGGAAGCGCAGCGAGTTGGCGCGCTCGCGGGGCTCGTGCGGCGCGGGCACGGACGCGCGGCGCGGCGGCGGCGAGCGCTCGTGCTCCGCCAGCGCCTCCAGCAGCATGTCCGCGATCAATCTGTTCGTGTTGCCGTTCCGCTCCACTCCGCGAACGTCGCCCGACGATTTCCTGTTGTTGTTGTTTTTGTGAAATTCGCCGTTGGGTGACTTCAGTGCTCTCTCGTAAATTGGGACGGGAATACGTGACTTTTTGTTTTTCGTGCAGTGGTTTTGATTTTCGTCAGAGTTCGTGGTCTCCGGTGAGCTTTGCGAGCCATTAACGTACTCCAGAATTTCGAGTATCTCTATACACTTGTTGCCGTCGTGTATTTCGGACTTCTGGTATATTCTCTTGGCGGCGCGGTCGTCGACGACGGGCGGCGGTCTCAGCGACAGTTTGCCGTGGACGTGATGGCGCTCGGCGCGATCTCTCGTCTCTCTCGCGTCTCTCGTGTCGAACCGCACGGAGCCGTTCTTGATCGCCTTGAAAGGCTCCCGGGCGTCGATGGGTTCGAGCTCCTTCCTCCAGGTTCGTTTGGCGACGTTCTCGTCCGACTTGGAGGCGGGGATCCTGGCGGGCCGGTGCTTGATGCGCATGCACTTGTACTCGTCCTGCGCTATCTTGGCGATGACGTCGTCGATGAGCGCGTTGACGATGGCGAGGCAGTCGCGCTCCACGTCGCGGCGCGCGCGGCACGACTGCGCGTGCTGGGAGCGCTCGCGCTCGCGGCACGACTCCGCGTACTTGACGCGCTCGCGCTCCAGCTCGCGGCGCTGAGCGCGCGTGCGCGTGCGCCGCGCACACTCCATGCGCAACTCTCGCTTGCGGTGTCGTCGGTACAGCCTCTGCTTAATTTTTTCGGGCATCCGATCGGCGACGTTTACGTTCTCCTTGTCGCAGTCGCATTCGTTGTCCTTGATGCCGATGAAGAAGGACTCGGGCTTGTCCCGGGGCTGCGGCGTGTCGTCGCGCCGCACGTTCTCGGGCAGCAGGTCGAGCACGTCGATGGCCGAGCGCACCAGCTCGCCTCTCCTGCCGCTGTACGCGCGGCGCAGGAGCACGGAGCGCGGCGAGTTGGGGTCGTCGAGGCTGTCCACGAGGCTGGTGCAGTCGGAGCCGATGAGGTCGGCGTCGTCGGAGGAGGAGGTGTTCACCTCCATGGAGTCGGTGTGCGGGAGCGCGGAGAAGCGCGGCACGACGGGGTTGTCGCCGGCGGCCGGGAAGTAGTTGCCGGCGCCGACGCCCCCGATGAGCTCGGCGGGCGCGCGCTCCGCCTGCTGCGCCGCGAGCGCCGCCTCCGCGTTGTCGATGAACACGTCCACGTTGGAGATCTCGACGTGCGAGATCTCGGGCATGACGGCGGCGGCGGGGTAGTCGGCCGGCGCCAGGTTGTGCAGCTCGTCCTGGAACAGCTTCTGTATCTGCTGCAGCACGGCCTGGTTCACGTTCTCGTGGTGCAGGTCGAAGGAGTCGCAGTCGCAGCGCGCGCCGGCGGGCGGCGCGTTGTTGTTCGACTCCACGCTGAGCGCCTCCTCGCGGATGGTGAGCGCGGTGTGCGCGTCGTTGTTGTTGCGCTCCTCGTGGCACAGCTCCTCGTTGCCGAAGATGATCTGGTTGTTGGAGGTGGGGCTGAGGTGCACTATCGTGTTCACTCCGGTGTTCTGTAACTTCACCTTTATCTCCTTCTCGACGATGCTTATCTTTCTATCGCTCCCGATCGACGCGTTCATACACTCCAGCTGATCCGTCAACGAGTTGAGACTCTCCACTAAAATATTCGATACGTACTCGTCGATATTAATGTTCTGTGTGTTTCTTAGAGCGGGCGGCGCCGGGCGCGGGTTGGGCGGGAGTCGCTCGGGTGCGGGCGCGTGAATGTCCGGGACGGGGTTCACGTTCAGCGTCTCGGAGACGACGATCTCTAACACCTCGTAAGACGGGGCGGTGTCTATGGTTAGAGGCTTGTCGTAAGGCAGTACGCGGTCGTCGTCGACATCGTCGCTGGCGGACTTTTCGCTGATTCGTCCGTCGATGTGTGCGCTCCTCGTCACGAGGTCGACGGGGCGCAGGGCCTCCTTGGCGGTGCACAGCGACGCAGAGAACGTGTCGGACGCTTCGCTGAGCGAGCGCTCGTCACTGAGAGCGCAGTGCGCGTGCGCGTGCGCGTGCGGCGGTGACGGGTCGCTGGGCGCGGACGTGTCCTCCGCCGTCGAAGACTTGATCTCTACAGTGGCGGTGTCGGAGAACTGCCTCTCTGTGAACTGCGGGTAGACGTCCCTTCCGAGTCGCTCGTCGAATTTGGAAGCGTCGCTGTCGGTGAAAGGGTCCGTGGTCGCGTCGACGTCCGGGTCGGGGCGGTGCGCGTGCGAGCGATACGTGCACTCGGAGGTGTCGGCGCGCGTGGCGCGGTCGCGCGACTCCTCGGCGCGGTCGTAGCTGTTCCGCATCGCGGCGCGGAGCATCTCGTCGCTCCCGCGGAAGTCCCGCGAGTCGAGCCGCTGGCGCTTGGGCGTGGCCCAGCCGGCGGCCGCGTGCGAGTAGCGCGAGGACGCCAGGCCGCTGGACAGGTGGCGCAGCTCCGAGCGCGAGCCGTCTAGCGAGCGCGTCTCGCGGCCGCAGTCGGGCGCCGGCTCGTCGGCGCAGCAGCAGCAGCCGCGGCAGTCGGCGCGCCCCCACATGCGCCGCATCAGCGCAGACTTGCGCATCAGCTCGCGGTCACGCCGCGCGAACCTGTGCCCGGCGTCGCCCGGCGCCGGCGACGCCGACGCCGCCGACCGACTGGTGGCCGGCGCGCTCTCGTCCGAGTCGGACCTCTGCTGCGCCAGGCGGTACCTGCGACATACGAGAGCCTCGGTCAGTACCAGGGTTACACGAACACTACTAAATGATCGTTAGGACACAAATCAGTCAAACTCACTTCCTCATGATAGTCTCGGGCACGGAATAGCGGCGGCGCATGAGGCCGGGCGAGGCGCCGGGCCGCGCCAGCTCCGCCAGGGGCGCGTGTTCCATGACCGCTGGTTCCTGAGCGGCGTATTCGCACGTCACCCGCGACCGACTCACTGCTCCACTGAAAATACAAACAGACATTTATTACGTGTCTCTGACAATGGCAAGCATATGTAACGAAATAATAATTTCCACCTGGCCGATATTCGGCTACAGCGGCCAGTTTCATTGAAATCGGCCAACAGTCCAGGACTTTGTTTATAGTGTCATAGTGTGTGCACAATACACAGGCACACTCTCTATGTGATATGATCGTATGGGACTGACGGCTTTACGTGCTCTCCGAGGCATGGAGGTCTGTGGAGGAACGAGGTGATCGTGTTCCTCCAACAAAAAGGGAGGATCCTCCGACCAGGCGAGTTGATCATGCCTGGTGGGCCTAAGCTGCCCGACTGTTGTAGACGGGAACTCGTATATATAGTCAGTTGCAGTGTAAACTTCGATAGCGCGATTCAGGACTTGTGACGTCAGTCACACACTCACACTGCGCGTGGCGGTTGGTTGTGCGCTGGTTCTAATAGATGTCGCTGTATGTAGCGATCCGCTACAGGTCTACAAGCTCAACTTCCTTACTCCGGGCAGTCTTACAGAAATTCTCAACAGTAAATCCAGAAAAATCTTTTTGGCCCTAACCATGATTCAAACCCGAAACCTCTGCGCGGCAATCGCATACACTACCAAGTGCTCCAAGAAGCGCTCGAAGGTACGATACTTTCGCACTAAATATAGTGTCGGTATTTGTCTGAGGCTGCGTGCACAATATACGACATCGGTCAGAGAGAGCGGTGCATACAACAGCAGCGAACCAGAGCGAGCGAGCGTGCTGAACATGGCGAACATATTTGTAGTATATGAAGTGGTTTAAGAATAGAAGACGTCGGTGGAGTGCGGTGGCGGCGGCGACGCACGGCGGTGCCGGTACGAGCCAGTACGACTACAGTATGCAATACTGCTGCAAATATATTTATAAAAGAGTACTTGTGAGCTACATCATGACAGAGATAGAAGTAATTCGTTCTGAATCCAGTTAGATCTAGATCTACAATAGATAGTAGGAGCGGAGGCGAACACGCTGCGGTGAAGCTCGGAGCGTGGAGCGCGTCGCAAGTGGTCACAACAAAACAACGAGCACGTGTCACATATCTGCGGCAGACGCTCAGCGCGCTCGGTGCTGCGGCTAATGACACCACCGCGAGTATTGTGAGCAGTGTGACACACGCGAGCACCGCCCGCGCCGACCGATGACCGCCACCACGCCACCACGCCGCCACGCCACCACTCCGCCACGCCGCCACGCCACCACGCCGCCACGCCTCGACGCGACATACCAACAAACAAACAAACATGACGCGGTGTGGAGCTCACTGACCGAAGACGCGTCAAGTGACGGACGCTGACAACACATTGCTCACTAACGACTATTTAATTTTGTAAACATCGTTGACATTGTATGATAACAATCGACAGTCACCTCGTTGTCTATTAATATTATGATATCTGTTGTTCGTGTACGAGCTGGGTGTTTACATTGACATAAGTACTTGTTCCAGCTGTCTTCCTGGGACGAAGTGAACACTGTGCGCAGGAGCAGGTTCAACAAGGGGCCCTCATACTGACACACGTGCACTATTAATTACGTCGCCAACACCACCTCACCACACACACACACACACACACACAGACACACGCGTGTGAAGGAGATATTGTCCTGACGAGGTGGCCCCCCGCGTCACGCCACGCTCCACACACGCTCCACGCCACGCTCCATACATGCTCCACACATGCTCCGCATTAGTTACACGCACAGCGACACACGTGAATCACAAGCTTTGTCCATAATCTGAACTTGTTATATTAAATTAATCCTAATAGTCATGTGTGATGTAGGTACTCATATTTACACGAGGAAGTCCACATGTTTAGGAATTTACAACAATATGTTATTAAAGCGCTTATGATTGAATGATTCGGTCGGCTGCGGTGTATGTAAGGCACGTGTTGTTTAGACAGTTGCATGACGCTCAGCACACTAAGCGTGGGCCGCATGGTTTCATTCTCGTCTGTGTGGTGGACAGTGGACCGAGCTCGGCGCGCCAGCCTCACTGCCACCACCGTCACTGAACACTGGATACTGGATGTACTGAGTGTACAAGTGTACACTACTATACTATGTATAAACAATATACATACACTCGTACAGTACACACACTGATTCACAAGTACAATGGTCACTACTGGTTTGTCGAGTATATGCCAGTGTTCACAAACTTGTTTAAGTGAATTATTCCGCAGCGCACAGCTCACCTAACTGCATAATTACGTACAGCGCACAAAGACTAGGTAATGTATACGTTACCACTAGCTGTTAGTGTGTTACCTAGTGTTACCTAGTGTCACAGTGTGACAGTGTCGCAGTGTTACAGTGTCAGTACACGAGTGGCGAGAGTCGCTCGACCGGTTCAGTGGTGGTCGGCGGGCGCGCGGGCGAGGGTAACTACTGCCACATGCACTAATACATATCATTCATGAAACACAACACTCTCACTGTATCGCGAACCACTCCGTGTGTACACAGCGTAGAGTGTGTCTCGTCATGTCAATGATACTCGTACAAGGGATATAAGGGAGGCTTGTTAAATGCTCAGCGGATGAACGTTGTCTCAGAACACTGGTTAACTCGCGTAAGTCGCGTAATGAAGTAGAAATCAGATCAGCATGTTGGTGTTGCAGTGTTCACGTGTGCACTGTGTTGGAAAACATTAACAAGAAAACATGTTTAGTGAAAAGGAACCATTGAATAAACATGAGAGGAAAATACATTACATGTTTTATTAGGGCGTGACCGGAGGCTGGCGCGTGGCGCGGACCCTCGCTCGCTGCTACTCATCACACACATCACACTCACGACGTGCAGGATAGGAACTTTGAAGTAATACGCACAAATAGCCGATAGTCAGTACAAACAAACTGTACAAGAGATCACTTACTTGCCTAAACTCAACAATAACGTTAAGCGCGGAGGAGTGAACGAGTCAGATCTCTCTCTTTGAGGTGAGAGGAATAATTGATAAGCGCCAAACATGATTGATTGTTCGTAGGAGTCCCTTTCATAAAATGTATCTGAATAATTTGCTAGAACACGTGCGCATACACTTGTACACTTCGTACTAATATACAACTAGTGTACCTAGTAACTAGTAAGTATGTAATGAGTTTTCCTAATAGTTTCTGCGTTAAACCGATGAAATTGAGTAAAGTTTATAAACGACTACAACAAACGTGACAGTACGTGTGTGAGAGGACATAAGAATTGAGATCAATTAATCTATACTAATATTATAAAGCTGGAGAGTTTGTTTGTTTGAACGCGCTAATCTCAGGAACTACTGGTCCGATTCGAAAAATTATTTCAGTGTAAGATAGTCCATTTATCGAGGAAGGCTATAGGCTATATAACATCACGCCATTAGGAGCAGAGTAACAACTAAAAATGTTACAAAAATTAGGAAAATTGTAACCCATTCCCTCTTATGTGACGCAAGTGAAGTTGCGCGGGTCAGCTAGTCGTTAACATTAGGCGTCATCATTGATTCTGGGAAATAGTTCAAATAATGCAGATGTGTGTAGACGGCAGTAGGTGCTGTGTAGTAGTGCAGTGGAAACATACCACGAGTAACACTAGCACAGCGCGTGGCGACAAGTGGCGAGGAGACAGGAGTATCGCGTCAAACGAATCACCTGAGTCTATGAAGAACAAACCTAACTCGAGTTCGGTTCATTTCAATATGAGCCTCTTATCACAGAAACCGAAACGCATGTACTGTACATTATACATTGTATGTCATTGAGCGCGAGAGCCTAAGTACCTACCCACTCTACCCAGATAAACCTACGGTGCCCAAAAATAGTCTGACCAAAAGTTTAAAAGTTTCAATTTCAACTGAAGATTGTTTAAGCTAGGCGTTAAAAGGACCGACTCTCGCACTCTCTAACTCGCCTAATTCTAGCAGAGGACAGCTGATGCCGATGCCATTCAAAGAACGAAAAGGATGTTGCGCAGGAAGCCACAGCGAAGCTTACAAATGACTACATTTGGAAAAGGAGGAGAGGCCTCTTGCCCAGGAGTATTACATTTGAACAAGCTAAAGAATAAAAAGTCTGACACTCCTCGAACTATCACGGATTAGTGAGGCCTCGTATTATCGTGTGAGACGCTCGCCAGCCCGCCACCACACTGGCGCTGCTCCCGGCGGCTCGTGCCGCTGTTACATAAAACCTCACCTGCTTGCGAGTGTGAGGTGGATCCGGCGACGACGCGCGCCTTCCTCATGCCTCCTTGTACCGCCCACTACCACTTACTGAATTGTACACTTTTCATTTATCGTATCGTATTTTATTTTATTTCGTTTCGTTCTATACTACCTGCAGCGGTCAAAATATGAACACTAGTGTAAGCGCGGCGCGTCCGCGGCGGACTGCCACCGACACGAATATATTCCATGATTATTTCAGGCGAGCATCATGAAAGCACGCCGCGGCGCGCGTATTACATCGCCGGCGGAGTGCGCCACGGCGGCTCGCGGCGCTAGCGGGCCGTCGATGTATCGCTATGCGCGGATACTTGACATATTTGTGCGAGGGGCGAGGAGCGCCGCCGAGTCGTCAATGAGGCGTGCGCGCGTGCGAGCCGCGAGCTCTCACGCGAGGAGAGTGCTGTGCTCTAGTGCTGTCCGCCTAGTGCCTATAGTGGCCTATACGTGCAGCGAGATGAGTGGTACAGTTGTGTGAGCGGCAGAGCGCGAGGAGCATCACGCACGCACCGCATGCCACTGATCCGTCACTGACCAGTAACAGTTGACCACCGGACACACTGAACTGACTCAACTGACACCAGTGACACGGGAGCGTGATCGCCGCCACCGCTGCGCACCGCTCGCGCACTAACACCTGTCTCATGAATACATATAATACGCTCAGATTACACACTCGCTCTGGATCCGGAACAAACAACAAAACATTATCATAAACGCCGTAGTACCAAGCCTTGATTAAATATGCTAAGATTAGAATTCTCTGTATACACAATAAGAGGTTCCAACAAAAATAAATGTTGTTAATTAGGTACGATAGGCGGGATCGCAGTTATAAAGTAAGTATTTCTTTGAGTGCAATCCGCTCCGCAGCTAGCTATGAAATATTTTATAGCTAGCTAATCTAGCTATATTATATGTATAGTAAGTGAGAGCATCGCTAGTGCGGCATTGTTTGCACTCACACAACACAGCAGTGTTGTTGTGACAGATGCGCGGTTCCCGTCCGCCGCCACAGCGCGCACGACGCACATAACTACGATACATAGCGTATTACTGTGCATGTTACCTAGTTATTTATGGATTGAAGAGAAACTAATAAGTGAAGTATGAGCGTTTGACACGTTAGTCACTATGCACTATGCAGAGAGCTCGCCTCAGAGCGCGATACTTGCAAGTAGCGGCACACGCGTACACTGAGTACATTGTGGGAGCAAGTGTGTGGCAGCCGGCGCTCTCGGCTCTGCTCGGGCCTCGGCAGACACTCGCGGAGCTGACCCCACCGGAGAGCTATTATCGGTCGCGCGCGCATCACCACGACAACGACACTACCGCCGCCGCCACGTACTCTACATGGCAACTTTCACAGTTTGTACCTACGGAGTAACTAGTCGTAGGTAGTTACAGCTCCTAACAATCCATGCGCCATAACGAACCTCAATATTTAAGAGTGACAACACGTCTGAAGCAAACATTTGCGAATGAGGTATCTTAACAGTAACTATCTCACAGATCGTTCACCAGTTCACCAAGTTCCTAGTGCGAGTGTGCAAGCGCGCAGGTACTGTGCATGGCTGAATGTATATTATTCAGAGTGAGATAAAAATGTTGGGCTGTAGAGGAAACTAATTTAAAATTAAATATTTCTTAATTCACTGAAAGGAAACACTTTTTTATTTAAATAGTACTGCATTCGTATTTCTTTATGAATTCCGTGATTAACCGGGAATGAAACGCAAAAAAACTACTTTTTCTATTTGAATGTGTCAATAGATAGGAGCTTTTATACGTGTCAAATCACCCCATTATTCATTTGTGTCTGCGACTCGCCTTATCAGAACAATACATATATTTTTTTTATTTGTTTTAGTATTTTATATACCTAGGTACATTTGTTATTTTGGGACTACACGAGACCAGTGCTGTCAAATAAAATGAAAAAATCATGCTCATAGAAACCAAAATTGCTTATTGAAATTTGCAAGACCAATTGAATAATTATGACGATAAGAAAATAACCACTTATCGTAGAAAATTTTAGTATTTTTATAATTATTTAGTTTTAAAATTCAAAATCTAATGAATAGTGAGTTTTATTCCTGGTTAATGAACAACTTTGAAATTATGTTTATTTTACCAATCTGTTCACAGTGAATTAATATAATAATTAAATATATTAAGTCTCTCCATGGTACATAATTAATTAGTGGTGTGCAGAGTGTGGAGAGTGTGCAGTGTTCACAGAGTACAGACCGTGGCGGCGCGGCGCGCAGGGAGCGCGGCTCGGCCCACGCCTCGCGGATGGTGTTGAGCGCGTCGCGCAGCGCGGGCGACACGCCGCCGCCGTACGAGCCTCCCTCTGCAACACGGACAGTCACACACATTACATACCACATCATTATACAGTATCATACACCACCACACAGTGAGGCTAGGTACATAATATAATAACATGACATAAGCCGGACAAGGCTGTTATAATACAGGAACCATAAAACTTAAGCTCTCGCTTGAATCTCGACGTCGCACGTCGCGTCGTTCGTTCCTTGCATCCAATGTGAATATCAATAAATATTCTAGTAGAGACAAGGGGCATGTCGCTACTTCGGGGAAGAAAGGGCGTAAAAGCCAAAATAGCAACTTTACAGGGGAGCGAAAAAACGATTTTTTTTTTAAATTTTGGAAAATAACTTTTTTTCCAATAGAGTTAAATTCGAATGAATTGGTGATATTTACTTGCATTTAAGTGCTCTTTAATATCAAGAAGCTTAATTTTAAGTAGACCTTATGGTTTAGAAGATAGGATGGATTTACGACCCGAAATTTTAATAAGAATGGCTTTTACACCGTCGATAAATACGTACTATAGGACGTAAATCCACAAATATCTATAATGCTAACATACATCGTGTCGTATAAACCATCTTTAGACAGTGAAAAGGTCGTAATGACTGCACCACTTATAACAATTATCGTGAGTAAACCTACAATTATTATAATTTTGTAAGATTTAATGTGGTGACTATTGAAATTAAGGTGCATAGAAGCTCAAAATAATAGCATAATAATAATTATTATCTGATTTATCATAGTTCTATATTACAAAATTTATTATAACGAATTAGGTTACCTACCTGTTAAGTTAAATGCACACGATTCATGAATAGTGAAACAAACGAAAAGATTTAATTGAATTGAACATTGATTATTTTCATTAATTTAAATTTTAAGTTAACTGTGATAAATAATTACTATCATCTAATAAAAAGTAAGAAAACGAAACAAAAAACAGAAAAGGAAATAGAAAAAAAAGAAGATTACTAATTATTGTCAATTTGATTTGATTTATGAATGAATAAAACTGATTTGCATCTTAACTAAATTTATTTATTTAATACACCAATACCTACCTAGTAGAATAAATTACAAACATACCATTATTTTATACTATTTTATCAATTTTAGTTAATTTATACGTAATAAATATTGTATTTACGACCAAATATTCTTTCATACTATGGTGATACGCCCTTATTAATTTGAAATAATTAAATAATGTCATATACGTCAATTTTTTTTAATAAAAATGGTTTTGGTGAGAAAAAAATCATGGGGGTAAAAGCCATTTTTTTGGGAATATTGAAATTTTAAATATACAGATCGATAGAGCGTCGAAAACTAAACAAAGTTGCATTATTAACTCATTTTGGCCAAAAGTGGCTTTTACGCCCTTTCTTCCCCGAAGTAGCGATGTGTCTGCAAACAGTAGATTCACAGTCATACCTACGTGGTCATTACTGGTCATGCATACATACATAGTGGCTCGCGGCTAGACTTGTTCAACTCAAGGAAACCAGATGTTAATCGCGTCATTAAGTAAATACAACACACAATTATAAAGTCGTTACGAGTTGATTTCTGCGGTCACGAGCGAGCCGGGCCGACTCAGAGCCGACTCAGAGCGAAGCCGAGCGACGCATCCACTCTACCTGCTACATAACATCGATATGTTTACAAACAAACGAACTTGACACAATAAACATGATTTCTATTAGCTTACATACCGCGTCCCCGCGTCGAAGTAATAATGTGACCACAATTGACAAGTGGTGAGCGCTGTGAATTAACAACAACGACGCTGAAACTTCAGAGGAAGGTGACAATTATATTGTTGAAAACTGGTTTAAGACTTGGCACATGACCTCTCAGGCTCTCAAAACAATATGATTAGGTAAACTTGTTAAGGGCGTTAGTGAAGCATGTCGTCATGACGTCCACAATAAATAAGAATAAAACAAAACAATATAATGTTATGAATTTGTAGCGAGCCACGTGACTCGCACGTGCGCTGTGTGTGCGGTGTGTGCTTGTGTGCTTGTGTGCGGCGCTGGTTATCGCAATGATCTCAACATTCCGGCGGAAATTCTTAACGACCAACAAATAACATCTACTTACTTAATTAATTATAAGCTATGTTATGTACTTGGGAATGTATAGTTTATTTGGTTCCAGTTCACATTGCTGCCGCTAAGAATTCGGGCTGCCCTCCTCAGTTGACCTCCAAGAACGTTACGAGCGAGTCAACGCTTGCACGACTCTACTGCTCGGTGCTCTACACTTTACGTGCTTGTTAATATCCAGTATAAAGTGTATACCAATCTCCTTGGATATCACATTCACATTCTCTTATGACAAAGTTTAGATATGCTACCCTTATTGACTACGTAATGTTTGAGTAGACGCAAGATCTGCAATAAGCTATATCAGCTATGAGTAGGAACATATTTTTTATGTCATCATCATATTGAGGTAGTCCATACATAACATAGACACACTGTACTTGTCACCTAACCCAGTAACCCAATGATAATGTGACCATTAGTTCTCTCTCTAATCTTGAGTAAATGAAAACGTTAAATAGCTATAATGCAGACAAACACGTGTTTTGTGGAAGTAATTACCTGCCTAGTGCCTACATATTGAATGTTCGATGAATTTCGATAGCACCAATTATGGCAGCGGGCCTTTCTTGTCCGAATGACCGAAGTGAACACACGAATATTATAGCGATGGACGGAGCGGGGTGGCGGGGTGGTGCGGTGGCGGGGCGGCGGTGTGGCGAGGGCAGCGCGCCGAGGAGGCCGAGGCATGTCCTACATCCAGTGCGATGACATCACCTTACACTACTCTCTACACTCGGGGGCGAGGGTGCAGGGCCCGGGCCCCATACACCAGACAGTCTAATGCCAACACTTAGTATCGTGATTCATGCGGTGAATTCATGTTACATTCAAGTTGATACAATATCATACAGAATGAACAAATCAACGCTGGTAAGTGTGCAGGCTCGGAGGCAGCATCGATGACCACCAGCCACGCAGCTGACTCTGAGTAGTGCCGGAGCACTGTGACGTGTGACGTGTGACGTGGCTCGCGAGTCGCGACACTCTCGTGAAGTGTCGTGTCATCGTGTCCAACATACACAGGACTGACATGACACATGATAGTGTCGCAATACTTGCAGTACGCCCCTGTATTCCCAAACACTTCACAGATACCTGCCGAGTACCTTCCCACTAGACGTTAATAAATATTAAGTCATACATGAATACTTTCTGGTTTCACATAACCAGTTACGTATGATATGAACTTCAACTTATAATAAAAGCTCGACAAGGTCGCAGTGTCGTGAGTATCGTGACGGTAATGTAAGAATATACATATAATATAATTGTTATACTATCGTCGACCTTTGCTAGTCTCTAAAAATATTGAACGTGAAACAGTTTAATGTTTCTAATGGTTGAACAAATACATTAGTGGCGAATGTTGTTATCAGGCACTTTATCAGCGCACCGAATTGCCGCGCTCCGCACCTGCCTGAGTGCCTCTACTCTATGTCAGTCTATGTATTGTACAATGTTCTGTAGTAGTGTATGTGCACGCGAGCCGCCACGTGCGCAGGACTAGTGACTGACGAGGGGCGACTGTGCCGACACCACTACGAGTACCACGACACCACCACACTCACTGCTGCCCGTCCCATCACTCCTCGCGTTATCAGCTAACAATGATACCAAGTGACGAGCCATTTAAACCTCCCAGCCCCCCTTCATTAAACATAGGAACTAAATGTAGATAAGTAATTAAACCGGATTCAACTACCCTCAGTTTCCTCAGCAGATGTGTGCAAGGTTCAAACTCTTTGCAAGTATATACTACATAATTTATTTAAAATCGTCATCGTGTTAACAATTTGCCATCGTTACGGAAAAGCGGTAGCTCGTGAAAAGAAACAAAGCAAATCAATTGTATATTGATAATTTACTGTGAGCTTATCGAGAAAAAACGTTACAAATACATAATAATATGTAAATAGTATAATTTATGAAAACTGAAACGTTGATACAGTGAATCTTCTTACATCAATTTTGTACATATATTATTATGTACGGTACTATTTTGAAACAGACTTGGTACAAGCAGCACAGGCCGAAGCTTTGTCACAAATAATCTTAGATTTTTTAATGTCACAGTGATTTAAATAGAGATTTTATTGTAAAAACGCATACATTGACCCCTAAACTATTTACTTGCTTTTTGGAATGGCCTTTGCCTAATGGCTCGGAATACAAGTTATTTTTATTGCTTAATCCTGGCGCACATTATCGAAATCGGCAAGTAAATGGCTTGTTCGGCATCCCTATATGCACGCGCACACTGTCGCGACCTCTGTCTTGGCATGCTTCAGGACTCGACAACATCTCTTATAGGCGTTGTAGCATGCCAAAGAATAGTTTCCGCTCTTGGTTAGCGTCAAGTGTGGTGGATTGCTGTTGGTTTTTGGAGAATACTTCAGTCCCAAATGACGGGTGACCCGCTTACAGCAGTGAGTCATATTATCATCTATATTTAATTTAAATGATTCAGACATAAGGAGTGAGATTGTGTCTGTCTATTTCTTAACCTACATGTATTATGTAAAGCGGGTAAGCTCTTTAGTCAGCTAATATTTGATGGATGTAGGACTGTAGGTACTTAGTAAAAGGTCGTGAAGGTCGTGTGGTGAAAGCTTGGCGCGCACACTTCTTGCAGGTTGGCGAGGTGTGGAGGCGACTGTCCGGCGACTCACTATAATTATGTACATTATGATACGTGCCCGCTCTGTGCTCACGGCCTGAACGTCGCGCAGGATCTTCTGCTCACTTACTTTTTCGCTAACTCACCATGAATTAGCCATTTAATTAGGACACATTTCCAGCGGTTAGCTAACTAGGGATGCCCAAAAAGGTGTATTATTTCGGGTCTATCCCACTAGTCCCGTTGAGTTGTCCCGTGACGGGACAACTGGCACTATTTTGTCCCAGTTATCCCGTGGCGGGACAAGTGACAGTGTTTTGGTGCCAGTTGTCCCGTTGCGGAAAAATCACGGGACTAATGGGACAGACGGAAAGGTCAAAACAACTGGTTCGCAGATGATGAATTGTACGCTACTCTATGTAAACTTTAAATTCACAAGAAGTTTTTTTTTTACCATTTGGGCTTTTCACTTTATAATTAAATGGACAAGAGTGTCTATATCTATGACCTTCCATACCATAACTGTAAAATGCTTATCCGAAATTCCCTACTTGAAAAAACATAATGCAAGGAAACTAAAAATATATTGTTAACAGGCCCCTGGAGCAGCTCACACACTCAAGTCAATTCAACATGTGCCTAATGTAATTTCAATTTATCTACTAGAAATTAAGAGAAAATGTACTACAAAACAACGTATAACGTCTGCTATCTTACCAAAATACCAAGTACCTGTTGTCACACAACAACTCAATGGAACCAGTTGTTTTGACCCTTCCGTCTGTCCCATTAGTCCCGTGATTTTTCTGCAACGGGACAACTGGCACCAAAACAGTGTCACTTGTCCCGCCACGGGACAACTGGGACAAAATAGTGCCAGTTGTCCCGTCACGGGACAACTCAACGGGACTAGTGGGATAGACCCATTATTTCAATAAAACGCATCGCTGCCGCGTCGCATTTGTTTGTATCGTAACCGTTAGGTATCGCATGTCTTTTGAAATGCCATGAAAAGTCCTTACATGGAGTCATAGTTCGTCTTTTACGCCGACCTCTCCTTATACAGACGCTATAAGGAAAGGTCGGTGCCACGTAAAATACATCATACACAACATCTATATCTAGAGATTTTACGTTTAAGTCTTTGTGGTTTGACTGTAAGCTTTATTTATTGTAATATTAATTAATTAATAGGAAACACAATAGTGTGCATGGAGGTGGTGCTAGTGGCGCGGTGCTGTGAGCGCGCAGCAGCGGTAGTGGGACGTGTGTGACGCTCAGTTCTGCCACACTCACTCAGTTCACTGCACAGTACCGTATGTGCTGCGCGGTGAGTAATTAAGTGCGCTTTGTGTTAAACACAACTTGATGTAATTATATGTATTTAGTGACGGCGGCGGCGGCGCGCGGCGATGACTCACTCGCTATTTCAGTGCCACCCTTATCTTGGGTGTGCTTGTGTGTCTCGGCCTTATACTCACACAGACGCAACACGCGACACCCGTCGGCCTCCTCGTTAAAGTATGGTGCACACAACTAGCAGTGGTCTCAAACATAAATACATTATATGAAAGAAACGTGAATGAACCGAATAACAATCAGAAATGTGCTCATAATTTGGGAGCCCCTAGAAAGGTCCGAGAACAATATTATACGTCAACAAGGTCACTACTTTGCACAAAATAACAAGATCTATAGATTTAGAAGTAAAAAGGCCATGCATTCGAAACGTTCACATTTCAGATAAATGACGGGACACAAGGGTAGAAGCAGCTCATGCTGCAGTTTGACAAACTCCATGGCGCAGTGGTTAAGGTCACCACGCTGCTACCATTGCGTCGGGAGGTCGTGGGTTCGATTCCCATTCGGAACAATTATTTGTGCGATCCACAAACAATTGTTTCGGGTCTGGTTGTGCTTTGAGTTCGTTGTTTGTATGTTTGTAAAAGTCCCCGCGACACAAGAGCAATTCTTAGTGCGGGAGTTGTCTTTAGAAAAAAAGAAAGTGAAGCGTGGTCCGTCGCGGCGCACTCCGCACACTACTGCGAGCATGTCTGTAGCCGACGTCGCCCTCCTCACCCGAGCATGTGTCCTGTAGCTCTACCATGAGTTGGCGTAGTTAAATCATCTTACTTAACTAGAGTAGTTAACGTGAGAACGCAACTACAACAGTGGGCTTAAATGTTCGTACCATGAGTTGTTTTGACGTTAACTACTCTCGTTATAGTTAAAACTATATCATTCGTAGTAAGATTTTTAATCTGTGGTTTTGCGACATAATGTCAACATTCAATCTGTAACTTGACTAAGCTTGAGTGTTGTAGTTCTATCTCTTTCTATTCACATAAGACAGACAGAGAGAAAATACGACACACGTTTCAAATTGATATGGTAGTATTAACCAACAAAAATAAGAAGTCGTCGCTTACATATAATTTGGGACGTTTTCGTGTATTTTTGATTTTGTGTTATTGCTTTTTGTTTACTGTCAGCCGGGGACAAAAGAAAACACCTCAGTTACGTTTTAGTGCTAGTGCAAGGATTCTAATTAACAACTAATTTTATTTTCATCTTTGTTTAAATAATCCTCTTTCCAGCCGCGTCCTAGGAAACTTTATGAACATGTTTGCAAAAACTGCATGGTTTAAAGCTGAAGTAACTTTTACAATGATCACCCTTGTGGCCTCTTGGGAAAAAATGGTTCGCCTCCCCAACAACACGCTGATACAAATACATACATACAAATCAAAGGTAAGCTTAACAGGCTTACCTTTGATGCTAATGAAACTCTTTGAGATGATTTTAAACCCATGTGTTGACATAATAAATCACAAAATTCTATAAACACTTCTTTGTTAGTCGATATAGTTTTTAAACTTTGTTTTACAATTATTGAGAGATTGGGGGGATTTCCACTTAATTCCCGCATACCACTTTGAAATGTCTTTGTTCACGTCGTTCATCTTTGAATGCAGCAGTTTCAAACATATCACAACCAATATTTGTTCTATCGAACATTTTTTAATGGAAAATAACTTCAATAATTTGTAAAACAATACGCTCTCACGAAGCTAAAAGTCGGTGAGTGCCGTAACTACTATAGTAATAGTTCGTTACTACAGCATCTGTCAAATTCGTAACTCATGGTACCATTATCGTACGGAAAGAATGAACGACAAAGCCAATCTACATTCACTGTTGTTTAATTTAACTACACGTTACTAACTATGGCAACTCATGGTAGCAATGTTGGTACCTTAACTATCCGCTAGAGGCGCTGTTCGAGTTTTCATACATTTTTTTAACTACAGTGTCTGCGGGAGACTATAGTTGCCAACTCATGGTAGAGCTACTGTTCGCTCGCTCGCGTCACTCAAGTAAGTGATGTGACATCATGTGACTCACACACAACTATTCACCAGCTCTTTGATGGCACAAGTAGGAGCTATTTGAATTCACCTAAAACGCTTTGTACCTTCGAGAGAATGAGATAAATAGTTAAGGTTCTAAATAGTAGATAGTTGGACGCGTTGTTTAATTGTTCAACAGCTTCATTACCACTCACGGTAGACGGCTTGCACGTGTGACGTGTGGTCGTGTACGGTCTACAGCCGGCTGTTCCGTGTACTGCTAATACTCGGATGTATTAGGTATATTCGATAAATGAACGAGAACACTTCGCGTCATTATGTTCAATATCCAATCTCTTATCCGCTTGACCGTATCAACGGAACTATCTACTAACGAGCCATGAACCCACCCGTCATCGAGGAAATTAAAGGTGAGAGTGAGAGCTATAGTCACCCGTCAGACACAGACAACACACGAGAGCCTGCACCCCGCACACACACCGCACACACACCGCACACATGCCGCGACATGTGACCACGCGCGGACCACACATTGAATTATTGTAAGGAAATCAAACCGGCGAAGGGCCTAAGTGGTAATATCCTGCTGCGCTACATGTGCTCGTGTACTGCGCTGTGCGCGTGGTGTACACTAGCGTCTGTACGTACGTACAGCCAATCATGGCACAATCTTTCAATCAAATAAATGTACTCTTGGGCAAAAGCTGAAAATACTCGCGCCTTCACAAAACTTAGATCTCATTAACTATCATCTAAATAGGTACTATTGACCACCTGGGTGGTAAACGCCACTTATTAGTGCTAACCACCACCCGGTGGCAAGCTCAGAGGTGGCAGATGGGAATATACCGAGTCAACGCACATATTGTTTGAAACAATCGAACGCACGCTACAAAATGTGTGCACATCATACTCTACCGTGAAATTACTTTTCTTAAAGTGATAAACTGTAATTGTTAGAAGCAAAAAAGGCGAACTAATCGTAGCAACATGGATGTCGGTGAGAGGAAGCAGGTCAGTGGGCACGAGCAATAAAATTGATATTCGATCATATCAGAGACACAAAAAGTGGTGCCGTTATGCAGCTCCCACACGCGCGCCTAGTTCCCCAGTAGTGTAAGTAGTGTTACTAACACGTATGAGTCGCGAGCAGCGAGTACATTGCGCGTGCGAGCGTGTACCGCGTGGGCAGCCGCGGGCCCCGGGCGGACGTGTTCATGTCACTGACGACACTGACGACACACTGGTAGTTGCTACTCCTCACTGCTGCACGAGCGCCAGTATCTCGCACCACATCCAGTCTACTCGTGGCTGTTATTTTTTTAACCATCTTTTCTGATTAGCGTTCTTGTTTCTTCCCCGGCAACCATATCAGAAGAAATTTACTCAAAAACGTACGCAATTTTACATCTGTCTTCAGACACAAGAAAACTAGCCGTACCATTTTGTACAACGTATATTTTTGCGGTTTTCAGTTTTCATGTTTTACCATTGTATTTTTGAGACGGTATTCCACGTGTTTTAGTGATGAATGAGATGTGCTCTAAGTTAGGGCAGAGCAATGTGAGTTGGCTCCTCTACGGTTGTTATAGCGCGGGGTGACGATGTGGCTGGACGTGTGCGCTCGCTCGCCGCTTGATCCTGACAAAGGTTTGTGTATCATAGAGTCATAATTAAGTGACAGACTTACAGATGTAATGCTCTGTTCGACACGCCTCGTCACATATATTATATCGGTACTTAAGCCGGCGACTTCCGTTTCCCCAAATGCAGAGGACCTTCAGCATCGGTCGTGAACGGCGCTCGTGTCTCTCATGCTACTCGTGCGATATCAACATGAAGTTATTATAACACGTTACAGGTACAGGTACCATTGTTACATTATGTATGCAATGACATAATTACATTATTTTTTTTATTTGCCCATTTCTGCGTGCGTGCTACAGCTGAGCAAATGGCTCTCTGAAGGAGTTTCAGTCCAGTCGTTTGTTGCGTCTGGCCATCCATCTAAAAACGCGACCAGGTTTTATAAATTACTAGCTGACTCGCGCAACTTCGCTTGCGTCACAAAGAGAGAATGGGTCAAAGTTTTCCCCGATTTTGTAACATTTTTTACTGGTACTCTGCTTCTTTTGGTCCTAGCGTGATGATATATAGCCTATAGCTTTCCTCGATAAATGGGCTATCTAACACTGAAATATTTTTTCAAATCGGACCAGCAGTTCCTGAGATTAGCGCGTTCAAACAAATAAACAAACAAACAAACAATCAAAAAAACAAACTCTTCAGCTTTATAATATTAGTATAGATTATAAAAACCTATTAGGGTTTTGTTTGGCACGTCGCGCGTCGCGTCGTTTTATGAGTGGACGACGATGGCGTGGCGTGGCGGTGCGACGCGGACTTATCAGTAAGGTTAAATTTAGTGCTTGATGCGGATTGTCTTCGTTCGCACCTATTAATATTGACGGTATTATGCTTGTGCGTATACGTGGTATAAAGTTTCGTAGCAAATTGAACGCCACTGTCACTGACCTGCGTCACTACAAGGTCAGTACGCCAGCAAGATCGATACAATACGGTCTATGACACGGGTCGTGTTTGATACACACTATATCTACATACTATACACACTCTGAGTGCATTATCTGACACTGCTTTAGTCATTTCGTAAGAGACAGACAGCGGCAGCCGGCAGCTGCGAGCGGGACTGACACACTGCCACTGACAGTTTATGATTCGAATGAATACTTTATTAAGTATATTTAGTAAATTAAAGCGATACAGTGTGTATACTGGGTGGGGTAGGAACCTTGCTATTTGTTTACTAATGAAGTTGATTCCCAGCTCCGGGCACTAGGCAAGTTTGAGATATCATAACAAGTCCTAGCCGGTATATTGCAGCAGGGACTTTTGTTGTAGAAATAATATACCTACCTATTATAAAAAATGTATTTAGTAATATAAAGTGATGTAGCATTCGATGCAGGCGGGAGAGTAAGTGGAAAGTGCGGGGTTAAGTGTAATGCAAGTAAGTTGGCCCGGATAGAGGCGAGGTGCGGCGGCGGCGGCGGCACCACGGCGACCGCGACGTAAACAAGCGGCTGCGGCGCGCCACACTGACGCATAACAGCGAGCCTTCAGGATGTGCTGAAACAGGTGCACGATCGATACTCACTGTGGCGAGTCGAGGCTCGAGCGGCCAGCGGCGACACTACACACGGCACTGACAGCACTCACAGTACGCACTGCACCTTCTCTACTGGACTCTACGGGGCTGGACGGCTCGTTGACAGCTCGCGAGCGAGCGGCCGGCGCGGACGGAATTTGGCAAAGTTTCGAACGGCCAATGTTTACACCGAGTGGGTGATGGTGCGGGCGAGGAGAGGCGCGTTCGACTCCCAGGAGGGATTTCTCAGAAGCACGCTCTGTCGCGGGTCGGTGTCGCGAGACGCTCGATCAGTTCAGCCCATGAGGCTCTAACTGTGCGCGAGATCGCGTGCGGCCGCCGGCGCTGGCCGAGTGCCACTGACGCCACACACTACACAGTCTACACACCGCCCGCCGCCGCCGCCGCCGCGAGGTCTCGCGGAAGTCTTTCATTGGGATTACTCACTAACCTCTCCTGCACTGGTTTTACTTGTCCACTAGAACGAGTTTACATATACATTATGCGGCGCAGCTCCAACCATTATTTAATTGTTGTACCGCGACGATGTAGAACACTCTGTCTGCACTCACCCTGTCTGTACCTAACTCTAAATACCTACCTATTAGTACCTATTTAAGTAATTCTATCAGCATCCGGCCTGCAGACTCTGCAGTCTCTGCAGAGTGCTTAGATTGTGAACGAATGGGGTCAATTAAGTCAAATGGAATCAGCGACAAAAAGTGTATGGAACTCGTTTTTTATTACATTACACAAACCTTTCGCAAAATAAACGTACATGCATAGGTACAAAATATCACGACTGTAATAGGCTCTGGGCTTTTATTGAGATAATATTCTAAAATAAATCAGACAAGACCAACAGTATTTTGCCCATCCCGGGAACCGAACTCGAGACCTCATGAGCATCAGTCGAATACCTACACTACCAACGCGACGGCACCACGGAGATAGTACGGCTGTCAAGATAGGTACCAACAAGCTTAACGAATTTATTTGAGGAGGAGTTTGAGGCGATTTTCACTTAAAACTATTTTCCAAAAAGAAAAGCCGACCTCAACACAAAACGATGTTTCGAAATAAAAAAGATTAAAATAATATTTAATCCACAACCATTTAAATATAAATAGTAGGTAGGTACCTACCTACCTACACGAACGCATTTTGAACTAGGTCCTATATCGCAATCTCAAAAACTACTTGTCAGAAGTCAGAACTGAATCTAACTGCTAAATTTATTACATTACATGATTACAAGCATTATTATAGGTAGGTACCTATATCTTTCAAAATATCAAATAGAATGATTAAAATAGGTGTTGGTACCTATTCTATGAAAAGGTATGGTAAGTATGGACGTAGAGATAGGTTCTTAATATTTGTTTCGTTGAACTCGATATTTTGATACCGTTGCCGAAGAGCGGCGCGGCGCGACCCGGCGACGAGAGACGAAGGCAGCCGACGCGACGCGGACACTATACCGGTACACGCTGTACGCAGACAACGCAGCACCCTGCCCCAGTCGGGCGTCGGCTGTAATCGCTCGTTAGTCGTGCGATCTCGCTCGTGTAGACGATACACACTCAATACCATATGTTATAAATAAAGGTTAACATCGTGCGGATTTTTAATTCCACCGATTATATCATACAGCAAGTTTGAGACATTTCTATTCCTAACATTAACGAGTTAAAAAAGTGTCAACGAAGTGTACAAATATAAAAAAAAATAAGAAGTGGTTATCTCTCAACACTGTCCAACAGCAGTCGTCGACATTCGCCTCGACTTCGGTCGTTCTCGTATCCGTTCGGAGCCGCTGAGAGTTGGAACGTGACACGCGGCGCCGCTGTCGTGCGCTCGCCTACGCGCTTCTTGCGCTAATAAATAGATGGAGCTGTAGGTGTTCTTCATCCAAATGAGTGATAAAGTTTTATTGCAATAAAAAGAACATAATCGATCGCAATGCACAAAAGACTTCTAGAAGACGTAATGCCTTTGCGTATAATACGTGAGGTTGAAAAGTGGCCGGTGATATACAAGAAAGACAGCCCCGAGATGATCAACTACCATTTTAAATATAAAGTTTGGGAAGAAGTTGCCAAAAATCTATTTGAAAATTTTGAAATGTATCCAGCTGCAGAGAAACAATCCAAAGGTATTAGGGATTCCTGGTACTTCTAGTTACTTAAAGAATAATTAGGCAGGCATATGATAATATCGAATAAACATCTAAGTAAGACCTTGTTCAGAAGAGACGAATTCGCCGCGATTCTTTCGCGTGTATTTCGTCCTAGTCGCCTTGCACACCCTTTGCTACACTCCAACGTCTCCAACCTTATTATGTACTTAGACTTTAGGTGCGTTGTAGACGCTCGGGTAAGTCAGTATGACCGAAAAGTTCGGATGATTAGGTATAGTATAGGTCCAATTATTTTTGTTCTAAGATCATTTCGAACGCTCTACAAATGATAAGTCTAATACCTTCCTATCTCTCGTTACAGTAAATAATCTCATGAAGAAATGGCGAAATCTCCGCGACACATACAAACGTCAGCTGTTGGTGGAGAAAAGAAACCGCGAGGGTCACAACATCAAGCGCAAGGAATACGTGTACTTCAAGCACATGGCGTTCTTGCGACCGCACCTGGACGACGAGGAGCCGCAGCGCCGGCCTCCGCTCACCACGCGGCGACGCAGGCCCCTCGGCCACGGGTCCGCCGCGCGCCCCGCGCACCCCGCGCACCCCGCGCACCCCGCGCCGCCGCTCGAGCACGCCGACATCGACGAGGACAAGCACTTCCTGCTTTCGCTGCTGCCCTCGTTCAGGCGCATGAGCCACGACGAGAAGCTCAGCGCCAAGATGGACATCCTGCGCGTGATTAAGGAGGTGCGGCGCGGCGCGGCGGCGGCGCTGGACCGGCTCGAGCGGCTCGACTCGCTGCACGCGCTGCCGCTGGGAGCGCTGGGGGCGGGCGAGGCGCTGGTGCTGGGCGACGCGCGCGCCTCGTACGCCGACACGCACGTGGTCACGCACGGCCTCGTCGTCAAGAACGAACTCATCAACGTCGACGTCGCCGACTACAAGTCGCTCAGTGAGTCGGGGAGCCTACGATCCACATCGGAAACAGAGTGCGAATGATCCAACTACTGACAAAACTAATATGTTTTTGGGGCAATTCTTGGACAGTAATAAAAACCTTATTTTCTTAATAATCTCTTGTACCTCTACGAACTCTACTTGTACGCCGTAAATTATAATTGACGGAAGTCATAATCAAGTTTAATAAATAATTATTGATTACGCATTGAGTATCAAAAGGGTTTTGTGTGTCAGTGTAGACATATTTTGGGCACGAAACAGGTGGGTGTGCGGTGCGTGATCATTAGTGAGGGTAGTAAAAGAGGGCGCTCCTTATGTAAATAGGTGACCTCAATAGTAAACTCCACGAGTGGGACGCCTCTAACATAAGTCGGGTATGCCGGGCCGATTCACTCTGTATTGAATCAGGTATGACTCAAGCCTGGAAACCGAATTTGCTACCCTTCCGAATTTCAGTATCATTATTTCACTTATGTCGACATCATGCGTATGTGAACATATGTACGTGTAGCTGTGCATATGCATCTTCTTAATTGTCTTGTAGTTTATTTTTTACTTGTGTTGGTGACTCTACATTATGTATAAACCTCAGAACAAAATGGTCAAGGTAGCAAATGTAGCATAAACGTAAACGAACTTTGAAAAACTATCGTAACGTTTATTCAAACTTCACTGGGTGTTAACAACAACAGCACCGTGGAACAGCTCTTCATCACGAGTAGGCACACTTACATAGGTAGCACTCCGTCTGCATGGTAAGTGTAGTGTGTGGCGCGCTAGCCCGGGAAGGTCTTGCTGTAGTTGACGACGATGACGATGAAGTACAGCGACAGCAGCAGCGAGCACAGCGCCACCGCCAGGTACACGTACGCGTAGAGCGCGAGGCCGGCGTGGAGCGCCGCCACCACCACGGCCACGTCGACGGCCAGCACGCCCAGCACCACCACCAGCATGGACCACGCGTACACCTCGAGCAGCACGCCGCTGCGGTAGCACGCGGCGCCCAGCAGCAGCGCGTGCGCCATCAGCACCAGCACGCCCAGCACGCCGTGCGCGTAACGCAGCGCCAGGTGCTTCACGGCGTGCGGCGCGCCCAGCGCGTGCATCGCGTCCGCGCCCACCTGCGTGTACGACACCAGGTACAGCGAGCCCACCGCCATGCCGAACAGCGCCACCAGGATCACGGCCGGCCGCAGCGCCACGCAGCAGCAGCACGCGTGCAGCGTCGGACACCTGTCCAGCACGTACCCCATCGCGGCCGCTCGTCCCGCGCGACCATGTCGCTACGCGCGCCTCTCCGTCACCCGCGATATCGTACGCGACAGCCCCGACGCGACCGCTACGGCTCCGAACACGGCACTCACGTCACACGCGTCACACATGTCACAAACGTCACACCGACCTCATCGAGTCCGCGTCACCGAACGTCAAAGCTTATGAACATTTTATTATGACCACGGAGGCTAAACAACAAAGATCTCGGATTCTCAATATTATGACCACGTAAACTAAAAATAAGTATTTACGACTCTACAATAAGCTAAGATTTGGCGTTTAACTCATCTCCTCTTAGGTATCAAGTAAGTATGTATAGAAAGTGTAAGTACTATACCTGCGAGCGCTCGGCGCATGAGCGTGGCGAGCAGGCGGCGCAGGTCGGCGGGGCGCGCCGCGCGGCGAGGCTTGCTGACGCCGAGGCGACGACGCAGGCGCAAGTCCCGCGCCGCGCTCGCCTCGCCGCTCCACAGCTCGTCCGCTACGCCGCGCACACACTTTTTACTTCGCACTATTTTCACTTTGACCGCGGGCAGTTCGATCGGTGGAAGAGAGAACTTCTCGGGGTTCAAACACTTCTTGGGCCACAAGTCGTCGGAACTGTCCAGATTGGAGGAGTCTCGCGGGCTCGGCAGGCGCAGCGGCGGCAGGATCTTGTTGTAGGGCACGAGTCGGCGCGGGTAGTCGGCGCTGCGGCCCGAGCTGGAGTTGAACCACACGTCGCTGGAGAACAGCGAGGAGGAGAGCGAGTCGCGGCGCGCGCCCAGCTCCAGCGTGCACTTGCGCGTGCGCGCCACGCTCACCAGGTCCACGGGCGCCGCGTGCACGGTGGCGTTGCCGAGCTCGAAGGAGGGCCGCGACGAGCTGGTGCCCGTGTTGTACGACGTGTTGTACGACTCGTCGCTGGGTGTGCCCCACATGGTGAAGGGCGACACGGGCTCCATGTTGACGAAGGCGCGCGCGATGTGCGCCGGCGCCGCCGCGAGCGTGGGCGGCTCCGGCGACAGCACGCCGAACGGGTGCGTGAAGTAGAACAGGCACAGCGGACGGCTCTGGAACATGTGCCGACAAACCAATCACAACCAACGTTTTTATTAAACCAACGTCACGGCTGCGGACCTATGACTATTTTTGGACCCTTATTTCTTTCTCTTTCTCTGTTTACGAGATGGTGTAAATTAAACTACCTCGTTTCCTTAATGTACTTTTCAAATAAATCAGACTTTATCAGACTCACCGAAACGTCGTCGGTAGAAGTAGAAGCGTCGGACCTGCCACTATTCATTTTCGTTCACAACGCAATCATCGACCTCCACTCGCACAGTGACCACGTCGAGGCACATCCACGTCACGACAAAGCTTACCGAGGTGCCTCCACATTACGAAAGCACAAACAATCACTTCAATTATAACTAATATTATAGCGCACCGTGACACAAATAACACGTCATATTTACAAGGATTGTAAGTCCTGAGAACTAACAAAAACAGTATTTCAGCGAGTAAAATACATGACAAAACTGGTGTTATGTAGACGCGCGGCTTTGCGCTGCAACACTGTGAGGCGGGCGCGGCCGGTGCCAGGCGCCGCCGCCGCCGCCCTCTGCACAACAGATGCTCCACAGGGAAGCAATCAGAACGGCACGCACCCTCGCTGTTATTGCACCAACTCAATAACAAACACGTCACCAATTATGATGCTCGGCGATGTGGGTCACGTCGTCACACTCAGTCACAGTCATCACGTGGAGACTTCGCTGATCACTCCTAACATTGATAGTGTCATCGACCTTGCATCTTACTTTTAACCTAGCTAGTTTAAAAGTAAAAATATTATATTGGTAGGCTTCATGAATCGCTCTATGTACGCTTTAGTTGATATCATTACTCATTAGGCGTACTGCCATGTAGGGAGGTATGAGTAGTGCGAGAGCGAGGCCTGGCGAGGAGAGTGATGTGTTGGGTGTGTGGTAGCGAGAATTCGTCCCTGTGCGGTGCGCGGTGCGAGCCGGCGACGTCGCTGATCACCCAGTTTCGGCAAGCGCTCCCCGTGAACACATCTCTACCTATAATACGATGATCACCGCTGCTTCTGTACGAGCCTACGAGGCAGTCTTCATCGTGACCACTGCTGTAAATTGCCGTCTTGCTTCATTATCAGGCCACAATGCAATCCTCACCAATATTCAGTGTCTCCATGATGTGTGAGTCACACATTATTGAGTGTGACCATGTGTGACATTGCAACTAACGGATTAACTATATGACCTTAATTAATAAATAATAATATATTATTGGAACCGACCTCTATTAATGCCATAAATTAAAAAAAAATGTTGTAATATACGTACGACTATTTAAGGGTTAAGTCTGAAAAGGACTAACTAGCCCTCGCTTTAAAATTCTGTTAATAGTAATTTTGGGTAGACCGTACCTACTTTAACGAGCTGCCGATGTGTAAAATGCAACGTTATTTAGAGGCCGTAACAACTGATAATAATGACATGTAGTGACATCTAGCGACACAACGAGTAACTAGTTTGTATCTCTGACCGCGAGCTGTGTTGTACAATGTACACCGCTGCACCGTACAAATAACGTAACCATGTTAACTCGCAACCGTACGATGTCGCTTCTTCTGTTTGTAGCTGAAATATTTCGTAAAGGGTGACCAGACTAAAAATGGCTAAATGGCATAGATAGACTTTTTAATCATTTATGTCAGCGTTATGGTGTATATTTTTTTTCATTGTATTAAATGTATATTATGTTATAAACATTTCGCTTCTGTTAACTTATGCCCGCCCGCGGCCTCATCCGCGTGGACGTCATTGTCCCCATTTTCACAACATGTTTAATTGCTGTTCCACTTCAGCTACTGGTCATCATAGCGTAATGATATACCTACGTGTAAAATCTTTTTAATTTGAACCTAAACCTAAAGGTAGTTCATGGGATTAGCGAATTCAAACAAACAACGCCTTTAGCCTTATAGGTAGGTACCTACCTATTATTACTTATGATACTTTGCACTGTCGATGAAGTTCACGTGCAGGTCTTTGATGTAGTAAATTTCTCATAACTAAAATAATGTGGTACCTATTTATTTTTACTATGATGTATAAGAATAAATTGCACATGAACTTAGGACACGGGTTTTAAAACGCAGACACGCTTTTTACGCGGCTGTAACCTGCGCCGAAACGTGAGGCATTCTAAGGTAAAATGCGTGTTCGCATTAATCCGTATCTTAATAAATAGTAAAAAATCGTTAAAAAATGTGGTCATGCGTGCGTGTTTGTTCTCAGTAGACGGTTCGATGAGATGGCGCTGATGACAGTGGTCGCGTGGTGAGCACTGTCAGCCTCCCTGCCAGTGCCTGCAGTCACCACGTTCACCAGACTGATCAGCGATAAAATCAAGTTATTGCCGATGTCGTCACGTCACTGGAATCATCAATATCGCGTCGCTAACACGTCCACCGTCGACGCAGCTGACGCAGCTGCTCACACACCACATCAGTGACCAGTGACTACTAGTGACCGCTTGATTGATTTCAATTGGTTCGAGGGCCGATTCATCACTCAGACTCACGCATCACGCTCTAACTCACGATGTCAATACATTCCATCACTTAAGACATCTATCTACACTAGAAAGCGTTACACAAATCACTACGCAATTAGAGCTCGCTCGCCTGAATTTTGTTATCATGTTATTATTTAGACAAAAATCATTATAATAGTAGGCTGATTGTCACATTTGTCACTTATGGCAAGTACATAAAGTACAATAAACGTGAAGGTCAGCAGGATTCGTAACTAAAAAGTAATGGTATGTAAATGCTGCTGGCTGCTACCAGAGTTGCCCTTCATGTACTTATTTATACATGATGTTATAGTACACACAGTACACAATCATGATTGTCGTGCATGGCTCATGGGTCAAAGCAGCTACTGCGGGCTGATGGCACTTGGTTGACATGGGAGTCGGGAGATGCGGGGCAACGGCCGCAGCCCAGCGACACCGCGGCCGCGAGGTGGCGCCACTGTCACACAAACCCTATGAATATCGCTGTGTATGACGCAACTGATAACATTCTCTCTTTCTTATCTCTTAATTACTACGACTAGATAATGTTCACAGATTTTTTTATACGAAGTACAGTCAACCTCTGAGCTAGTAACAGTTACACTATCAATACATTGCTGTTAAATAAGGAAAGTAGTAGGTACCTATTAGGTATTAGGTAGGTATATAAGATTAGGTAGGTACATTCAGCAACAGCCGAACAATTTAAGCACTCTGAAACACCCAGATTTCAAAATATAACACCATAAAGCATGTAAAAGAACAGTATTCAATTGGTAACCGACATCTTATTTTATGAATTCGCCTCATACCTATATCTAAATAGCGAATTAGGTATACTATTAATTTATAAATATACAAATTAAATATACACTTGTATAGGCACCTAGGTTCTCGGATCGCGTAAGTCGTAAAAAATTAATACCTAGTTAATTTGTTTGTCGCCTTGAATTAGTTGATTATAGGATACCCATGCCCCATGGGCTTGTGTCGGAGTGGCTTCCTGCGTTGTGTTCGTCCTCAACGATTGATTATTTACTAAGCTAGGTAGGTATTCAACCACCGCTGCACCGATGATGCGATCTTTCATTAATGGAGCCAGGATCGCACTGCTATTAATGTACCTAATATTGAGTGATATCTAACACCTAATAAATATATTAACAGCAGTGACGTTTGAATAATGGACTCAGACGCACTACTTAGCGATGTGGAGTGGAATGAGTATTAGTGAGTAACTCACTATTATCTATCACAGCTAGCTACTATATAAAGTTATCACTCACCAATGTTACCTGTTACTAGTTAGATAGCTATCAATATAATTTCCTAGCTAGTGTGAATGCTAAGTTTGCAGATAATGATCGGTCGATGATAACATTGCATTGAGGCGCAGCCGGCGACGCTCCGGTTCCCGCCATTTTTTGATAGTCGCTTGCGGCATTATTGAGTGGTCGCACGTGCGCAGGCCGCAGCACGCCGCGCCGCGCCGCGTCTGTCAGAACACTCTGTACACTCGATACTTGATTGTGGTTATCTTGCACGGTTGCACACAAATGAACGGTAGTGAAATGAATAATTATTGCATGATTTACTGTTCCGTGTCAGTGATAAGTTTATTTATGAACGACGCTTTCCATAGAACTGGGCCAGCCGCGACGCTGATTAGATAAATTTTATTATACAATACTTAATTTTGAGTAGATTTTCACAAAGTCATTAGATAGTTCATTTTTCGGTGCTATTTTACTGGGTAGGTACAGTATTATACGAAATATATGCAGAATAGGTTCAGTCATTATTAAACTTGTAACGTTTCAGATGTTTCGAACAGACAGTCGTGTCATCGTGTGTGTGTCTGTAGTAAACAAATGAAATGCATAAGAATGTAAATTATGTTAATTACCTACATACAGGTTTATTTTAATGAATTACTGGGGCAAATTGTATTTGAATTGTGTTAAACATGACTAAGATAGAGGGAGGTACGTACTATGCTTGTCTACGGCTCTATATAGGTACCTAATAGGAGAAAAGAGACGCAATTGAAAATTATAAAGAAATCTTAGTGGGGTAATGCCTACTGTGCCAGATGGATAGTGTTGCATCCACACATTGCAGTGGTTGCAATTGATAAAACGTATTATCCTCCTGCCTACATCTGTACTACAAATAGGACATAAGACCGGATAAATTTCAAAAAAATATTTTACCGCTTTTTAAACTGGTAGTCCCAAAAGATTTAGGTGGTGACATCTATCTGATATCTAGGTTACCAAATATAGGTAAATGTCAATTGCCGTGTGGTTCCCTTTTTTCGTAATGGCGATAGAAGATGGACTTGTGTCGGTGCGTGCACGCAGCAGTACGTTAATCGATTTGAATCTTATTGAAATGTTGGTTCTTATTGGATTTTATGCGATAATTAATTAATTAAGACTATAAAATGATAATGTGCACTGGTAGTTTGATATAATTTTATAAAATATTCAATTCACCATGATTTTTTGTTTTATGTCCTTTGCAGAGGACAAATGTAGACTATAAAAGTTTTAGTACTTAGACTTCTGATGTACTTTATAAAGTACATAAGTACATATTTCAACATATTTGTGGCTATATCAGACAATGCCATAGCTTTTTGACCTTGCCGTGGTAAATGTATGGCTGCATTATCGCATTGTTCAGGTTGAAAAGGGTGTCCATAAGAGAAATGTCATGCAGCTGAGCTAATATAAGTTGGATTTAGCTTATTTCGGATAACGAAGGAAGAGATGACGACTATGAGGATGACGATGAGTATGAGGACATGGAGTCTAAACACAAGAGGCACAGAGAAAGCCGTACAAAAGCTGCTGGATATTTTTTTCATGGAGCAAAACAGTCGCGATGTAGAAAGAGTGGATGTCATAAAAAAAAAACACTTTATTTTGCAAAAAAATGCGCGAGTATTTTTGTTTAACGCCAAACATGAATAGTTTTTTCGATTTCCACCAAAACATAGAGTAGTATATAGGTAAAGGTATTAATGAAACTTGATAGATCCCTTAATTATGTTCCTAATTAACGACTAATTCGTTATTAAGAATTGTTAAAGATGAGAAAAGTTTAAATCTGATAGTTTTGTTTGAAATAAGTTTTCCTTTTGTTTTATTTTGAACTTTGTGAGACGGACATACAATTCTGACTATTAAAAATATGTTAATTTGTGTTATATTCCTTTCCAAAACCCATTGTTTACCTTAAAACTAGTCTATGTCCTACATAAATCACGTAGTAATATAGTCACTTTGTCCTACATAAAGGACATAGGGAAAACCCGATTTTCCCCATGAAGGATTTTTTTTACTATTTTTCCTGTATATCATATCCTATTGTCAACGTTATACTAAAATTTCAACAGCATACTCCAAAAAAAGGGACCCTGGTAGGCAGGAGGTTATAGGTAGGTACCAAAGTAGTGGACACTGGACAGTTAGTAGGAAGTGATTACAGGTTACGAAACTGAAATTTGGATTTCATGACACATACATCGAAACTCAATAATAGTTTTGATAAGGTACGTGTTAAACCAAGACAACGAAAAAACAATATTATTATAACATTAACACTAGCTACGTAAAACAAAATTCTAGAATACCCAAGAAATACATTGAAATACCAAGGCAATACTAGGCATACAGTCAGAGTTATCGGCACTACCTATGTATATCGTTTGTTCCGTCTTCTGCAGATATTTTCAGACACTTTCACTGGTAAAAGTACAAGTTGTATCATTGTGTTAAGTAAAGGAATGTCGTCTGTCTCCGCTCATCGGCTTGTGTGTGCAAGTTAACACTTAGACTAAACTTACTAGGTAGGTACCTCTTCCTACTGAACTGCTACTGTATTGATGAAAGTTTTATTCCTCTTTGCGTGTAAGAGAGACTGTAGTAGTATAATAATGCCTTCTGCTATACAAATACAAGATGTGGAATTAAGTTCGCATATCATTAACACAATAATATGTTACGTGGGAGTCAGCAAGGAGGTCGCAAATGGAAAATATGGCGATGTTACTTTTGGAGGCTGCATATCGACATTGTTCCGCGGCTCGACGACGCGGCGACGCGGCGACGACGGCGGCATGTAGGCGCGCGCTTTACAACGGCTCATTCCAAAACAATCGATTCGGCACCGTCGGCGTCGCTCAAATTGATGCTAATCAAGTGATATCGAGCGCTGAATGTATGACAACTGACAACTGGCAGCGCCACAGCAGTGACAGCGTTCTGCTCTCATGTCATACTCATACAAGACTATTGTGAACGATCACTAGAACGCGCTTATTAAAATATCTATCAGTTGCTATTAACTGTCCTACGACTTACTTCTGGATTGATAACAATAGTATTTATGCCGTCAATGTAATCTATTGGCATAAATCGTTTACCTATCTTTGACAATCCTTTTTTCTGCGTCATTACTTTACAAATTAGGTAGGTACCTTGGTAACTTACCTACCTATATGTTTTGTTGTTTTTGTAACATTGAACATATTGCCACGAACCTTGATTTATAGGAACCTAGGTACCATAATAATAATAATAAATTATCGCGACTAATATTTCATATTCGTAGAAGCAGAAATAGAAATTATATATTAGGTGTGAGTGTTCGATTACACCTATGAATACATGCCCTTAGGGTCTCACCACATTTGGGCCAATCCTTGGTGACCTTTCAAAGTGCACACCTCTTTTACTTTATAAAAGTAATCTGAATCAGCTGGTGCAGCGCGCGCTCTCAGTGTCCGCGTGTAGGATCAAAATAACCGAAATGTCAGACAAGACGTGCGATGCGTGCGATCTGCAATATATCCACGCGACCTGCACACTAGTGCACACGACCACGCCGCCGCCGTGCCGCGCCGCGCCGCGTGCGCTAACATGTAGTACTTAACACGTAAAATTACATATTACGAGCTTTTATCGGTAACATCTAACATCTATAGTTCCTTGAGCCCTATTTACGTATTATAATGTAGGTACGTTCTGTACCCGTAATATAAAATATTAGGTCCTATACTGATTCCATCATGTTATTATGTGTTTACACACCATCGTGCTATCAACACAATCACAATATGATCCAATGATCCTAATTTCGTCCTTGTTAAACAGTGTTTTAGGTAGGGGCCTGCTTTTGTTTCCCACTTTCCCTGACACAATACTAAGCCATAGTAAATGGCATCACCTAGTTCCAGACCTTCTTTAGACTACATGTCTTAATTGAATTTATGCTAAATTAATTCGTAAATGATGTATGAGCATTGTATCTATTCATCTGTAAAGTATAAGAAAATGTTAAGTAAGTGATTTCTAAAGATTTCACTGGTGCAGCGAGCGCATGTGTAATGAGTATTCATCAGTAGATGGCACGCGCCGCGTCGCCCGCGCCTTCAGCCAATGGGCGCTATAACTACACGACACGCGACTACAGGCGAGTAGCGTCGAGTGGCGCTGTAGACGATAATATTGAGCCACCGGTGTACTGTGCACTCTGTCACTCAGTGACTGTCCGCGACAGTCAGTGAGCAGTGTGAGCTCATCTCACATTCTGAGCACCAACATTTTACATTCCGCAACTTTGTCCACAAGTTGCGCGCCATTGCCTCTGTCACTTTCTGCACCAATATCTGTAACCAGTGAAAATATGCAAGAGACAATAAGTCCTCTGTTTCTTAAATTAACATTTGGTCATCTTACCGTCACTTTCGTCTTTGTTACCCAAGGGGACACTTTCTGAACTGACTACTAGTATTAACTGACTTACTTATAAGTTATAACACAGTGTTAAGCCTTTTTATTGGCTCACAGTTTCGAAATTAATGAAAGTGACATAACACTGTATAACTAGGCAGAGCTTGGATGACATTATAAGTAGGTACCTATGTAATTAAGTTAATACTAACAGATAAACATATTTTGTAGTTAATATTTAGAAAGATTTATTTCTTCTTGATGAAGAGAGATGAGTTATAGGCATAGGTACCTATATCGGTTGGTAGATTCCGATGTATCGTTGTTAGGGTGATGAGTTATACTATGTATCACTATGCGCTATGCGTACAGTGTTGTTACTCGCGGTGTCCACATTTCCCGGGTGAGACGTGACCTGTGCAGTTATTGTGCTCGTCCGCTTGTTTGTCGGTCCTTATGTCCACCGACATACACCGCAGCACGGGTTAGTTACTCACACGCTCTATTCATGACATTAGTGAGTGAGAGTTGGTCTTCCTTCATGAATCTAATTTTTCAGGAGGTCCGCCTCTGCACAACAGCTATTTCTTGCCAGTTGGTGTGTATCTGTATCTATCTACGAATCACGATAAAAGTATATTAAACACTAGTGAATTTTACGCAGAAATCTTGTTCTTCAGAATAGGTCTAAGGCGACCTTATAAGTTTCAATCAGTATTTCGATATTAAATTAGTGTTTATCAATTACTTTACTGACTGCCTCTGTGGTGCGGTCAGTAGTGTATCCGACTGCTGATCATGAGGCCTCAGGTTCGTGTCCCAGGTTGGGCAAAACCTATCTTATGTTATATGAATTAGAATATTTCTTAATAGTAGGCCGCTGTCAGGTGTTTAGTAACACTGTTAATGGCGAAACGTGGGTAGGTATACTACACTTCTGCTTAGACCTTCAGGTATTTTTAAGTGGCGTGATTTTATATAAACTTATATGTATGTACCTACATGCAATTATTTTATTAATTTGTTAATAGTTTTTGTGTTACATACTGTAGAGTGTCGAGTAGTAAAGAATATGACGTAGAAGTACCGCAGCGTGAAGCGTCAATGATATAAGTTGAGCTTTTACGGTGTTACCAATGATATGTAAGTGATAACATTAATTAAGTTGACCCCGCCCACTGATAGCGTTATCTCATCACTTCCGAAGCGTTGCTTATAAGTACCACGTAATATATTCATATCATAATTTGTAACATATTTTAGGTAAACAAACAAACATCACTCAATTTAATAGCACTCTTACTACCTAAATACTAAGGAACACGGAGTATGAGTAAGAGCGTTTAAGAGCGACGCATAGTGCAGTGCAGTGTGCACTGTGAGTGTGCCATGTGCGGTGTGCAAGTTCAACGTGCAACGGCTATCTGGTTAAGGATTCAAAGTGGCTCTCAAGGTGAACTACATACACCTAAAAATAACTGAGATAGCAAACCAATGAATAAATAAACCTCTGCCATTTTAATGTCGCGGCGAAAGTGAGCCCTGCGTCCCTCCGCGTACGGCGCGTTGTGAGCGCATTCTGTTCGTAGTGAGGCGTAAGACGTAGTACCTATACCTACCTAATTTACTATATTATTATACGTGTATTACACCCACCGTTGGCATCTTCTCTATACATACGTTTTCTATAAAACGCTTTAGTATTTAAACCTTGTTCTATAACCTATTATGTTACGGCTACGGGCTACCCATAGATCCCATTGTGTCCATTCATATAGGTACATAGATTATTATTGTACAAATTGTTGTCATATGCGTTCACTGTTCAGATTTTTCAATCAAGCACGAATCAAGGATGCCCCTAAGAAATGTGATAAGTGATAAGGAGCTATAGAAACCTATCTAAATAACATTAATACCTACATGCATGCCTGAGCGTTTAGGTCTTCTATACTGCCTAGTGTATACCTACCTGTTGAATACAATACCGGATTACCTACACACTGCCGGTAACACATACACTTAAAAGACTAATAGAGATAAGATTATGATTGTGATAGATAGCCTCGTATTTTACTAAATGAGTGGAATTTCAGTGGAGTTCATTATCAACACACAAGTAAACTATTGAATATTAGTTGAATTTTATACAATAACTAGGAAATACGATTTCGAAGACTTACTAGTCCGTAGGTGTCTATTTATCTTTGGATTTTCTGTAGATATTAGCTGAATTGATTAATGTATAAGGCATTCGTAAGCAGCAGTGAAGTAAATATTTCGTATAATATTGATTGTTGTTGTTGTTGTTGAGTGTTAACGGACAGAGCGTGTTGTCTTATAAAAAAAGTGAAAATTGTTCAACCAACCAGTGCAGTGAGTGTCGTGGGATGTAGTTCCGGCGCTCACTGAGAGATGGCATCGCGCTCGCCCCTGCTCGGCCAGCGGAGAGTCACCTGGGTTGTAGAAGTGGGTGATGTACCGGCTTACACTTATGCACCCTATGAAAAACACCTAAATCATAGCAAATGTGAGTATGTTTTTACTTTCCGTATATGATGAGCAGCTAGATAGTAATAAATGAATTATTGAAGGTAACTATATAAGGAAACGTGATATTTGTTTTAACTTAAAACTAGGTACAAAATTTAAAGTCTATAATTAAAATAGGCACTCACATGCTAGCGATATAATTTCTTTTTACGCACGCACTCAACATAACTTATTGCAGAGTTAATTTTTTGTCGATAAAATATTGAGAAAAAGCAGTTCATTCTATCTTTATGACCGAGTAGTCCATACCAGGGATATCAATTGCACAAGAATGCATCTGAAATTCGTTTGAAATATGGTTATAAGACTATTTATTAGATAACTTATTTAATTTTTATACCCTAACGTAAATTAACTAGTGCTATATTAACGCCATCTCTGTAGTAATGTAGTAATGAATGATACTGTATCGCTTTATAGATGGCGCATAAAGATACATAATGTTGGTAACTCAAAGCGGTTCCGGCGTTTAATTTCTTGAAGACTTGTGTTTTAGTTAAACTTAATTTTCAATACTATAAATTTTAATAAAATATTGAGAACTCATTTATATTTTTGAAGTGTCATATTTCACGCTGGTCACACTCACACATGATTGTGTGCGTGTCAACATGCACACAAAGGTAGCTGTTGCGTATATACACGATACTTAATCGGCTACGCGAGTGCCCACCCTCCCGCTTGTCATCTCGCTCGAGTCGACTGTCATTTTCGTAGTTTCGGAGACTAACTTTGCTGTGCCTGTTCGTGATGTTTTCCACGCTTTTAAGCGTTGTTTCATTAATTTAGATTTTTGTGCGCGACAGTGGAGATAATTGTATTAATTTCTATAGTGAATAGTGCCGGGAGCCGGTCGGCGGCGTCTCGCCGAGGTCCTAATCGTGTTTAGAAAAGTTTGGACAAAGTTTAAAGTCGGGAGTGGCGGTGTGTGTGTGAGTGTTGTCATGTCTCAGAAAAACTTTTTATCATCACTTAAACTGGATTGAAAAGGGATCGTCGAAGACGAATAAGGCTCGGAGAAAATGGAGCCGAGTTACGTAGGTAAGTGTGCCGCGGTCGTATGGTACGTCGCTAAGATACAACTTAGCGAAGCAAGACCTTGAGTGGTCGAATTAAGAAGGTGCAATAATCTGGTGTGATGCAAGCGGCGTCGCCCGCACCTGCCGCGCTCCGCACGCCGCCCGCCGCACTGTGCGCCACTATCTTATCACTCGCGGTGCTGTGTAGTCTGTGTACACACACCATGACACTGCGCGCAGCCCACCGCCTCTCTGTCCACACTTCCATGCCATCAGCACTGTCGATGCTGCCTGAAACTGACCTACAGGATAAAGCTCTAACTTTGTCACCAACAAGTAGCCAACTTGCAAATTTATTCAATACAAAGTTAATTGTTAGTTTGCTTTCATAACTTTGCATTGATATAAATAGGTACTGTATTTACTTACATATTTATAGTTAAATAATAATGTCAAATAGCCAAATATATTGTGTTCTTATTGGACACATTATATAATTTATGTAAGTTGTAACTCTGGCAACTGTAAGACCAAGTATAACAATGCATCTGCAAAGTCTTTAAACTCTTAACTTTAGTTAACATGCCTACCAAGCAAGTTGTTCATAGTTGTTGCTGTTCATCAACACTAGTAGTAGTCATTGGTAGGTAGGTCTTTTTTCAATGTACCTGTTTATTATTATACTGCATTTTTTAAGTGTTATTAAGAAATAAAGAAGAACTTTATTTTGTAGAACGAAGTGATGCCTCTATGTTATTAAAAATATTTTTACCTAAATCAATAACTCATAAAATATTGAGTAAGATGCATTGATACATGTGATGCTGCATCAGTTTTAATTAAATATGAATAGTTGTTGAGATGTAATACTTTATCATATTATGTACAGTATGCTGGTACCTTATATTGCACAATATGATAATATGTAATATTTTAATAAACAACAAAAGTACCTAATACATTATTCTGGTGGCGTGTAAGGAGTAATAATAAGTCAGCTTATCAACAGGCATGTGAATGTGTGCGTACATTCCTGTGCGGTGCACGGTGTGCAGATCTGTCATGCACCAATTGTGTTGAAGAAAGCTGCCGACTATGAAACATTAGCCGAGCTCACCTTTCAGCAGATCATGTTCTTCCTTATGGAACTGGTTTGATGTGTGCTCAATGTACTGAATGTGCTTCTTCTTGTCGTATGGTTAGTGGTCAACCTAGTTTCAAAGTTGTTCAAGCCGCCCGAAGGCCTTTGACGTGGCTTAACGACTGTTATCTTATTGACAACAACCGGGACCGACTTTTTACGTGCCCTCCGAAGCACGGAGACGCCCTGTTCAAATACTACTATGCGGTCACCCATCTATGGAATGACCGCGCCAAGGTTTGCTTAACCCACAGATCGTTTACCGACCGGTGAGCGCAACTAGCTACGGGCGCCTCTAAACTGAATGTGCTGATAGAAGGGATACCACCCGGACTCTGCTGAATCAATGATTACAGTTGCCATTTTTATAAGTTTATACAAAGATACTGCACCAAATATGTTTCAACACTTCTATTATTATCACTAACGGTCCATTCCTGCTTTGCCTGGATTTAAATATTATAAATTTTTGATAAATATAAATATTTAATATTGATAACTTCATATAGTAGTACAATATTATGCCATTAATTTTATTCCATTCTTATGGGAATTTTTATCCCATCAATCCCATAAATACCTTGTCAAGACAGTTATTTTAATATCCAATTTAGTTTACTTGTTCAAAAGTTATGGATGTACAATGTACATACATACATTCTGGTGATTCATTTTTAATTATATAGAAGTAATCATAATAATTAACTGAGTGAATATATTTGTTTTTGTTTTTTTCTATTATATACTTAATTAGCCCTTATTTAGAATACATAATAATTAATTGTAATGATATTTTGATTAATTGAATATCTACTACAGTGACTAAAATTAGTTTGTCCTTAACTGGAATTTTAGGTCCACTTCTCATTACATTCCACTTCAACCACCTTTCAATATTACAACATATTTTGAAATCATAAAAAAAGAACTTTCTTACAAAAATTAGATACCTACCTAGTACACTTTATCATGGAGTTAGGTAAACAATGTGTGTGATGTCAGAGCATAGAGATTACTTAACACTGTCCAAATTTCTCATACCAAGATAAGTTTCTAATAACAGAATGTAGTATCTACCTCTTAGGCTAATTATGATGGTAAATATCATATTACTTGTTGTAATGATGGATTATTGTTATGATTCCATTCACTATTACATAACATACAATGATCTCTATTGTTCTTGATACACCGCAGGACTTAACATTGCTTATGACAGACTAAGCACAGAGAGTAGTTATAGGCAGGTATCAATATCTATACAATAATATAACGTAAACAATACGTTCTACCCTACATATTTATGTGTAGTGGTTAGTGTCGCGCAGTTCAGTAGAAAGTAGTTGACCGACAGAGAATCCCTTTAGCGGCTGATCGCTCGTCTAGATGTCGGTGATCGCTTCACTAAATTGTCCGGTATCAGCGGTAAGTAGGCCGTGAAATGGTTACGACGTCAGATAACATCAGTCTACGATGTAGTGGCAACTGTCATGTTTACTCGTCGCGTCGTCGCGTCGTCGTCGCAGGGACCGCAGCCGCGCCGCCCCTTGTGTAACTGACGTAAAGTAAAGACAACAGTGCATTATGTTATGTGTGACAGCGTGACACGCACGGCACCGCTGCACCGTCCTCAATGGCTAACTCGTGCGGAGTCGTGCGCTCTCCACACCGCGTTGTATGGAGTCGTGCACTCGCTGCTATTACATTATTCCAATGAGCTCTGTGTGAGGCAACTGTCCACCATCCAATCGTCTAATACTCTAACATATCGATCCTATTTAATATCATTATATCAAATCCGTAAATGGGTTGTTTAAACGATATCGATTCAGTCAAACAGTTACAATTCCATTCTGACCCATAATTATTTGACAGAGTTCACTGAGTAGCCAACTTGTTGTTCGATGCTGTTAGAAATCAGCCAATTATGCGGTTGCACGCGAGCTTAGTCAAGATTACCAGTTGTCTGAATGGTATTGCGTAGTATAACTATTAAAACTTAATATAGCTTGTGTCAAAGGTCGACGTCGTTTAATTATACAGCCGAAGGAATAAGAATAACCACTACAAAATTAATTGCGTGGCGACATTAATAATTTGTTTGTGATGAACGTTACAATTTACAATAGAGTAACGATGCTGGGGCTGGTGTGGTCGGTGCACAGTAGAGTCGGTATAGAGCGTGGCGATTGTTGAGATAGTCGCCTCGTCTTGTACAATTACGCGGTGTGATGTCACCACACTAATTTCATTGAGTGACTAAGTAGCAGCCACCCAATGAGAACTATGCTTCGTTGTTCTGACAATGTTCAACGTGAACAAGCAGCAGGCTCGCGCTAAACGAGCGTGAGAATCGTTATGAGGTGTTCGTCATGTTCGCACATCGAGTTTCACAACATTCAGCCAAATTCAGCTGACATCATGAAGTCCGCTCGAGTATTCAACTCATTGAGGCGTGCAGGTTATTGACCACTGATAATCTCCGTTGTCAGTGCATGGGAAAAACTGAAACTTTTCAAAAATATTTTTTTTGTAATACTGTTCTGAGGGATTTTAGTAGTAGTAAGAAGGTAGCTTGAATAAAGTTTTAGATAGACTTCCGACAGAAGCGATTACAGTTGAAAGCCAGCGGGTTACCGGGTGTCAGAGTACTGTCAATTACTTAATATGCGGAGGGCAGTGCGTGGTATCCTCCGAGGCAGCACGCCATTGCCGGCGTGGCTGCAGTGATGCGCGCGGTAACTGTCCCGCGTCGCCGGCTAAACCGTCACCGATCACATAAACACATACATGATTAATATGTAGGGGTAATCGTCGGACGTAATTGCTGCACTTCCGCGCTTCCACTTACCGCCCGGCGCTAATAACACAATGCTTATGACTGCATTGTTGATCACTTTCACACAACAAATATCATTGAATGTGTCTCTTATTTGGTTGGACACAAACGAATAACAGAACAAACCATACTGGTTATTGTTTGAGCAAATAGAAATAACAACAACCGCGGCTGTACATACGATGTATTTTAATTAACAAAATACACTATAAGACAATTTGAATATCATCAGATCTTTCAGATGTCTGTAAACTGAAAAAAATTAGTCGCCCGTGTAATTATGTCATAGACCAAGAAGAATGGTACAATTTTCCGACGTCTCGTAAGATCATTGACACGCGAGTGCCGTATTGCTATCGCTGTGCTCGAGCGATGGTGGCCGCCCGGCGCGTATCTCACGCTCGCGGCACGCACTGTCTAATGAAGAGAAATTACTAGAAATAATTGTAACACGGAATGTTTGGAGCACCTCCGCGCTTCATCGGACATGGCTGTCGAGATGTCGAGGCACGCGCTACATTCCATGCACATACACTACAATAATAATTAGTTAAACGAATTGTCGCTCTCGCCATTGCTATAAATATCGTGTGGTGCACGCTGACCACTGGCTATTTTAATAAGCGCGTTAGTTTCGCACGCAGCGCACACTAATCGTAGCCTGCATTCGACCACTGCTCCAGAATCACTTATAGTTTTGTGGAAAATAGTTTATTATTAATGTCACTGTTACACTTTCTGTAGAGTATCTACACTACACTTGTCTAATATAAATGACACAAATTATTGTCATGAATTGTTTCTAAAATCTCATCACAATCCTAACGCGCGTAGCCTGAGAAGGATCTAACAGTAAATGTAATGATTTTAGTGAAGAACATAATATTATCTGTACTAACTACCTTTAAATCTATACTAATATTATAAAATTAAAGAGTTTGCTTGTTTCTTTGTTTGGTGGAATGCACTAATCTCAGAAACTGCTAGTGCCAATTGATTTATTTTTTTACAATGGAGAATGTTACTAGGTATGCCAAATCGCTTGAAATTTTGACTCAGTAAAGCCTGTACATGTACATGAAAACTAGTTTTTGTTTTAGTCAAAAATACCAAGTGGTTTTGATTTTACAAGCATTCAAAGTTTCAAAAAATATCGAGTCCCGCTAACAGCATGACGTCATAGTACACCATGCCGCGCGGGCCGCGTCCCGCTTAATATCAAGTCTACAGCCGTAGATGTAATAGCTTATGCAGTATTTTGTTGTGTTTTCGTCTGCTTATTACATTTTAAGTGTAATAATAGTAAATATTATTAAAAACGACTATGTGAGCCAGACTTAGCGTGATGTACAATGACGTCACACCGACTCGCGCGGTTACAACTTGTTTTTCTTATAAATCGGAAACTAATTGACGTATCAAAGTAATTCTTTCACTAGTATTTTTTATTTTTAACAAAGAATATGGAGAGCTAATAACCCAAATTTGTTAACATTCTCCATTGTATAGCCTATTTATTGAGGAAAGTTATTGGCTATGCGGAGTAGCAACGAAAAACTTTTCAAAAAAGGGGAAAATTATGACCCATTCTCTCGTGACACAAATAAAATCACCAGGAGTGGATCAGCAATAAGGAATTTGTAAAAACTAAACTGTGCACGGCTGAAGTGGGCGGCTGCTTAGTGTATAAGTCCTGTTCAGTTTCTGTTAAATTAAAACCAAATTAGAGAAAGAAGCTGTCCAAAAAATGTACCTAAAATTTTGTGAAAACATCAATGACAAGTCGTCAGTGGCCGTCAGTTAATGTGAACGTAATATTATGTATATGGCGTTATCTCCAACTTTCTTCACGTAACAATGTGTCGGGTTCGCCCACGTGCGGCGCGCGGGCGGCGGCCGGGCCCGCGTCAGCGCGAACCACGCTCCGGGCGCCGCACATGCGCACGCGCATCCCATGTTTTACAACTTAAATGGCTTATGACTACAAATCATCAACCTAATAATCTACCAGCTGACTAGTTCCGGCAATATTACGCAGGACAGGAAGACTGGCCGTGAGTTTCTCGCTAGCACTTCTCACAACACTCTGCCCCTTTCCGAGCTAGTGGTAGATTCAGTAATTGTAACGAGTATTATAAGTATCAACATTTGGCCTAAATGAGGAAAATAATAAAGGAGTTACCTAGTATAAAATATATGTAGCAAATAGGATGTCTGGGCGAAAGGGTAATCTGAGTGCGTCTCAGTGGTGACGGGACACATATTTGTGTGATGATGCATGTGTGATGTAAGTTTAATGACGGCTCGGACGCACATGTTCATAATCTACCAAACGAAGGGGAACAGAATAAATAAACAGAGTCACGGAGTTGTGCCCTCGCCCTTCAACTGATTTCGTATGTAAAGTTAACGTCTTATTATCTGTGCATTCTGTATGATGGCGATGTGAAGAGTGGTGCGCGCCGGAAGCGACGCTACTTGCCGCGGGGGCAGTGCGCACTGTGCGCTGTGCTGTGAGTAGTGTCAGCGTCGCACAGTGCATGGTGAATGACGGCGCCGCACTTAATGACTCTATGAATGAATGTAAATGATTCGCTCGCGGAGCCGCGACCGCGAGCGTTATCGCGGATGCACCAAGTGGAGGGAATGCAAATAAGCTGGCGCTACCACTGTTACCAGTGTTACCACCTTGTAGTGACGTCACCGGGACCACGTAACGTCGCACTTAACACATGTCATTACGCGTTATGTCACTTGTAGACTTAGTAGAAGAGCCTGCACCCACCTCACATTATACTTCAATATCTTACCTAACCATAACTTTGAATTATTTCTGCATATGAGAACGAGCTCTTATCTAAGTAGGTATGTAAACATAAAAACCCTCTAATCTGTTCTTCAAATGTCAATATGAGTTCACTTGTTCTAGTAGCATTAGCAGAGGAACTTTGCTGTAGAGCAGTCTATGTATGAAGAACGACAGGAGCTTAGGTCCGTAGATCTTGACTTCTAAACGATTAGTGATATATTTTGACGTTTATTATAGCCTAGAGATCGCTTCTCTTCGGCTTTTACAATAAGAAGGTATCATGCAGCTTTGTTTACAAATATATTTTTTATGATGTGTAAGCTCGAGGTGCGTCCGTCCGCGGCGTCCGAGGTAACACACGTGCCTCATTGTCGATGCGGGTCGCGAGTGGTGGCGAGTGATGGCGAGTGGTGGCGAGTGGTGGCGCGCGGCTCTCGTGCCGCTCACCCAACAACTATTTGTTTTTTATCCGCGCTTATCTGAATGTGAATCATCTCGTATCAGCTGAGACGGACCACTGTCTCATATCACTGATTCCATCGTCATTGCTATCTACACCTTCCGTACTACGCTTGGAATCAACGAGCACTCCGAACGTGATTTATGCACTAAACTATTTAAAGAAACCATGTCCAGCACTTCTCACTGTTGCAAATTATGCAAATCGCAAGATAAATATACACCTGATGCTCGACGTAATGTTTACACAGAATTACTCATACTTCATCATAATTCGTATACATATTGTGAATACGTAATATCAAGTATCATCTATACATCATCATATCATCTTACATAGACCGACCAACATGGTCGGTCTATGTAAGAAGCATGCCTAGTATCCGGCGGTATCTAATCATTGTGCTTTCGTAAACCACTACTTTATTCGATTTTAATATGTCGTGTAGTTACTCGTGTTATAATGTTAAACAACGAGACACGGTGGCTAGTGTGGAACACTCCAGCACGTTGTTTATCGACTCGAGTCTAATTATCATGTAGGCAACGGTGACCCTGAACGTGTCTTCCAATTATTGGTATAAGACGTGTTCACAGCGCGAATCTCCGCGCTCCGCCAATATTCGGATTCGGTTAAACCGAGCTGATTGTTATCTCAAGATGACACACCGCACACCCGCACCGCCACTACCTACTGGCGGCTGAACATAAACGCGCGCATTGTTTAACCTTTGCTCTGAGAAGGACGATAACAATGATTATATTGATGTCGCTTTTTCTAACCGAAACAACGTTTGTAATTAATATATTTTAATGCGTTCTTACCCCCCTCTTCTTGTGCCTCAGTAAACTCTATCTGTTCCTAACGAACGAACATGTTCGCTTAAGAATTCCTTGGGTCAGGATAGAGGAGCTGGAATGAAAGCTGTAGAAGTATTGTAGGTACACATAAATCTGTGACACAAAGTGCAGAATGTCCACGTTACCGTTATCGGTAAAACGAACTTGAAGCGTGACATAATACTGGCGTAAAAACTTAACATTACAAAAAGTATCCGTTTCAAAGTCGCAAGGTGAAGGAGATCTCGACGCTTCCACCGAAAATACATTATACAGTGACGAGGCGGTTGATTTATTACTGTTTGCCACATAATCATTGAATGAAGTAAGCTGTATATGATAGTTGTAATAATTATGATAATCCGCGGAATTCTCTACGACCTTGCGTCACGAGCCGAGTGCTAGATGATCGACGATCGGTTGCAATAGTGGAAGTATTCATCCACGGGTGGGTGGCCCGACTCGTAGCGGTGGTACTTCCGCTGCAACTGCTCTGAATCTTAGTGTATGTGCTGTGTGGTGCGACGGCGAATCGCCGAAGGTCGCAGACATACATCACATTATGCAACGACAAACAAAGCGACAATAAAGCCGCTCGAGCGTGTAACGGGACGGCTCATCCGTCGATGCCTGGCTATTAGTTTCAGTCCGACACACGGGAATACAAGTCTGCGACTGGTTCCCTCTGTCTATCCGCGCAGTTCTTATGAATATAATAAGCTTGTTCGCGCTGTACTTCGAGTGGTGGGTGTTGATAGTCGCGAGGGTTCTGTGTGAGGCGCGCGGGGCCATGCTGACCCTGCTTAAGACCTGGGAGGCGTTCGTGAGCCCCCCCTCACAGCACTGCGATCACAGTAACAATTGCAGTACGTTGCTCTCAAGTTTAGTGTGATCCCATAACCAGTGGCACAGTATGCACCCCTTGTCGTTGAGTGTACCTAAGTCACCTAAGTAGGGTTTAATCGCTCTTAATAAATAACAAGTACCTACCTACCTAGTACATATTTTAGGCAAAAAGGTCTTTATCACGTAGATATTGGCATTATACTGGTATGGCAACAGTCTAGATGTGTCATGTCTAGGGTTGATCATCAATAAATTCAATGTCATTCTTTTTTTATCCAAATTTAATAAATATCTCAGAACATTTCCTATTTTGTATATTCCTACCTAAAATAATAACATCCAACCCTTCTGCTTCGCCATAAATGTTTTACTTCTTAATTATTAAGATTATTTATATCATTAAGTTTATAGTATAATTGTGTTGTGTGTTAGTGACGTGAGGAACAATGCTAACACATTGACGTACCTATAACTCACCTACAGGAATATTAGTGTGATATAAATTAGTGTTCATCGAGATGTAATGTTGAATCCATACCATCTTGTTATTGCGTATTACATTCATGATTTCAAACGTAATATGTACTGGTGAAGATGTTGTGAGATGTTAGCTGTTAACATTGTTCAAGTGTGTGTGTGTTTGTGTGGACAATATGGACAGAGGAGTATCAATGATGTGGATACTTGTGTAGAGACACGGTGTAACGTGGTGTCTGTGTTGTTACAGATGAACGAGAAGACGTGCAGAAGAAGACATTCGCCAAGTGGATCAACTCACAACTGGTTAAGGTACACCTACTATATCTAACTATTATTTATTATGCAGATACTAAATACATTATAATAGTATGTGGGTGCAGCGATATTTTGCACCCAAGTTTAAAGTAATCTCTTGTCAGTCAATCGATTAATTTAATTTGTTGCTTGTATGTAACATATGAAAAAGCAGAAAATTTAATTTAGTTCTATCTACCGTTGATTGCTTGTCACATGCCACAAAAATTATAGATTCCTTTGAAATTAAAAAATGTTTTATGTTTTTCTCACCCACTAATTGCATTAATTAAAGAAGATACAGATTTAAAAAGTAAGTAAGGAAGAAGTTTATGATAATATAAAACAGATACATATATTAAAGACTTGCCTCACTGATGGTGTGTGAAGGAATGTAAGTGGTAAGATCACAATACGATGTTCAAACGGCAACGCGTGGTACTTTCAAATTCAGCGTATGAAGTAATTAACCCATATCTTCCCACCGCCCCATTTAAGGTGCACTTATATTTTACACGATAAAACCTGGATGTTAACAATTAACGATAGATTTTATAATTTTATTATATACTAGACATATTTGCAGTTAATCTAGTAGTGATTGGCAGTGATTGTGATCATTAGTATTTTTTTTATAAAATTCCGAGTTTGGTCAATTTCAAGCAACACGAGTGGCAGGAAAAGGTAAGTAATAACTATTATATTTTTTATTCATTATTTTAGTGGGGCGATGTTTTGGAAAGTAATAAGGTTATATTATCAGGTAATAATAGTAACATAAAGTTATTTCATTTTTTTATGTGAATTTTACAATGTTCTATTGAACGCCCCATTTGAGGTGCGTTGGGAACAGAAGGCACCATGATAATTTGTTTGAACAATTTTATTGGAACATAGTTTATATAGAATTTAGAGTTTTATTTAGAATTACTTTTGTTTTTTTTAGTTAAAGGTTGAATATCAGTGAATTCTATCAGCTTTAGAAGACGATAACATTACAATTTCAGCTAATATTTTTGTCACGCCACCTGAAAATGATGATTTGAGTGACGAAGATAGTGGAAGCAAGGATGCAGGGGCGATTTATAATCTTGCGCGTCGCTAATTGTTGGCTGAAACCGAAGTTCGATGTACGGTTTCATCATCAAAAGTTCAGAAGTTATGTGGTAAGGCAATGTGGACGACTGTTTGACGTCAAGGGGAAAGGCGAAGCGGTGAAGACCCCTATTTGATCCGATATGTCTGCTGCGCCCCTAAGAAAGCTAAGACTATGATCAAGAGGAAGGAAAGGATCATTATATTATCAAAACGGAACTCAAATTTGGTGTCGTGAATGCCACAAAAGCCTAATTTTAGGTGCCGCTAATGAAGGGTTTGCGTAATTTTTCGCACATTGCCTGCAATATTGCCTCACAATTCAATATTTTTTGATTTACTGATTTATTTTTCATTTATTTATTTATTATTTAATATGATTACTTGTAATTTTATCTATTTATTTGACATTCCATAAATAAAAGTGATATAACATAACAACAGGTAATTTTTTCTCTATACATATACCAGTGGCATATTATCCCAGCGCCCCATTTAAGGTGCGGTACTGAATTTCAGTTACCCTACAACCCTAAAAAATTTGACGCCTATTTTTGTCTTATTGAAAGGCTACTTTAAATAAAAGTGTAAAGAAAACAATGTATTTTTGAATATTTATTGCTTTGGGAAGATATGGGTTAAGGTCAATTCTCTTAGAGCAGCGAGCGCGCTGTTTGTTTATACTTTATACCTATACGTGTTTATAAGCCTTTATACGCGCACTTACGCATCACCACCCGTAACTGTTTACTAGTTTATTATAATTATTTTCTAATGAATATCACAAAATTCTCTTAGTTATTCAATTACATCGTGTCTTTCTTCATTATGAAATAATCGAGCATAATCTTTGGTGGTTTGATATCGGTGTTGCCACTCTATTTCACTCATCAATCATTTCTTTTTTATGTCTTGTGTTATGTCATAACTTACAGCACAAAAGTGGTTGCTTATAAAGTGAGCTATTTAGTCCTGCGAGGTTGTTAGTATTTTACAAATATCATTTTACCTTAGAATGCCTGACGTTGCGACCACGGCCCGTGTAACCTGTGCCAAAACGTGAAGCATTCTAAAGTAACATGATTGTCCGCGTTACTTCCCATATCCTATTATACAATATTTATCAGTGCCTGCTGTTTTATACATGTTACGAAAGAATCCATTTAATGGGACCAGCAGAACAGTTCCGATTCTTCAACGCTTATGTTATCGGTAGGATATGCGCGACGGACGTGGACCGGTGGACGTGACTATGTTTACGTTCCAATTGAAAGTAAAATGAAAGGTTCTGTGATAGAACCTTGGAGGCTGCAAAATTATACTATTACATGTACATATATACATTACCTTTATTACATACATTACCTTTCTATGCGAGGTGTCCAGTTACCACTTACGCGAGCAGTGATACTAGTAATGTTCGAGTTGTTATTCTCTTGCAATATATTTCTGTTAATTACTAGTGTCAGCCTTGAGCCTAGCAGCTACTTGAGCTGACCTCATCTAACACATTGTTAAATATTCTCTGTAGAACGACAAGCCGCTGGTCGAAGACCTGTTCCTGGACCTTCGAGATGGAGAGATCTTACTGTCGCTGCTCGAGATCCTCACTGCCCAGCAATATGTAAGTGTTTATTATTTGACAAATATTCGGTAATTACCTATTTGCCTTTGTCGTTAATATTCTCAGCTCAGTAAGTATTACAATAATGATAGTTGTTAGAACTACTTTATGGCTGCTGGCAACCTGCGTTTGTTAATAACAAACAGTACCATCTAATTTGTCAATCGTCGGATCGGCTATAATATATGACGTGTGGATGTGCGTGTTACAGAAGCGGGAGCGCGGGCGCATGCGCGTGCATCACATCAACAACGTGAACACGGCGCTGCAGGTGCTGGACGCGAACGGCGTGAAGCTCGTGAACATCTCCAGCAACGACATCGTGGACGGCAACCCCAAGCTGACGCTCGGCCTGGTGTGGAGCATCATCCTGCACTGGCAGGTGCACTACCACCTCAAGGAGCTCATGTCGGAGCTGCAGCAGACCAACCTGGAGAAGACGCTGCTGGCGTGGTGCCGCACGCACACGGGCAACTACGCGGGCGTGTCGGTGCGCAACTTCACGTCGTCGTGGAGCGACGGGCTCGCCTTCAACGCGCTGCTGCACCGCTGGCGGCCGCAGCTGTTCGACTACACGGCCGTGGTGGGGCGCTCGCCCGCCGCGCGCCTCGAGCACGCCTTCAACGTGGCGCACGCGCACCTCGGCATCGACAAGCTGCTCGACCCCGAGGGTGAGCGCCTGTTGTCACCCTCCTTTGTATTATCGCTAACTCGCGATTGAATGCCTACAATATTATGTTTCTATTGATATCAGTCAAAACTAAATCATACAGATTTTCTTAACGGTTCTAAATGTTATAATGAAATTCTAAATGCTTCTAAAAATGGGTTAACGGTCGGTATCTGTTTGTAGACGTGAACACGCCGAACCCCGACAAGAAGTCGATCATGATGTACGTGATGTGCCTGTTCCAATCCCTGCCGCACTCCAGCGAGGACGTGGCCGACCTCGACAGCGTCGCCTCCGAGCCCACCACGCCCGTCACCACCAACCCGCCCGAGGTGCGATATTTATCCGAGAATCCGAGAGTTCTTATGAATTTATTTCATTGACACTTAATGTTTATGAGAGACGGAAACGTCAGCGAAGCTTCTCTAATGAGCGTACGATGTCGTGTCAGCAGCAGGTGTCGTCGAGTCGTCCGCTGTCGACGGCGACGACCGGCTCGGTGGAGCTCGGCGGGTACTACGCCGCCTTCGAGGAGGTGCTCGCGTGGCTGCTCGAGGCCGAGGAGCGGCTCGCCGAGGCGCCCGCCACCGACACCGACGACCTGCAGCGCCTCAAGGAGCACTTCCACTCGCACGAGGTACGCGACCGACCGCCGGCGGACGAGGCGATCGCTCGTCGCGTTCCACCGCGCTAACTCGCCCTCTCGCCGCAGAAATTCCTGCTGGAGCTGTCCGAGCAGCAGTGCCGCGTGGGCGGCGTGCTGGAGGAGGGCGCGCGCCTCGTGCTGGAGGCGGGGCTCACGCGCGACGAGGCGGCCGAGGTGCGGCTGCAGCTGCGCCTGCTCAACACGCGCTGGGAGCACCTGCGCACGCGCGCCATGAGCACGCAGGCCGACGTGCACCGCGCGCTCATGCGCGCGCAGCACGAGCAGCTCGAGCGCTTCCGCGCCTGGCTCACGCGCACCGAGGACCGCATGTCGCGCCTGGCCGCCGTGCGCGCGCCCGCCGCGCGCCTGGCCGGCGTGACGCAGCTGCACGAGGAGCTGCGGCGCCAGCAGCCGCTCGTGGACGCGCTGGCCGACTGCGTCATCGTGGTGGACGACGACGCGGCGCACGACGAGCGCGTGGCCGAGGTGGAGGACCAGCTGGCGGCGCTGAGCGAGCGCTGGGCGCACACGTGCCAGTGGACGGGCTCGCAGCTGGCGCGCCTGCGCGAGCTGCAGGCGGGCGGCGCGGCGCTGGACGAGCGGCTGGCGGTGCTGCGCGCGGCGCTGGAGCGCGCCGAGGCCGAGCTGAAGCGCATGGAGGCGGCGCCGGCCGACAGCGTGGAGGCGGCGCTGGCCCGGCGCGGCGCGCTGCGGGCGCTGCGGCGCGAGCTGCTGGCGCGCCAGGCCGAGGCGCTGGCGCAGCTGGACGCGGCGGCGGCGCTGGCGGCGCGCTGCCAGGAGCCGCCGGGCCCGCAGCTCGAGCGCGCCGAAGCGCTCAGCGACCGCCTGGACGCGCTGCTCATGATCCTCGACGTGCAGGCGCAGCGGGTGAGTGCGCCTCTCTGGGACGCTTACATCCGCATTCGGACGTCGACTCACCTTCGATTTCATACGAAAAGCACTCGTCTCCGATGCTTAAACCTTTTATAATCGTTAACGTATAAACTGATGATAATAATTATGATTTAATCGTTACAGATTAAAGACTTAGGGTTCGACATCGATTGGGACGTGGACGACGAAAACGCTCCCTCCGCCATGGACACGACGGGAGATACGGCCGGCTCCTCGACCACCGTCACCGAGACCACCACCACCGTCACCACCGCCGGCTCCGTCACGGAGGTCACTCACAGCGACTCCAAGAAGCCGCGGCTCTCCGACTCCAACACTGACTTCCAGCTCGGATACAGGACCTTCGTCACGTGGGCCGAGAACGCCGAGAAACTACTCGAAGACGTAAGTAACGCTTCAAACGGCAAATTAATTAGGAGCACGGCTATAATCAGAGTGTCGGTTCCTTTAGTCGGGATAATATACGATGTCGTAACTCGTCCCCAGTGCAAGGTGGAGCTGGAGTCGAAGGGCGGCGAGGGCGCGGAGAGGAGCGAGGTGCCGGCGCTGCTGGAGCGCGTGGAGAAGGAGATCGACACGCAGCGCGCCGACTTCGCCAACGTGGAGGAGATACAGCGCCGCCTCGCCGGGGAGCCGGGCCTCGAGGGTACGAGCGTGAGCGTCCAGTGGCGCCGGGGTCACGCGGTGTGTCAGTGTCGCTAGTGCAGGTGTAACGGTGCCTTGCTTACAGACGAGGCGGCGCGCCACGCCCGCAGCATCGCCGAGCTGAAGGCGCGCTGGGACGGCATCGTGCGGCGCGTGCTGGCGCTGCGCAACACGCTCAACCTGCTGCACGACAAGCGCAACTACGGCGCCCGCGTGGCCGAGCTGCGCCGCCAGCTGGGCGACGTGCGCGCCTGGCGGGACCGCACGCGACAGGACAAGCCCTCCAACAACCTGCTCATACATCTACGGTACGTCTCGACCGTCCCCACTTCACCGATCATAATTGTTTCCGATTGGACTATAGGCCAAATTTTTTTTTTTTACACTCGTATATTTTCAGAAACAAAATCCGAGCGATGAAACAGCTAGACATGAAATTGAAGGAACTGAACGCGCAGTCGATCATCCTCCTGACGAAGCCGATATCCGCGGCGCACAAGAGCGACGTCGAAGCGGACTCGAAACGAATCAACGAAGACTACGAGGAGCTGCTCCTCGAGCTCACGAAGCGAGAGGTCGAGATCAAAGTGGCGCTCAACAAGAAACCCGCCGACAGACACGAGGACGAGTTCAAGAGCTTGCAGAGCGACGTGCAGGCGATGGAGATGCAGATCGTGTCGGAGCACGCGATGATCTGTGCGCGGGACGTGATGGGCGCCAAGCTGCGCGAGCTGGGCGCGCTGCAGGCTCGCTTCGCCGAGCTGCAGGACACGTACGACGCGGTGGTGCGCGAGCGCCGCGACCACTACGAGAAGGGCAGCGTGCAGGAGCTCAACTTCAGGAGCAGCCTCGAGAACCTCGTCACCAAGTTCGGCGACGCCAGGAGCCTGCTGCAGGGGAAGATCACTAAACTAGAGAACGGTCTGTGTTCTCGTAACGCACGGTACGATGTTTTTACCTTGTCTCGAACGTACGTGAATCGATACGGTTGTATATGTTGCAGGAGTGAAACTGTTGGATCAGTTGGAGCAGGACAGCGCGGCGGTCAGTTCGTGGCTGGACAGTGTGGAGCAGTTCCTGCAGGAGCACGAGTACGTGCCGCTGGGCGAGGTGGAACTGCTGGACCGACTGCTCGACACCAGCAACGTTAGTATATTCACTGATCATATTTTCTCGCATAGGCGGTGCAATTGATTTTTACTTCGAAATTAGTTGGATTTTGAGGTTCTAATCGTAAAAGAATTTTGTTAAGAATTTATTTTATCGGGTATATTCCATTTTCAGAAATTCGAGGAGGACAAATCGACGTACAAGTCGAAGCTGGAGTCTATCGAGACGACGAGAGATACGATACTCGAGGATTGCGACGAGTCTCTCGGCAAGACGATACAGAACGATACGAAAGCGTTGAAGAAACGATTCGACAACGCGACCGACAAGAGCCACAAGCTCAACGAACAGCTGCGGCGGGCGCTGGAGAGGACGGAGGCCGTGTTCCGCGGCGCCGCCGAGCTGGAGGCGTGGCTGGCGGCCGTGGCCGAGGCGCTGCCCGCCGCGCACGAGTGCAACATCACGGACTCCGCCGAGCTCTACCAGATGAAGGCGCGCTTCCAGGGGCTCAAGGACAAGTGCGACGACAAGACGCAGGAGTTCCGCAACCTCAACGAGGCCGGTGCGTACGCGTGCCCGATAACTAACTGTCGTCACTATGCTAGTGACTGATCCGTTTGTAATGGAGTGTAACACTTTGGTGGTGCAGGTAACGACATCCTGCTGCAGGCGGAGCAGCGGCCGCCCGCGGCGCTGGCCAAGCGCATGACGCAGCTCAACGCCAAGTGGAACGACGTCACGCACGGAGTCTACGAGCGGTACAAGTACGTGCATCGTCCACTACCCACCATTATGTTAAAATTCTACTCCTTAGCTAAAAACTTAAATTCTTTTCTTTTTTTGTCGTTTTACTTTTCTTTTCTTTTTCTTTAAAATTCTCAACAAAAAATTAACACATGTACAACATTAAAAATAAGTCATAATATTTACGAATAAAAGTTAAGTTTTCGTGAAGTATACGAATATTGGTCCCGTTTAAGAATGATGATATTCGATGGCGTTATTTATCAATATAAGTTATAACGGAACCTTCCCTCTCCGCGGTGCTCGTGCAGGGTGCTGGCGGAGGCGTGGCACGAGTCGGGCGAGCTGCGCGCGTGGCTGATGCAGGAGAGCGCGTGGCTGGACGGGCTGCAGCGCCGCCTGCGCCGCTCGCCCAACGCGCCCGCCGACGCCGAGGAGATCGCCGAGGAGCTCTACGTCAGTTTGTTCTTATATTTTATCGTCCGATCGTTCTATTGTGTGCCGTTTTATCAAATAAGATTTGTAACGATGAAGTATTCGATCGAGTCGTTGGTGATGCAGGACTTGGAGAACTACATCCAGAACCACAGCGACGAGCGTCTGTCCCGCATCCAGGACATCGGGCGGCAGCTGATCGACGCTCACATCATGCCGGGCTGGATACAGGCCGAGATCGACGCCGTCACCGACCGCTGGAACACGCTCCGAGCCGAGGTGCGACGCGGGGCTCGCTCCGACGATACGTTTTATCTATTTCGACATCGAATTGATATATTTTTTTACAATACCTATAGTTACAACAGAAAAAAAAACTATATACTATTGAGCTTAAAAGATTTTCACGTAACGCGATGGATGCGAGCTATACGTACGTGTCGGTGTGCAGGCCGCGGCGCGCAGCACGCTGCTGGAGCGGTCGGCGCGCGAGGCGGCCGCCTCCGAGGTGTCCGTGGACCGTCTGCAGCAGTGGCTCAGCACCGCCGCCGCCGAGCTCGACACCGCGCCGCCCGCCCGCCGCCGCGCCCTGCGCCGCGAGCTCGCCGAGCAGCGGCGCCTGGCGCAGGACGTGCGCGCCTGCGCCGACACCTACGCCGCCTGCGGCAAGCGCGAGGCCGCCACGCGCCTGCGCGACCAGCTCGACCTCGTGCAGGTACGCGTCCATCCCGCCGGGGGACTGCGGCTCACATTATTCGTCACGTTCGACGATCGTCGTTCGCCGCGTACGTATCCGTTCCGAAAGGAGTGACGCATCGACGTTTTTCGGCAGCGCAAGTTCGAGCACGTGGAGGAGTGGCTGCGCGCGGCCGACGAGGAGGCCCCGGAGGACGAGGCGCCGGGCAGCCCGCCGCCCGGCGCCGACGCCGACATCGGCGCGCGCCTGGAGGCGGCGGCGCGCGCGCTCAGCGCCGTGCAGCACGACTGCGCGCGCGCACTGCCGCTGGCGGGACACGAGCCCGACAACGTGCGCGCGCAGCTGCGGACCTGCCTCGTGAGTACACCTGTGCCTTATATTTATTTACCACTCTGCGCAAGGGTATAACTCCGACGACTAGAAACGTCTCTAAAATGGGAAGCAAAACGTCACTGCCATCTAAAAAAAAAAAAAATTCGCGTTAGTTTGTCTCTCACCCCTAAGTCTCTACGTCGACCCGGCATTGACGTATTAAATGCTAAAAATCCCTCGTAAGATTTCGGATAACATAGTCGAATTCGAATCGTTTCAAATGAGCTCGCGACGCGCGGTGCGCGTCCGTAGCTCCGATATTTGATAAGTGCCGCCACGCTCTGCCGGCCGCTCGCGCCCGCGGTTCGCCTCGACGTCCTTCACTCGGTGAACTATTACATTATTCTCTAATAACTCTTCACAATACCTCACAATACGATACATTACCGAACTGTACGAGTCTACTTCCGATTACTTTTTTGTACGTAACTAAAGTAGTTTGCCATATTTCACGTGAAGAATGGTTTTAATGAGGCTATACTTCTTTATTATCTAAGTATTTTTTTAAAGTACCATATAATAATGTAAAAAATAAATGTAACAATTATCGAACAAAATAATAACGTAATAACGTCATCTCGTACTACAGTAATCATCTCAGATTGCTGGTAGTATTGAACTGCAGTGCAACTATCCCTTCACATCTCGAATGACATATCAAATGTTACATTGAGCAAGTGCAAGTTATGTGAGCTCGTTGTAGGGCTCAGTGTTGTCTCTGAGCGCGCATATGCGTCTTGTCGAATATCCGCCTGTGAACTAGTACAATAGTGAGTGATAGTGCGCGTGCGCGCATTGTTGTGCGCACAAACGCTACTGTTTGTCAACAATGACGGTACTTTCGTCATTATATTGTGTTGTTTATCTATTTTATAATAAGTGAATAATATCAACATTTTGTAACATATCTCGTTTGATCATTGAAACAAACTATCCGGTGTTTCGTAAATTAATAATGTAAATATTTTATTTACCTATTTTTACACACTACGAAAAAACATAATGATTCCACGGAGGAAGTGCGTATATTTAGTTAGATGTAAATGAAGCCTATTATGAAAGTGATCGGAAGCTAGCTGAATGGTATCGGCTATCGTGTATAGAGTGCTAGTGTGTACCGTACAGTATACAGTAGTATCGGCCTAGTGGCTAGCGGCTAGTGTATAGACACAATGCGATTATCCGCCGGGCGCGCACAATGTCGCGTGTCGCGTGTGTGCGCTCTCATCACTCGCATTGAAAGGATTCTATCATTCCATTTGTGATTACACGGCACCTACATTGCGGAGCGAACCTATGGATGTGCCACCGACATGCCAACACCCTTGTTTATTGATATTATATTATGTAAATTTGTGGTTCTCATACCAATATTAATTTAGGTAAATACTTAGTAGTTTTCGGTTCTGTGCAACTTTGCATTTAATTAACGTTGATCTGTTAGTTGAGGGCTAACCGAAAAAAATAAGTATCGAAAGACAAAAAGAATAATACTTCCGTATCATTTTGACTCATTCAAGGTTAGTCAGAGGTTTTTTTTTCTAATATAAATATTTTACCAGTTTAGTATTGTTACAAACTATTTGTCTGATGGTTGTTTTCATCCAAAAACCTCCCAAAATGATTATTCATGGTCCTAAACTTTTGCGTTTGACATCAAATAGGTTCCTACTCGTCTATTTAGCAATGACACGCTTGTCACCTGTATAGTAGCGCTTTATGTTCGCACATCGATGTATCGTTGCGATGAGCTCACTGGTCGCCGTGGCGGCACTTCCGCGCGCGCGCCTCCAGCACGCACCTGCCTCTCTCCGCCGCACCGCTCCACCGCGCTCCCTCACTCTGTACACTCGATATGAACTGGGACTCACTCTACTTACTCGTTATCTTAAGCATCGCTTTATACAAATGGATAGTAAGTACGCACTCCGCTCACATTCATATTGGCACTACTGACTTCAAATATCCCAGTGTCGGCCTGACAGATGTAAGTATACCACTCGGCGATGTCAGTATGATGTCAGTATTGATGTGATCGGTGTAAAGCACGCGTGCTCGGTAATGGTTTCCCGAAGCTTCTTTTTTTGGTTAATTCCGCAGAGGTTCTACCGCACGCTCAGCGAGATCAAGTCCGAGGTGGAGACCATCATCAAGACCGGCCGCAAGATGGTCGAAGAGAAGAGCGTGCCCGAGCCGCAGGAGTTCTCCAAGAAGATCGACATGCTGAAGGAGCTGTACAACAAGCTCGGAGCGCAGATCACCGAGTCTAAGAGCAAGCTAGAGTACGCCCTGCTGACGGCCAGGGAGATACAGAACGACCTGCAGTCGCTGACGAGCTGGCTCGACGGACTCGGCACCAACGTCGGCAAGCAGACCCTGGAGCTGGAGATGTCCCGCATGGAGGCCATCAAGGACAAGCTGAACGGCAACTACGTGGAGTTCGCCAAGAGCTGCGACCCCGTGTACCTGGAGAAGCTGAAGGAGCAGATCGACGCCATCAACGCGCGCTGGGCGCACCTCAAGAAGCACGGGCTGGTGAAGCGCGGCAACGACATCGACGTGCTGCACAAGTACCTGGCCGACATCGAGCAGGAGCTGGACAGCCCCGCCACCATGTCGCCCGCCAAGCTCAAGCTGCTCGCCACCGAGGTGCGCGCCAAGGCGGCCGACGTGGACGCGCTCGACAACAAGCCGCTCGCCAAGCTGTGGGAGAAGATCATCGACAAGATCACGGTAAGTGACCGCCTCCTCTGTCTGCCTACTTAATTTTGTGACATACACTATTATTTCAATTCGACATTCAATTCTTAAATCGTCGTCATAATGGGTCAATACGCTTCTCATGCCATTTCACCACTTTATTTTAGGGAATTACAGTTTACAAAATCTTCGGGAGGCATGTTATTGAACGTTACATTTACCTTTAATAAGGGAAGAGTTGTTGTGTGTCAGAAAGTTATATATATTTGTATAATGCTTTAGTTTCGTTCACTGAACATATTGCACGTAGTTGCGCTTGAGATCACGGTAAGTGCCGGTCCTTGTTGGTGTTGACTGTTGATATTCACGTGGAGTTTCAGTAAACATGTCCAATAACAAACTAAACGTACTGACGATGTGTGTCGTGTGCTCTCCCTCTACCTCGACACCCTTGTATCATATACCTGCGCGTGTGACGCGTGTGACGCGTGTGTCGCGTGTGTCGCGGCGGATCATACTACATACAAGTATACATAGTGTACATAGGATGGTGTTGGTGACTGTGTGTCGGGTGTGAACGATGCTTTGTGTCTCACGGCATACATTGTATACAACATACACGTGGGTGCCACCTCGAGCTTTTAACGGACTCACATTGGCGGGAATCATGCTTTATCACTCATCACTACACGGCGCTTGGGATCATTGGCGAGGTGAGGCCGCCCGGCCGGCGAGTGCGAGACGAGTAAACCCGTGTTTGACTAACATTGTAAATAACAGTGTGGCTTAACATTAACGTTACGACTAAACGATCGGCGGTTTGTACTTGCAGGCGGCCACACTCGGTGAGAGCGCGGTGCTCGTCGAGTACGAAAACGTTACCGATACTATCAAACGGCGCCTCGAGAGCCCCGTCAATACGCCTGACACTGACAAACCAGAGCTCAAAAAGTCTAAGATACCTCTGGCGCTCAAAAGTCCCGTACCTATTAAGAAAGAGATCAAAGAGGGTGGCAATAGAAGTAGGGGTTCCTCGTTAGAGCGAGGCAGACGAATATCCGAGAGTCCCATGTCGGACAGTATCAGTAGCGCGATGTCCACCGACTCCATCGAGCCGTCCATCTCGTGCGTCAGCTCCGTGCCCTCCACGCCGGAGACGCCCAAGAAAGACAGTAGCACCTTCAACCTTCTCAAAGATAGCGATCTTTTCACTCAAATATCCAAAAACAAAATCCAGCCGAAACAACCGCCGGCGCCAGAGAAACCGAAGGCGGATCCTTGCCACATGGTGGAGGTGAAAGAACACGAGATAGTGAAGTCAACCGTGAGTCCCATAGAACCCATGGAGATATATCCGTTCGAGGCCATCGACGCCGTGGTCGAGTTCATACCGCAGAATGTGGAGACTGTCGAGATCATTGACGACACTGAGAACGAGTCGCTGAGCGACTCGGACACTGACGCTCGCCCCAACACCTACGAGAGACGACCCACCGTGGACCTTGGCACCGAACCCAAGACCTTTGTAGTGGAAGTGAAGACTCTGGAGCAACGAATGAGGCCCACTCTCGGTATACTGAAGCGGAAAAACAGTTCCGAAGAGGAGAAGCCGAAGGCGATGCGAGTGACTATGGACGTGCCCGATCTGATACCCTCCACGGAGAAGCAGGAGGAGGACGGCTCCATGAGGACTCCGCCGCCGACGCCCATGGACGAGGGGGAGGCCACCGAGTGTCCCCTCCTTTACGACCTCGCCGTGCGACAGAAGGAGGCTCAGAGGAACCTGCGCCGCGACGAAGTCAACGAGTACCTGATACTGGACGAGGTGCCTAAGGACCAGGCGGCGCTGCCCGAGCCATCCGCAACTGAAGTCATTTTCGATAAAAAACAGGATGTGGATGCCACCGACAAGGCGTTGAAGAAATCAGGTGTCGGCATCAGTGGCTCTACTCCTGAGAGAATCAGAAGAAAATCCAGCCAGAGTCCGGAGGAGGAAGAGGTTATATATTCTGAAGTGGAGGACATGCCTCAGGTAAACGATCTGTTATTGCGTAAATGCAATTAGTTAGGTTATGTAGCAGGCGTGTAGGTGACCTAGTGTCTGATATTTGTCCCATTTGTGTTCGTACAAGTCGTAGGCATGCGCGTAGTTATTGTGACGTCATTAGATCAGGGGTACGGGTTGTACGTCTCGTCATACCGAGGTGAGGTGAACGTAGTATAATTACATCTGTAGGAGTTCTATATAATTATTTACCGAACGTTCCGATTGTAAGCGATGCAATTTTGGCGACAGTTGCGCTCGGCGTCATGTAGTGAGTTTGACGACAAGCAGCCTCTGTCGACGTCGACGCCCATCAAGGCCCCCGAGCAGAAGAAGCAGGTGCAGGTGGTGGCCATGTCGCCCAAGCTCTCCGGGAAGAGCGACGAGCCCGCGAGCCCGCCGCCCGCCCGCGAGCCCAAGAGTCCGTCGCTCGGCTCCAAGTCGCACATACCCATCAGCAAGGAACGATTGAAGTCCGTGCAGAACGAGAAGTATCAGAGAACCGACGAGGACACCAAGGTGAGAGACTCTTTTAAATGTTTCACTTCACTTGCAGTTTCTTCGAAGATCTCTAAAAACGTTACAATCGTGGTTGATTTCCAACACCCTCCTTGTTGGAAATCAACCACGATTGTAACGTTTTGTCAACTCGCAGTCGCCTTCTCCCCCCACGGAGGCCGCGGCCCCGGCAGCCCCGGCGGCGCCGGCGGCGACGGAGGAGAGCTCTCTGGGCGCGCGGTTCGGCGCGGCGGCGGACGCGGCGCTGCTGCAGTGGGAGGCGGCGGCGGCGGCGCTGGCGCGGCGCATGGACGTCATGCTGCTCACCGTGGGCGGCGTGGCCTCCGAGCGCGACCCCGCCAAGCGCCTCGAGGTAATCTGTGCCCGCCGGGCCCGAAGTCGATCGCAACATCGGATCCCGTTATTGCTTGTTTTAATTTTACACTTCTCTAGTTTTATCTATTCGACATTTTGGATTATTAACTTTGAACGATACTCTTTGACTTATTCGCGTTGTTTTCGATATGATTACGTCTTCGGTGCATAGTATTATGAGTGGTGACCTGTGACATTGTGGTATAGATTCTGAAGAACCAGCTGGGTCAGCTGGCGCCGGACGCGGCGGCGCTGATCTCTCGCGGCGACTCGCTCGTGTACGACAAGCACAAGGAGAACCCGCAGCTCGCCGAATACATACAGACGCACTTCCAGGTATCGCACACAAATTACACGATACGCTAATTAATAATTCCCGGCTTCCGGTATCTTCACAGGAATCTCGCACCGATTGACGAATTATTTGCCTTTTATACAGTTTGTAACCACGTTTTTGTTCCGTGTAGGATAAGTTGCGGAACAAGTGGTCGATGGTGATGGCGGAGATCGAGGTGAAGCGCGAGCTGGCGCTGGCGGCCGAGGACAACGTCAAGGAGCTCACCAAGCTCGTGGACCGGCTCCAGGCCTGGTGCGACTCGCTCGACGAACTCGTCAAGAACGATCCGGTGAGACGACCGTCATATATGTGTATCGACAAATATCCTACTTTTTTGTTGTACCGTTTTCTGTGAGCCAGATAGAGGTGAATCGTTTTATCGATGGATACCTGTTCGTACCGCAGGAGCGCGCCCGCACCGAGTACGCGGAGCACGAGAGCGCGGCGGAGCGCATCCAGCAGCTGTGCCGCGAGCTGCGCGCGCAGCACGTGGGGCTCCCGGACCGCGCCGTCACGGCCGCGCTCGCCGCCTGGAGCCGCGCCGCGCCGCCGCCCGCCGCCGGCAAGCAGGTGCGGGAGTGCGACGAGCCCGGCACCCGACCGCGCCCCGACCGTGCTCTGACAGTGTGTGTGTGTGCAGGAGGCGGAGGCGCGCTGCGGCGAGTACGTGACGCGCGCCAACCTGGCGCGGGAGAGCGTGGCGGCGCTGGCGGCCGCGCTGCGGGCCCATCCGCTCGGCGGCCGGGACTACGACGACTTCCCGCTGCAGGAGGACGCGCTCGCGGTACTTATACGCTTAATCGTCGGCGCGAGTGCTTCTCGAACCCGACGATGACTAAATCAATAAATGAAATGTATCGTTACCCGTAGCGCATCAAGGCGTCGATGGCGGAGACGGGCGCGGCGGTGGAGGAGACGGAGCGTGAGTTCGGTCGCGTGAGCAAGCGCGCGAAGGACGTGCCCGCGCAGGCGCGCCGCGTGCGGGACAAGCTGCGGGACGAGTGGGCCGCGCTCGAGCGGGCCTACGCCGACCGACACGAACGGTAACCGATCCGCCTCATATTATAAATTTACTCTTACGTCGTTCGATAAACGCTCACCGTACGTTCGACGACGCGTCGTCGCCAGGTGGACGAAGTGCCAGGCGGCGTGGGCGAACCTGTACTCGCTGCTGGAGTCGTGCGGCGAGTGGCTGGACGGCGCCGAGCGCACGCTGGCCGCGGCGCGCTCGGCGGACGCGCCGCTCAAGGACGCCAAGCAGAAGGCGCGCGACCTGCACAAGCAGATGGCGAGCCGCGCCGCGCTCGTGGCGGGCGCGCGCGCGGCCGGCCGCGGCGTGGTGGGCGCGTGCGCCGCGCCGCTGGCGCGCGACGTGCAGGACCAGCTGGACCTGCTGGCGTCGCGCTGGCACCACGCGCAGCTGGCGCTGGGCGAGCTGGCGGAGCGCCTGGGCGCGGCCGAGGCGCAGCTCGTGGTGCGCGAGGGCGGCGCGGCGTGGGCCGGCGCGGCGCGCACGCAGCTGCGCCTGGTGGCCGAGCTGCTCGACACCACCAGCGCCAACGTGTCCGACCGCACCTCGCTCTCCATCCGCCTGAGCCTCGTCAAGGTACCGCACCCTTTTACTACGCCTATGTTCGGTTTCGGTCGAAGCCTGCTCGTGAACGCGACGCCGGCGTCTTATTTTTAAAATATGCGTAAAACGCTATCTCGCCGAGTAGTATTTGGTGTTGTTAGTTTCGTTTTTATTCGATACGTAATTTATTTAGCGGCGTTCGTATCACAAAAACATAACAGCACAACTCGAGTAGATTGTACTTCCGGCTACACCGAAGTGTTCGAGTTACGAGTGAAACATCCTAACTCGATTTTAACAGAATTCTGCTATAAACGTCCATATGGTGATTTAGGAGTTATTTTTTGTTTGTAGTTTGTGTCATAACTCGTTGGCAATGTACGAGTATAGTTGGCCACGTTCAACAATAAAATGTTAGATATCTGTACAAAAATGCAATTATAATTTGTGGCATGTCGCACTATAAATCACTCGGTAGGCGCACTCACTACCAAATTCCTGAAACGCGTCGTATCAGAGCTGGCGCGCTGCCAGTCGCCCGCCGCCGCCTGCTAACACGCCGATATAAGCAACGTGTACTCTAACATAACCAGATAAGGCTTATATTAGCTTAAACTAGAAAATGCACGCCAATGCAGTGTCGCACATAGAGCCGAGATTGAACTAATGTTGTCAAACAATATTGAACTGTAATGTGAGTGAGTTAGAGTTGATAATGCTCGTTGCGTGTCGGTATAGTCACGTGTAGTTGTTTGTTTGTTTGCGCGGTGCATGTTGTGTATTTGCAGTTTCGTTTCGCTTCCTAGTTCGCTGTTGTTTCGGACGACAAAGCTCTGTTTGATCTACAATTTATTTGCTAACTTACGTGTAAATTGAAATTTATAGCTTTTATACGACTTGCGAGTATCCCCCGACTAGACTTTTACGTAGAGGAGGAATACACATTGGAGCTTGTACTTGTAACTAAATATTATCCGTTTCAATTTGAATGCATCATTTTGTCAAAATAACGGGACGTTATACTCGTACATTCATTTGTTTTCAGTTGATTTCCTCGTAACGTCGATGCTAAGATAAATCGTATTGTAACGCCCAACAATATCTTTCGGCGATTGTCACGCACGGAGATCAGTAAGAGTAACAAAAAGAATGGAGGCGTAACTTTACATCACGTTGTCACTGTCTAACGTGTAGTGATGCTCACATGTATGTTTCCGCGTGCTAAGTACCAGAGTGACGTGTAGATGTCTTCTGTTTGTTGCAACATGGACACTAGGACAAGTAATAGACAGTGCGTCGCTTGTGAGCCGCGGCTATATCGGGTAGCGCTGATTTGTTGCTCACATAACTGTCATAACGACTTGTGAACTCAAAGCTGTTATGACAATATAAATCCATGTTTTATTGCTGTTAATTATTCTCGCCAATATTTGACTAGCGCAGTTAGGGAAGCCCTCAAGTTGACGAATATTCAATCTTTACGCGGATCAAAACTAGATATCGTTTCGTATGGAATTTTAGCAACGGCAGAATCGAAATAAAGAAACCTAAAAATTTTACCAATTTAGTACAATCATACCACGAGTACAAGAATTGCCTAGTTTGTGTTAGGTTGTCGTGTGGCGGTGTTGACGCCGCACTTGATGTGCTGGCTCCTCTTTGTATAGTGACCGCACGGTGATGTGAATTGTATTTGCTTTTGATTTACCGTGCACGTATGATAAAATAATAAGTCGGTAGTGAAGTGAAGTTTGAGCCCAGAGCCCTAATGGTTTTAGGAATCCCAGGGGGTTTTGTTATCATTTATTAATAATTTCGCGTGCACGCAAGAAAGTGCGAGTGTCGGCCGGTTCACTGTCGTGCTATGTTCAGACTTGATCGACAATATGAAGTGCGGTGTGAGCCAGGCGCGGCGGCACGGACGACACGTGCCGCGCTAATGACCCCACGCAGTTATGTACATCTATCATATGCGTGCAGTCGCAGCTTCCATATCAATCGCAGCACTTTTGGAACTGTACCCGACTCTGCCTGACTCTGCCTGACTCTGCCCGGTGAGGGGTGCCACGCTCGACCCTCTATTAGCTTACAATGTGTTGCAAGATACGCGTACATAATGACACACATCGATAAAGTCTGAAACCCGAACACGTTTTTGAGGGTCTGGGCTTTTTGTGAATGGACAACGTTACACATTTAGAAGCGCAATTAATTAATGAAAAAAATAAAATAAAAACTAGTGTTGACTGGAAGAGGCAGTTAAGAAGTGAAGCCAAGTGTAGATAATCCATGGACAGGTATAATAGTTAACATATGATAAGCCTTGATTGCGGCGAGGTGACCGCAATCTCATTAAGGCTCGCTCGTTGCGGGCGCACGAGCGCTGCAGCCGCCACCGACCACGACTCACCGCGACCCACCGCGACGCGTCGCGGTCACCAGACTGCGTGTCATTATCTACTGCTCATACATTCACTCTCATTCACTTTTACAGTAACATTGTGCAATTAGTTGCTTCGATTAAATGTAGTTTTTGGTAACGTAACTTAAGGGTTGGTTAGCGTTATAATAATGAATTTGCAGAAAATAAGTAATAGGTAAATTAAATATTAATTAAGACGCTTTATGGCTTATGGCGTTAAATCATAGCGTATTAAATGGACTATTATAATGGTTGATATATCATAGACATTGTGGTGAGGTGACCGCAATCTCATTAAGCGTAGTGCACACGCGACCGCGCGTCGTCCCGTGTCGTGCCGTGTCGTCCCGTGTTGTGCCGTGTCGTGCCGTGTCGTCCGGCGCCGCGGTCACGTGCACGTCATTATCTATCGCTCGCTCGTTTACTACGCTCATTCAACAATTTTACGTTAAGTTCTAAATGATTTTTTTGAATTATAGTTCTCAATATCCCTCTTTGCTCACCTTATGCTCAACTCTTGTATCACGCACTGAATGTCTCCATCCAATAAATAAGTAAGAACTAAATATTGCTTAACGCCCTCCATAATCTGTATCCTTCGTAAAATGGACTCAAATCTAAGATTTAAATATGTGTTGATGAGATGTCGGTTCAATGTAAGTTTGACGAAGTGATGGTCGTGATGAGCGCACGCAGGTCGCACGCAGGTCGCCGATGCTACACGTCGCGATATTTCGGGCGGCGGCGGACAAAAATAACGCGTTTGTTTGTGTTCCATAAATAAACGTACTCTTACGACTACACACTTATTACGTACAGTTACCTAACATTCGCATTCATCAGTTCATTAGGGAAACTCTCGGTACAACACTATTTATGATCTTTGTTGGAATTCTACTTGTAGTCAAAAGCAATGAAACTGTTGATTCTGGTTTAGTTTAGCCACACAATTATCTGTTAAGTGAATATTAAATCACATTTGAAATATGGCCGTGATAATTAATAGCAGCAGTTTACCTCCCCTCGCTTAGGTTTTATTCTTAGAGACGTAGTCCATGTCGCCATAATTTAGGTGCGTTCAATTAGAAGCTGTCACGCTACAGATACACCAGTTATTTGTGTCGCTATGTGCACCCTGCACACTGCACGTGTCACCTCCATACATCGACGTATGCAGCTGCACTTTACTGCATACTAACGTATTTGGGTTAGCTTCGTAAAATTGAATATTAAATGGAAAGCGTCGTTTAATGTCCAGGAACTGTCGGGTGAAAGAGCTGATTGTTCTGTGAGCTAGCCACCACTAAAGTTAATAATTTATTATGGCTGTTATATAGCCCAAAGCGCTCTGACGTATCTACTGTAGACAATAGACAAGGGTTGTATACGAGTTAGTATAGAAACTGAACTAGGTATCATTCTTATAATCATTTAGGCTAGTTATGATCATATTGTCGAGTTGAGCGATGTGATCCTGACCTTGTTAGTAAACACAAGATGTTCCGCTGTGACCTATCGTCAGTGTGAACGTCCGTGAAGTGACTCGCGTCGCTATTCAGCCGCGAACAGTGTGAACTGACGGACTGACAGAGAGTTCACACTTACTGAACATCGTTATATGTATAACGTGAATGTGTGTATATCAGTCGTCACCCTCGCATCAACACACACTCTACTGATAACTCACTCCGAATACTGAAACATCTGTTCCGAACACTCCTCTACGTCAAATTAATATTGTTTGTTTGTGTGCATCGTGACATTTAAGTGCATTTTTGAACTGACAAAGGTCAATAACCTTTCACAGATTTAGTCATTTCAGTGTTATACTAAAATATTTACATTATTTAGGCTGTTTTTGATACAAGAAATATAAACAACACTTCGCTTTATATATGAAATATTATAAACACAAAAATATCTTCTTGTTCTGAAAAGTGCGGGCCCAAACTGAAGCCAAGAGCTAGTATAGAATGTTATGAACGTATTGAACACTCTTGTGTGTCGGTGTGTCGGTGTGTTGGTGTAATAATCGTAAAGTAGCGTACCGCCGGCGTAGTGTTTACATTGCGTTGAGTTAACGTCGCACGCGCATACACACGCCGACCATTATCGCTCCCATATTATATTATCTCAAACTAGAAGAAAATATTCTTAAAGCGTTACTTCCACGAGTAATCCTGTAATCTCAAGCACTTGTTAGGTTGGTTTAAGTCGAGCAGTTCCCAATCTTAGGCTTTGATTATAAAAGCAAGGCTCGTAATGTACGCAAATTACGCTACCATTACTCTTCAGAGTCTTCAGCGAGTTTATCTTCATCTCCAGAGTTTGTTTTGTTTCTAGTAGTATAATCCTCTCAAGGATCTTGTTGAGTTATTTGTTAGTTTGCTCATAGCGGTCGGGTGTGTTGTTGTGATCGCTTCAAAGAGTTATGATCGGCATCAGTCTGGCATGGCTCGCCACACGTCAGAACTGTCGCGGCATTCATCGAGGCCCCTCGGGATTATATAAACGACATCGTCTTGATATACGTTTGACGTTTACATCTCAGTTTATACTGAAATATTGAACTAGCAAGATTGTACATATATAAGATTGTTCTCTCGGGTTCGAACTATCAACCACATGTCAGGTGTCAACTTATTCCACTCAGCTATCATTTGTTTGTCATTAGCTCCAGAAAATTTAGAACAGTTGTTACGTAACGATATATGCACCGAGCCCTTCCGTACGTGCAGTGTATGCAGTGCATGCAGTAGATGCAGTGTATGCAGTGGTTTCAGCGTCCCTACAAGGAAGTGTAGTGATGAGTCGCACATGTACGTGAACTATCGCGCCGGGCTATTTCTGAATCTATGAAAATATTCGTGTCCCATGTTGTGTGCTCGGTGCCACAACGTCGTAAGTGCCGCGCGCGCGTCGCGCTGATCTCACCGCTGTGATGATCGGCGCAGTATCAGATTGGTTTGATCGCACTACTCATGAAGTATAGCTGAGCGGTGCGCTCGCCGCTTATGTTTAGTATCCCGGTGGGCATTTCCGCGAGTGTGCGTGTTGTGAGGTGCCACCTCCGACTGACACAGACGTTACACTACCAGCACTTGTCTCTAGTGAATGACGCGCCACTACGACTGTCATGTGATTTGTTTAGTGATCTCTGATTAAAAACGTGTTTGATACTCGTATGTATTATTTTGATTATTAATATTCACGCGGTTATTTATTGTGCTACACCAGTAGAGAGTGTATGTGTGCGTGTGTGTGTGTGTATCGTAGAGGTGTATCAAAAGTGAGAGTTGTCACGTTACACTCGTTACTACTGAACAATTACTTTCACTCTTATTTACACCGAGCTTTCATTACTGGGGTAGCTTTGCAGCGTCATAACAACTGTTACAGCGACTTTAAGTTTGACTTATTTCGACAATTTGAAATCTTCTTCTTCTTATCGTATGGTTAGTGTTCAACCTAGTGTCAAAGTTGTTCAAGCCGCCCGAAGGCCTTTGACGTGGCTAATATTTGAAATAGAACTCTTAAATACAAATATAGTTTAGACAAGTTAACTAATTGAATTTTGCAGTTGCACGTTCAGAGTAAATGGCAGTCGTTATATCTGATATATTTTCAGTTTAATTATGAACATCCTGTGGGTAAATGTCATATCAAACATTTCCACGAACATGTATAGTACGTATACAGATGAACTAGGCTGCATCGTGCCGCGTCGTGTCGAGTAGTCGCGAGGGTACGCGGCTCTCGCCGATCGATGGCGACACTCGTAAAAGTGAATGGATGTCGTCTGCCCACCGGTCGCCGCGACACGCCGCACCGCGCCGCACCGCACCGCACCGTGTCGCGCCGCGTGCAGTCGAGCGCTGCACCCTCCGTCTGTGTTATACATGCATTTAATTAGTACCTACCCATGTACACGACACGCGTCTGTTGCTGCGTTCAACTTACACTTTAACTTTGTGTGACGACTAATTGTCAAATCTCAAAGGCTGTCTGTCTGTTGTTAATTTAATTAACACGTCTGAAAACAAGAAATTTGTCTTAAATCCGCTGTTGGAGGGTAAATTCAATTTGCAAGAATGTTTGTAGGTGTAGAAACTATAGGAATGTACACCGTTCCACGATTTCCATACGAGGAGTAGGCTCCAAAAAACGTTCGGCGAACGGTAATGCATTAGGGTTTTAATCTCCCCCTCCACGTACGTATGCATTATACGATGCATCCCCGCGTCGTTCCGTACCGAGCTGAGTGCGGCCTCAGTGCGGCGCATTCAGCAGATCGCGCCATAAGCTCACCAAATTGAGCCGTTAATCTTTGAGCGAACGTCAATCGATACGGAGGCCACGCTTGTCAGCGTCTCCAGTCCCGCACCACCGCATACTACTTACTGTACTCACTTGTTTATACCTATATCGACGACAGCGTTAAAATTACTGTTTTAGGGTTTTTATTGAAGTTAAGATATTTTTTCTTATTCGAAATTTCATGTAATAATACATTTCTAGAGAAGTAAGAATCTAAAAGCTCCTTTACAAAATAAGAGCCGTTTAAGCAAATTACTGTAATATTTATGCGATATATTGAAATGTCGTTTAATGTGTGGTATCGTCGGTATCGCGCCCGAGAGACGTACGTACACGAATCGTATCACTAATGTGCGTTAACGACACGCGCCCGCTCCGCTCCCGCACCGCCCCCGCACCGCGCCCGCTAATACTCACAAATTGTTCGAATGCCTCCTCCTGACTGAGTGCTTATCTCTTTAAACGTTGTCGTTACCTTCAATAACGGTATTTCTGATAGTCGTTTATAAGAGCTGGTAGGTAGTTACTGTACAGTTTATTGAGTTAGGTGTTATTATGATATTATACTCATAGTCATCGGTTCCCATCGAATCAGTATAAATAAAATTGTATTGATATTACAGCAGATTCACAATTAAAGAACAAAATCGTGAAGTTTCATAATTTCCCGAATCTTTTTAATGAAGTTTAGACACCAAGTTATTGTAAAATTCAAGTATTCTGCCGCAGGTACTATGGTTCAATACCTAGCGAAACATTTTTGGAGAACACTAACTGTTGTGCAAATATAATAATTAAATATCGTCGTACGTAGGCACGTAGTTGCAGCACCTGGCGGTATGCGTGGTGCATTTACCGGCGTTAGTGAGCGAGTACCGTGGCGTGCGCGCCGTAAGCCTTATTGGCTGTTAACGCGCCACCCGCGCCACCCGCGCCACCAGCGCGATGTTGCCATTAGCGATATAATTTAGATTTTCACTACCTATCATATTTATTACATCAATTTGGATGCTGGCTCGTGAAAATATATGCAGCGCTGTAATGTGTTCCCAATTATAAATTGATCCAGAGCGTGGAAAGTTTGCCAACATATTTTGTTTATTTCAACGACGCCAAAAACAAATGAATGTTTGCTTAGATTATCTTATTTGGCGATAAATATGAAATCAAACTATTCCGTGAATCCGTATATCTTGTATAAGAATGTGTGTTGTTGTGTGCAGGCTCGCGAGGAGGAGCTGGCCAACAAGCTGAAGGACATGGAGGTGCTGCGCAAGAACAAGCAGCTGCCCAAGGGCGAGCAGCCCGCGCTGCTGCAGGCTGAACTTGAGAAGGTACGTACTCCTTACGTTTCAGTGGCCACTGTCTGTAACATCGTGTGTATATCACGTTGAGGATAGCGTGCTTGTATGTGAACACATATGTGTAGTTTAATTAATTGTGAGCAAGATACTAGTGTTTGTCCAACAAAGAAGAGGACTACGAATCAGTCATCTAAGGATTGTTTATGAAAACAAAAAGTAACTGAAACGTACTCCGAGTTTTTGTGTGAAATATGAACACGTCTGGGACGTGAAGCACGTGAGAGAGGTGTACAAACAAACACACAAACTGTACAGTGCGGTGCGGTGTAGCGCGTGTGGCGGCTCGCGGCGCCACGAGTGTCGCTAAGTGCCGCCGCCGACATACGCGCCCGCCGCCACGCTGCACTCTACCTACACACTAGTACATTATCACTCAAACATAATATTTACATATCACATTTTACTCAAAGTATAAGTTTACAGTCGCATGAGAAATGTTATGAGATAGATCAAAAATAGTCGTATTGGACATATTGCCTAGTTACTTCATATTTATTGATCAGCTGTAGTGTAACAATCACTCGTCAGGGCGACCTTTAAACTATTGTATACGATAATAGCATGACACTGAAAGTTCATTGACACCGTGACGAGTATAGCACGTTGTCGCCGACGACGCCCACGCGGCCTGGTGCTGTCACCTCATGACGACACAATACTATTACTATGTACACACCACTCTCATGCTTCTATTTCTGTCCATTCATTACGAAGTGATCTTTAAGCTTCAAAATTAATGAATTAACTTCATTGTTAGGTATAATAAACATGTAACGTGTTGCTAAAAATATTCTATTTAATAAACAAAATAAGAGTGCCGTAGAGCAAGCGTCGCCACTGTGTAGCTAATTTCACAAACGTGAAGATGGTCACGCTAGAAGGATTAGTGTTGCTAAGTCAAAAGTGCATCGTGCGTGTACGTGCACGTGACGTCGTTGAGCACGTATACGTACAGTGTGTACGTCGCCACAGCGTGTAGCCGTGTGTCGGGGTTAAGTGCACCGCCGAGTGCGTGGCTAGACTGAACACCCCTCGGCGTAGAGGGCCCGCTACGTGTGCTACGTACTACGCTACGTCGTAGCAACGCTCAGCCACTAATGGTAATTACGATGTAATTATACGCGTTGCAGTTATGGCACATTAACGCCACTGAAATTTAGTAATATCGCACCGAGCGAATATGTTTTGCTAAATTAGTTACTTTGAGCGTACATGTGGCCCAGAGTTTAAAATATATTATTTATGTTCGGATGATCTGAATATAATTATATTCCTGTTTCGTCCAGTATTGATTGAGGTCGTTGAAACTTATTTCAAACAGATATAGTTAAACAAAAACAAAAAGGAAATATCGTAGTACTGAGTACCTAAGCAGAAATGTTAGAAACCAGGGTGTTAAGTTGTGCTCGCTCCGACTAATAGTAGACAAGTTGTGGTGCGACGCGACACTTGCTAATATTTCGCCTTATTGTTCAAGCAAAATCTGGGCCGCGTGGACAAACTGGCGACGCGACGGGTTGACATCGTTATTTTTAGTAGTGGTATAGCTATAAGTATTATGATTAAAGTAGGAGTGATGCTATTGAAATGTGACTTGATGCACAGGCGCAGGCAAGTCTGTCGGCGCACCGCGAGTACATCAACAGCAAGCTGGCGGCGCTGAGCAAGTCTGCGGCGCGGCTGGACGCGGCGCTGGCGTGGGCCGCCGACGCCGCCGCCAGCCTCGAGCGCGCGCACCACGCGCCGCAGCCGCAGAGAGACGACACCGTCAAGGAGATCGCTGTGAGTTTGCACTCTTTTGTTTTATAAGTTTAGGTATATTTAGGTTATTATATGGATCTTAGATGAGCCCGTCAAAAAAAAATTGTTATCGATTAAAAGGTTTGTGAAGTTAATCCTTTAGATGTTCCATCAGGATGTTTATTTTCTTTGAATTAAAGACTTCATGATTTTAACCGTTAGTATATTGTTCACAGGCAATGGTGAAAGACCGTGAATCGGAAGTGCGTGAAGTGTTAGAGAACTATAACAACATGGAGCGCGAGTGTGTGTCCGCGAAGCAGACAGTGTCGGGCGAGGTGCGGGACAAGGCACTACGTCTGCGCGAGCACTGGGCGCAGCTGCGGGCCGCGCTCGACGACGTGCCGCGCGACACTGGCTCGCGGGACAATGTGTCGCGGGACAACGTGTCGCGGGACAGTGTGTCGCGGGACAACGCGGCGCGCGACGTGTCCGTGGTGCGCGAGTCGCCGGCGCGCAGTGAGGTGTCGCGCGCGTCCGTGGACAGCCAGCAGAGCGGTGAGTGTTGCACGCGGCCCGCGGTGCTGGGCTTACTTGTGGGTGTTACCTGACGCACTGAGCTATCGTCAAGGTGACTAACATTACAATCCCTGTGATAGTTGGGCATTTGAGTGACTTTGAATGATGTCAGACATGATTCACTCAAGTTTGAGCTAAGACGCGAAGTTCGGGAGAATTCGACGATTTAATTTAACAAGTAAACTCACTGAAACTTCTAACTCTCAAACAACTCTTTCCACTTGGGTATTGAGAATATTTGTTTACAATCATATGTGTAGATGTCGCTAGTGGATCACAACGATAGCTCGGTGTAACTGGTACTGGTGGTAAAGTCTACAGCTCTTTGTAAATATGTTGTTTGTTTGTATGTTTGTAATAAACGTATGGGATACTAACAGCTCGTTTCATTCACTAATCGTAAGGAGTACTCTGTAGTTGTAACATAGTTGTAAACTTGAAATAAAATAACATAACCATTATAGCAAGAGCTCATTTATTATATTATTATGATCCAGTTGCTCAAATACACACATGCACAACTCTGTTCCCATGGAGAGTAAACCGATATAAAATAAAGTAATTTGCTATGATATTTCATTTGTAGGTCCTTGCTGAAATAATAATGACATTGTAAACGTATTCATATAAGGTGGAATCTTGCTATAATCGTGGTATATAGTTCGACTTGTTTTACTAAACCTAATGCTGTAGAGCTACATGTATAGTAGTACACACTAACATTGTATATCGTCTTGGTGGTGGCGTGGTCATGTGGTGGTCGTGTGGTGGTGGTGTGGTGGAGACGCGGTACTAACTTAACACACTGTATGCAGATATTAACACTCACTGAATGAAACACACGCACTCTGTACATAATTGTATTAACACTAGCTATGAAACCAACTGTGTATTGTTCAACAGGTCTATTCAATATTCATGTAACATGAAGAAATTACATTCATATTACCCTATACTAAACAATATTTAAAAGCCACACACGAGTGATACTCGGGTCCCTGCAAGATCGAAACATTTCTTATCGTTTGAATCAGTTAAAAACAAATCAATTTTGAATAATTTCTAAATAATTCCGTCTTCAGTACTTTTAAATTAATTACTGTACAATTACTTCTTATTGTTCTGCCATTTGAATAAACAACGTGCCGCTACCGTGTCTTATTTCCTACAATGTGTAGGTATATAAGGTAGGGCGAGAGGTCTTCAGTGGTATAAAGCACAATTTTTTTATTATTTAAATTAGCGAAGTATCAACCATTAACTTTTTAAACAAATTTCTACAGTATGTACGTAAACAACTATACCACAAAGCTCGATCACCGGACCCGCGAGTCATATGACATTCGAATTAATGAAACTAAAATGAGAAAGAATGTTACAATATTAAGCCTCTTTTTCCTAGCGACTCTATTATTCGCGAGGCGGCGCACGCGACGCAGCCGCACTGTATGAAGTGATGTGCCAAATCGAGTTGAAATTCAATGACTCCTTCATTCATTTTAATCGATTACTCGAGTTAAACGAATAAAAGGAGTAAAAAAGAAAAAAAAAAGATGTCACGTAATTCTATTGCTGATTTATTATTTATTTAAGCTTTACATCACGTGACCTTTATTTTAAATTATTTTTTATTTAACATATAGGTATTTTAAAATTATATTATGTTATTTCACTTTTAAAAGTTGACATGCAAATATCGGATACACGAATAGTACTAAAGCGGTTACAATTCAATCTCGAGTTGATTCAAGGTAAGTCCAACACGTGTTAAATCGAGTTGACCATCACTAGTTTGATGTACTTTGATCTATCCCGCCGGCCGCCAGTGCCGCGCGAACCTGTGGCATTGTCACTCATGCCGGTGCATTTCGCGCGCTTAAAACAAAAAAAAGTTAATCTTGTGCAAAAAGAACGCAAATTTATGACTATTGTTTTAGTTATTAGTGTACTTAAATAGTGATAGGTAGTTACTTTTTTTGTGTAAAAAGACATTTAAATAATAAGGTTTGAAGTGGTTACTTACGATTAAGTGCGATAAGTACGACATAGTGTTATTGATGGTTTACCATTATTAGGTAGTGAGTGTTTGTGTAGTTTTCGTGATGTCTAATAAAAACCGTATAGATTCGTTCCTTGGATTCGGCGGGAAATTTGTTATCAATATAGTGTGGCAATACCGATTTGAACTGTATAGGTATCCGTCCAGATGGCGATCACATTTAGCACGTTCAAATTTAAACATTCTGCATTGATTTTCCAAAATAATTACCGAAGAGAATCGAAGTGATTAGTGATGATTAATAAGCAACAACACCTAAGTGATAATAACTAACAAGTGGGTAGATAATGCATTCGCCGCACGAAATGTTAGTGTCGTCACAAGATCGAGACGCGCCGGCGCCGTACTCGCGAGAATTGCTTCGTTGCCGCTGTTGCCTCAGCGTACACGTAAGTAATCATTTGTAGTCATACGTATGAATGATAGTTTGGAGAATTAAAGAGTAAAACAGTTTTGATAACATAATTTGATAATTTAGTAGGTACGTGTAACATTCTTTTTGAATTAGCCAACAATGTAATTTTTCTGTTTGTTACAAGACAACCTAGCCCTATCCATACGTTGACGGAAACATGCCATGGTAGCGGCGCGTTGTACTTTTAACATAACGCAGAGTCATGTTTCTGTGTTTGCTATAACTTAGCTATTACCTCACAGTAGTCCCACGTGGTCATGATATCAAGCTGCCTATACAGTCAATACAAAGTGTGTGATGCCACAATACTGCTGTTGACAATGGCAATGAGTGCTAAACGGTGCGCAATCATATCGCTATTAGTAAGGGGAGCGGCCGCCAGGGGGCGACACACGACACACACGCGACTGACGGACGGACAGATAATCACTGACGAATTAACGACTTGCCATCAACGTTCATTGACAGTATAGTGCAGTAGTGCTACTTGATGCTGTCTTTCAGAAGCATACGACTTAACAAAAAGCTTGAATATTATTTCCGATAAAGCGTTTTGATTCACAAACGTAGCTTTGGATCATTTTAAGATTGTTGCCTTGTGATTCGCCCCATGGGGAAAGTGTGTTGATTTTGTGTAAATATTTTTGAAAGCGTTATTATTCACCTAGAACTAGAACAAATGCTCGTTAAATGACAAATATTCTATTTAATTTACATAAATAAGAATTTGAAAGTTTGAATACTGTCTTTATCGTGTCTGTTAACTGTCTTTTAAGTAACATAGCTCGTGGTTAATGTAGAGTACATGAACAGTACGTACAGTATGTAGGTCGTGCGGAGTTCGGACGGAGGCGAGAAGTTTTTTCATTAAACCGTGACGTCACGCGTGTCGGCGAGTGTTTCACGCGCTCTTATTACATCGACGCGTATCTACGGTGCGTCGCGACTGCGTGCGACTCGCTGCGACCCGGTGCCGAGGCGCTGATGCCGCTTTGATGACCGAATACGTAATCATTCCCTTATTGCCACTCTTATTTGTATGGAACAAACACGTTACACTACCGCCACTTTCTAATTTGACTAGATTCAACCTTTTTACTTTACTGATATTACGATAAATTTGAAGCTTTTTCATTATTGCTTCTACATAGTCAGAAGACATTTATGCTAGCTTAGATTTTGAAGTTATATTTGTTATACAATTCATCGACGCTTAACTTTCTGGTGGAAATCATGATAGTTATCACCGAATAACTTTACAGACCCTTTGGCAATGTGTTCATGTTCATCCAAAACTTCATCGTTGAATTACTCTGAACGGTAATGCTGCTCCTAAATACAATGTTCCCTCTTTAAGACAAGTTTACTATCCATAGTTAATGAGACGGCAGATAGAACTAAGCATGTAGTAATTGTGTGTTAATTGATCAGATATCGTGTAGGAAGGTTAATCGGCTTGCGCGCTGCTCGCCGCTCTAATCTGCACTACATGTTTAATGCCCTCCGCCGGCTGTTAGCGGCACAAAGTCAATACACATCTCCCGGGACTGGAACACTTGATAAGCCATCAAGTAAATGGAGCACGTCGAAGTGCTCGAGCATCGAACCCGCGTCGTTAGTGCCGCTACATAAGGAGCCTACATTATTCTGTTTCAGAGGCTCTTTACTATTTAACGCTGGTTTCGTTCAGGTGCCTCGCTGCACTTACTATGTGCATATTAGATACGCTGTCTATAAGATGATTGTCTACTAAGTATCACAGAATATTTGATGATGCACGTAGGTACCACTATTTAAGAACCTTCAGTCATTTACTCTCTTTTGGAATATTTTCCCCGACCTGTGCGAGGAAAGATATCTTACAGACCAGTCCGCCCATACCCACTAAGCTATGGGATTCTATAAGACAGATAGGAATTAGGGACACATTTCACGGTCGAACACATGCGGGCGTGATAACACACGTTTTTAGGATTTATGTATACATACCTATATATTCGCTAGCGTGCAGGCTGCCTTACCATATATTTTTTATGATAATAAAATTCTTTTTTTCGGGTATCCGTGGTAGTTTGACTATAATAAAACGGCAGACATATATCAAAAGCGTGCAGTGCGTAGTGAATCATTTAGAGGTCGGTAATAAAACGCACCCGCGCTATTGTCGATAGTGCGGCGTATCGTTTGATAGTGCGGCGACCACACCGCGCGGTGTGACGTGACGTCACGTGAGACGCGGTGCGGTGACGTGACGTGTACACTCGTCACACGGCGCTCGGTGACGTGTGGCGGTGTGACGTCACAGAAGTGTCACCACCACGCACCGATACATGATTGGTCTACGGTTATGTCATCTATTGTAGCGCTCAAACTTTTTGTATCTCCTTTCAACAGTCGCGCGTTTATGAATCTATCTATTTATACTATCGTGTCTGCCTCATATCGAGCGTTTGGTATTTTGGAGATGCTTCAGAAATGTACCGAGCTAATCACAGTAAGCCTGCAGACAATAAATATCTTTATGGTATATTCACTTAAAATTTGCTCTTGCCTAACAAAACACAACGAGAATGCGCATTGTACAAGATTAAGTGAACGTGATGCGGAACAGTTATTTGTTAAGTATTGGCGTCAAAGAGAATCCGGCGAGAGTTTAGTCAACACAATAATATTATCTGCGGAGTAATATCGGCGCTAGTAGTTGTCAAACAGTGCGCCTCGGTGGTGTAGGCAGAATAATAGCCGGCATCTGCCTGCGCCGAGACGTGAGCTCATTTCCACTACAAACAGACCGACACTGGCGCAATGCACTAGCGACGGCGGAGGACACAGTAACACGACCATGATTCATAGCGGGGAAGAGCTTTGTTGTTGAGCTTAAACCGTATAAAGTTTCTGAAGAGCTAGAAAGGATTCGTCTCAAACAAATGAGACGGTGAAGTGTATGAGTGTAGTGGATATTTATTGGTGATAGCGTGGTCGTGTCACTTGCACCGTCTCAAATATTCTCACAAGGCGTGTAAATTTCCCTATTATTAGCAGTTTGCGAGTAACGCTCAGTTTGTGTGGAATTCGCCGGAGCTCCGCCGTCGCTCGTCGTCGGTACGACGCAGAAACATCTCGCGATGAATCCTTCGCTCTCTCGACGAACTGGGACGACTGAAAGAGACGCGGCCTACTTATCTGACGTCGGAGAAAACACGAAAAAACTGGAATAACAAACAATAGTCGGCAGCGGCATTGTGCGGCGCGCGGATCTGGGACGACGATGAGCGCCTTAATCACCCGCCGACGTCCTCCGACACCCGCGACACCACCCCCGTACATACCACACTGTACCACAATGTACCACACTGTACTGAGGTATCAGCAGTGCAGCTAACAACCGACTCCCGGCCGCCGGAACGCGACGCCTACTTTCCCTCGACGCGCGGACGTTTTGTCACGGAACTGGGACGCTAATGAGATTCATAGGATTTTCAGGCTCGTTTCCTGAAGCCGCGCGACAGACAGGTGTAAGTGAGTTGGTAAGTGATGGCGCCCTGACACGCCGCCTGACACGCTCCGTGACGCGGCGGGCACGTGCGAGACGCGCCACACGCAGGTGACGCGAATTATAATTAATTAATAACGGAATATTTCATGTTATTAGAATTCTACCGACGTCGTTTACATGATATTTAGCGAGACGGAACGACGATCTTATTATAGAATTATTGCTTATCGAAATTTGGGCTCCGGAAGACTGTCGCAGGGAAATGTTGATTAAAATTATGTTTAATGGGAGCGAACACAAAAGAGAACGACCTTTTTCAGTAGCGCACAGATTTTGTGCTGAAAATGTTTTGTGAAATGTTTTCTGGTATCATTTCCAACATCTTTTGTTATAATAGTAGGTAACTGTGCAGCGGACGCAACGGTCCGCCGACATATTTTTAATTAGGTCATTGGAATATTCTCGTTCAATCTTTAGTTATTAAAAAAAAGATTTTTGTGGTCATTGAGTGAGTAAATGAAAGCATTAAAGTATTTGTAGAATCTCAGTCGGGTCACTTCAGTTATATACGGCGTATAATTTGGCTGCATAATTAAATCAGAGAATCCGAGGTGTTATAAAATATTTAAAACCCGTACGTATGTAGGTGCGAATACTTTCTGTGTGGGACTGTACTCACTGTACCGCGGTGAGGTGCGAGCGGTGCGGTGCGGTGATGTTGCAGAATGTTCACACTCGACACGTTAAAAATTCACGTCATTCCACATTTGTGTCGTGCACCAGTAGGTACTGTGTCTGTCTGACAGCCGGACATCTCATTACGATATTGTTCATGATAAATTTAACGCATGAAATGTACATTTAAGGTGGAGATCTCAAAGATTAGCTTTAATAGTTTCCTTCTATGGCTCTGAAGACATACTAACTAACCCTCGCGGTGCTATCTACAAGTAAAAATAGCTGTATTGTAGATACAATGAGCCTTTAAATGCAAAACTGTATGAAAGCACGTTCGTATTTAACCCGTCACCCCGGAACGCGGGGAGTGCCCCGGACTGACGGACGGACGGACAGACACGCTGCAGGCTTTCACGCCGGCTTCCGGTCACAGGCGGCCACTGTGCTGCGAGCACGCTACTTCATTAATGTTATTAAATAGGCTCTTTCGCTCATTCCAGCTTGTTATAATGATGTCAACAGACGAAGATACTTCATTTTGTAATTAATGTTTGTGACTATGTACAGTAGAGTATATACTCTTTGTTATACAATTTAAGTGGTATATACGTGATGTCTACTGCAAGTTAGGATTCCATTCCCACGACTGTTAATATTGCAAGGGGTTTTCGACTAGGAAATGCTCAGTAGCTGCCAGGAAATTGGCAATAAGCCTCGTGAATAGCAAGACTTCCTCGTACTTACTCAACTAATGAGAAGTTTATAGGGGGTATTTGATACATTTTACATAACTTTTTGGGAAAATCACATTTATAACAAAATTCCTACCCCAAGAGTAATTATAAATTTAATAAGCTCTCGCCCGCGACTTCGTCGTAAAAATCATTTGTAAGCACAGGTTTTGTCATACGAAAGAGTCACAAATACACATTATTAAGATATCTTGCCCAGTTGCTATACCACGTAAGTTTTCATTAGTGACGTGAAACTATAGCGAACTCTCAAGTGAACAGTGAACAGTACAGCAGCAATGTGTGGTGTGTGGTGACGTCACGCGACAACACCGGAGGGTCTCGGCGCGGCGGCGCGCTTAGACGCCAATAAACACGAGATGTGCTCCCACTCGCATATTCTAACTGTCTAACGTGCAGTCTCCGGTGCACCTCTGCACTGCACCACACACTACTTACACACATATCGACCTTACTGTCGCAAAAATTGAGCTCAAAATCGCTTGCGCTAAAATCTAGCATCAAATTTTTCTTCTGCAGATGTATTAACTCTTATTTTTGGTCAAATAAGGTTGATATTGCGTTGTATCGTGTGTTGTTTCAGCACATAGTGTGAGGAATTTGTTGAGCGGCTGTTAGGCGCGGTGTCGGAATGTAAAAGTTTTGTTTCACATCGTTTGTTGTGCATTTTTTAATGTCCCGCGTCTGCTCTGTGAATGAGTTTTAATTTAATTTTTATGGCACCTGCGCCACGGTGTCCGTGCTCTGAGAATAACATATAAGGACATTAGCTGGTGCAACTGTCGCATAACTTGCGAACTTGCACCTCGGGGACTATAATAAGCCTGCATGATGCTGCAGATGAGACGGTGCGTGCGTGCGCTAAATACGGATCATACGTTTCATATACGGAAACAAGTTTCGTGTGATCAAAGTAGTGAATATGAGTCGTTAAGTTTGAACCAATTCACATTTGTCTTGATTAAAATGTAAACTTTGATAAAGAAGGGTAGTTAAATCGTATCACAAACCAGAGTATTTTACATGTACAGTATCTATAACTTGTTAAATAATGTAACATGTATTTGGTACATTGTGTATAGTGTTCATAACGAGTGTTTAATGTGTCTGAGTACTTGAGTGTCGAGGGCGAGTGAGGAATGTCCGCACGTTTGTCTTCTATGCGACCAAGTTTAATTGTGTTAGGCTATAAATAATGGCTACGAATGATCTAGTAGCTACAATATCACAGAATCGCAGAGCTCCAGTAGGAAGACGAAGTAGAGGCTTTAGACCTAAATCCCCTGTCAATTTTGCGAATTTGGTTGACGGATTTTAACAACAAATGTCTGATATAAACTTCATTCGGACATTCTTAATTTCGAATTTTCACATAATGCTCTAATTAAATATCGGAAAAAATTCATCGCCATATTTAAATAACATCATAAGAATCGCTAAAGATCATAGCGTCGTATATATCTGTGTGGTGGAGTGTGCGGGTGTGGTGGACAGGTGGTTTTTACGTGCGCACCGGCAGATTGCAGCACTCGAGACGGACACCACTTCACCACACTAGTGCGGCTCGTAGTGGCTTGATCACGTTCTACTTCACGGTACTACGCCTCGGTTTTATACTGCAGTCTTCTTGGATTGCACGAGTTTTGATTTCATTCACGCTAATAGTTTTATTATTTTAACATTTTCCTGGTTATTATAAAAATAATTTCCTTAAAATTACGGTCTTTGTACCCGTGCGACATCAAGCGACATTTGAAAATGCGTAATCATTTCATTTTCCTTTAAAATTATAAAAATGCCTATATTTTAGTATGTAACAATAATAATGCTAAATGTATCTGTGTGTTTTATACTTATTACCATAGTTTTGATTTCAAATGCGTTGATGATATTTATTAACTAAATAATTACCAATGGTAGGTAGATAGTGAGATAATCACATAACAGTAATGGTGGTCAATTAACTCATGATATTGCGCCGCGTCTGATCTGATGTGTCACGTATAATTGTATTATAAGCCACTGCTAATACGACACATTTGATTGTTATAATGGCGACGAGGATTAGCTAACTAGATATAGCACAGACGACTAATCTATAGTCCAACAACTTAGTAGAAACTGTTGTATACTAGGTACGCGGCTGGCAGAGGCACAAAATATTCAGAATTTTTAAAATCTGTGACCTGTAGGCTTATGAAACTGTCGGTGGCATGTCTGATACAGCCAATTTATTCTGTAAGCACGGATACTATCGTTAAACAATTGCTACTAAATGGTTACCTATCTTTGGCATGTTGCTTAACTCTTTTTTCCAACATATGATTTGAGAGTAAAGTCGTCGTTATGTACCCGTTTCGTCGAGTAACTTTATTGCCTAATTGCAAAGGCGTTATTGTTCACTGGGAAAAATATTAGATCACTGTGATGTTCTCGCGTATTCTACTCCTTCGACTATGAAGTCAGTAACCGTCATTATATTATGCTAATACTTGAACGACGTGCATGTGTCATGTGCTATGTACATGCTAACTACATGCATGCATGCACGGTGCGAGGGATGGTAATGGGTTTATAAACAACGCTATTTAATTACGGGGTAAGTGTGGAAGGGTTGTTGCTTGAAATCACTTCATTTGTAACTGGTGGTGGATGTTTGTTTTACGTTGCTATGTTTAGTTTATTATTTTTTGTTAATAATACATTCAAAAATTTATGAAATTGTATAGAAGCTGTTTCTTTTGTTAAAATTATAGGATCTTTAAAGTCCATAATTTGTCATCAGTTAACTTTTGTCATCATCATCTTTGTGTATGCGGGTTTAATCCTGCTCCACATAACCTCACAAGCAATACACAATAACCCAGTTTTATCTCAAAAGCCACAAGATATATGTAGAGCAAATATATTTGAAGGCAAACTTGCCACAAAGCCAAGTTATAAAGAATGAAACAGCTTTTATATTAATTCCTCGCTCGTTCATTTTTCTTTGAGTCGCTTTATTTTTATTATTTCTCTCTTGCAGGTACGTACTTTATTCTGTTTCATCGTCACGGGTAAGATAGAACGGATATAAAGGTAGGTTTATATGGACCGGCCTACTGGCAGGCGACTTGCGAGGATTATTATAGCGCTCATTAACGCGAGGAATAACTTTTAAGCCTTTCAAACGGATTTATAAATGCTTGAGTATACTTTTTTATTTTCGTATCACACGGTAAACAATTCAACAGATCAGATAAACGTAAACAATAGTTTAAAATTGAGTCAGTAAGTCAGCCGTCAGTCGTCAGTCTGTGGTTGTATGTGAACGAGCCCGGAGTGTGCGGCGCCAGGCCCGCGCTCTTCGCTCCACAAACACCATTACTGCGGTGTAAAAACGTGATTCATTTGAATCTCTCCACTTTAAATCTTTTAAACTGCGATTATTTGAACAATCCGCGGTGCTTGGAGCGTTCCAGCGAATAACCGCTTGAAAATATACTGTTTGAACTATATTTCAAGTAGAATTGTTCAGCTATGTGCTATGGAATGTGCACGAGGAAATAAACGTTTATATGACAATAGCGACGTGAACTATGCACTGTTTCACGTTATATACGGAATGGCTCTCAAAAATCATCTGCAAGTTAGCTCTCATTCAATTCCATTTCCGAAATCCAAGCGTTTCATGTCGTGTGGACATCGTCTGAATGAGATTCAGTTTTGGTGTGTGTCACGTGTGTGGCGTGTGTGATGTGTGTGATGTGTGTGGCGTGTGTGATGTCCGCGCAGTGAAGCCTGTGCTCCGACAGTTGGGCTGTAATCACGCAGCCTCAATTACGCCGCGTGGACAAATCCGTTTAGTGGGGCCCACGTCCCGGGCCCCGGGGCCCCGAGCCTCTGGGCTCCATTGTACGATACACACAGATTTTAGGCGGAAACTCGCTCAGACGGTAAATTAACGTCGTCCCGCTTATATCGGAGTGTCGTTTGTATTTGCTCAACTACTTGTAATATACTTATAATGTGTAATAAGTTGGAACGGATTATGGTAAGTCCTTATATTGTGGTAGTTTATCCTACAGATTGTGTTATGGAGAAACACTATTTATAAATTGGCATTCATATGAAGCGAACGAATACTTAATTAAATTCTTAATAAAGCTGCTAATGCGACAACAATACAATAGCTAAACTAACAAACAAACTGTTGTCTGAAACGCGAGTTATTAAGGTAAATTAAGTGAACGCTAACTGTACATTAGTGTTCTAATACACGTTAAAATCCCGGCGCGGCCCGTAGTCCCGGGGCGCGGGGAGTCCCGGCCTGTCCCGGGGTGTCCCGTAAACAAGCACGTTGTAAATCTCACCACTTTAATATACTCCACGCACCGTACTACTACTTACGCAATACTTTGGGGTCACAGAACACGCTGACGTCACTATACAGTATTGCATTGGTTCTATATCGTGAACGTGTAGTTTCATTAAAATACAAAGAAATGAAGGTACGTGTGCCGAAGTCACTTAGTTTCCATTCAAACTTTCGTGTAGTCAACAGCAACTTGAGATGCTTTAAACAGGATTTGAAGTCAATAATATCAGCCACTGTTTTATATGCCTATCTAGAAAACAGTTAGTGTGTGCTAGTGTATTCGGTCCCACATTATTTGAATTTGCTTTGAAATGTTTGTAGTGTTAGTTTACTCTCAATCTGATATATTATTCCATTGAGTGTCAGTCACTCAACGACGTTGTTGTGTTCAAACATATCGCACGACGCGTTCAATCGCTTTGTGATTGCGATAGACGCAGGAGCTACGTGCTACGAGCCTTCTGTACGCTACGTGCATGTAGCACGTCTACGCCGTAGTGCAGTCATTCATTTGCTCACTGCACGTAGACGCAATACGTAGAAGTGTCGGTAAAGGTGTCGGAAATATGCTACGTTCTCGTAGCTGTTTCGTAGACGGCACGTTTGTCTGTCTGTCTACATTATAGTGATTCGTTATGAGAACATAAGCCTGTGCGCTGCGGAGAAAATTGAAACGGAACGAGTTGGGGAGTTATATTTATTGTTATGAAAGAGCTATTGTTTTTGAAGAATGTCGTAACTCGTGCCAAGGAGGCTTATCGGTTTTATTTTAAAAGCCTCTCTAAAGGAGTACGGTCGCTTTGGAAAGTTTCTAATTGATTAATTTTCTATGAAGAAGAATACCGGTAAACTATTGTTTCTTTGATCACCTTATCAAAACATAGATATCAGATATTCAATAGGATCCAATTCAAAGAACGTATTATCGATGGTCCTTCACGATCAGGTGTAGATATTCCCTCGTTTGTCTTTCCCGGAATCCTACGATCTCGTTTATAGTGTTGGTTACCTTCTGCCATACGTTAGCAGGCAAGTTGTGACGTCACGCGGAAAAAGCCTCCCAATGATCGAGCTAGTTCACAGTTGAGCGCTCAGGCCTCAACTACTCAGGTAAGAAGATTTATGTGCGTAGGGGGCGCTTCGGCACCGGGCCGGGGGGACGCGGGGGGCGAGGGGGGACGGAGGGGGCGCACTGTTCGCGGTGACGGGACATTTTTCCGCGTTGAATAATGTCGGTGCGAGTGATTTATGCGGCGAGTGTCGCGAATGTATGACGGGTTTATTATCGCAGCGGATCTGCGACACTACCCCGCGACACACGCGACACACACACGACACATGCGTCATGCACTGAGTCCTCAAGTTAGTTAGACTGACGTGAAGACTGACGCGTGACGCATCGTTCAACGACGCCGACGATGCCGGGTAGTTGACGTGATACGCGTGTGATTTATTGTATTCCACTACAGTACATTTGCTGAATAAAAAAGACGATAGGGTTCGAATCGAATAGAAAATAATCTCGTTAATTTATGTTTATCAAATATTGTGTCGCTGTAACCTTCAAGTTACTGAACACATTTAGATATCATACATATTAATGAAAAAACGCCTATTTAATAAACTCGTGACTTTCCCATTTAAAGCGGACTAGATCGTACCAGCAACGCAGCATAGCAACGAGTCGTTTTGTTAGCGGTCGTCAACGAGGTGTGAAAGTAGTGCAGTGTACACAAAACACAAACATTGCACAACACACTACGTACAGAACACACAACACAGACGGCACACAGTACTGTGACTTACAACTCTGTGTTAGCCAACTACATAAAAACATATTGCCATTCCATTTTCTTACATTTTGGGTTAGTTACGGACATACTAGGTAATTATGAACGCGCCAAAACGCACTTTTTTTATTTAAATTTATTCTTTTTGCTGATTTTCTAATAGTAAACAATTCACAAACTTTTACGGAAAAATGTGATGCATATTTTTCTTACTGCTACTTCTTCATATTATAAACATTTTCCACAACTTCAAAAACTCTCAGTCCTAAAGTTATGTGAGTTACGTACACGGTTAACTTTCCCCGCAGTTACTGACGTTTGCTGCGTTGATTCAGTGGTATTTGCCAAAGATTCGTGTCTAATTCCTGTTCATTTGTTGCTCATTACTGACTCGCCGGTTACATTTAACCAGCTAGCTCGATATCGAACTCAGTACTCGCAGAAATTTACGAGAGCACACTAATTTGCGGTGAAATTATAGTCGTTAAAACAGTTAATTACGGAACTATCTTCAAGGTATATGTAGATACGTATCGGAAACATTACCTTAACTCGACGAAAAAAGTCGCATTGCAACCATGAACAAAACATCCGCTTGGCTCGAGCGGGCGTCAATGAAACGCCGCGGCATTCACTACGCGCGCCTCGGGAAAACTCACCGTGAGACGGACATATACACACGTACAGGAGGGAGAGGGATGGGGGTAGTAGAGGGATGATTTCCCTCTCGTTTTCAGTGTGAGTAGGGCGGGCGCGTGGGTCGCACGCGTCGGCGGCGGCGGCGCGAGTGCACGGCGCGCGTGTTCATGTTCCATGCTCAATGTTTAGTGCCGCTCTTGTACTCAGATGTATCATTGTTGAGTGTTCAATGTTCAGTGTTGATGTGATTTGATCTCACAGGAGGAGGCTGCACGGCGCTCATCCTTGTATGTAGTGTTTAACTTCACATTGTTGTTAGTTTAGATAAGATCTGTTTGACTTTGTAAAAGTCAGACTTGTTCGCTTGTGAAAGTCACTCAAAGATAATATTAGATACCTAAAATGAGGATATTCGCGAGAAAACCTTAACATTTAAGGTTTTTTATATGTTCGTTAAACTTTTTATTTATTGTCAAGTCGTAAAGTGTAACAAGCTTGACTTAAGGTCGGCACTAACGTCGCTCCGAGAGCAGGAAAGTTGAGACATAAACTCACGTGGCTCAGCTGTTTACTGACTGATATTAAAACTTCAATGAAAACAGTATATAGAGGGTTCACTATCGCACAAAACAACTGATAACTTGTTGTGAACATGCAAATGATTGTCGGAAGTATTAAATACGTTTAATTGTGTAAGTAAGTGATGTTCGGTTGATACCGTCTCTGCGGCCCCTCGCGAGGGATGAACCCCGGCGTTATCTTATTATTTATTATATCCTTACCCCCATCTCTGTGCACTTTAAACCACCGGGAAGGAACCCCCGCCCCTCGCGGAACGTGCTAATAATTCTGCACTACTGGTGTGCTCGAAGGGCGCGCAAATTGCTGAGTTTTGCTACTTTTATTATCGCCCTGTGCGTCTGTGCGCTCGCCACGCGGTGTTTCACGTAGACGTAAGGTTTCATCTCGACGCGGAGATATTTTTGACAATAATTTAGTCTGCTAAAGGCATGTATTTGCTCCAGAAAATCTTAACTTTGGCATAATTGGGCAATTACTTAGTAATATCAAAGTTGCGGTTAAGTGTATCTCTAATTTAAGTGATTTTTATTTCAATTTCACGTATCCAAGATTACTTTAACTTCAGTTCTACTGAGTTCTGAAATGGAAAATAGATTTAATCTCGAATTCATTCTTTATCCTAATAGTCGAAACTAAACCCACGCTACACGCAAAATGACGCAGCAGTTAACTAAATTGGTGAATTTAGTTAACAACCGCGTAATTCTAGCAATTTCATGGAATTCGATCGAATACGAGAACGAACCAAACAGTATCACATGTCGTGTGTGTGGGCACTTGTCGAACTGTTCGCTAATCCGGTTCGCGTAGTTATCGACACAGGAGAGTTCGCTATTCGTTAACAAGTTTCTTCGAGTCAACTCGTGCGGTGAATGTGATACCGCCGTGTGAGACTAACTGTCGCCCGCGACGTCGCTCGTGTGTCGATTACTCTCGGTCTCGTGGGGGATCCGAAAAATCCTTTCAGCACCCTTTTTAATCTTTTTCGCTTTTCTTTCTAATGTGTTTCAGCGCTGGGGAAAAGTGTTTTGTGTTGTGTTCCCACTTCCTGTTTCAATGGTACCAAATAGATCAGACCTGTTTCTGAAAAGTAGCAAAAACATAACATAAAGTACAACTTGGGATATCCTTTTACAAGTTCTAATACAATCATATTTCTACTATTCCACACAACATCCCGGGCTAATATTCAGTGGTTTAGGCCGTGCCGTGTCTGTCACTCAGACAGACAGACAGACATACATACTGTTTTATATACATGTATGTGTGTGTGTGCGTCTCACACAGAGACGTGGCAACAAACAACCACACTCATGTATTCCTCGTATTATTCAAGTTAAAAGAAACACTCGGGATTTGTACTCATTCTAATATTCAATGGTGCAGTGCAGCGCTTACAACCTGATTGTGTATTTCAATTACTGAAAAATTGCCTTCATTTGAATCTATGCTTACACTACTGAAAATCTTAAGTGAAAATCTAGGTATCTGACAAATATTTACCTATTTTGCATTTAGACGGAAACCTGACTATCCGTGAAAAGATAGCGACCTACCTTATTATTTTAAGTTTAGAAGTAGTAATAGTATATACTAGTTTGAGGACATGAAAATGTTATATGAAAAGTATAATTCAATCAACTTGAACTCATTATTATTTACGATTATTATTTTCTAAAGTAATGGTAACACCGCATTATCAGAATCAATTAATAATAATTTACCAAGAAATCGAACCTGTCATCCATAGTCTCGTCGCAAACCCATTAGTACCCCTTCCATTAAACAAGTGCTATGATATTGAATAAGAGAATATGACGGAACGACGTTATTGTAGGAGGTGGGAATGAAACAAGCGGCGAGTAAGCCGCTTACGGGCTTACAGTACAGCGGCAAGGGTTGCGGCTTGAACGACTCGGTGCTGCAGCCCACGGTCTCAGACTGTGAGGGGCTTCCTTTAATAATATACCCATTATGTATCTATGTATAAAAACAACCTCTTTCTCCAACAAACTTTGTTTGTTAAAGTCGTCCCTGTAAATTTGGAAGCCTATAGAAAATTGTGCTGCTTTCATCCCCCTTGTATTTAACAGGATTTAAACTACCTTCTTTTTAAATTCCACCAAAATGTGCTCAGTGGTTTGACAAAAAAGGACAACCAGACAGTCAAACTCCGCATGTAAAAATAACTTTTCCTGTTTTACCGTTTGAGGCTTGTATAAAAAAATAGTTAGTTTTTCATCGAGCAGTTTTCAAACGATCGTTTGGTTGAATGTTGCAACCTGTGTTTGTGTTAGAACAGCCAGTGTTTGTTTCACATCGTCAAATACAGAAGGTTTTTATTGAGAAAATAGCTGACCCGTGCAGTTTCACTCCTAGAATGTTCTGATAAAATCTCAGGACTGCTTTTATAGTACATTTGCGTAGACAGTCTAGCAGTTATGGCTGAAACTGGCTGCAGGGAACCACCCTCTGTACACGATACATACAAAATCCGAATTATGACAATGGTTATCCGGTTTTCTATATACCATACTTAGGCAGCCATGTTTTCCCCGACGGCTCCCACCCTAAAAAGCTGAAGTATTTCTAACACTTAACGCAACTTCTTTATCTGCGTCCATTTGATGTCATTATTACGTCACACGAGACAGTGCCGCGTGCCTCCCGCAGCGCACCGCCGGGACCTCCCGCCAGCTCCCAACACTTCCCAACAGCTCCCACTCACGAACAACATCAAATAATTGTATATATTCCACGCACCGCGAGAACAACGACCAGCGTCACTCAGCTCTAGTTATTCACAAATAAAAACTTTCTGCGCTCTGTGGCTTTTACCGTTGTAGCGCTGTAGCGATGTACAGTGGCAGTACACCGCCGCGCCAGCAGGGCTGGAGCGCAGTCGAGCGCTTTCTCTAGCCTTTTTGTTATTACAGCGTTGACCTATATTCCTTTATTGTGAAACACGATAAACGGAATAAAACGTCGGATGGCACATTTAGATTTTAAATTTAATTAAAGCATTCTGTCCTGTCATTAAAATGTGGGTTCTTTAGGTTCACCAGTAAAGTTGAATGTATAATTTATTGTCGCTATTTGGAGCATGAGCCACGCGCCTGGAGTGGAGGGCGCTGGGCGCTGGGCGGTACAGTCAGCATGTTACATAAGTGCGCTGCGTCGTGCTCAAGGTCAAGGCGGCGTGGCCTCGTCTCCGCTCATTACTCCGCGCTCCTGACACACGCGCCTCACTTCTCCACACACTAGGAAATCATTTTGACGAAAATCGTTACGCATAGTTTCTTAGTCCTTTAGTACAAACTATCTTTAATGACATTTCTCTGTCTATAGTTAAGTTATACTCGTATTATTTGAAGCTTTTAAGGCTTTTGACCCTTGACCAAAGTTCGAATAAAACCCACCCAATGCCGCTGCAACTGAACGAAACTAAATAGAATGAAACCCTTGTTGGCTCAAATCGATCAGGTATTCAAGTTAGTTGATCACACAACACACCTTCTGGTAATAAGGTCAAGTTCAGAGCTGCAGCGAGAAAACCTCTCGTGTCAAGTATTTATTGACAAACGTGTACACCAATATACGTACAGGTTTATCACCTATGTAGACGAGAATTGGTATTTATGCATAATGTATGCTATATCAGGTTAACTGAAACTATTTCAAATAATCGTAAAGTTTCAGATAGATTCAGCTATAAAACTTAGATATTTGTGATTGAATATTTAAACTTTTTCTTCTGAGATGCGTAAATATCGGAGATGATTAGCACTTAAACCATACAATTTTGGACAAGACTTGGATTTGCTTTAGAATGCAGATATTTGGTAGCTTCTTTCGGTGATGGTTGATTCCACAACATGCCTGTCGTTGTTCTGTGTGACACAGAGTAGGTGTATCGACAGAGACAGCGGGGTCAAGGTCACGCCCATCCCGCGCGCCCTCATTATGTGCCTGTTAAGGCTCCGAGCACACTCACACAGCCTCAGCCCGCCTCACTACGCCTCAATCTGCCTCACACCGCCTCACAGAGTCTCACTCAACAATGAACAAACTCTTTGATATTTTAAAGATGTATTTCGAATGGAATGTAAGAAAGGATATTTGGATCAGTTGCTCTGCCGTCTCCTTTGCTTTGAATTATGTATAGCGGGTTCAATACATTCTTAGTCAATCGCTTAGGGTTCAGAGGCTGCATCTGAATATAGAAACAATAGGAATTCATTTGTTACGTGTCTTAACCTAAACACGAATGAATTCTTAAAATACTATTTTGCTCTATCCAAGTTGTAGTGAAGCCCCAAATTCCAATCTTTTACGTTCTAACCAATCACATGGCCATACTTCATCACGTTCCTTCCCCTCATACATTACAATTGTGTTATAAATCACATTTCTGTCAGGTGTATTGTTTGTGCATGTCGTGAAGGAAGCCCCCACTTGATGAGGCTCAAGGGAATGAGTCGGTGGTATTTCTACCTGACTGTACTTGTATGTGCACAGTAAATAACGGAGGAGTTGTAGGGTAGCCGCTTCGATTCCCGAGTGAGATCTCTATCCCTCAGATATTATAATTAGTTGCAGATGTGGTCGTTTGTCATTTTGGTAATATTTTCTGAGAGGGGGGGATACAAAAATATAGATGATAAACGAAAAGAAGAAGGATTTATTTTCTTAGGTCCAATATAAATAACATATCTACATTTTGGTTCAGACGAAAACTGCTTGGTAAATAGAAAAATCGAATAATTTTGTTATTTTAATTATACTGAGAGTAGTATTACAGCAGAGTCTTGAAGCACAGGGTGTATTGTTATAAATATCACGCGAGTGAAGCCTGCTCCCAGTACTCACGAGGGTGTTCTGAATAAAGGACAGAACCTTTAACGCGTCACTGAACATAATGTACTTCCTGTTACTATAAAGAATGGACGATCTCATAACTTAACAACGATGCCAACGATGCCGATGTAAGGCACGGTACAAAGCTCTTCAACATTTCGGGTACCGAAAACAATTCTGTAATGAGATTAAAATTGCTGGTGTAGGAATATTTGTTACGCTAGAAATGTCAAGACGCCTTCTGAACGACATGACTATTCGAAGTGCTTCAAGTATGATTCCGTAGACAACTGTAGATATTGATGACACGTGCCGCAATGGCAGTTGACAGATAACACTATAGTTCGACTTGTCAGAGACTGGAGACGTTGCGTCTGTCGTCTAAATGATCAAATAGTCGTGACTCGGTGGAGCAGTGTGTGCAGCCGTCAACGGTATACTTGACTGCGGCATTCTACCCTTTAAACAAGTCTACACACACAGTCACGTTGATCGTAAACATTTAATATCGTGCCCTTGAAACCGTGCTGGACGTGAACGTAAAACAGCTAAATTAAAAAGAGGCCGTTGTGGCTGTTAGCGTGAAAGAAAATAATGCGATTAATATCTGAAGGCTTTTATATAATAATAAAGTGTTGGTCCGCGGGTGAGTGTCATTAAGTCGCGGTTAATTCTCAGGGAGATGAGCAGAGAGGCTGAGAGGGCCGGCACTCCCTCGAGCCGCTCGTCCCAGATAACACTCAATTTTAACAGATTTCTGCGGATAAAGAACACTTTTGAAGATTTAGGAATCGTTCGCATTAGACTGGCACCATAACGTTAATAAATATAATTTAGCTAATGATAAGCTTTTAGTCTTGCGGTTTATTAAGAATTACTGAACATCTTCCTGCCTGCTATGGTTGGCTCTCTGCTCCTCTCTGATGCTAGGTTTCCCTCGTGTCAGTGGAGTAACTTGTTCCTTACACATTACTGATACCATTAGACCTAGATATTGGCTATTTACTTTAATTAGCAATGATAACTTTGAAGTAAGATAATTTATCATCAGAAGGCAAAATTTACCACACCATCAGTCTAAAGTTACAAACTAACCACCTGGTCAGTCTCCACCCTTAAACGTCTTCCACAAAGCCCACGTCCCCACAGACCGGCACGATCCTCCCGCGGGCATCACGAGGTATTGAGCCAGCTTCAGACAACGGAGTGAAATCGCCTCGTTAAGATATTACCAGCAGCTACGAGTCCCGCGGGAACTGCCGCGCGGTATTGTTATAGGGATTATGACGCCGCGGTCAACTTTTTATTGGCTTTTTGACATAAAATTGGAGATGAAAGTCTTTTGGTAGGTCGCGAGCTCTTAGCAATGTATCTATATGTTATCTGGTGTTTGTATGTATGACCAAATTACCGCAAAAAACGTAGAGTTTCAGATCCACTGTCAGATTGTTTTGAAAAACTAGGTTCAGCTAGCCTTTTTCTAGATGACCTATCAAATCAATAGTCCTAAAATATCGTGCGTGGTTCACACGCAATACAATGTTCGAGACGATTACCACCCGTTAATGTAGTATTAGTAGTAGTAGTATATGTAGGTGTTGCACATTATAGAAGTATATTTTACTAGCTTACGCGCAACATCTAGAACTACTAGTTTTGAGGTTGACTGCTGTCAATCAGATAACCTTACTCGATCATTTTAGTATTTGAGATTTAACAGAGAACTTAATAAAAGTTTATCACTCAATATCGTCGCAAAAATTAATTAGATCACACTCGTCATTGTTCTGCCATTTTTTCACAATCTTAAAATGCAGTACCTGTCACCATATTGCCAATCTATTCCCTTTACGTTCAACACTAACCAACACTCATGGTGTACCGCGGGCGCCGCGGGGGCTGTTTCTCGTTACTGTCTACACATAATAGTTAGCGTTTATTACCTCTGCGAGTGTCCCGCGCCGCTAGTACCAGTTCGATGCTCGGCTCACTTCACTAATGGTATTATTGTACAACTCTTGTGTATGTGGAGAGCTTTCTATTATGTTTACTTTGTTGTTGATTGTTATTGAATGGTGGACAAGCGGTTATTATGTTGCATTTTTAAAACCAGCCTATCTTTCTTACAACTATATTGGAGTCGGCTTCAAGTCTGCTGCTTTTTGTAACATACTAACGTTAGAAATACGAAACGTTTAGGTCTTGTAAAACGGATATTATATGCATCTTATTATATGGCCTATATTTATTCTCACTGACTGAAATACAAAAACATCCGTTACTTATTCGTTTAGTTCACTTATACTTGACAATAAAAGTGGTCTGTATATGACCGACTTTATAAAGAGACAATCCCTTCTTTCCAAATCCATAACCGAATTGAAGCAAATACTTTATTGTACACATTGAAACATTCCATAGATAGATACTTATATATAGTCAATTTAATTTCCTCACAGTGTAAGGTCACACACAGCGATATTTAACCGAGTCCCCCGCACTTTGTTCGCGAGTTATTGGACCCTCGCTATACACCCTGTATAGCCTATATACAGTACTATATAGTATTATATAGTCGTCGTATGTGAACGTATTATAGGACAGTGTTCGATCGAGTTCACGCATTGTGTTGTATGTAGGTACCTAGTGCGATATACAGGGTGTGGGCTGAAGGTAGCTTGATTATTGCGGCCGGAGAACTTTGTAATTATGTTTCTGGTTTTATCTATACGTAGTTGTAGATTATAACAGGATTACATTTTATTATGTCGGATTGTGGATTCAACAAGAAATGTTTGTTACTATTCATTTGAGAGAATTTTGTAGTAATAACTTCAAAATGCTCTCAACTGTTCTAATGTTTTTTGGTCTCTGGTTACCCCCATTGGGAAAGCAGGCGTGATTTTATGTATGTACATACTAATACGCAGCGTGCTATGACGTGTTATCTTGGCTTGTGTTTATAGGCAGTCAAAACGTCAAGACTGATTAAGGACTGTTTCGAATATACTGGCCATATCTGTGTTCTTACTAAAAACTCAGCAAAATAACCTAACCCGGAATAACGTTAATAAATTGAGACTAAGTGACTTTTAACTCTTCGTCTTTATCAAATCTATCACTACTGGCATCTTCGTCAAGAAGCAACAGATGTCCTAAGTTCCGTGTCGCAGAGAGTCGTAGTCGATCACAGTTCACGTCACGTGCGCGTCGTCTGTCTCATACAACTACGACATACGACATAAGTTCTTCCACTCTCTTGTTATGTCCCGTATCAGAACCAACTGGTCCAGAGATTGACTCTATGGAGAGTGTGTAACTCTTCGATGGACATTGTACACATAGGTGCTCTAGCTTGATTCACTGTATCTTTTAATGATGTAATGTCTTTGCTAAAATATTTTGTTAAAATAAGTCTGTGCTGCTCTTGGAGTAATGCATCAATGTTTGTTTTAAGTTGTTCTAAAAATATTTTCGGTGTTGCAATAATTTACTCTATTCTAATGTAATCTTGTCATCAATATGACTCAGCCGACGATTAGAGTCAGTGCAAGCTATGCCGACACATCAAGCAAGGTGAATGCGCGATCACATAATCCCCAAAAAATAAGTACATGACCACATTCCCAAATAATAACCCAGAAAACTAGCCATTACTATCAACCAAAACGTTTCAATTTCCACCTGTCCTGTGATACAGTTGCGTAGTATAAGGGTCGTTATCTGCTGCGGGTGGGCAGAGGTAGGACGTTAAGCTAATTTATGTATATTGTGTATTGTGTAGGGCGCGACGCGACGTTCGCTCGATGACAACAAACACCCGATACAAACGCGAACACGAATCACTGCGGAACTGATTGTTTTACTTTTGAAATGTTCAATAATGTGAATTGATTTTATTAGTTTGATGTTTTGATTATGTTTAGTATACGCTATGGCTATGTTATTATACCATATGTTAATGGTTCGGTTTGAACATATTATGTATCAAATCTTACATTTGCGCAATCAACACACAGAATTGCGTATCTAGTTGTGTTGTGTGTGCTTGTTGCATTCGCAATATATTTATTATCTTTGCAAAGATTCCCGCGAAACAACGTTTTACGATTTCAGTTATAATATCAATTCAGAAAAGTAGCATGAAATACGACGTGTATAAGAACATCTACATTTTCGACAAAAGTAATATAAATATACTTGCATGTACAACTTAGTCACCCTACACCGTCTAGACAGGCAGGTATTACCGTCTCAAATATCTTCAAATAAAGCATATTTCTGTACAATTATATGTTCCCATTATAAATAAGAAGGTGTACGTTTGAAGGTACAATTGGCACAATTTGTATCGCGCACACCCTCCAGCCTCGACCCTCGACCCTCGCTGAACGTATCTCTCTCAATCAAGCGCTCGGTATCATTCGCACTGAGACGCACTGGCACACGGTACATGAGATGATCAATTGAAAATGAACAATTTGATTGAGGACTTTCATTGATGGAATATCGAGCGTGGATTATGTCACTTCAGCATTCAGTGCCGATGATGTTTGAATTTAAAATAAAAGTAACGATTAACTTTGACTTCTTTCTCAAAGTATATTTGAACTATAATCAGCTGACTTATTTGGTATTATTAAGAATAATCCAAAATCCGAATCCAAAACTGTGAAAATTCCTCAACCTTTGTTCCGCTTCCGATCCTATTTTTTTTTATCTATTTCTGTACACATATAACAGTCTTAGCATATTTAGAAACAAGTTGTAAATAATATATATAAATTATAAATTTTCTTTTAGATAAATTAGGGGCTCAAAAAATACTCTTTCTTTGATATCAATTTTATTCATCCACATAAAATACAGTCATTCAGTGAATATCAGCATCGTCTTATATTTCGTACCTGCCTACCTCGTGATGTGTCTCCCGGGAGTCGTGTAGTGCTGCTCCTCGCGAGGGGGAGTTCATCACTGTCACGACGGTTCACACACTGAGGATTGAAATCGTTTCAATCAGCTTATTATTTGTATTAAGGAATTTTCTATAATTCTGTACGGGCAGATTTATAATCTATGTAAATATATCATTTAAAGATGGGTCCATCCTTTTTAAAATTGTACGGATTAGAAGCAGACAAAATGTGTCAAAAACCACTGCCTGCTTGCTGCTAATTTTCAGTTTTCCACCCTTCGTTACGCTTGAATAAAACCTGCTACATTATATCACTCTTAAGTCACAACGTCATATATCTTCTACCTATATATCTATCAATATTCTAACTAAAAGATTACTGTCATTAACTTTTAATGCCTTACTATTTATTTCCAGGAACCCCAACAAATGAATTGTGTAATTCCATCAATATTTCGCCTCCCAGAAGCTTGTCTATTAGCCTTCATTCATTTTGTTCATAATATCGAGTTATTTACTTAGTAGTTCGTAAAAGGGTGGGGTGCTTAGACCGTATGTATTAATCTTGTGGGTATTATCGTATAGGTAAGGGGTTGAAGGGTTGAAATAAGGTGTAGTGGATGACTGATAGTTCCCAGAGGAGACAGTGTATCTGTTAACATTAGGTACAGGTTAGTTATTCGGTTAACTAATTAGGTGACCTCTTGTAGGTTATATTGTTAAATTATTTCACTAAAACTATGAGTGCTAATCGTTGAAATTGTTTTCAGGAAAAAAAAAATTGTAAAATCAAATCAAGGACGGCGCGTTTTTAAACTATGTAAATAGTAATAAATAATTAAAAACTTTCTTAGCAAAATATAAAAATAAAGATCCACATTTCTGTCAAGAAATTGAATCCGAGACAACATGTAATAATATTTCGCTCCATCTTTAGAGAAACTAATATTACAGAAACTATTTTGCTTTTTCTCATATTTTTCTTGTAGGTGTAGGCACCATTAGTGAGACCTATACAAAAAGCCTCAGCGGTATTAGCACAAATGATGTTTTGATAAAAGCGTCTGTAAGCCTACTCAGAGTTACTTTTATGTAGGTTTTGAAGTTAAAACCTTAGTGTTAACTATTTACTGTACGACGATTTTATTTTATTACTTAGACTATTCTTCTTCTCCGTGTTTCACGGCTCGCTTATATTAATTTGTTACACACACTACACTTAGTTTCACTAGTTACTTGCCTTTAAAATTATTGATCTTCTAATAAAAGTTATAACGACATTTTTAAATTCCATTTTAACAGCTTAACAATCTAAAAGCAGAACGGGCGGAACTTCTTTTGAACATAATATTAATGGAGGCATTCATACGCAGTCAATTTCATAATTACCCCAACAACCCCAGCTTACACCCTTTACACTCACACGGCGGCGTCACAAAACATTCCATACAATACGATCGCGTTCCTTACGCTTAATCACAGGCACTTCGATCTAAACAATAAACATAAACAAACCACCCCCCCTCCCCCCCTCGCCGGTAGACAGGGGTTGAAGGCGGGGGCCGAGGACTCTTGACTGTGCTGTAGTGCGGAATGCACCCAGTGTAGTTTTCACGAGGATGTTTCAAGAGTGGAGGGCTGCAAGTTGATGTGTTCAATCTGCTCCCGCGTATTGATCTATGAGACTATTGTCATTTTCTACTTTATGGTTTAAGCATTTGGAAAGTAGTACTCTCAACGATGTTATTCAAGTTAATTTGTTGATATTTCGTGTTCATGTAAGAACCGCTAAAGTTTTTGCTCTGTTCGTTTGTGACTCTAGTCATCTACCAAATACTTTATTTTTTTAATTTAATTATTATAATGAATAAACTACGGAACGTTTTCCGTAGTTTAAAACAAACCAATAACGATAATTATATAGTACACAAGAATTTAACTATACGTCAGACGAATCCAAATATACCATATGTATTATGTATACTATCAAAATCGTCCCCCGTGCTTGATTATGGTGTTGTCCTATGGGTGCATGGTAATAAGGTATAACGCGGGAATTAGCATAACTACGTCGTGGCGCACGATTAACATAACATGAACGATAATTGTGTTATTAGCGTGGACGAGACTACGTAGGGGTTTTAAAACGTTTAAAGTTAAAAAACTAAGGCTAGTATAGTGTCATAGTTCAGTTGTCTTAAAAATAACATGTATATTTTTTTATTTATAAATTTTGACGGTGAAGCAAAACATCGTGGTGAAACCTTGCAAGCTTATCAATGCACGGTACCCAATCCGCACTGAGCTAGAATGGTGGACTATAGGCCTAACCCCATCCTCGTTCAGTAGGAGACTCTTGCCCAGCAGTGGGATTGGGACAGTTACGGATAAAAAACTTGAAAATATTTAACCTATACTTTTTGTCACCGTCAAGACTGAGTATAATTAGTATTAAATAACATTTTAATCAAAATAAGTTCTTAATTGGTCAGTTTGTACAGCAATAACGGTATGACAGTGGACAATCAGCGCGGGTTGTAATAGGGATTAATGGCACGGCTCGCACTTCACCGAGCCTGTCATTAATAACCACCCGCCTGCTTATTAATGATGCCTCTAAAACCACGGCTACAAGATATTCCGGTTATTTATCTATACAAATAACTGTTAGATTAACTTATTAATTTTACGCAAACACTGTACCAAAACAATTTGGCAGCGTTTTAAGGATCTTGCCGTTTACTTTGCACGCGGAGGTAGTTGCTGCTATCCGCATATGAAACAAATATGTTTATGATCTACTCATAGTTTCTTTGAGTCTAATAGTTTGTGTTCATTATTTGTATATTCGTTAACGATCCCGAAAACGTAACCCGAAATTTAATCTTAGTAAGAGAGTCACGTATTTTTTTGCTAAAAATTATAAAGACAAAAAGTGTGTACATTTTTGGTAAGCATAATCGACTAAAGAAACTTGAAAAAACTAGTATTTCGTTTCTCTTTTCCGTTAGTCATGACCGACAATCAAACCTGTCACAGGGCCCAGGGGGCAGGACAGACGACTTGTACAAATCCTATTTGCATTTCAAAAGAATTAGGGACAATTTAAAACGTGCTTTGTCGTGAATTTAAATCCTTGCATGCAATCGAGTGCAAATAATAGCTCGCATGTTGGGATTTGTATGCTAACGAATTAACAACTTCAGTTACTGTATTTAACCTTTTTACTGAACAAAAATGCAGTTATTATGTAGGCACAAAAAATATTTACACGCAAGTAGATAATTAATTAATTCCAAATGTCTCAAGTAAATGATGAAATTTCATTTCATACATACTTAAAATCTTGTTTTCTTCCCATAGGGGTAGATAGAGACCAGACCATTCAGTTTCCCCAACATTTAACCCCAAATAACATCCGTTCTACAATATAATTACGACATAATACAAATACGAGACCATCAGTCATATTAACAGTATTACATCTCATATGAGACCGCGAGGCCTACGGTTATGAGCCACATCGACACACACAGTAACCGTCTAACATATTTGTCTAACAAACAAGGAGCTCATAACGCGAACACACTCACTGTCACTGACTGTCGTGAAGACATCTAATCACTGATTTATTAGCCACCAAGTAAGGGAGGGGGATGATTCACACCGAGCCGACTTGCACACTCAATTATAAACTTTAGTGCTTTATTTTACAGTTCAATTTTGTGTGATTGACAACCCCTGTTGTAAAAGATGATGATTAATCATCAAGCGAAATTCAACCTTATTTTACATGAAAATAAAGTTTTATTTTGTGTTCTTTATAATCAATGGTGGTTGGTTGTTTTCAAACAATTGTGCAATATCCTTGCCCGGTTCATCACAAAGACGTTTGTTGTAATTTCGTCGGTATTTTATTAAGAACAGTTTCTTCAATACTTGTGTTAATATAAACAAGTAGAGAAGTTGTTGGCGAAGTTGTAACAGGTAAAGATTTAATTAAATCGCTGGCAACTTTCCACGCGGCTCGTTCATTATTACGAGATTATATTATCTTTGTGAGATTTAACCGGAGGTAACACAATAAATAATATAAAGCACCTTTAAATTACGTTAATGAGTTATTGGATTAATGAAAAAGCTTTTAATGCTGTTTTTACTTGTTTGGTATTATGTAACAGAGGTTAAATCTACTTAAAACCATTATTGAGTCTTTTCTTCTCTCATAAAAAGGTAAAAACATGTAGCTTACTTATGTATATTCTTTAAGCGTAACCATGTGGACTGGACGCCACGTATCGTAATAGCATTTATGCATACATTTTGTTAAAACTTAACAATAAATTAAAACTAGCGCACATTTTAACTAAAATGCCATCTAGTTAAACAATATTTAAACTATTCAACTATTTTTTTTTAAACCAGAACAGCACAAAGTAAAATGTCTCATAGCCAGTAGTTACCAGCCAGTAGTAAAGTTTAGTTTACGTTCCATAGTTCATACAACTAGTCTGTGGAAGTTCTCAGCTTTGCTTCAAGTTGCAGTTGTTGTTGTTTGCTGTTTATTTCCACTCTGATTCATGCTAATTTAACGTATCTAGACTTAGTTTAGGCACAGTTTGTTAGTTCTGTCACAATTTAGATGAAGTCTGGACTAGTGACAGTATTATGCATATCTTAAAGTCTTTTGGGAAATGATATTATGCTTTAAGCAAGCAGATGAAGAAGCTTTGAGACTTTACGGTAGCAATATTAATTAAGTTTAAACCAAATTTATAATTAGTTATTTTCAGACTGAATAATTAATCGAAGCTAGAACTAAATCTTAGCTGAAATATGCTCTATAATAGCCGAGCTGTCGATATGACGTCACACAAGATAGACACCTGCCCCCGGCGCCACCTGCCTGTCTAGATAGACACCTGCCGTCCTTGTCCGCCAGGTGGCGCCAACAATTTAATTAAAACTTTTTTAAGGAAAAGTATGATGAGTATACTTTATATTATGTATGTGTGCGTGCGTGCGTGTGAGTGAGTTACGGAGGAAAGTATTTGATTGCGTCGTAAGCGCTCACAACTTTTACGTGATTTAATATATTTATATTCAGGAATTTGGAAATTTGTTTGCCTTCAGCAATTATTCAAATCGTCTCCCCCCTTAGGCGCTATTTACTTTATGGAAATGTCAAAACAAATTAGAGCCATTCCTTTACTTCAGTATTCTAATCAACCAACATTCAAGTTTGTAGACAAATTGCTTGGATTGATCGCACCAATTTATTGTCATACGAGATAGTAGAGCTATCAACAAAAGTGCTTGAGTGTTGGCCGTGTGCGGCGCACGTCACGTCACACAATCAAACGTCGGTGGGGTGTAGTGTGAGATGGAGGCGCATGACGAATGTCCGTGACTGTCCCCTTTGAGGAAATCGCTCAGTTGTCCAGCCTCTTTGATATAGATTGATGCGCAGCCCTCCTGGCTTACGAGTCACGGCCTTACTTTATCCCATCGTACAAAAAGATAGGAAAAAGTACAAAACTGTAGACTCCATATTTTTCACGGTAACTTTGAAATATATCCGAGCTTATACCTAGATTCCCCACGCGTATACTAACCGTAGTTTATGTTTTCAAACCGCAATTTTTCGTAAATAATCTACGAAATATACTAGGTTTTACTTCACTATATTTCAGGAGAGCACATTCAATTTTCTTGTGCTCGCGCGCCCGGATTATGCATTTCTTGATATCGTGCCAGCGCGATTACCGTCGCATTAGTAATTTAAACTATTCACAAAAGGTTGCGAATCTCAAATTGTAGCCATTCGCAGTGGAATTTTAAACAAAAACTAGATAGAAAAAGTTAAAGAAATTTATTTTTTCACCAAGTTTGATTAAAATTCTCGCTCAAGAATAGTATCATAAAACTAACCAAAAAAACCTACCTGTATAAACAATTATTTTTCAAAGGTAAATAGACTCTGCTTGTGTTCGTCAGGTGTGTCTCGTTATCTAAGCGCTACGTGTTTGTAGATCGTTTGTGTTTAAATCCGGGGCGCGTGTTGTCGCGCGCGATGAGTCGCGGCCGCGGAGATTAGCGCCAAGACAACGCCGACCGCCGGCGACCGCCGACCAATCACGGGATTACGGGACTTTGCGGAAAAAATGCGGGATTGCGGCCTTAACGCGGTCCTGCGCGACCCCTGTTATTGGGTGTTTATTCCACGGTTTCACTCAGATTAGAGGGTTTAGCGTTCATTTTCGGGATATCAGCTATTTAAATAATTACACAAGGGACTGCTATATACTTAGCTGATAACAATTATTTAATTATACTAATTTCCAAAAGAAAATACTTCGTTTGAAGTTTGAGTTTGTGTTCGCTAGAACGTACCACAATTCATAATTTTTCGCGAACGCAAAATACACAACTCATTTTTTTACAAGATATAACGAGGTCGTTTGCTGTTGATTGGCTTATTCAATATCACAAGTTTATGAATAAGTTAACAATTTAAACATATACTTTCTTTTTGAATAACACAGAATACGAGTAACTTCACTTCTTCTACAAGAATACTTTTAGAATAGAATTGAAATTTTGGTACGAAATATTGAATGCATGTTTAAAAAGTTCGATTTGAAAAGTGTGCAAATAGGACAGGTAACGCCTCTAGCGGTATAAATCGGTACTAAGCGACGTGTGTATAGAAAGCCGGTGTGTTTGCGGATTAAACGTCTTCAAGTCGTATTGGCGCCTGCACTTCACACTCTAAGGCTGTGGACGCAACGGATCGAGGTTGAGAGCACAGACCACAATATACGGATAAAATCTAACGTGCCTTTTCGACTGCAAGTGCATAGAAAAATAGACATTTTGCAATTTCATGTTTCAAAGCTTTGGGAATTGGTTTTGGTCTTTTAGTTGTAACTGCTTTATGGCTGTACAAATAAATGAGACTAACACACTCGTGTAATTCTTATGGTTACGTACCCAAAGGGTAAAAACGGAACACTATAACTAAACCTCCGCTGTGTGTTCGTCTGTCACCAGGCTGTAGCTCATTATAAGATTCTATTCAGGCTGTCACATTTATAATATTAGATTTCATATTAGTATCGAAGGTTTATGATATTCATGGTGGTAGAGTCTACAAGTAGACTGGTCATGTACACATAAGCAAGTTTACAAGACAATTCTTAGAGACTATTGGGAGTGATACAGACATGACGGTAAACTACATATATCATGCATGGCTTTCGTTACTTCAGAAATATCGTAATCAAGTCATACAGTGTTACGAAGCACAATAGTAGCCTGTCATTTAGCATCGTTATAACAGCGAGTGACAAATGACACGCCGTAGCAATGACTCAGCCAGTTCGTTATTCTTTGTACGAAGAAACTGATTGAACGAGGAAAAGTAATTGACCTCCTAAGTGTACTGGTTTGAAGTCAAGGCACGCAGGTCTGAGTTATGTACGGTTAATTAGTAAGGTGCGAGGGAAAATAGTATACCTGAGAGTTTTATAAACAGTAGTTGAATATTAGAAGTCTGTAGTAAGTTGAGAATTTGGTTAAAAGTGCTTGAATATATACGATGTGTGTGGCTGTGTATGCACACTTGATATACGTGCTCTACATACTTGAAAGTTAAACTGTTTATAAAACAATATTTTCTGTATATCTTAAAATTTTTTGTATAGTAAAGTAACAGTTTATTATTGTTTCATAGACTACTTAAGCAGTTATCACTAAATAATAGAAAAAATAGTTGTGATTGAAACTGTAGATGTCCCTAGAGCTCGGGACGTCTACACTTAGGTACGATTCAGACCAACCGGCTCGCGTCGGGCCGGGCCGGGCGGCATTTTACAATGCGGTAAAGAACATTGAAATGTATCAACAGTAAATACAGTTCATATTTGCAAGCAACTTACGCATAGCTATCTCCGTCGGCATCCCGCGACGCGTCGCGACCTGCCGCGACCTGTCGCAGAATGCGTTCGGCTGTCGCGACGGCCGACCGGCCCCGACCGGCTCCGAACGGCGCCGTCGGCATCCAATCGGCTGCCGTCGGGTCCGTTCGGAGCCGGTCAGCTGTGCGTCGTGAAATACGAACGGAGATTACGGTGCAGCAACTAGCGAATCATTGAAGTTGTGTTCTTCAAGCGACAGTTAACATATTAAAATCAAAAATGGATACGAAAGAAAAACTAATTTCTTTAGTCCAGACATATGATTGGATTCCAGCGGACGCTGTCGGCTGCCGCGGCACGCGTGCGGCTACCGCGGCAGCCGTACGCATACCGCAGTAGCGGTACAGCTCCGACGGACGCGTTCGGCTGCCGCGGCACACGTTCGGCTGCCGCGGCACGCGTACGGCTCCGTTCCGATGCGGGCCGACGCTAGCCGGTTGGTCTGAATCGTACCTTACATTACTGTATAGTCAATCATTATGACGTCAGCATGCGATGTGTACCAATCTCAATATTTTCCGGTGTGAATTTAGTCGAAAGTAATTTCAATAAGACATTCATACGACGGGCCAGAGATTTGATCCTCAAAGTTTAATATCGTCCCTTATTTACGTCTCTGCCTCCACCACGGCCAGAGAGGGGGTGTGACAGGGCAGTAGGGGGGGGGGGGTCTTGAGGTGTGAAGGGTCGCACTCGTTTGTACGTGCGCTCTCATTGAACCACTTTATTAGCAGATAATATATGAATTTTAATTATGAGCCAGGGGTGTGTCAGTGTGTGTGACATTATGAGGGTAAATGATGATGTTTAGAATGTGACAGAAAGGGTTGTGGTAACCCTAGCGGTTAATACTTTTTTATGATAACGTGACGTGTATTGCTACCTGTGAAGGGGTGAGCAGAGTTGTATCAAGTGACCAACAAAATACAGTTTTGTAAAAAGGTATAAGACTATACTAACCTTTAACTATACTTATGTATAACTAAAATTGAATATCACGCAATATTCATTTTCAAAAAAAAATCTGCCCGGGAATTGAACCTAGGAATCTATAAAAGCCTACACTTTGTACATATGCGTTGTTCACGTGTCTCGTTAAGTGAATATACAAACATCGCTAAGTAAATTAAGTATATAAGTCAGTTACCTCTGTAGCAATGAGTTTAAAAGCTCTGAACAAAACAGAAGCTCTGTTAAACAGTTTATATGACGTGCAGAGTACTTATTAAGTTAACAAGCGAAACGTGGTGACATTGACGACGAGACATATGTTTACTACACTTTCATTATGAAATAACTATCGAATTTCATTAACTATTGAAGTTTTAATTAATCTGACTGTTTTTTTATTGTGTTTGGTAATGTATTCCATATTGGGTTTTGAGCTCAATCCCCTGATCAGGATAAGTGCCATTGGTAACCTTTCCCTTATCGACCAGCTTGGCAATTTTTAGCTAGTTGTTTCATCTAAACATGCGAAACCAGGATGTAATAAAAGCTCGTCAGACGCATTGCATGTGATTTAATTCACGACATATATGCAACTTTGTTGCTTTAACAACCTTACATATGCACAGAAAACCTCGATTTATTGGAGTGAGTAGCAGCAAATAAAATCAAGTATTTTCCGCGTTGCGTATTTTCATCGCACAGATCCGTCTGTTTGTATTTCATCCTAAAGATATCAAACGTGATCCAAGTTTTCTTATTTGCAACAAATAAGGGAAGTCATCAAACTGAAACAAAACAGAACTTGGTATTTATGTGACCTTTTGGTACCGCGGCACTTTGTGTTACTAGCGGTACTTTGTCCTAATTCCAACGATCGGAACTTTTCGTCAACTTTCGCAAGTTTTCGGCAGTTTTCGTCAGTTGTCGGCAGTTTCCGCGAGTTGTCGGCAGTTGTCGGCTTGTTCGCGCCAACTCTCTGCTCGTGATCAGTGATTGACAGCTCCAATAGGTATTTAATTTGGAATTCGGGTCCCGGGAAGTGATTTGACAGGAATTTTTATTCTATTTACCTGAAGAAAATTTAATTTTATGGTGTTATTGTACTTTCTGAGAATTGGGTCATTATGATAATGGAATTAGGCGCTACACAGGTTGTTAAAAAAAACTGTCATAGCACAGTAATAATTGCAGAGTGGTAATAAGCACTCGCCTCTCACCACGATAGAGTAAACCTGCAACATCACACCAATGACTTTTAGAAGGTCGACGCCCATATGAAACGAATACGTGATCTTCTATTTGCATTGAGCCAGCGTGATGGACAAGCCTAAACGTGGCAGCCGCCTGTAGTACTAGGATTGCCGGGCGACCGAGATTATCCCAGAATTTTGCGTATTGTCCCGTGTTCAGTCATTTTACTGTGCTGTCCTATGTGAATGATTTTTTCGAGGTTTTTTATAGCTCTAGGTAATTCTTACTTGGTCTGGGACCGAACCCAATACTCTGATGGCGTTCGTGGCCCCAACAACGTCCAGGAAATGATCAGCCTGGATCTTTCAACCCTAAGTAGTACAGTAATCAAAAACTTTACTTTTTCATAATAAACATTAAATAATAACAAGTAGGTATTATGATGGAGGTGCCCCCGAGGCGGCTGGCTGGCATTAACCGCGACTTATCTCATTAGCGCGGTGTGGCGGTGTCGCGGTGCGTGCGCGTGTGCCGGCGTGCTCGTTGTTTGTGTCACGTGACCGGCGGCCATGTTGCCACCGCCGCGATTTACTTTCCACCATGCTAGTTTCGAATCAGGCAGAGGGTTTGTTGAAGATAGTTAGCCATTAATTGATGGTTAAGGTATACGATAAGGGGACAGGAAATGCCCATTCTTAAACTTAACTATGATTGTCTGTCTACTACGTTTGGCGTTTTCTGGCGGATAAATTAAGCTTGACAGGATTATAGATAACGTTTTAAATAAACTGCACTCTATGTCCATCTATTGCATATGACTTAGATGCTACACTATTTGTTACTCTTATGCACATAAACAGAATGGCTTAAATTAGTATTGGTTGTGGGACTAAATAATTAAACACATACTTGATTGAATTTAAGCACGTATTTAACCTATAACTAACCCGATTTTTAATGTAGATTTCAGCATTTACTATTATAATTTAACTCGGTAAAAGTTAGTCTAAAACAGTTTTAAATCAATTAGTAACTTACAGTTTGTTCCACGAGGCCGGGTCCTAATCCTCGGGGAGGTTTTTGCCGTAGTTAAGTTAGTTGTGGTTCAGTACAACTACAAGTATTAGAGGTCGTTAGTGTTTTGTGTGCGCGGGGCACGAGATCCCGCCATTTGCACCGCGAGCCGTCACCCGCCGCGCTGGGACAATCAGCCTAGATTGAATTATTGCAAGCTAACTTATAATTTGTATGATTTATGTTAAATTAGATGCGTATTTTATTTTTATCAGATTGTATTACAATTTGTAATCGTTAAAGCGTTGGTAATAGTTTTAAAGTTAGAGTTTTTCAAAATCATATGTATATCAAAATACGAAGTTTTGTCTTGATAACTTTTTGGGGGTAAAATAAAAGTTATTCAAGGTTTCGAGGCAAGTTTTGCAACATTCGATTAGCAAAGTTTGGGACCGTGGCTTTTAAACTTTTACGTAGAATAACTAATTACTTGCCTTGACTATTATCATAAATGTGATCATGCATTAGCTTCAATTCTCCATGTCATATTAGATAACATCTAGCTGAAATGCCTTCAGCTTTAAAAATTATAACAAAGCTTTGTAGATATCTTCGTTGGTCGTTCACTAACTGCTTATAATCATCGCCCTAAAATGTCTAAAATCAATATAGAGTGTGACCGAATTGTAAACTTAATGAAAATTGTTCACTTTGTTCAGTGAGTAGAAGCAGTACAATGAGGAGGAGCAATACGATTCAACACCTCTGCCTCAGTGCCTCCACGCTTGCCTTCAACGATGTTCGGAAACTGTACATTTTGTCAATATTTTGTATGGTAACACGTTCTATGCTATATTAGGCTGGATAAAAAGGTTGAATGTTATTCGGAGGAACCAGCAAATAATATTTGGCTAATTATAGTAGCAATAAGAATGTAATTGCAAGTGTTAGTGGCGTCTCCTGTCTGCTTTGTTAAGAAAACAACTGCCGATGCGTGTGATATTTTCTTTGTTCAGTTAAATAAAACGGTACTAACTTAGTACTAAAACTGTAATTACTACATTATATAACAACAATGAAGTACAGAACACAAACAAATAACATTTTCATATCTCCCACAACGCCGTGACCTCGAAAAGTAACATTTTATAAAAGCGTAAAAATTCATCGTAACTCGCAAAATTATATTCTTTTCACACAATTACTCCGTCAAAATCTCTATTATGGCATTATGCTCCGCGAGTAAACAGAAAACTGGTCATGCTTGGAACATAACCTCTAAAATTACAAGAATAAGGTTGTTTTTCGCTTGATTGTTTGTTAAAAGTATGTTTGTTGTTGTAAATGCAATTTGGGCACGGTGTAATGGTTCCCGGCAGACGCCATTAAGGGCGTGTGACGTCAGAGGGCAGGCTGTCGCGAGCATGACGCACACACCGCCGGTGTCGGTGTGATTTAGGTACGGACCTCAATCATGCTCGGGAACGGTTTTTGTGTTCGTTTTCGCGTTGTTATAACAACACTATTATGTTGTGGAATGTTTATTGTAGTTTGTTATATGATAGCGCTGTCGCATAGAACAGCTATTTTTTAAGGTTTACCTTTTGGGTCTTCGCCTCCGAAATTACCGGGTTTTCAATGTTAAAAATGTAGTAAATCAACTTGTTTTACAACAAATATGGCTATCTAACGTCAGATTACTACGATTCTAGTAATTATTAAAACTGTATAATTTTTAGAACCTTCTCACGAGTCCGACTCGCACTTGACCGATTTCAAAACACTTCCAACTTCGATCACTAAATCAAAATTCCATCCCATAACCTCTCAAGCACAAAATAACTTTCAAACTCTACAGATATAATCACAAAAGGGCCAGCCGTTTGCAATAGCGTAGATTAAACTTTTTTTCACCGTCCATTCACCATCGAGACATGTGTTACTATAAAACACGGTGAATGAGTATAATAGTGTTGGGGTCGCGTCGCACCCCAAGAGACTGGGGTGTCGGACCACCTGGGGGTCGCAGCAGGACCCACTGATTCATATTAAAATTACCCTTAGGTACATTTTTTCGGTACTTTTTTTTGTTAACGGTACCTTTTTGTGGCGTCATGTCCGACAACTGCTACCGGTTGTGTAGTGATTGTTTAATTGCGTTGCTTGTATGATGATGTATTAATGTGGATGATTGTATTGATGTCTCGTACTCGTAGTAAATAGAGTTTGTAATTGGGTTATTTAATTGTTGTTAATGAGTAATAATAATACTTTACTTTTAAATTGTATTTCTCGAGACTCTACTTTGTGAAAATAAAATGTTTTTCGTTTCGGTTAAGCTATTCGAAGTAAGGTATAACGTATAAATAGCAGATGCTAAAAGAAGTAGTTAAGACATTTAAAGTTGCAATCTAGTATTTCTATTAGCATTTTATGTATAAAAGATTTGCAATGTTTCAAGCGAGCCCGAGCGACCAGTTGCTCGTTCCTTATACACAATAAACCCACAGATTTACGATTTCAGTGTTTTATTCAACGTCTTGATAGGGGCCTGATGGCTGCATCACTACTCACACTAACACAGACTCTAGGTTATTAACCACAAGGTTTATTTTCACTTGCCTGCACTACTCCCCTGTTACTTACAAAGTACGTACGTGACCGGGAGTTTTAAAAAGCGTCCAATTTCCAAGCTCCCTCTGTATCTTGAATAACATAAATTCTTGTGAAAAACATCCACAATTTATGAGTTTAATTCTCAAATTGTATGCTCCAACTACTGCGCCGGGAATGATAACAATTAAGCGTTCCAATAACTTTTAATAGCTAATGGGCGGCACTTGCCGACGAACTTACGGTAAAATACCGTTAATGCAGTTTTATTTTAAAAGGACTGAAGAAAGGATAGTTTGGATGTTGGGGGATTTGAGGGATGCTTAAACAGTGTTCGGTCATCTGAAAAGGGTGACTGAAAGCCGATTACCGAAAATTTATGGAGCGTATTTGAGTGGAAACGCCGCGAGGGACAGCTTATAAGAATATATACTGACCAATTTAGATATATTCTGCAACGCAAGGGGATGTTTTAAATAAGTGGGAAGTGGAGTTCCTATGAAGTCGTCACTATTTGTTTTTTTAAGTTTTATGTTGAGTAGAAATAGACAGCGCAAAATATGCGAGCTGCCAAAAAACCGCCACCATTTTGAAACGGTACCATTTAGCAAAACGAAAAAGCCACAAAGCGCACAGCCCTGCGACCTATCTATTCACAGGTAGTAGTCGGCGCAGTGACACGTGGCCCGCGCGCACGGAGCGTGAACGCGTGTGCATCTGAGCACACGCTGTATACGCACCGCTGATCCTCGCGCGCCGCGCCCCTCCCCCCGCGAGCCCTGCCACCGTAGCACAGGGCTGCCCTTTACGTGAAGCTATTTTTATCGAAATGAATAGAAGGTTAAATTCGAAGGATAAAGGGTTTTTATTGAGAACAGTACAATGGGGTCATCAAAATGTCAACGTTATCAGTGCATATAAAAGGACTTTTATTTTACGTGAACATACTATAATTTGCTCTCATATAGTTAGAAAGCTATCGTCAAAAATAACAAATTGTCTCTATTACCTTTTAGAGACTACAAATGGTTGTAACGAGCAGACAAAAGCCTTAGGTCATCAAAAGATTAGGGACAAAGCCTAACAACAAAACAAAGTACCTACTCAGTATATTTTTTGTTCAAATGATGAAGCTACTTGAAAAAAAAAGCCCAGAATTATTAAAGGCTTTATTTAATCTGTGGTTGGCAATGGCGGGGATTGTTTGTCAAAATAAGTGGAGTCGATGTAAATATTGAATGATTGTTGTTGAAGCTGTAGATAAAACGCAAATGTTTGTATTGTTCAATATTATAGGGAATGTTGAAGAAATCGAGGAAAGGGTTCTTGAGTTGGCTGTGGGGAGGAAAAAGCCAAAATTTTTAAATGAACGGTCCGGGTATCTAACAACGATTAATATAATAATGCTGAAATCGGAACGTAGGTTGGTGACACTAGCGGCGTTATAATGAACTATAACAAAAATTGTAAAGAAACATATTAGATTATTTTTCTTAAAAAATGGGAAGATTATCATAAGTACATTATAAAATAAACATGTTATAGCAAAATTTCATGATTTCAACTGAAAATATAATTACGATCAGTTCCATCCCAAGTTTGTAAACCACGTTCAAACGTATAATGTTCTCCAATTAGCGTTATTAGTTTAGAAAATGTGGTTATTCCGATACAGACCGATTAATTTAAGCTTATAACACACGAATACACGAGTTTCAATAATTTCCAATGATATTTCTGTTGCTGTTTCCAATAATATTAATTGGAAAATGAAATGATAAACAAAAAAAGTATCGTTATGTATTTTTTGTATAATGTGGATAAAATTACTTTTAACCTATAAATAAGAACTGCGACTGCCTCCGTGGTGCAGTGGTTTAGGTCACCACGTCAATATCATTGCGTCGGGTCGTGGGTTCGATTCCCACCCGGAACAATTATTTGTGCGATCCATAAATAATTGTTTCAGGTCCGGTTGTTTTTTGTGTCCGTTGTTTGAATGTTTGTAGAAGTCCCCGCTTTCAAGAGCAATTCTTAGTGCGGGAGTTGTCTTTTAAAAAACAAAACAAAACAAAAAGTTGTTTTACAAATGTTAACAAACCTATCGAAACAAAGATTTACTAGTACAAGAAGTAATTAAACGTTGCATCAGACTAGAGCTGACATCACCTTCCTACCTCTGTGCACCTTTGTCACCCGCAACACCTCGGCACCTCGGCACCTCGGCGTAGCACCTCGGCACCTCAGCGTAGCACCTCGGGGCGATACAACTAACCCGAGAACAGTTAGCCAACGACTATAACTTGTTGTCATAACTTTTACCCAGCTTGCGACCACGACCAGTGTAGCGTTAGAACGACTAACAAAGTAAAATGCATGTTGGCGTTAATTCCTGTATTATTAACATGTGTTATCGATAAGCTGTATGACGTAGGCGAATACATTATATAATCACGCCTTTTTTGTACTGGGGTGGTCAGAGACCAAAGTCCGGAAGAAGTGTCGATAATCGTATATACTTACTGTTTTTTCAGTCATCTCTGCGTCGGAAAAATAATTTTAAATAGGTACATATCATATTGAAAAGATATAAGACTTATGCCTTTTTAAAATACGCGTACGTTCGTTTTAAATTATGTCATGTTAATATAGATGTGTGTGTGGTTTAGTAAACGATTCGGTTCTACTTTGTAGTATTAGTTATTAACTTGTGTATATTATATGTTTTATTAAATTGGTGTTCTGTTACGTTAATTAGTTAACCGTAACTTGTGGTTTCTGTGTAAGAGATATTACTGGAATAATATTATTATGTAGTTATGATTATGTTCTCAATAGGTATCGGTATCTGATACCTTAACTAAACTTGCCTCATTTCGGAATTTTAATGAAGAATTAAATTACAAATCTTTTTTTCCATTATTTGGGAATTAGTTTTACGACTCAAGATGACTATACTAATATAATAATAAAGTCCTCCTTAAAGTAATTAAACAGAACAAAAGCTATATAATACCAAAGTTTTTTTGAAAATGTTACTTATTTTCTTTAAACACTCTAAATAAATTACCCGGAACTAAGATTAAACCACAAAGCTTTAACACATCAACCAAAAACGTACCCTTCACCAGCAACTGAACGTGAAAGTTAACAAACTTCATAAAACTATCAAAGTAACTCCCGGCGGGTTTCATTCAATAACGTCGCCTAGACGCATTAACCCCCCTGCCGGGCGGGGGACCGGCTGCGGGGGACCGGCGGCGGGGCCCGGCGCGGGGACCGGTAGTGGCCGGTGGCGGGCCGGCCCGTGTCCGGCGTGGTCCGGTATAATCTGTCCCACGGCGCGGCGCTTAATAGCCGACTTGATAACTACGTAATGAGAGCAACAAAAGGGCCTGATTCTGAACGTTTACGTCCCGTCGTCTCGTCGTCCTGTCGTCGCTGGAGTGTAGTGCGTAGTTATTAGATTATGTACGTGTTGTCTTTAAGGTTTAAAAAGTATTTTGGTTAGATTTCGGTTAGTTTAGTCTTATGTTATAAAGAGCTCGTATTCTTTTTCTTATTTATAGGTTTTTTCTGGTGAAATTATTGTGTACGGCATGTATTTTCAAGTTGATTTTTCAAACCTGACACAAACATGTGGCTCAAAAAAATATTGGTGTAATTTGTTATTCGGACGAAAAATGGAAACACTATATTGACTTACATTTTTCCTTAGAAGACTTAGTAAAAATAGTGCTATGAAATAGTATTCTGTGTTCAGTGACAAAATAGCACCTTCTAAATAAGTAACTCGTTTAGCAAAATTGAGTTGTTAACTATGACACTTCAGGTGAATATCGAGTTACGTTCAGTTTACCTCCTCGCCGTCACTTGTGCAACAAACTGCAAGTTTTCAGTTACAGCGCGAGCTAAGTAGATATACTAGTAAACGAATTCAAAGGTGAAAGTTAGGGTGTATCGCCACTGGGCTAATAATAATTGGTAGCTTACAGTTTGCCAATTGATGTAGGCATTTAAAAACACAAATGCAATTTTGGGATTCATACAAATTAGATGTTTGATGCGCAGGATTACAAAATATTTATCTTTCAGTAAAATATGTTCTAGACTTTCTAGGCAAAGAATACTTTTATAAAATTCTAAACCTATTTTTGGAAAAAAATATTTCATTTAAATGTCTGATCCTGCTATAAATAAGCAGCGTCACATAAATATAATTAGACGGCTATTTTTAGAATATATTGTTTTGGCAAAGTTTTGGTCAAACGTGTACAAGTCCTTAGCTAGCTACCGACGACAACATTTCTTTGGAAATAAGTTTCATTTGGTTTGTATTGTGAGTCTTCTCCCTCATATCAGAATATGTTTCTATTTCGTACACTTCTACGAAGCCTGCTGCGGCAGATGTCACTGAAATTGCTTTTTACATACAATTCGGTTATATTATACTTATGTTAGTTTCATTATATTTAGTGTGTTCTCGTCATTTTACCTTTTCTTAGCATTTTAATTGCCAATGTACATAATTCAAGGAGATCTTAGGGGCACTTATTGTATGATTTAACTTAACCAGGACCTTTTTACGTGCTCCGCAAAGTCCTCGAAAAGCCAAGAATACACTTATCGTATTGATATGTCTATCTTTAACAATCAAAATGAGTTCATAAAAAAATTCATCGAGACAACACTTTATTTTTCGAAACGACAGGAAAGCAACATACGTATACTGTATCACGCTTGTTATATCCAGAGATGAAGGCATAGATGTATGAAATACATCCACGGAAATAATATAATTAGGCATCTTATACCCTGGAAGAAATAAAAATACAGGCTAGGCTTCACTTTAAGGGTAAAGGTGAAATATTCCATCAATCAATCAGCAAACAGATGTGAGTGTAACTCCCAAGTGATTAGTTCTTACTGATTACTGTTTAATTAGTAGCGAATATTGATTAGGAACGAATACAAATGTACAATAATTAATCGATACTTACAGCTGTTTCAAAGGCAGCCATCTTGAGTTGTATTGTAATTAGTTACGAGTTTCTTTAATTTGTTTAATATTGATATGTTTGTTTATTAATACATTGCTATTACACTAATACTGTCTTACTTAATAAAAGTCGTATTAGCTCCATTTAGTTTAACAATATTTTGTTATTTTTAATCAATTCAAAAACTGTATACGCGTGTAGAAAACACTGTGAAACTAATTATAGCTTACGCGCCATTTCTCAGTAAGATAGTAATACAGTACAGATCGTGAATACCGCTATGAGAATATAATAGAAAAGTTATCTTTTACAATATTGAATGCTAATAGTTCAGCCATTTGTATCGTACCAAACTTCACGCCTAGCTCTTATAGGGAAAATGGAGCATCACGATACATAAATTATGTAAATACCGAATATGTTGAACAAATATTTCCAATAAAAACCTCGCCTATAAACCTTTGTACAAGACAACACACTGGTACTTAATATCGTACTTTTTGCTCGCATTCCGCACAAAGGCGCGGGCCCATTGTCATCCGTCATTCGCTCACGACATCGCACGGCACCCCACCGTCGTTGTCCGCCCCACAGATTGGCTCTTGAAGACCTCCCTGTATTGTCCCCGCAGACATTGTCCGCTGTAGATGTGATTTCTATTGTGTATTTTAAAGGTATTTTAAAAGTTATATTTGCTTTGTTTGGAAGGAAGCGAAAGTAAATTGTTACGTTTTTGGTTCTATTTTGAGGCTGTTTTGTGAGATAATTAAATGTTTGTAAATAAATCTGGTAGTGAGATTGTATTTCTTAAACAGTATTGTATTACTTCCTCGTTTTTGTTAAAACTGAAACAAACGAAATTCAATACTCGTTTTTCACGGTATTTTGTGTGTAGTGTACTTAGCATTTGTACTCAACCATAAAAACAGCGCGGTACACTATTAAATACAATTAACATAGTGATTTAAATAGTAATTAAGAGTTTCGATAATACCATACTTTCATTGAAAATTGTCATATATGTAAATAATCCTAATTTCGTTAGTCAAATATTTTCCTCTAAAAACATTTGGGTGTAATTTAAGACAGTACATATAAAAATGTAAAACTCTGCACACTGAGATGAAAATATGGCGTAATATAACGTATTTATGAGTACATCTGGTGTGATATTTACACAGTAATGAAGTAACTCATTGGGATAGGCCGCGACAACGCGACCTGAACATGATAGAACGGCGCGAGCACGTACGACCGCCGCCACAGGTTTAACCTTGACGACTCACGAGAATGGAATTGTAAACTAAGTGTCATAAATACAATTACATCGCTTTTATAACATTGCCTTTTAATTCTGGAGAGGTAGGCTATAGTGTACCAAAACTTTGTGTTAATTAGTATTATGTATTTTGATACCCTAAACCGTATTCCAAGCTGCTGCAGAAAATGTCTACTTTGTTCCTCTGGGAATTAAATCGGACAATTTAGCAGCATTAATTGCGACGCTTTGTTTAGATCACAAACATATCAGAAAACTAAAATAGGTTTGTTATTGTTAACTAATTCGGGTTTATAATAATAGCTGCATTTATAACAGATACTCTAACCGGGAACATCCGGTACGTCATATCACCCACGCATGATTAAGCAACAGTCTCGTGACACAATGGACACGCGAGTATCCGTCACACTCGGTACCGTTTCATGTTATCTGATTAAATTCCTACACACATTACTACCAGTACTATATACTATACATAATGTATTATATACAAGATTCTCGGAATGTAGATAGCGTATTTGTTTTAAGGCTCTGTTTATTGATTTTATATGTGGCTGTGGTGACGAAAGTTTTCTCTCAATTGAATATTGATTTGACCTTAGTGCAAAGGATATTTTATAAAGAAAACAGCTACAAAGTCTATGTACAACGTAGACTCAAAGTCCGATTACCATTAGGAAACCCCGTTTAAAGAAATGAGTATTTTTTGTCATACATTTGTAATTTATCAGATTACCATACACATGTTTTCGTTAGCTAGCTGCTTAGGATCCTGACAAAAAATTGGAAAGCGGCTAGCTTACCCCTTCTGCATGAGTACTACTGCTTAGAGTTATATAATACCAGTGTGTTGAGTGTATAGTGTTCGTCTATTCACAGATAATGAACTAGCGAAGTTTCAGCTCAGAGCTCTCATCACTAAGTAGGAAAACAAACTCATTTGCTTTGTGCCAGGTCTTAGGGAGGAGGTAGACTTTAGCTGCTGGCTAAGCTCTTACATGCTCTATTATCACGTAAAACTAATTGTGTATATTGTTTGAGCACATAGATTGTAGATGATGTTCGTACAGGATCTTGAAACAAACAAAAAATGTGTGAGATCCGTAAATATTGTTTTGATCTATTTACAATTGTCAAAATCAGACCACGCATGTCTGAGTAATCTGAGAAAAATCGCGTTGAATTGAGAACTCATTTCACGATACTCAAGATTCTCAAGATACTTATAAGAATTAATTGTTAGCTTTTATTAAAAAAATATAGTTTCTATCATTTTTACATTAATAAAATAATCATGTTATTCGTAAATTAGCTGCTGTGTAAACCTTCACTTTTACAAACACATTTACAAATTATGAACCACAAAACACCATAACCTATTATCCCTGCAATGCACTACTATCACAGTCTGTATGTCGCAGCCACGAGCTCGGCTCCGTGCCACCGACGAGACGTTATCTAAACATATTAATATTTATACGCACGACACGCTGCATACTGATCACTAGTACACACTGAACAATGAACATACTGTTCATGAACTAACACATGTGTTTGTTGATTGACAGAACAACCTGTTAGGTACAGAGAAAAATAATAACTTAATAGTGGGTTAAGTTAGCTTAGAAGGACAGTGTCGTTAGAATTTCTCTGAATATTAAAATTGTATTGATAAGACTAGTTTACTTTTTTTTTTTATGAGGTGAGGTCTAAGGATTATTTGTATATTTAAATCGTATTAGAGCGTCTCTTATGTTACTTCTAAATTTATTTAAGTTACGAATACTATAGATTAGTATAGATGAACAAAATTAAATAAACTACACAAAACATCCCATGACTCAACATTTATCGTGACATGGAAAAATTTACAATTGTTTTTTTGTCTTGGCCTCGATTTATTTAGAAAGACAACGTAGCTTTCGTGAACAAGTCTACAAGTCTGTGAAAACTATAGTTTGTTGGGACGTCATGTCATAATAAACTTAACTTCTAAAGTCTGTCTGTTAAACAATTAAATAGAATTGAAATATATATTAGAATACGTATCTTGTACCAAACATATTATACGTGCGAGATATTGGAACATGTAAAACAATACGTTTGGATCGATTCCCACCAGTCTCTTAGCAACGTAAGCCTCCCGACCTACTGGATCTATTGTTTGAATCTAAAACTACGAACTAAGCTTCAAACAGGCAATATTGAATACAATTAACTATCTTATACAATATATTTAAATGTTAACGTGAATTTACACTCAGTAAATATACATATATTGACTGCCTCTGTGGCGCAGTGGTTTAGGTCGCCACGCCGATACCACTGCAACGGGAGGTCGTGGGTTCGATTCCCACACGGGACAATTATTTATGCGATCCACAAATAATTGTTTCGGGTCTGGTTGTGCTTTGTGTCCGTTGTTTGTATGTTTGTAAAAGTCCCCGCGACACAAGAGCAATTCTTAGTGCGGGAGTTGTCTTTAAAAAAAAAAAAAAAAAAATACAATCATACATACATACACACATACGTAGGTAAAAAAAATAAGCAAATTATATTCCGTAGGGGGTGGGCAGAGATAAAAAATCGCTACATGGTACGATCCTTACAAAAATCCTTGGCTTCATCTGACTTAATAAATATCTTTATTTCTGAACCGCTAACATAACCCTAGACACATATACAGCCTAGAACTGCGTTACAGACATACAGGGTGAAGCAATTCCTGGATTGTTCTGAAATGCCCATAATCTAAACTTAATGGGAACTTAAACTGTATGGGATAGATTTTCTATTTTCCCTATCACTCCGTGTCGTCTTGAAGTATCGGGACACCCTGTATTAACCAGGTCACAATGTAACAGACACCAAAAAAATCGAACCGTGAATCACCAAAAAAAGTTTTGTACGGTAAAAAGCCGAGCCTCCAACCACGGACTCTCGTTAACTTCGCGATGACATAGCAAAAACCTCGACTACTGTTCAAGACGCAGGTATTTATGTCATACAACATACAAATGTGTGGAAGGCTCGAGACGGCGGGAAGCCTTTGACGAGACGGTACAGTCACGACGCTAACAGGATCAAATACTTATGTCTCGTTGTTCATTGTTCAGTGTAGTTCAGTGTTCCTGTACTACGAGTATTGTTTGTTAACTATTTGTTACTCATGCCTATTACTTCTTTATGAATAAGCTTTCTGAATATTGAACTGATTTTTATTGCTGTATGGTTAATCACATGGAAACTAGATACGGTAGTTGGTGAAGATATAGGTATAATCCTTCGGGACGATAAAAACAAAAATGTATGCATCACGAGGTGCCGAAACATCTCTTCAAATTCATCTTCCAATTCTCTATCAAAACTAAAATATAGCAAAATATTCTTCAATACTATAGTAAAGTTAATCTCGAATTACGAACATGTTAATAAGTACACGTTAATACAGACTTTATATTGTAATTGTTCATATTTAGATTACGCCTTGTCAAAGCACCAGACAATAGTTTCTAATTTATCTGACTAACTATATTTAACTTACCACACAGTCCCTAGATATATTATATTTCTATTTGTAGCATACAATATAAACCAAACAACTACAAGCATTCTACTGTTTGTACCAAGTTACCCAGCTCCTTGTTTACTCAACAACAACACAAGCATTTATCCCAATTGTCCGAGCGATCAAAACGCTATAAAAGATAATGCAAATAAATGTGTAACGGGGCAATAGAATTAGACGAGGGCGAGCCTCGCTGGGCCGGCGCTGGGCTTAAGCCGCTGCCCGTGGGCGGCATGACAATGGGCTCGAGACGCGACCTGCCTAGCAATGAACGAGCCGCGTATCACATCGATAATTCTGTTACAGTTTTGGAGACACGAGCGTGTGAATGTAGGTTAATATGAATTACACATACGCTTTCAGATAATTGTATTTTGAAATAAGATGCTAACTCGTTTTACTACTTTATTGCCTTGAGAAGTGCCTACAGCTGAAACAGTTAAATGCCTTGTTTGTAAAACAACAACAAAGAAAACTTAGCTAACTAATCGTTCGTAGCACTCGATCTACGTCGTAGCCACTTACCTACGAGCCTCGTAGACAAAGAAAGGAAACTTTAAATCTAACACCATATCGATGTACACTATGTACAGGCAGCGCTTCAACAAGCACTTAATTTTATTAGCGGCGCTCGGAAACTCATTAAACTCTAATCAATCGTTTTTGCGAAGGTATCTTAAATCGCCAACTAACTTGGATTACTTCGGGATTTTTTAAGTTACGACAAGAGGCTTGGAGGGCCAGAGGACGAGGAGGGTTGACGAGGGCCGACTCACAAATAAAAGTAGAAAAAGCGAGTACTTTTGTCAAAGTTTAGAAAATAATTAGAAAGGGAGCGTTGTCTGTCGCCGGCGACGACTCCGCGTAATTAATATTTATGTTGTATGACAACTGCCCTTTATATATTTAATGAAGATGAGAAAAAGTCGACAACTTGTGTTTTAAGCGTTAACTTTTAAATAGCACAAAGTTTTCAACAACTTTCTGTGGAGGCGCCCACGCTTCCTTTATATTTATAACAATAAACATTATGGCAACTGTGATTTTATATCTGTCATAACTCTGAGGTACTCTGAGTTTCTGATATAAATAGATGCGCTTACATATTTGAATCGATATCTTAAAAAATATGGAGAAACTATGTCAAATGTAAGTCAGGACACACCACACTTTGAAGTGGCTTAAATCACTCGACACTGGTATTAACAACTATAAGGAGAGGCAATAAATATTGAAATCTCGCTACTCTAATAATCTCTTTGAGTAAAATCGAAAGCATAATCTTTTAAACCAAAGTTACTAATGTACTTCATCAAGTTTGTAAAGAGCCTAATCAATCAAGATATTTCTAAACAGTAATTATTTACCTTCACTTATATAATAATAAAGTAAATGATTAATACAATCACTTGGTAACGATCTGTATCGTTCAATATTTGTTAGTTGTTCCACAAACTTTTGCCGGTGAGTTACAGCTGAGGTCGAACAAAAAGTGCCGGCTCGGCGGCAAACTGCTAACGATTTACTTTCAGTTAGAATAATTGGGGTATTGCTTACTTTTTTATTTTCGTGAAACATTGTTATTGGGGATTTTTGATAGCGGCTTTTTGCTGTGTGTGAGTGAAATAAAGTAGAGCAATGTATTTATTTGGTTTATTAGTTGAACATTTACATGAACAGCAATAGTTTATTGTACTAAATGGTTGAACATAAATGTGTCTGATTGTTAATTGATATGATAGCAAAAAGAGAGTTTACAATGGATTTTGGCTGATGTTAATTGATATAAGAGGCGAATTAACGATTTACGGAATATTCTGCAATATGTTGACCCACACCAGGTCGGCATGGAATCAATTGAGCTCTAATTGTATGTAATAGAAACACGTCCTTAATAAAAACAGCAATTAATGATAATAAAAAATATAACGATTATTGCAATCAAAAAGTTGATGTGTAACCCATCCCTTAACATTTATCTAATGTAAACAAACTGTCTGTCGGTTTGTCCGGAAAAACTCGATATAGTTGCGTCGCCGGGGCGTGTGCTGCTCCGTTCGATCCCGGGTTCGTTTCCTGTCGCCGGCCTCGCCTCACTCGCCTCACTCGCCTGCACTGCGGAAGTTTTCACTGCATTCTGTTTTATTTGCTTGCTTGTTTGTTTGTTTTACACTCGGTTAGACTTTGAGAACAAATTTTGACTACTTTTTCCCGCTGTTTGTGTTTTGGTTCCGGAGAGTAAACGTTGAGTTTAATTATGTTAATGTTGAATCACTTGGATCTGAACACGATTACTTTCTGTTTATTTTTGCCGGATGATTATATTGCGAGTTCTGGAATAAACACTCACTTATTATTTATTTTGTGTGATACATTTATAAGCACTAAAGTGGAGAGAATTAAAAAAAATTACGAATGATAATATTTTACCGAGTTTTCTCTTAAAATTGGATTTAAATTAAATTACAACATACACAGCAATCACGACTTGTTCTTACGATACTATGCAAACACGAGAGCATTACTTACTATCTCCTTTATTTAATACCTTTTTCGTTAAGTCTATGAAAATTGACGTTGAATGTCACAACAGACTCATCTTAGTCGTCATCTCTAGACTTTCTGTAAATTTAATATTTACTATAAACTCGGATTATGTCCTCGATAGTACATAAATAAGATTTATAATTAAGTAATGTATGTATATTGTTACAGATTGGAGCGCTCGTCTGTCAGGACGGCGGCGCTCGTCGCAGCAGTCGCCGGCCGCGCTCCTCGCCCACTTCGACACCACCGTGTTGCAGGTATGTACCATACAAACACCATAGAACAAACACAGAATTACCACACCATCCTTGTTACCTATATCCTTCTCTATAGGAAGCGTGTTTAACTGAGTTTTACGAGTCTAAGACTAACTTGAGAAGGCATCATGTGTTGCAAATTACACATGAATTAGCATCGCCTTTTACTGTCGCATATAGCATTTCATTTTTTCGTATGCCCCCCTCGACGTACGCGACCGTCATGAGCTTACCATCATTCAGCCATATTGCAAAGTCATCATTAGCCGTGGACTAAAACCTTGAAACACTCTTGAATGTCTATTTTTACAAAAATGGTTGATTTCGCTTAATATAAATTACTTTCGTTCAGTTTTAAACAACCTTACTTAAAATTGTTAATCAACCAAACGTGAAAAAATGGAGTTTTCCATTTCCGTAATAATGCAAGGCTTCCGAACGTATTTCGTATTAGCACAGAATATTCCGAAATATATTATTTTCAAGCATAATATTATGTGCATGTATGGAAATTGGATTATCATGCATAATGCAGCGAACACACCGACGACACACAATTTACATGTTTATATTGTTTTATTTGTAGCGGATTATTGAGTTATATGCTGTTATTAATTGTGTGTCCGTTTAATTTATAACCAATAGTCATTATTTTGATGACAATTTACGGTTTGAAATACAGATTAATGAGTGATGGTAAGATAATTATTTATTGCTGTTTCAACACACTATAGGTATAATATGTCGGTGTTATAAAGTAGATATCGTTACAAAGTACTTCATGCGTGTATATTTCCTCACAAGTCGTCATCCACACGAGTGATTATTAATTCTAAGCTCGCTGGCTCTCAGCGGCAAGGCTTGTGATTCGAATTTGAGGCGACAATAGTAACCGACTCAATATAATCTACCGCCACAAGTCACTCCGTCCCCCGGGAGCGCTCGCTCCACCCGCCCGCCGCGCCCGCCTCGCGAGCCACGACCAAATTCAACTACACGCAACACATCGCCGTATTACTTCAAATATATTACGGAAACTTTCCAAGAATACCAGCAGTGTATTGAAAACCAACTGATTGGATTGCCCCGCGCTTTTAGTACAGTATCTTTATTGAAATCAAAGGCGAATGAGTGAAAAGGTAGCGTCGTTTCGTTCAAAGAACCAAATGAAATGAAATATTTTCCTCCTTTTATAGTTCCGCACTAAATCCTATTAAAAACACGATGTTTCGGTAGAAAATAAAATGGAAATCTTTTGATATTTGAACACCGAATAAAATCACAGAAATGGTTGGGAAAATTTGATTGATCCGACGTTCCAATTGCGGTCGAAATGTGAAGAAGGGAATTCATTGCGGGACCGCCATCAAATACCGAATTGAATCCCTGGTGAAATCGGTAATGTAATCGGAATTTTTTCCTCAATGAAGCGTCGTGATTGCATTGTGGCCCATATTTGTGTTGTGTCGAAGTTGGGCAGAGCCGTGGGTACGAGTACATGTTAGACGATACGGTCACAATACCGACGTCGGCCGATATTATCAGTAATGTACTAAACACACATAAGCCGAGATTCCTTTGTCTATTTTCGTGTATTGTTCGTTATCTTCAGGAGTGGAGCCCAATTTGGTGAACGGTATTATTCTGTGATCAAATCAAAGTAATCGATACGAGATGTACTAACATGAATTCTTCTTCTTATCGTATGGTTAGTGGTCAACCTAGTGTCAAAGTTGTTCAAGCCGCCCGAAGGCTTTTGACGTGGCTTAACGACTGTTATCTTAATCGACAACAACCGGGACCGACTTTTTACGTGCCCTCCGAAGCACGGAGACGCCCAGTTCAAATACCACTATGCGGTCACCCATCTATGGAATGACCGCGCCAACGGTTGCTTCACCCACAGATCGTTTTACCGATCGGTGAGCGCAACTGGCTATGGGCGCCTCAAAACATTTTTCCTAAATTAATATTAGACTCACGTGCCAAAGCCTTGTATTTCTATTTTTAATTGATCATAGGTCTTATATTGTATTAAAGGTAAATAACGTATTGACAGAGTAAATGTTAGCTAGTACAAAGTGGTGAAGGAATGTACGGCGGTTCAGTAAATAGTTGTGATAAGCCGCAACGTAACGTCGCTGGCGGGAACTTTATCTCTTCCGGACAATTTGCCCGGGACCCGGGTAAAGGTGAATACACATTACTATGTTCGATTGTAATAGAATATCGATAGAGTGGTCGTAGAAAGTAATTTTCAAAATACGCTTTTAAGTGGCAATATCAAGTCTATAAGGAATAAATTAATCAATTGAAAAGAACAATTAGCATTATTGGGCATTTTAGCCATAAATCTACAGTAAATGGTTGAATGCTTACCGGTACTGGAATATTAACCTGTGTCATAAAATTAACTATTGTAGACTAAACAAGAGCTATTCCTATGAAGCCAATACTATGGTGCTGGTGTTGGTGGTATAGGTATACAAAGGTTCACTAATACTTGTGAATAACATATTTGATCAGTGTCTTCAGACTCACTTAGTAAAAATAAAAAGTGTACACTCACCTTTAAGGGCGGGGGGTGGTGGCATTCTCCCAAACATCACATTTTATTACCAGTAATATTCGTGTCGGCAACTCATTCAGGAGCCGTGAAAAAAATTACACACAAACTTGTTTCAACCGGCGCGATGTAAAAGTCAATACACCCGGGTAATGCGCACACTCACTAGTCAATGACAGTCAATGCTCCCGGGTAATGCGCGCATTCACCGATCAAAAGGATGCTTCCGGCTTTTTAAAGCGTTTGAGTGAATTTGAGTCGTTATTTTTTGAGTGAATGAATGTCAATATTTGTTTTTCGATCTGCAATTTCGTGAGGTGGGATTAAATATTTAATTTTAGGGCGGTGAGACGGTTTCCTTTATTGTTTTTTTGAGTTTTAATTAAAAATATGCCTTTTCTGTTTTGCGTAATTCTCTAAGTATTCATAAATTAGTAAGTTAAAAGAGAGTAAATTCACTGATATTAAAGATTATGTTAGCATAACTGAAACGGAGAAGCTAATCATTTTATTACCTTAGTTGCAGTTTCAGTCTATACGACTGAAACAAAACCACCAGTTTTTCTGTGACAATGACTATAACTCCTCAAAGCCAATGGATATCTACCTCTTATGTAAAATCCTGGAGTTTCACACATAAACCGGACTTTATTCAATTTCAATTGAATCGTTTGGCTCCCTCCCGCACTCCCCCCCCTCCCCGCTGTGAGCTCAATATACGAGAACATTGTCGCGATACTATCATAACATACTACTGGTATAACTCTACCACTGCTGTAGAAAACCTCCCCATTCAGTTAACCTAGTATTATTCTAAACTGCTGCTCTAAAATCTGTTAACTGGAGGAAAAGCCAAGGTTAAGTAGTTGGATAGTATCGTACAAACCCACGACCTTTCGATCGTAAGTCTGATGCCTTCAAATTCAAGTCTGAAATACAATTTATTTGTTATATTTATCCACTTTAGGTCAATGACCGATACACACAACAACAGCTACATATAAAACATATCTGTTTTATTTGTTCAGGTAATAGAATATCAATAGAAAAAGCTGATCATAAAGTCTCTCTCCATACATATAACATGTTCACGAGACATACTCTACACCCACGCTGTTTATTTTAAACATAAAGATCTTTTTTGTTTATTTTTGTAAAGGTCAAACGTTATTAACCATTCCTGTAATATTTGCACAAATATGTTACGCGGTACTTTTAATTTTGTGGGAAAATTTTGTAACAAAATTATGTTGGTTATTGCAAGTATTTGATATTGCTAAGACCGTGTCCATAAGGGGCGAATCGCTTATCCAGTGTGACTAATTCCTTAGTTCTTCAGGTTTCGTTTTACTTAACTCTTAGGCTTCTATAGAGAAACTGAATCCACCACACGTAACCACATTCTTATCTTATAACTGGCCACGGGTCTTCTGCATTAATCAGGGAGGAAAGACTTTGAGTTGTCAATAAGGCAAGTTGACCAATTGTGCCTTTGTCTTCCTTTAAAACTCTCAACAATATAGTGTCTTCATTTTGTTATCCTTTGTCATTTAAACAAGTTTCAACTATTTCTAATGATCAGTTGGCCTGAACATTCTTAAAGCAACCACTCGCAATCAAGTAACCAATTAATATCTACGAAGTCAAAACAAATACAATCTAGTATCTGTGTCAGCAGTGATTGAATGATCTTCAAACCGCAGCTCGTTCTGAATACCTCAGCCTCAGGGAACGGTCGCGTCGCGTCCTCGCCGTCCACCGCCGTCTGCTCCAAGATGGACGGAATGTAGGCTTTTGTGCCACTTTGACTATAACATCTATCTGTAATTGAATCGCGTCAGTTTAACCGACAGCGGTCAGCTGTTGGGAATTTTGAGTTATGTATTCTTGCTTAACTATTAATTGGTTGTTAGGAGAGCTGCATTTTTAATTAAGTTTAAAAGAAGAAAAGACTTGATCGTTGTGAGTTCATTGCTTGTTTATAATGTTAGATCAGTTGGAATTTTAAAGGACCCGTAGCTATTTACATTTTGCTTTACATGTATATGTAGCTTTTTATTACATTAAATTACATGCAAACTGTATGTTATCATCACTAAAACTGGGTTTGTTTTGTTGCTAATAATCTTAATATTTCCGGTATATCGGTAATTATATGACAAGATTTTCAGTGGGTGTCGAAGTGTAAATTAAAGGTTTTTGTGTTATGTGCACATAAATGTACGCACACAGTAATATTATTATCGGTTTACAATAAAGTATAGGATGTGTGACGTCATAAATTGGTAATTCCTGAGACTACCGAATTTCATAAAACCAAATAAGAACAAACGTAAACATCGTATTATGGAAGATATTTTCCTCATGCAATGAGATTTTTACACTCGCTACAGACAATATTAGTCAAAAATACGACGATATAGTATGAAATGTCAATCATAAAATTATATGGCTATTTCAAATACCATGTGTAGTGTGTATGTTCATCATTACTATTTCCCCAAACTTTTGGTCTCTCGAATGCCACAAAGGAACACTCACACCTACATAGGTACATAGATTTTTAAACACATTATCCTCCTTTCTTAGTCGGTTAAAAAGAGAATCGATAGCAGCAAACTTTTATAATCGTTTACTGCAATTACTTATATCAATCGTTTTCTAATAAAAACAAAAGGTTCTCATCAATATCAAAATCTCAAGATATCTCTCATCAAATCCTCATTACCACCCATAAATAAATCCCAGAAATCCCTTGAAGTGATGAATGTGATGAAAAAGTGTAAGAATAAGTGAAAATCTTTGGAGTGTAGTAGCCGAGTGCTGGAGAGGTACCAGGGAGTTAGCGAGGGACAAGAGGTCTTTGTGTCGACGCGTTATTGCCACCGGACCAACTTACCATGTTATATTTTTCTTACACGAAATTTAGAGGGAATACGGGAGAATAGTTGATCTTCTTCTTCTTATCGTATGGTTGGCGGTCAACCTAGTGTCAAAGATGTTCAAGCCGCTCGAAGGCCTTTGATGTGGCTTAACGATTGTCATCTTAGAAGCGACTTTTTACGTGCTCTCCGAAGTACGGGGACGCTTAGTTCTCTACCTACTCCTATGGGAAAAAAGCGTGATATTATCTATGTGTGTACATATTATGCTCTTTGCACCGAGTGAGTCAGGAAAATACGCCCAAAGTACATTTTTTTCACTGAATAACTTTATTAAATTCCATTTCCCGCGATAAATCAATTTATAGTTTGGTAGTGATGTGATTTATTTCAAGCATGAAATACGCTCTGTACGCAGCAAGTCGTGTATTTCAATACATGAAAATATTTTTACAGATATTAACTTTATTCCACCTCAACTCCTATACAACAACGCACTGCGTCGAAATATCAACCTGTTGTAGTTTTAAAAATGTAGTTCTAATTTAGAGTAAACACAAAAGACTCAAAAAGGTTCAATTCTTGTTTTTTTTTAGGTTAATTTCTTCAGCCAAATCTAATGTGCCTTTGATCGTGCCCGCACATTTTTTCTTTCCCTATGTTTTCCGAAAAGGTCAGGGCAGGGCCAGTAAATCAGTATAGGGTGCGATCGTAACGGCCCTCGGCCACAGATGACCTGAGCCATCCCTACAGCCTATCCCAAAAATACACTTCTCACCCCCTCCCAGCCCTGCCTTCACCCCCTCTCACTGAACACTGATTCGAATAACATTTCGGGTAAAAAATATTTTGGGAATAAAATGTTATTGTTATGGCAACTCCTGCGCTGTAGTGGTTTTTTATTGTGGCATTATGTTAAGGTGAAAGTGTTGTGTAGATCGAAACTGATAAAAATTATGTGAGGTAATGTAATGGTCAAAGGGAACGTCAGGCACGATTTGAAAGTAGTTATGCAAAAAAAATGTTATTGGTTAATCTATGTTGATTTAAACTTAATTTCCCATGATTTGCTTTATGATATGTACGTTTGGCGCAGTGGTTTAAGCGGTCACCTCGCCGCATGAACCGTAGCGCCGCGTGTGGTGGGTTCAAATCCCACCCGGGACAAATCTTTGTGTGATGAGCACGAGTATTTGTTCTGAGCCTGGATGTTAATGTATCTATATAAGTATGTATTTACAAGTATATAAGTATGTTTATCAGTTATTTGGTTACCATAGTACAAGCTCTGCTTAGTTTGGAATCAAATGACCGTGTGTGAGTTGTCCAATAATATTTATTTATTATTATTTATTATATGCTGTGACTATTTACTGTGTTTTCTTTGCGAACACACACGTGAAAATATTACTTTTTCCTATAACTTTTACGAGTGCATTCTGCACTGAAACTATGAGGTAAAATGTGTGTTCGCGTTAATTTCCGTATTCTAATATTTTAGTTTTTCTGTTACGCAAATTGATTATAAACTCTTCCACATCCGTATTAATATAGCTACTTTATGAAAATAGGTTATTATATCATTCAAAACAGGAAACTCGCTTGATAAGGAAGTCTTTTAAAAGTAACTCAATAAAACAAAAGTACGAGAGACAAATATAATCGTACATCAACGTCGTATTACCTCGCGGCACTTATATCTCCCCAGTCTTCGGGGAGATGTAAACAGGGCTCGTGTCGTGTTCGTGTCGCGTTCGTGTCGTGCGCGTGTCGTCGGGGAGCGAGACAAATTGATACATCATGTCACTGCGTATTGTGGTTATTTTAATATTATGTATCTTTTTTAAGATGAAGATCTAGAGAGCCGACTGTTTTGTTTTAAAGAAAAATAAAGTCTTTTTGTGAAGGGTGGTTCATGAATATAAATTATTAGAAAGTGTATTTGTAAGGTGTATTAATAATAAGTTCGTATTAACTGGCAATTATAATAATTTACCACATTAATTAAAAAAGCACCAGTTCCATGGCTTGTAAATACGAGAGAGTAGGTATAAGATGACCTTTCTGCCAAATAAGTCACGACAAATGTACAAAAACAATTATCAAAATACAACAATACAATAACTAGTTCATCAAAAACCATACATCTTGAGTTGAATACAGTAAATGGTTTCATTATAATTCCTCTTATAGTACTGTTGTTCTCGTACATACAACACATAGTTCATCAAAAACCATACATTTGAGTTTAAACCATAAATGGTTTTATTATAATTCCTCTTATTTTATTACAATACAAGTGAACACAAAGTATTGACGTGAACAGATGTTCTGAGAGCTTCCATATCGAGCGATGTTGGCCAGAGCCGGATTACTTACGGTATTATAAACAAATCCACTATGTAAATATTTACTCGAACGCTCTTTGTTTTTATTTAAACAATCGCAAGTAATTCCCAGGTGGGATGCGGCCCTGTGTCGCGGATCTCGTGAATAATATTTTATCTTAGCTTTGAATTGATTAGATTTATTTGCTTAGGATTTGTTTTTGGATTACTTGGAAGGCTTTTTGTGTGACATACTGTTACTATTTGTTTTATACGGATAATATAAACGGTGGATTATTAAAGACTTGCTGGATACTGAATTTCATTTTAGTATTAATTTTGAGATCTATGAGTCACGACCACGGCCAGTGGAGCCTGCGCCGAAACATCAAGCATATCAGAATGAAAATCAAATCATATATTTAGGTCAAATGTTGACACTTTCGATAGTCATTACAATTGCTGAATCCACCACCAGCTCGGAAAGAGGGTAGAGCCTTTTTAGAAAGGCTAGCAAGCAATTTGTGACCACTCTTTTCAGCCCCCAAATGATTTGTATTTTGTCTAAATACGTGTTCGCGTTAATTCCTGTATTTGATTCTTTATATGTTAATCTCAGAAACCTATGAAACTTGTAAAAATATTTCACGAACTAAAAGTGATATTAATATTATTCTAAATGTTCATTTAGCTCTAGCTAACTCGCGCAAAGCCGCTACGACATAATAAATGAAGGAATATTATCGGTAAAGTTAAATTTGGTGGCAGAGCGATCTTTAATCATGGGCGCAGTAGTACGGCGGGGCTCAGGTGGCGCACTTATAATACTCCTTCATTTATATCTGTTACTGTAGGTGTGCCTGCGCGGTGTTAGATGGCATTGGTCACTGCGATAAAATATTGTTATTAGGCATACCAGTATGTTTCTAAACTTTTGACCCCGTATGAAACTAAAACTTGTGTTATTTCGTATGCTTTACGTATTCGAAAGAAAATGTACTGATATGACGCCTTTTATACCTGGAGATATAGGTAGAGGTGAAACATCCTCATTCGACGGCATACAGGTCTCGGGCACGTTATCTAAGTCTGAGTTACGCTAAGGTTGAAAAAAGATAATAAATTGTAATAGAAATTAACTGAAACTGAACAGTATCCATACCACCCGACCCGTGAATTCAACTCGAAATCTTGCGTAATCGTGTATACTCTCACAAGGACCATACAGTAAAATACATAATTATCCCCCAATTGTCGGTTTCTTTATTATAACTTATTATTGTGTTTGTTATGTTTAGATTCGCGACTGGGTGTCGGTGGAGGTGGACATGCTGCGCACGCAGGCGGTCGCCGTGGGCGACGTCGACGACATCCTGCACCAGCTCGACAAGCAGAAGGTATGTGAACACACCTTTATTTACACCATTATCATATAACTCAGTTTAAAGGTAAACCTAAGGTGCTCTGAAAACATATGAGTGGAGTTTGATTTCGGTCCTTAGTATTTTGAGTAAAACAATGTTTTGTTGTAATGTGATTCGAAGATAAGGATAATTGTTGTTATTTCTTTAGTAAATGTAAGGGGATATGAGGATTTTGTTGTACTGTGGCCTAGATTTTAGAATCTTGGCTAAAATTATTTTTATATTGCAGTCTAGTCTACTAATTTATTCAGTGTCAAACTGATATAATATTCTGCCAAAAAATCGTACCTAATACGAACATTGAAACATCTCATAGTCAGCTTCTTAAATTAATTTGTATTCAATTTAACTTATTATTGACTGAAACAATCCAATTTAGTATAAATAATGAAAGTATGCAATAACTCCACCGTCCGGACAACAGAGGGCGCTCTAATTTTAAACATAACCTACATCATTCCACGAACATTAGACAAAAGATTAAATTTATTACCTACCCACTAATAACTTCAAAGTGAACTAAACTCTATAAGTATGAAATTAAGGTGTGTTTTTGTGTGTAACTGTTGAATGTCCCGATGGCATTAAGTCGCTTCCTTCACGGAGATATTGAGTTAAAGCGTAGAGTACACCGGCGCGTTTGTACTTTAAGTTAAGGTGAGAATAGACCATTTATAAATATTTTGACAATATTCTTGGTCAGATAAAATAATTTTTATAAAAGTACTTTGCAAAATTAGAATATTTTTTGGATACGTAATTACGTAGTCTGCTTGGAAAGATTATCGTTGCAGTATGCTAAAACATTGCTTCTCAGGTCTCTTTGAGTATAGGTTTAACGGGATGTCGAAGGTAATATTACGAGCATTTAATACGCCACAAACAATCAGAGAAGTGTAGCTACCAAAAACCTTATAACTTCATAAAACATTCTCGAACACTGTAAACGAATACAAATTACTAGTTCACACGGAAGCAGTAAAATATTGCCCAGCAAACATATAGTGTAACCCAAACTAACATAATACATATTGTATTTATGAACACGACGTCATAATTTATAGCTAATTTCCTATACAACACCGCACAATATAAGCCAGTGTGAAAGGGCCGCAAATTGCTAGTGAGAGCGGGCCGCAACAATAGGCTCGCTGCGGCCCGCCAGTGTACACAAGCCCGTAGACAGCAAGGACTTGTGTTTTAATTCTAAAATGATAATTAATTGTGTCTCGGAGGACGGCACGACACCGCCACGACATCGCCACGATGCCGCCGCGACTACGGTCAGATAACGTAACGTATTATGATTTATTGTTCGAAGGACAACGATGAAGATGTTTGTTTTACATGAAATTATGAAGAGTGTTTAATGAAAATGTCCGGTTTGAATTAATTTTTCAGTCTATTCAATCTTATTTGTGTGATATATTAATTTCTACTATGACCAATGTTATGTTTTGGGTAATTCTCTCATAATAAAATTACATAAGTACATAAAATCAGGCATGGTTCTCATAAAGGTAGTAAATTTATCATGAATTGTGCACGCATGTTATACTCACATTTCTGTAAAGAAATTAACTTAGATTAAGCTACTGCCATCTATTGTACACAGACTTAAACTCCATCCCCAACAAAGCAATTTCAACTGCTTAAAGTCAAGAATGCCCTGTATACAATAGAATTTTCGATGAAAAGCAAAAAAGACCACAAAACAATACATCACTGAGATATTATCAAATAAATCTAAAAAAGCCGCCTACCCGCGCATATAAGCCGTATATTCGTAGAATACTCTCTCTCTCACGTGACACAGCGGCGCGTTCGTGCGAGCACTCGTATTATCATTAAGAGCCGCCGGAGGGCGCCACACGTTAGTATTCCGCCGGTGTACACGCGGCCTTACTTACGATTGTTATGTCCAGTATACATTAGAGACTTTGCATGTTTCGGTGAATGCTCGCTCTTGTATTACATGTAATTTTTACGCGGCTCTGAAAGTACGAGCCCAGTAGCATTCTGTGTCTGATTAGAAATGCAAGCCGCTGCGGGAGGAAGTAAATGAAATTAAAAAAAATAGGAAAAAGAGGTGTGCAAGTAAAGGAGACATTACAATATGGGCGCGTGCTATAATATTCCGTAAATTGCCTTTATGCTTAACTGTCACGTAATACTGCACTGCGAGGTCTTTAGTTAATAGTGGTGCACATATTGATATTATAATCTAGATGCAATAGTGTAAAAATATTGAATGTCTAAGCTTGCGTTAAATTTCTCTTAACTTACCGTGATATTTGAATTCGCATTCCTAAAGCTGTTCCACGTAGCATTACAAAGAAGTGCTTTTAACTCTAATGTATATGGAGGTCTATAGAGAAATATTATCGGATGCGGTCCGCATCGCTATTCTATAACCGCGGGCACTTTATTGGGATTATTTTCAATGTTTTCTCTGTTTTTATGATATCGTTATCCTTCAGAGAGAGAGAGAGAGCTGTGCCGCCGGATTAAAATATTAATGTTATACTCCATTTTAATGCCACCTTGGTCGGTTACGAATTGCCAACAATTTCCTAGAAATATACCGTTCGTGAAATGAAACTGTTAAATTGATAAAATATATTTTTAGATGTTAGAATCATCTCGTGGTTAATTGACATTTGTTTTAAACGTTATAGTTAAGCAGAAGTCAGTCTTGTGTTTGGAAAATGAACTAAGTACAACTGTAACATATATTTTAATATAGCAGGTTTCTTAGATTTTACAATATTTTAATATTTTTTTGCAGAACAATTATACACTAGATCGCTGCGAATGTAGTGAGTTCGATTTAACTGTGCATGAGTAATGTTCTCTATTAAAGGCAGCTTTCGGTGACAGATGTACTATGACTCTGGATTTTAAGGTCTCAAGTTTTATTCTCGGGTAGAGCAAAGCCTAACTGTATTTGAAAAATCTTAAATTATTACTGCTCGGAGCTTGATGTAAGTCGTGTAAAAGTCAAAATCTTTATTCTTTAATATACATACACGGCTGCTACATATTTTCGAGAAATGCTGATGAAAAACATAAGCAGAAAATATAACTTATTTCTCTCTTTTGTTCCTTATTACGGCTCTGTTTATCAATAATGAGAGTACTTAATACATTTGTGTACAAATACAAGAGGATATCGTCGCTAATCTGAGCGAGGGCACAAAAGAAGAAGGCATTAAGTGCTACTTATCGTTTATCCGTTACTTGTGTTACGGAATTGAGACGTTTTCCTGTGTTCCATGATAATTAAATAATGAATGAACATTGTGTTGTGTTGAATATTTTTTTATTGTGTCTTTAACATGATCTTATTAATTGTACATAATAATTTTTAAGAATGTAAATGAGTGTATCTGGTTTGAATCCTGGGTTAAACAATATTTTGTGTGATTCATAATTTAAGACTTATTCTGAGTTTTGATCGTTAATAGTATTATGCTAAAGTCCATGAAATAGACACAGATTGAAAGCGTATTTTTATACATTTATTGAAAAAGTTTTCAAGTACATACCTAATATATATTTTAGTTAAGGTTTTTCAAAGTTTTAAATATTAAATCCTTAAATATCAGCAAGTAACATTCTAAAAAATATGAGTAATTACAATATCAAACTGCTACGACGCTACGCCAACAGCTACGAGCATCGTAGCACAAGCTACGATTGTTTTCATTCATACTCTCATTTAAATATGGTTTGAGCCCTCACGCTAATATGGCCCGGGGGACAGCAGGCACGTAGGGTGCAGTAGAGGGGGCGCGGTATTCACGTCACGCGCTAATCAATGGCTTTGTGAAGGGAAATCTTTACTAAAACATTATTTGGATGCAACAATGCTTTGTAAAGCGCGCGCATTTTTACCCCAAGGGTAAGAGAGAGAGTGTTTCAGATATGAGTATCCTTACTTTATACATATGTGCAATGATTTGGAAACTCTTAAATGGTTATTTCTTTATATGATTTGAACCATGTAAATTAATTGGTTTTTTTACCTACTAAGTGTGTGTTTTGTAATCAAAAATTTGGTTTTGATTATTGAAAGAATTTGAATCATAATTATCCCGATTGAAATTAGACCATGCAGTTTTAAGCTTGTTGATATTTCTTAAGCGAATTTATTTCAGTTTCGTTGTTTAATAGTAAATTATTTAGTAGTAACATACTGCACTCATACTATTTAGTATCTCATGTTATTCTCATAAACCTTCACGTAACTAACCACAAAATAAATAAGATCATAATTAAATTACATCTTATTAGTGACATCTAACATCCATCATCACATGTTGTATCAGCTGTGGTGTGACGTCACTGTCGCAGCTCGCACTTGGCCGTGACCTGTCAACCATCAGTTATTTAGCCTGCAGTGACGAGTATACCCTCACTCACTCACTCACTCACTCATTCATTCATTCATTCACTCATTCGTTCATGCATTCACTCCTGAATGTTTTATAAGCGGTCAACTTTATCTGCATTGAATATTGTTTTTTTTTATTAACGTACATATGTTTTTAATATAATGTAGTAAGTATTTTAAAAAGTATAATCACTGAAGCCCCCATCTATGCATAGCATTTTAGTTGCATTAATTTTATAAAAACTGTGCTTGGCTATGGGAAGACCCTTGCCCAGCAGTGGGACGATGTGCGTTCATAATAATGACGCTTGGCTATCATTTGTAGTAAATTTGAGCACAAAGTTTATACTTGGACAGTTAGAACAGGGGTCACTTGAAGTAATGACTTCAAGTCAGACCAGCTTAACAGCCATTAATGTAAGAAATCTACTGAAAAATCCAAGGCTACCGTGAAGCATAAACTAAATTTAAAATTAATCGCTTCTTATTGTATCATTTCGTAGTGACGTCACTGTCGCAACTCGCACTTGACCTTGAGATGTTAAATGTCAAACACATTACTCATTCAGTCACCGTTTCAGGAAATTAAATACACAGCCTCCTTTCCTCCGTATTCCGTAGTTTGTACAATGTAATGCCATCTATTGGCAACTAGTGGAAACTTTGCACTACTTCTGAAAATTTCTCGAATTTTATCAATTCGACATTTTACTATTTGTTACCTGCCGTTTATTATGATACATTTATGACAGTTGTACATCCTATGTATAAGTGTCGAGTAGATTAAATTACATCGAGTAAATTACAGCAAAGGTATGAAACCTTTGCTATAATTTATTGATTGTACGTCAAAATTTCACTTGAAAAGCTACCCGATATTTCAGAAGCGAAACTCGCTTTTGTCTTACCTAATAACCTCTAGTTAGCGATCAATTCAGTGAAACAATTTGTACCACCCAATCGGATTAAAAAGATTCGTCATCATCACACCCGTCATATCTATTAACAACAAATAACATAAAACATTTATTTTGATACATTCTAAAAGTAAAAAAACAACTAATAGAATGGTCCCAACAAGTTTTTTTCGATTATTATTTTTCAACTTTAATTATTTGTGTTTAATCTACGTTCTTTGTTCCACCTTCTTACCTTCACGCAAGTTTGGCTGGTACTGGTGAATTCACGGCCGCCCCTCGCGTTTATATAAGCTAGAAATATCACAGTGCGCATGCGCGGGATACTAGTGATGGGAACGTGTCGATACGTTTATATTGCTGTATTTTCACGCTTGTTAGAATTCGGGTGTGGAGCAGAGGATTATTTTTGAGATGTTGTTTTGCATTTTAGTATTGTTTAAAGCCTTATTTGCACATAATGACGATAACTGTGAGAGGAATGAAATGAAATCGTAGAATCCATTGACAGTTTACAAGACGGTAAGCTTATTTAAAATCCCACGTTAAAATTTGTCTTTGGATGTTGGCTTAAAATAACTAAGCATGTGAAAAAAAGTATAAGTTACACCCGTACTTCTTTCCACTCTCAAATTACTTAAGCAATATGTTAAGACAAGATTTTGCTGTTATTAAGGTTTTTCAAGTTACTTATGTATGAGATAAACATTTCCGATCTGGCGGTGATTTATCAACTGTAACTTTGTCATGAAAACATTTTTATCAAAAGAGCCGACATCAAATAGAAAGAACAATCGCATTTGCAAATTGTAGTTGTAAATAACAAACTATCAAAAAAATTAAAGTGAATTTATTACTTTCCTGATATTATTTCAAAATCCTTTTTATCGATAACAACAACTATCGACAACCCACTATCGACATGCACCCCATCACTATTCCCACCCCTCGCCTCGCCCCTCCCCTTCCCCGTCGTAGTGTGGGGTGTGGTTGCCTAGCAACGGTCCCAGCCGGCACGCCACACGTGCTCCCGGCACGCCGCGCTCGTACGGACCCGTAATCACTCGTACTACGGTAGTCTGGCCGTGGCCATCGTTCGAAGCACACGTACCAAACGCATGACTTGATTTAAGAAGGGTCTCAATATTCGAAAATACTAATAATGTACTTTATAATTGTTATTGGCTTATTTCCAATTAGAGCAGTATCAATAGGCTTAAGTTACATTTCAAACAGTTGTTTTATGTCTAGTTTGTTTTGAGATTTTTTTGTAAAGGCAAAAGTTTACTTATATGTTCAATAGATGGCACTGTATTGTCGTCGTTAGTTCTTGAAATTCATCTTTATTCACTATACGCGCTTACCAATTATTTATTGCTTAATAATATACACAATTATCATAATTTGTACCCAGTTTTGTTGTATAAATAATTATCATAATATATTTGTATTCAGTTTTGAGATGAAAGCCAGACAGCCTTTCATCTTTAATCCGCTGAAGCGATTTTATTGTTTACATAGAAATAATAGAAGACCACATCAATCAAATCTACTTCAAAGTTTTAAACGACCACTATTTTTCCTAAATTTTACTCCTACAAGCAGGTCTAGTTTTACATAATACAATCTAAAATCCCTAAAAGATAACCTTTTATACTAATTGGAAGCAAGATAATAATAGTTTTAGTCCTAAGATACAACCCGCTGAAAATTAACGACGTACAAAATTTGCTGAAACTCTACTGAAAGCTACAAGCCTGATATTAACAAGCACTCTTAAGCTCTTACTTTTATTAATGACTTTAGAAACAGATAAGAATAATTAACAAGTACTTTATTATTTTGGGTACAGGCGCGTTAGACTTACTTTTGCATGCGAATTTGTCCGCGTAAAAAGATTTACCGAGGCAAAAGGTTAACCATATGTGTTATCCAGGATAATAACTATCTGTGTACCGAATTTCATCAAAATCTGTTCAGTTTTTCTACCGTGATTTAGTCACAAACATTCAAAGATTCGCGTTTGTAATACTAGCTTCTGACCCGACCTCATCCGCGTAACTATCTGTGTACCAAATTATATCAAAATCTTTTAAGCAATTTTATTATGTTTAAGTAATACATATCCACATTTTCACATTTATATTATTAGAACATAAAGGACGTTTTTAATGTGAAAATGTATGAACATTAATGTACGTAGAAAATGTATGTTAGCGCCCTGTGTCAGATTTTATGAAGACTAATTAGCTTACTGAAAACATTTTTGTGTTATTAGCTTATTCCTGGGGATCCAACGGTTTTTTAAGACAGTCTATTTTCTTTTTCGGAATGTACTACAAACAATTACTTGTTATTATTGTTTTTATGTATTGGTAACGAGGTTTAGCAGTAAACATTGTTAACAGACATAGTAGTGTCTTTCGCATTTTCGACATTACTGTGAACATCCTTAAAGCTTAGCAAAGCGTTACTTACCCTTATTTGGGTCTAGATTTTTATTACTTCTGTTACTACGCATTGGAGGTCGTGCCTCTTGCCACAGAAAAACTTCGTAAATTCCTTAATAGCATTTTGCTTGAACTGGGCATCGAACTCGAGACTCCATGATCTGCTTAGTATACAAACATTCACTTGCTTGTACAAGATAATATCAAATGTATATAATGGGCTATTAGCGACATCTGTGGGATTTATGAAGCGTAATTGCTAAAGCTGACTGCGAGCCTTGTGCTACAATAAACAATGTGCTACAGACTTACTTTCATATTACGACTTGTGTGTTTGGAGGTAGATAGAGGCGAAAGTATCTTCCTTGAGTAATTTTACTTCGTATTATGGGTTACGGAGTACAAGAAACGCATGTTTCATACATAAAGTCATCCTTTTAACCAAAAGTGTAGGCAGAGACCAGAAACGCCACTTGGTACAATCCTTACAAACTTCCCCTGCTTCATTCATATCCATACATCTTGTCATCTAAGACTGCCGGTTTCGAGTACTACGCACCTGACATTATAGCAGGACATCACTGATATACATACATATGACCAGTGTCTTATAAAACGTACTATTATGAATAAAACTGGCAAAATGCAGTAGTATGATGATAATACGACTGCTGTGAGATACTATTGAAGTCAACAAAACACTGTAATGTCATTGTTTCAAACGTGAAAATATGAGACTGTTAATATATTTCTTGTTCGTGACTGTACTATATTATCACGCAGTGTCAAATTATTATCTAACTATTCGACGATAATAATTGTATAAGTAGGTAATTGTTCTCATTTTCCACGCGTCGTTATACTTCAAACAATAAACGTTGAAAATCATAATAACATCAATAGGATCAAGTGGCTGAATTTTAATGTAAATATTATCACAAATTATTAAGACAGAAGCCTTAAAGGTGGCTCTCGATATAAAAATGTTAATATTACCTGCTTTACCTGGACGTGGACCAGTTTATACTGACCTCTAGATTTGTAACGTAATTATCTGCGAGTGTCTTAGAGGGCAGGTAGGGAAGGGGGTGAGGTAGGTCTAGTTATAGTGGTTGGGCTTGTGGGGCGAGGGGAAGGGGATCAATAAGGTGGGGTGCGCGGGTGGAGGGGGTACGCCGCTGTCACTCGCGCCTCCGCCGCCGAGCGAAACGCACGTCTCCGCATGTTGTTATTCTAAACTTTAATTAAATATGATCGTAATATAAATGATATGATGGCCTCGTTTCACATCTCATTGACGTTCTTATTTCAATCTGTGATGAATTAGGTTTTAGGATTGTTTTGTTTCAATTTGCAGGGATTGGTTTTCAATTACCTAGATTACCTGCGGGGAAAGAATTAAACGAAGTTGTTTCAGTTTTATTGTTACTAAACTCACAGAATGAATAGTTCTTAAGCCAATGGGTATTTAGTCTTGAGTTAAGTTAAGACATGCTTTACTGTAATATACAACTGTTACTTGGATGTTAATCGCTTTCATTTGGCTTAAGAAGCTTTCATCAACTAATTTAAGTTTTTCAGTTAGTTACCTTGCCAATTAGTTCTCCTTCAATGAGTCCTTAGAAGGCAATGTTTACTAGCCTTATTTATTTTATAAGCTTGTTATTTAACGTTATTTTAAGTCACATTCATAATTTATGTATTTATTTATCACCACCTTACACTAACTTATAATACTGAACTATACTATATAAGTAAGGTACGGCAGGTTGCCGCGGTGTCAAAGGCGCGCCGCGACAGATTGTGTATAAGCTGCGATATCCTGTTACCGGTTCAACTCTGCGTTACACAAATGTTATACGAAAATACTGAAATATTCTGTAAAGAAATAAGCTTTTTACTCGATTGTGAGATTGAGTGAATGTTCTATTGCGGTGTTTGTTTGTATGTTTGTAATAGGATGTAGACTGTTCTATAGGTGTTTGAAGGTTTATATAGCAAAATCATGTATTATAATCATTTAAGTTCTATCACCACGTAAGTCATTTTTATCAACTTTTCAGGAAAGACAAATTTCAATTCTTGATAGAACTTGATAGAACTTAAACGACGATATGATAAAGAACGTGTCAAGTGGTGTCCATTGGTCTATAACTCCTTACTTAACCCCATAATAAGGTGAATAAGACGTGACGGTATAGATATATACTGGTATAGAATTGGAGAAAAAAATCTTAATTTATATATTGTATAACTTCCGCAGTAAGAACCTATTGTAGTAGCCAGGCTTTGAGAGTTAATAAACATAAATCTCGAATATAAATTACGCTACATAGTGTGTAGTCTCTATCAAAAGTGAAGCCACTATACAAGATATATTGTGTAGCGAAAATTAAACGCTTTTGTGATGCACCAACTTGCGTGCTGAACCACAAAATGTTTAGTGCATGCATATTTTCACTAAGATTTTCGTTACAAAGGTTACTTGTCTCGGCAATCGAACACATTATGACCCACTCGAAGTAAAACCTGTTGAGATAAATAAACGTTACCTAGGAATGGTACTGCTACTAAGAAATTAGTGATAGAGAAACACATTTCATCCGAGAATCGAACCTTGGCTTTGTAACCAACTAACAACTGCAGCGGTATGTAATAGTTGGTCGATATGAAAATGTAACCTAACCTGGGAACGTAACCCTGTATCTACGTTCTATACAACACCGTTAAAGCCAGCACGCGTCACAAATGTTGTAAGTAATATTGAATTACTTGAACACACATTTGACAAATGGATTTTGAAACAAGGCCCAAAAGAGAGCGTGTTAACTTACTGTGTGTGAGACGTGAGGGGTGAGGTACCGAGGAGTAGGGGGGGGGGGGGTGAGGGGGGTGTCTTGTTAAAAGTTACGCGCTGTTGTACTTGTTGAAAGTTATTCATATCTGAGCCGAGGGCCCTCGCGCCGAGTACCAGCCCGGCTGATGGCACACAAATATTAGGATGTTTTGATTACTTGTTAACACTCGTTAGTAGGGCACAACTCAATGCTAAGGCCAGTTTCTTGAATATGGATAAGTACCGGATAACTTAACCGATAGGTAAAATTACACTTCCTAAATTCCGCCTGATAAATTAACTGTTCAGAACTGTTCATAAGTGGGAAAGCAAAGAGGGACATCGGGTCGAATAGATAACTTTATTTTCCAAAAATTAGAAAAGAGGCACTACACGACACATTCCTTTGCAGTGTTTAAATCGACAAGATAGAGACGGCATTATGAAAACTCAACTCTCTCATAAGGCTATTTGTAAAATTATATACAAGAAAATCGAACCCCGAGCGAAGACACTCAATAGTTTCACTTACAAACTTAACCTTACTCTACCACCCAATATCAACCAAAACAATCGTATTTATAACCTATCTCCGTTCACCGATAGTCCAATAAACCCTAGTAATCTCAGTAATCTGAGTTAGCCCCCAAGATAGCTACACGCTACACGGCGCCAACTGTCAGCAGTAGTTAACCTGTCGCCGCTACCACTAGAAGCTTAACTCTGGTCTCAGTGTGGGACCTTTAGCTCTAAGGTGTTCAAGACTTGGTGTAGGTAGATTAGATATTATTGTATGGTGCTTATCAGTTTTATAGAAAGGTTAAATTATAATACAGGTATGGAAGATGGTTTGGATTATCTGACAGCATGGTTATGGGGACGTAAGTTCGATTCAGGTGTAAATTTTTTGGTGTGGATTCACGCCATACGGGTATTACTTACTTGAATTTTCGTTTCTTTCGTATTCTATGCTTTATATTTCACTACTTGTTTTTTTTTACTATAGTATTTTACTTTGTATTTCTTTTGTATAATATAAATTTAAAACACCACAAAGAAAGTTATAATCTCACAAACTTTCTAGACAGCACCAAAAAACTAAATACTTTAACTAAACTTAAAACTTCAATAAGCTTATCAAGTTATTCTAAAACTATTAAAAACATTCGACCATGTATTAAGAAGCCACAACAGAAGCCAAACAGAACTTAGATCTATACATTGATGAGCGCTCGGCCACTCGAGCAGCGACGGACTCTGGAAACAAACGGTGCAAGTGAAAAACTCACACAAACTAAATAAATTGACTTCACAAGTCGCACCGCACTCTCACAACTCAATAAATACGTTATGGACGCGTTTGTACTTGGCTCACTGATTTAGGCTTACAGTTTGCAGGAAAAAACGTTTCTAAAATGTATTTAAAGCCATAACTTTAAAAATAATTAATCAAATCATTTAGGTGAAGGTTAGACACTTATAATTGTCAAATACATTCGGTGATTTTATCACCAGATCGAAAAAAGGGGCTAATGAGAAGAGCTGGCAAGAAACTACCAGCCACTCTTTTATTACAATTCTTTGATACGTAAGAAACTACCAAAAGAGCTGTAAAAATAATTGCTAGAAAGTTAATAGAACACTAGACTAATAATTAAAAATACTTATTAATCAGTAGACGTAGTATTAGTCCAAATGGTCAAGGTATCTCAAGTTCCTTTCTCAACTAGAAAAACTTTTATTGAGTATAGCTGTTCACAATCTGGTCACGTGCTTATTAAAGGGTTATAAGCTCGCCTCTTATTGCGTCTGGGTATTAGTGTATTAATACCAACTTTTCTTGCTAAACTTACTTCTACCAACTATTTTTTTATAAAAAAAATACTTAATTAACTTTTTGATTTTAACTTTAATTTTATGCATATCGATTTAGCCATTTAGTACTTAAGTTTTGCATTTAAAAGATTGGCCGATTGCATACAAAAGTGATGTAAGTTTGCAGCAAACTATTTGCTTCCCGTGAACACATTTAAATTATTTCTTTGATAGTATAAATCGTTTTAGTTGCGATTAGATCAGCGCGCCTCACGTGCGAGTGCTACTCAATGAGATTGAGTTAACGTATCAAACAACTTGCTTACTCAAAACCTGGTCGGTAATGGACTTGGGGAAAAGGTTGCGGTGGAGGATATTTACATTTTGTAGGAAATGTGCTGTTTACTTTTCAGAATGATGTTTTTTCGGAATAAGAAACACCGGTCTACAAGTAAACTAACTAGTAGTAGCAACTAGCTTCTGTTCTTGAAAACTATTAGTAAAAAGTTGAATAGATAAACTGCCACTAAATGTGCTTCAAAAACCGCGCATTAGACTTACAGTTTGCTAGAAATTGAAGCTAAAAGAATAACCCTGTATTCTGAGGCACATTTATCGGTAGTTTATCTATTCAATAGTGTTTAAGCTTATATAAAAATGTGATTCAGGTTTTGTTCCAACACATAATTTCGTTAAAAATTCGATTTTTAATTTTGTCTGTGAAAAAATTACACACCTGCATCTTACAAACTTTTGCATTTATAATAATACTCCTTGCATTGTTTACGCCATTCATGAGCTTGTTATGACAAATTACCCACTCGTGGTTAACATTGTTATATGAAACTTATTTAAATGATAGATTGTGATTAATCGCTTCACGCATAATTTATTAATAATGTCGATAGTTTAGCAGTATGCCCGTATCTCATTTGTTTGAAACTATTTATTAGGATCGATCTATTATTTCCTATTATTTTTACTAACTAACTTTATATGTACTAAATAATTAAATTATAGGAATTTTAAGCATTGTATTCCTATTTATTATGAATATATTAATCGTAGATTTTTTATATTTGTTTACAGACACCGAATTTTTAAAATAATTTATTCATATAATATACACACATTTTTTTCATGTTTTCTCCTCGCCAATCTACAGAGCTTGTTGTTGATAGCAAATGTAAGACAAAACCTCTCAAAAGTTAATAGTTGAACTTAACTAATACCTAACCCAAAGGTAGAAATGTAACTTTTCAATTAACAAAACGACAGTACCGCACTCAGCATCGCATATAATTGTCCACGTAAATGCAAATGTACCGAGCATGTACAGTACACAGTGTAATTGTTGTTTGTTTGTTTGTCGTATGGTTAGTGGTCAACCTAGTGTCAAAGTTGTTCAAGCCGCCCGAGAGGCCTTTGGCGTGGCTTAACGACTGTTATCTTAGGAGACAACAACCGGGACCGACTTTTAACGTGCCCTCCGAAGCACAAAGACGCCCAGTTCAAACACCACTATGTGGTCACCCATCTATGGAATGACCGCGCCAATGGTTGCTTAACCCACAGATCGTTTACCGACCGATGAGCGCAACTGGCTATGGGCGCCTCAGTGTACTGAACACTGCACAGTATGCACAGTGCACAGTACGCGCTGCACCGTACTAGTGATAACTATATCCACATTAACCGTGTTTGTACTGCACTCTGCTGATGCTCGCTCAGCGTTAATGAGTTAACTATTCTATTGAGCACTCACTACTGATATTGCTATTATTTTGCTGAGTTTGAAATTATTTGTTAATTGCTGGCTGTTGCTGATTATTTGTTTGGTGTTCTCAATAATGAAGCTTTAAGTATTATTTGGTAAATCAACTACTCTATTTTTGATGGTTTAGAACTGATTTTAGCACCGGAATTTTGAAATAACTGAATATACTAAATTGTATTGATCTAATATGTAGGCACAGCATGATATAAACGTACATATACATAATAATAAAATAATAAATTTAACCCATTTATGTCCCACTGCTGGGCAAGGGTCTCCTCCCGTAATGAGGGAGGGGTTAGGCCTTGAGTCCACCACGCTGGCCAAGTGCGGGTTGGGGACTTTGCATGCCTTCAATAAATGTTTTAAACAAATTTTTAGGCATGCAAGGTTTCCTCACGATGTTTTCCTTCACCGTTGGAGCATGTGATAATTATTTCTAATACACACATAACTTCGAAAAGTCATTGGTGTGTTGCCTCGGGTTCGAACCTGCGACCACTTGCGTGGGAGGTGTCAACTTATACCACTCGGCTATCACTGCTATCCATATACAAAAATATTATATCACGTCTCTAGGCATTTTAATAGCACTGGTTTATCAAATAGTAATTTTACATGTAGAACATTAAAACATAAGAGGATACGAGAATTATCATGAAGCATTTTACCTTGAAATGCCTAACCTTTCGGCGCAGATTGCACTCGCCGTGGTCGCAGGCTGACTAAAAAGAAAAAGAACGTTGAATGTAATTTCTCTAACTTATCATGTTATATTCTTCTCTCGCAGGGTGTGCTTCGCGAGCTGGAGCAGAAGAAACCTCAGCTGGACGAGCTGCTGCACACCGCCGAGAGCCTCAAGGGCACCGAGAACAGACAACAACTGCACGGCAAAGGTAAGACTAGATATAGAACTTATTTCACTACCTGCCTTTTATATCACGATACTGTGTTTATTGACCAACAGGCTGTGGCGTTTAGATATAAGACAAGGCATTTAAAATGTGTTTTTGTTTAAGATAGTCAATATGGGGCTGTATTTCTTTTGTTTTCTAGGTTACTTGTTTAATATAAGTCTAAGGTAGTCTTTGTTGAATTATTATGTAGGTATCGTGTTTGAATAGGGGTTAAAAATGTTTTTGACCTCTTTCCATTAAACTTTTATCTACATATATGAATTATCTTCCATCGTTTATTATCCATTTCCATATTTCATAATTATTTATTTATTTAAAACTTCATATACATAGGTGTATAAAGGCGATCTTAATGCCAAAGGCATCTTCTACCAGTCTACTTTAGGTTGGTGTTAGATTGAAAGAAGTAGGTGTTTAAAAAAATAAAAGAAGGATATTATGTAAAGAAAACGGTTTACAAATTAATAAAAATAAGATCATGTACGTATATTTAAACACAGATACTTTAGCACATTTTAATATACATTTAAGGGACAATTATGGTTCCTACGCAAAACAGTTGAAAAGCATCCAATAAGAATCTATTAAACTTTTTACAGTCTATAAATGGACTTGCGCCAAACTACATTGTAACATCTTGGAGATGTAAGACAATGGTCGTTGTTCGTATTAATTGAAATCTCCGGGCGCCATTAAAAGTATCGCCGATACAACGGTTACAAGTGGAGCGATTGTAGCGCCTGATGAGATCTACTGATTGGAAATCTGACCAGAATGGATATCTGTAAGATGTATTTTATCTTAGAGATAATTGTTTCTTTTTGTTTGGGGTGTAAAGAAAGCTTTTTGACATACTAAATTCAGAGTTGGAGAATATTAGGTTCTAAATCCGGTAATGGTTGCCCACCGCTCTATGTTTTTGGTTACGTACGGTTGTGATAAAATCGTTTGAATTTTTTTTAAATTAGTAAGCTGAATAATTTCTCTACTTTTGAATTTATTTTTAAAATTCAACTCACTCATTTTCAAAATTCTATATTTTCGACACTTTTACCCAAAGATTAGTAAAGTATTTTACACGTCACGTTGTATCTTATTACAGAATTGTAAAAATATTTCATTCGGTGTAAGGTTGTAAAAAGCAGTGGACAAGATAAAGTGTGCAGTATTAGCGGCGATTAGTCGCGTGTCGCGAGTGTCGACTGTGATTTAATCGATCTTGTCTCCGCGTGACTAATGATCACAACTCTACCAGAACTTACTATCTACTCATCTAGTAAAACTAGCTGTTTAAAGAATTCATTACAGTATTTTAATTTTGATGTTGTGTTAATCCGTATAGCTAGTCTTGGGTACAAATTGTACAAAGACCATAATTATGGAATTATATTTGTGTAATTTACAATAATATACACAAATATGATAGACCCTATTTCACAGTTAGTTGTGCTAAACAACCTAATCGATTGTTTTAGTATTTACAACTAAACGTTCATAAATAAGATCTGCTTATAGCCTGACTAACTGTCATACTATTTAACTGTACAAGAAATTTCTACATACACAAGTATACAACAAACTCTAATAAAAAAATATATGCTCATTTCCTATAACAATACATTACTCATTATACAAAAAAGACACACATAAAACTGAAAGAAACATCAAAAGAATGCAAAGAACGTGTAAAATAAACCGCACCCTTAATCCGTTTAGTGGCTCTCTTCCTCTCACGCGAGCAGCCTGTTGAGACATAATCAAGTTTGGACATGCCCCCCCACTCCCCCCCCCCCACGCTGGCCCCGTGTGGATAATTAGGTCAAATTAATGAGAATACCGTCAAGGTCTCTTTACATGAAATGTATTTGGGAACATGAAGAAAGGTCCTTGTTCAAATATTGTTTAATTTCAGCCGTTCCCTGAAGGTTTTATTTTCATATGTTTGAACAATTAAGGTGGATGTTTATTGGGAATGGAAATAATGAAATGGTTTTAATAAATGTATGAGCTAGTAACGTATGTATATGTAAACTTGAGACAATGTTAATTGAGGGTAACGCCATTGTTATATTCCATTCACTTTCATTTTTCGGATAAACTATTCAATTGATAACATAACAGCAAATTTTCAAGAAAACTATGTCAATATTTATTTTGAGTTTAATTGAACTCTAATGAATTCTAACTAAAATGAGAATGGAGGTAAGAACTATAATTTTATCGTCTGTTCTTTTACAAACAGTGAAAATTAGAGTAACATTTCCCAATACTCTATTAAACTACATTTTAATCACTTAACTCCTGTTACAGTAACTACAGTTAATTTATTGCAACGGTCAGCACAATCCACGGTCAATAAAGCAAGGCGCCTTTATTGAACTGCTCTCCTGGTGTTTCGCAAGTCAGCGCCCTCTCGCGGAGATTAAACGAACTAGCAATTTAAACATTGCCGTTAATTACCGAGCAGTTTTCTTGAATACACAATTAGTTAATGATCGTGCAAAATAAATTCGAGCTTTGTTTAGTTAGGGCTGTCTCGATGTTGTAGATATTTAGAGATATGATTTATAATGTAGGTCTATTAATTATGAAAATAGTCTGGAGTCTGAGTTATATGTTAATATTTAACTGGAGTATGCGGCTCGACTCGCATACACACGTTTATCTTTTCCTTTTCAGCACCTAGAAAACGATTCTTGTAAAAGTATTTTTTTTGTTCTCGGATCCCTAACTATTTCTATGCAAAAGTTTAGCACAGCTGGTCCGCAGTTTGATCGTATTTACGTAACAGACAGACAAACTTGCCTTTTCATAATATTTTTGTCAATACTATTTTTTTTTGTCAAAAATTAAGTCCACGCACATGTGAGTCTATTTTGCATACTTTAGAAAGTAGCCCATGAAAAATATAGGTGTACTTAAGATAGTCGTACTATAGACAAAATAGTTAATGTCTATATACTTTGCATGAATAGATCACGTACATTACCCCACGAAGTCAAACACGAGACGTATCATTACATAAGCACAAACACCACGTACATAATAGTTATATAACTAAGTCTAAGTCGTGACTGACTGTGTAGTGTGTAGACACGCGGGCTCCCGCGAGACGAACGATATACTCTGTGGTTTGATTCTCGGTATTTCAGCACTGAAACATCGTATTATATTGTAGTAGATGTTGATATGGGTTTTCCCACTGCTGGGGCTTATGATTTGAAGTGTGTAAGCCGTTTATGAATGTGAAAGCTTGTAATAATTAGGTGTGTTAATTTTATTCAAACAATAATTTGAAAATTATAAAAAATAAATTTATTTGGATTTCATTTGTGACTCAGTTTTTTACTAAACATACTCTTTACTTATCAGAATGTGGATATTGGTAATTATATTAAGCACAAAACATAAAAAATATGACATTCAGCATGTGAAAAATATAGTACGATATTACTACATCTATACTTAGAATGTAGAGCATTTTCAAAATTAATTTAAGACGAAACAATATGGAATTTTTCCTTCGAAAAATTCATGTAATACTTAACCCAAACCAATTTAGAAGAGTTGAGTGCACACAAGTTAAGATTACAGCACCATACCTCACCTGGATGTGGCAATCTTGTGCGAGCCGAACAAAATGAATCTTACTAACGAAATCCCCCAAGCATTCATAATTCCCTCTTCCCTGGATAAATTGATTCACTCCCTTCTTCAGCTCAGCTGATGTACGCACACATTTCAATATAAACCTTATATTAATACCGTTAGAGTTTAATTTAAACTGGCAGGGTTTCTAAGAAAGCAGCTCCAGGCGAGACATTCGCACAGCTGTTGATTATCTACACTGAAATTGATACTTTATGTCGTGTTAATAAAGTTTACTTTCATTTGGTATAATAGCTAAGGTGGTTGCTCTTGAGAGTCATCCGATATTGAATTTTAAATGTATATAGTTTGAGTAAATAATTGATTGGAGGGGTGCGTGCATTCTTGATGTGGACGTCGGTGCGTCGTTTATAATGTTGGCAACACTGCTCGATTTATAAGCAGTTGTTCCGGGCCAGTTGCCGTGGCGTGTACCAACTTAACCGTAGAAATTGTAGTTTGAAAGAAAGATAAAAAATGCATTAAAATGCCATCAATTGACGCTATTTTATTCCTATGTTTAATAGTATTTTTATGGATCTATAATAGTATTTTGGCAGTCAACTTATTTATTACTTCTACTGAACCTAATGTGTAAACGAAACTTAGGTATTTTAATTTGATATTATTCATAACTCGCCTCTAAACTCTATTTAGACAGTTTACTTATCAAGTAGACATTTTCCTAAGTTTGTGGTTTTGTAATCAACAAAATCTTTAATCTGCCTTTGTTTGGTACTATATTTGTAAACTGTAAATTGTAGCTTTAGTGGCTAATAATATTACAGACAGCACCTCAGACGAATAGCTAGACTTATTTAGAGTTAAAATTTACCTTTTCCTACATAAAATTGGTACCTAAGATAATATAGACACTAACAAATTAAGCTATCTTTGACACAAGTATAAACTCTACACTTTGTAATAAAGTCATGTCGACAAAACTTAATTTTAGTGTGACCAGGTGTCCTTGTGTCTTACACTTAAGATTATGACGAAATATATCATAAACATACATACTAGGTATGTTGCTACCGCTCCTTGAATTACGCGCGAGCGCCCTCTCGCGGGAGCCGACAGATTTACATAAAATATTTTTTTGACTACTTTTTTAAGTTTGAGGCGTTAAGTATTTTCTTACCGACAGTTTTTCAGCTGTGGTGAAACGTGTTCTGGCCTATATTTTTTTAAATATCAGTAAGATTATTTTCACTAAAGATTTTCTTAAAAATAAATTTGTTTGCATTCAGACTAAACAGACAGATAAATAGATTTTCTCTAATATTATCATTATAAAAAGATTAGGCAATGCCAATTAATTACATTTGCACAATCGTTAAAATACCCCATCATAACCTTACTTGTTAGGAAAAAAAATTGTTAAAAGCATACGATGAAAACTACACAAACTGATAATCGAACTCCGGAACCAGCTTATCTTCAATCAACCTCTACAACTTACACCCTCGTAGAAATATCAATTTTTTTTTGTATAAAAATACTAAGTACCGTGTATTTTATCTGAATGTTTAATTCAGTGTAAATAGTGTTCGCTGTTATAACGTTGTTAATATTTAAAAAGTAAACGACAGTTTTTAAAACTTACTTCCTATTGTTGTTTTATCTTTTGTATTCTAGTTTGTGAACTGTTTTCAGTAATAATTATAGGACTACTGTAGTAATATTTGAACTATATGTTTGGACCTTGCTTTATGTCCGATTACAAAGTTTGTTAAGTGTTAGCGCCTTGAGTGTTTATGTCGTTAAACACTTACTATATATTACTTTGTACACATTGACCTGCATCTAGAGAAGATCGTTTGCATCACCAAAGTTAATTGTTCCTCAAATTACAAATGCTCATACTAAGTTATCTTCATCGTTACATTTGACATAATTAATAAACATTAATTACGTACGATAGTGAGACGTAATTGAATAAGCATCACGAGCAATATCACAGCCTCGTTTGAAGTATTCTCTCTGAATTTCAATGTTAACTCGCGTCCCCGTCCCTCAGCCGCGCCGCGCCGCCGTCCTACCGCCCGCGGGCACCGAGCCCGGGCGAAACGTCGCTCTACCAACAACGTCTTCACAATCATCTACAAACGCTCTGTTTGCTCCTAAAAACCAATTTTAAACTCGACTCAAACATTTGTGTCTCTCATTGTACAAATATACCATCATTGTAACCAATTTATAGCTTCAAAATATTTCACAAATTACGAGATTCGTTCAAGGCTCGTAGCTCTCGTAGCGCTTGCGTAGAGGGGCTACGGAGGGTCGTAGAGCTAAACGGCGAGGGTCGTAGACGTCTGTGTAGGGTCGGCTCATGCTGAACAGAGCGGAAACACGCGTCTGTGGTAATTTTTACAGATAGTAAATTGAATTTGCACTTTCGGAGAAAATGTTGTGAGAAGAAGCGTGCAATTTTCAAAAAGTTTCTTTTGAAAAAAAGTACTCTTGTTTTATTAAGGAACTCCGTGCAGAGAAAGTAAAATGTATGATAAATACCTACTTTATAATCAGCTAAAAAAACAAAGGGACTGCTAGAATGACATAATTTATTATTTACTAAACTTATTTTTTTTAAATAGGTAGGTGTAAAATATTCAAATTTATTAATTTCATGCTTTTTATTTCCGCGCCAAGTCTTGTTGTCAGGTGTGAGTGGTCGTTTATAAGTCTCGTAGCGGGTTGGTAGTACGGTTGTACGATGGAGCGTGTTTTACGCACTCATACATATTAAAAACGTGATTCTAAGAAAACATTAAACTCGACTTCCTTTAAAATTAAGTATCGGAACGCAATTAAATTGTTTCTTTAGAATATTTTTTAAGATTTTGTCGAACGGGAGGGATGAAGATAGCTTTTATAGCATTTTCATGTAGCCAATTATTCTGTTAAGGACCTAGTAAAATCACGTTCAATTTAAATTTTACAGCGCTAAGTTTTCACGTATTTGAAACTTCGGATAAATGATGTCTTGCAATATGGTCAGGTTAATACTGTATGACAAAATGTATGGATGTGAATGAAGGAAAAGAAGTTTGTAAAGATCGTATCGCGTTCTCTGGTCTCTGCATACCCCTATGCGTAGAAGGCGTGGTTTTATATATTATGTATATATATAATATATAAAAATTTAAATTCATATTAATCAAACCCTAATTTTCTACCACTAGAATCAAGTATTTTCTAAATAATGAAAGTTTAATACAAGAGTCACGTCGATGTGTGTGTGTCGCGTGCGCGTTACGTTCGCGTGATATGTCGGTAAACAACTACCAGTGGCGAAGGCTCCATACAACTCGATTCCTATCGGCTTCCCTTTCAGGACAGACTTATATTAGTGTTAAATTAATTGTTTACTATTGCCAAATAAAACACAATTAATTAATAATCACTAATATTTAAACCGAAATCTTTAACTAAAATCATTAATCTAATCGAAACAGTACGAAAACGCCCACCCTTCAAAAATTACGCTCCGCTAAAAACGCAACGTGAAGTAATAATAATGAAATAAGCCGGAGACGCTGATCGAGAATCGCGTACAATAAAAACTATGGCGGCGATGTCGCTTACGACCTTTTGGATCGCGCTTCACACCGCGCTGCATAGTGGCGAGCAAGCCGGAGGAAGAGCGGGTTGCCTCGCGCTACAGCGTTCGCGCCGCGGCGGACACGTGATCTTACGCATGTTTCTGTCGCGGTGCGAGCCGCGTGCAAGAGCGAGATGGAAAATATAAGCTAAGCATCCTGCATTTTGTCCAGTTTGACATTAGGCCATGTTTGTTTATTGTTTACATCTTTCGCGCGCTCTATAACAAATTAGAATATTTGTGTTTATTACAACAATATTCCTTAATAATTGTGTTTGTGCGTAATCGTGAATGTATCAGTATATTAAACAGTAATTGTTTTGCATGTTTCTATTAGAGTAAATTATAATTTTGTCAGATTTATAGGTTAAACTCATTACAATAAAAGTGTTCTGCGTTTATCCATAATGTGTTTGATATTTTATTGTTGATGAATACATTCTAAATTGCTTGTTTAATAAGTTATTAAACAACCAGTGCGAGACAATCATCAAACGTTCGATATACGTTATCTTAAATATGTGCTGTTGTGTTACCTACGTGTTACTACTGAAGTTATAGTAACTTAATACAAAACAGGCATGATTAGGTAGCACATGGTAAGTACCTATGTATTATTAGTCTGTAGAGAGAGTAATAAGAGACTGTAGTCGAATGTAGATAATACTCTCATATTGTTATTATGCAGTAATACGCTACTTTTACGTCGGCATTCTTACGATGTAGGTACATAATATGTAGGTACCTACTATACCTAGACAATGACTTATAGCTCCGGCTTACCTTTTGTAAAAAATGACCCTTCGCCACTGACAACTACTTTCCTTTGTTACCCAGCCTCTGAACTAGATAACTACTTGGAACTTTATATCAGTCAATATAGAAGAATATAGTATGAAGTTATGTGTAGCTGCTAATCGCTAGACCTCATGTTTGATTATCGGGTGGACAAGGAGTTTCTTAATTTCTATAATTCCTGCTGAGATATTATTATCTTAATTGTAGCTCAGGGTTTTTTAGGACACTAGCCGCATACTACACGACCAATGCTAATAACGAAATGTGGGAGTAAAATAAATAAATAAATGTAACCCATTACTGTCCCACTGCTGGGCAAGGGTCTCCTCCCGTAATGAGGGAGGGGTTAGGCCTTGAGTCCACCACGCTGGCCAAGTGCGGGTTGGGGACTTTGCATGCCCTCAATAAATGTATTAAACAAATTTTAGGCATGCAAGGTTTCCTCACGATGTTTTCCTTCACCGTTGGAGCATGTGATAATTATTTCTAATACACACATAACTTCGAAAAGTCATTGGTGTGTTGCCTCGGGTTCGAACCTGCGACCACTTGCGTGGGAGGTGTCAACTTATACCACTCGGCTATCACTGCTATTGTGGGAGTATTTAATTTAAATCTAAATTTTAAATCAGAAGGGACAGATACGAGTTGTCCTTTCTGATTTAATTTTAATCTTCATAAACATGTCGAGAGCTATTGGCTTGAACATTTTTTCATAAGTTATTTTCTTTCTCCCAAAACTGCATGCAAACGCAGCTGCGTGGGTCAGCTGGTATAAAATCCAAAACATTCTAGTATTTCCTCATTTCCATTATAAAACATAGCATTTAAAATGGTATAGTGGTGTCACAAACATACAGTATAGCACACATGAGCGGCTCCTTTGAGGCGCGCCGACCGGGTAAACATCAACAGTGGACCGCCCTGCGTGGCGGCGGCGCTGCGGCCGCGGCGCGGCTGCGGTGCGACTGCGTTCCACGTACACTAACATTTACTGTTCATTGGTGCGCATTTGGCAAATTGTAGTTTCAGCAGAATTTATAAATGATTTCCACGGATAATTAGGCACGACTGAAAAATTGGTAGGGTTGGTTTTATGTATTTAATTTAAATAATTTATTGCTTTACTAAGTAACGTAGTATATGCTCTGATAACTTTATCGATGTTACGATCATGTTTGGAACTATCTGTAAGTGTAAGTGATCAAGACAGACTGTTGAACATTTTGAAAACAACAGTTTTATTGATAAGTATCATTCGATAAGTAGCAAACAGGTTGCCACAAACGTTATGTCACACGTGTCACTGTCGTTTCATTTCGGAAACACCTCGTTTTTTATAAGTATTACTTGATAAGAAGCAAATAGTTTGCCACAAACACTCTGCCACACGTGTGTCCGTACTCTCGGTAGGTTTGATTCAGTGTTTTTATTGAGCGGTGTGTTTGCGAGTGTCGATATTAAGAGTTTAATACACGCGGTAATTTTGCGTTCAGCTGCCTTTTTACAACACTTTACTCGTTTCATTTCGCTTTCATAATGTACGTATGTTTGTTGGTTTTTTTGTGAACTTAAATAACTGGGATATGAAATGTTGAGCTGTGAATTTGTTTGTGATAATTATAGAGCTGAATAGTTGCTTTCAATCACTTATTAGAGTGAGGTTCATGGGTAATCGCGTTTGGTAGGTTGTTTTTTTACTATTCATTTAAGAAACATAAAAATGAAATACCTTTTGTATAGAAATAAGTACAGTACTGAAGCATAAAATAAATAGAGTCCAATCAAAATCATAACAAATAAACGACTTTCGGTTGAATACAATTAATTGACCAACAATATAAAATTCTTCCAAAAATAAAGTTCTTTAATCAAAAATATCCCTATAAACATTTCACGTCTGCGTCTACAGTAGAGTCTGAACGGTCAGACAATCAATGTATAGTAATGGAAAGTTTCACGTATCGACCATTATTCCAGACTATAAGCTCTACATTCACTTCGTACAACTGTGTATAACTGCTCCGAGCATTTTCCTAGAAGCCTGAATACTCGTTTTTCCATCGACTCTATCGATGTAGAGACGTGTTTTTTTTAGTTTTAGACTAAACTATGATAGAGAACTGATTGTATGGTAGAGCAATCATCCAATTCTTAGATGAATAGTTTTCACGAAACTGTTGATTTTAGTTCAATTCACGATAAATTAATGTCAAACTTGCTCTACATATTGCTCACTAGTATCACTGCTTGTTAAAACAGTGTAATTCATATGTATGTATGTATGTATGTATACAGTAACATGTCGCTACAAAAACATTTGCATCCATTACGTAACATTCTAACTCTACATCCCGTCTAACACAATTCACGTCGTCACGCGACGTTCCTTACAATTACGTCTCTACAAACTACTCCCCTAAACTCTATCAAATCGAACAATAGTTTGCTCTACCAGCTACGAATCACAATTATCGCGTATTACGTTACTAATTAGAGAGCGCTCTAACATCACATACTCTACATAGAGTAGGTAGAGTTATGTAGAGTCTGTCTCTACGTCGCCGAGGCTATATTTAGCTGTTTACGGAGGCTGTCTGGCCTGTTTTATTCAGTAAATTATTTTAGTAATGATGTCTGGTTTCAAGATTGCAATTAAGCAAAGAGGTTTTGAACTTAAGAGCTGTCTCTACATATTAATAACTTTGTTTTCATTATCTGTTAGTGCTTATTGAAGTGATTTAGTACTTAGTCTAGTAAATCAATACTGAATAGAACATGGATAAAAGGAGCAATAAGGTAGAAATGAATCTAGAATCTTAAGGTTCGGCTTTTGAAAGGAAAATTATTTCTTTATGTTTTGAAGCAATAAGAAATAAGTTTGTACTAAAGTTTGTTAGAGTAGTGTTAGTTTTACCAAGTTACATAAATCTTATGGTGCATATTTATAAGATCCACCGAGGGTAGTTTTAAGCCAAACTATTGCAAACTATTGAATAATCATGTAAATTCTAGAAACTAAAAGAATGGATTGGCGATTGATTCGTTATTTAAGTAAAAACGTTTATAATATAACTTTGTACCTTATATTATTTTTATTATTTGTTTTAGTTCAGGTAGAACAAACAACTCGAAGCGGGAACAGAAATTACGTTAAAATAAAAATACTTAACTGTTGTTTTCTCAAAGAAAATCGTTGTAAGAGCTTTCCTTTCAATAAATTGTTGCAATTTTACTTTATTGTGAGATGAAGATAGTGAGGGAACTAAAATAATGTAGCGTCGCTTTATTTTAGTTTTATGTCGTCGTGTTTTTGTGATAAGTGTTACTCATTTGTCTTTTATACATTTAAAATAAGAAATACATTTAATTCAATTAGCAGTTAAAAGATAATATATGTTCCTTTCGACAAAATCTAGGTAATATGTCCAGGTCGTTTAGAAACTGTGATCTTCTAAAAGATTCTGTAAATATATTTGGTTGATTGTTTCTATCTGAATGAAAAATGACCATATGACAGTCTCTACCTAGTTTACTAAAGAAAAGCTTTCATGAAATATTAAAGCTTGAAGCTCTACCAACGATTCATCATTATTGAATAAATATGAATCAACTGTATTATTGGCTGCATTGTAGCTCTATCACAATGCACTGACAAATTCGATTGACTTGTAAATGTAGAGCGCCGTCTCTACCGAACCAATAAATATTTTCCAACTGTCTTCCTTCATTTGTTTACCGTTTCCGTTAACAGTTGTCGCGGGAAATTGTCTCTATTTTTTTCATAAGAAAAGGTTTGAAAAAGGTAGAGTTATAAATTATATTGGGACTCTACGTAGAGTTGTTATCGGGAGGGGTTGAAAGGTGGGAATAGTGTGCCATTAGATTTCCTTATTCACCTGCAATAGTAGTTTTAGAAGATTGAAAATATACATTTATTGGAGTGCAAAATCTCATTTTAGTAAGCGCTCGATATGATTCTTGACTTTTAATAACATAGCATGTATTTGGGCACCAATATTGGTAATTCACGAATTGGATTTTTTAAGATTATATTTTATAATCAAATTGCATTTGTTTAATATCTCTTTACTACATATCACAAACATTACATTTACTAATGTCCCAAATTTATCAAAGCGAGAAAGAGAGAGAGTCGTGTTAAAAACATCGGTTGAGAAATATAAATGGGGTCGTCTCTCACCGTGATCCATGGCAACGTCTTCACTGATTCATTGAGGATGCACTTTTATTGCTCCACGATCAATAACCGTTCACATTTATTGTCGACGGAAAAAATACGTTTGTCTTTCATTCGTGATAGTTTGTAGTCAAATTAGTGTCATAGTTATTTATCAAAGCCAGACAGACAGCAACTGTTTTAAAAAACTGTTTTACTATTTTTCTCTACTAAGAGAATACTCTAATACTATATACTTATCCCCGGTTTCTGAGGTACATTTAACGGTAGTTTATCTATTCAATAGCGTTAAAACTCATATAAAAAAACGCTATTGAATAGATAAACTACCGTTAAATGTACTCAGAAACCGGGGGTAAGAGATCTACAGAATTACCTTCATATAAGGTACTATTTGACTGTTAAGTAGGTGGGGAAATAAGCAAGCTAAATTCTTCCAGTGACAGAAGTTGCCTGACCTCTTTAATACTAAATCGAGTAGTGACTATAACTGACTGGTTATCTTAAAAGGTATAGAACTGAGGAATGTCGGAAGGGACGCTCGGAGAGGAAATACGCGGATCTTTGAAAGGTCTTCAAAAGGTCAGATGCGTAGTCATCATTTTGTATGAGGAATGTGAATAGTACAAAATATGTATGTAATGGATTGTAGTATTTGTCTCTTAGTTTTCTTCTAATTGCTCAATATCGCATCTTATTTTCAGTATACCTATAAATATATCTAATTCGTTTAAAAGACTTTTCGAAAGTTTCTTGCTAGTTCTTCTCATTGCATTAACACACTGAACAGGCGATAAAAAAAAAAGTGAGTTTGACAATCGTTCGTGTCAATATTTGACTAAAATGAAAGTGGCGAGTGCAACGCAAGTGGAATTTATCCGCAGATTTAAATCTTGACATAAATTGTACCTAATGCATATTCTAGGAATTAAATTCATGCTCAAGGATCCAACTGCACAGCAAAATAGTCTGTACTGTGGTGCAATGATGGTGTCCACTTAAAATCAAGACTTATTAAAATTTTTCGTAGCTTTTTGTCGTCGAAAAAGGTCATTATTTCTTATGACGTCATTCTTAAAGCCATACCTTGTAGGGTATTACGCATATTACACGGGTAGCGCCGTGGGCGGCTTGTAGTAGAGTTCCTTGACAACAACGCAAGGTAGAGAAGGATGGTAGAGCTAATAATACGTAATTATTATTCAAACAACAAACAACCCCCGGAGATGAGGTCCAATATGTCGTAGAGGGACTCTACATTACTCTACAACGGCTCTATGTAGAGACAAATGTCTCGTATCTTGTTATAAAGGGTAGTTTGTTCCTTCGAGATTTTGATATTGAATTAATTTGAAAGTTAGAGGCGTATACGTAATATATTAAAGAAGGACATCATTATTATATTAGATGTGTGTATTTAATGCATGTTTTCAAAGACAATTATATCATTTATGTGCTAAATGTTTTCAAAAACAACTGCCCTACTACCCAAAGTCTTTTAGTAACATAAAAATATTTTTTTACCTATGGGTAATTCCACTTTATGTTTTAAACATTCTATTTATTTTTTTCAATTCATTTTCAATATAAAACTCTGTCAGCAGACTCTGTAACATTCACTCGTATTTGTTTTTATATTTTTATTCGAATTATTCCAATCAAATAATATTTGCGTGAAAGATAAAATTGTGTATTTATAGCTTTATATCGTGAGTCTCGTATTTAATAAAAATATTTAGTATCGAAGCGTAAGTACTATATTTTTATTGATACTGAATTATAAATCATTACGAAACTGATCTTTGCAACTTATTCATATAAGCTCTTTATCTAACTGTACTCAAAACAGCATAGTCCTGAGTAATTAATTCGTTTATTTTAAGAATCGTTAATTTTTTTTTTTACTTTTCATGTTAATTTAAATTCCGAATTCAAACAAGTATATCACATTTTTTTATTTACTTACTTAAACCCCTTTGACCACAAGCGGGTGTCGAACCTCCAACCCCATGGTCAATGGCAACCTTCAATGGTACAAATCAACCGTCGCATTATCACAGCCGTAAGGAAACGTGATCGTTAACCTATATCGGGTCTCCCGCCCGCCCTACGGCGCTCGCAGTCAGTCGCCGCCCGCCCTCGCGCACCACCGCACGCGCCCGCCCCACGCGCCGGCTGAACCGAGGCCTATACTAAACATATCATCATTTAATTATGTATCCTATATACTTAGTGTTAAGGTGTGTTTTACAACAACAGTGAGTGCTCTCGTCTCGTGATCACCGTCTCTCCCGGTTTTATTTGTGATTAAGCTCTTTTAATTTGTGTTTCAAATAATTATTTGTATTTTGTAAAGCGATTGTTTCTTTTGAATTATGTTTATCTGTGTGGTTTTGGATTTATATCGTCTTGGAAGGTAAAACAGCAATTATAATTATTGTTCTAGTGATGTACATGCCTTTGAAGTATTATTTAATTTGTGTCTTATCACAATACTGTTAAAAAACCCATCGTTATTTAAAGCAATCTTTATAAATTGCCAATTTCTGAATGATGTGTGTACTTGAATATAAAGATACGTATAAATTATTGGCAAACATGTAACCGTGGCAGTAATTGAATATATGAACATCGTAAGGTGACGATTATTTATTAGCTCTGATGATAATGATAACGATGTTGAATGATGTGGCGACGTAAGTAATGTGTGATAATGTACGTGTGGTATTTGTTTTGAAGACACATATTATACGAGTCTCTCATTAGGCTTAAGTATATTACTTTTTGGTAAAATAAATAGAACGATTTTACGTTTTATGCTCATGATAGATATAGCAAAATTTTATGAACTAAAATATCTATTAGTCATATAAAGTATTAAATTATAATTTCCTTAATTTGAATCTCGAATTTTTTTTTTTACGTTTGGAAGACAAGTAAAATAAGTTTCCAACGAAAAACAACGTACTTTTAAGACATGCGTTTTTGACGCGAATACTAAAAATATCTAAGCATTATTACAACACTTGATAGTCATTACTATAAACTTTCATCTCTACTACTAAAACCATAAAACAGTGTTGAAATTCCTCTCCGACATATATTTCTCCAACTGTTAATATTTAGTAATACCCTAGTATTGTAGTAATACTTGTTGCGTGCTACTTGTTCGAGCTTGTAATTAATACATAATCATACATGTATGGAATGTATGAATGTATGCTAATTGATTATACTACATAGTAATACTCGACTTAACTAAGTAGTGTAGGGAAACTGTATCATGCTTTAGGAAAATTATACTTATGTCGTAAAAATTAATATAACGCAGTTCTTTTAAATAAGCTTAATTTAGGAAAAATACTATCTAATTTAAATAGCTTTTTCAGAAATTTGTCTGTAAAAAATAACACGTTTTAGCATCCATAAGAACAGAATCATAAATATACACTTGAATTTAAATAATAAAACAATGATTTTAAAGTAATTTGACAAAAAATCTTTTTAAATTTTGCATCAACCTTCGTCTTAAATTACTCTACCTATAAATTCCTTTGCGTACACACAGCAACAAACCACTTTGTACTGTAGTAAAAAATCTCTAATGATTGTTCATTAATGCCTAGCTTACCTGACAATTTAGAATTATTACCGTTCACTTGCTTTACAAGTGCTATATTTTCCGAATAATTCTAGTATTTCATATAAAAATGTTTAGTTTTAGTTGCGGCGCGAGTCCGAGGTGTTAGGAACAAAGCTATCTGATTCAAACCCGGGCCTTTATTAATGTGAACGGAACATGAAACCTTGGCGTTAACTTAAACGTTGTAATATATTACTGGAGGTAATAAAACTGAGCCCCGGTAGGTGCTGAGATACATACATACTATACTAGCTTTCGGCCCGCGTGGTTTGTGACTTAGGACAGAATTTTTATACAAACTTTCATATCCTATCTTATCCCCTTGGAAGAAGAATTGATCAAAATCCTTCTTAGCCAAATTTCAGCCCGATCCGTCCAGTGGTTTGGGCAGTGCGTTGATAGATCACTATGTCAGTCATTCACCTTTGAGTTATATATGTATGTATTCTGTAAATAAACAGCTTGATACTCTTTACGTGTATGTATGGATGTAAATGAAGTAAGGGAATTTGTAGCGATCGTAGCAACTGACATTCTTTGGTCTTTAATTTTATGTATCGCAATCGTACAGCAACAATTATTATTCTATTATTATCCATGTTTTAACGCAATAAATCACGCGTTTAATGTTTAAACCAGTGATTGTAGTTTAATCGTTAATAAGGACTACTACATTATCATAAAATGTAATACGTAAGGGTAATTAAATAGTAGTGCTTGTATTACAAATAAGGTCTTAATATATTGTCCAATATTATAACCCTATTTTTACTTCAAATAGCTGACCTAAGTGTTTGTTCAACATTATTGATAGTTTTCCCAAATAAATCGGTTATTAATTCAAATTAGACGATATTGTGTGTGATTGGCAGTTACAATTTCGCAACAAAATACATGAGTCAGACCTAAAATGTTGTCGATTAATGACTACAATCTCTTCTACCTTTATGAAACCTACAGCAAAATATTTAAGTTTTTCATGACATCAGACAGTAGTGTAACTAATATGTCTGTATGTATGTACATATGTATGTATGTATGTAAACGTAGAGGAAACTTGATAACATTTAGCTGGAGCGCGGCGAGCATACTAATCCCGGCCACGGCGACACTATCACGGCGTCTCCTTCACTACCACCATGAATTCTTGCTCTTACAGTTGAGATGTGTATAGGTTTCACAATTTACTTGTAGAGTAATATGTAGCTAATCATTGAGCCGTTATTCGAGAAAGCATTAAATGATTTTTAAGCACCTCTTGTTATTCATGACTCCACTCAAAATTAACATTCTCAATTTTCTTAAATCGTAATCATCATATAAATTGATGAATAACCTGATGTATTATCGAAATATAAGACTTCTAAGTATAATTTCAATTGGGAAGAAAACCAGTACACCCTCAACATTTAAGTATATATTGAGATTCTTACTATTATCACTAAAAGTAAATTAATATGCATGAATCACACTTCATTGCATTTTTATTCAATGGAGTATTACACAAATGATTAAATAAATGTGATATAAAAGTGTTACAGATTAAACTAATCTAGCGACTTTTTCTTAGTTACAAGTAGAACCAGCCCCGTATCCACCGCATGTAGACTATTCCATTATAAGTTTGCTCTCGAGTTACGAAGGTCTAGGTGGTGTAAGAACTCGGGTAATAAGAGTGGCGACCAAGTTACCAGTTACTGATACTATATACATATAATATAATGTACTTAGATACTGTTTGTCTACTTTTATATTCAATTTGTGAAGGACACTTTGTGTAATTCGCAAGTTTTGAGTACCTACTCAGTGCTCATAATATAACAAAATCTCTCATAAGATATAACTTCCCTTCATACGAATTGAATTGATTTTGTTAGACTAGTTTTATTAACTATCTGTAGAAGAATGTCTTATAAAACATAATTTAGCCCATATTTGAACCATTGCTGAGAATAAGAGAGAAGCTAGGGCTAACGCCCACCATGCTGCATAAGTGTTTCCTTTGCATCTCATCGATCATTGTTTTAAGGCGAAAACGAATAAATTTATAACTTTATGGTGATAAATTAGTTCCCGTAGGTATTGGGATGATGTTAGATATAACCGTTATAAAAAACTTGTCTTCTATGTACAAAAAAAAAAATTCATATGCAATCGGTAATTCTAGTGCATATAAACAATAAATTAAACTCCTCTTCAACTAAACTATATAACTATTAATATAGCGAAGTATATAGTAACAATTTAGTGTAATAAATATGTATATGAGACAGTTTAGCAGCGGGTGTCATTAGTCGCAGTGTATTTGTACGCAAATGACCTGTTTAATGCATTCTCTTCGCTTTACAGTTTTAGAGAGATCGCGCTCTTAATGAACCAAGCTTCGAGTTGTATTACTTTTTATTTATAAACTAGCGGACCCGACAGACGTTGTCCTGTCTACACGTCTTTAATTTGAAAATTGTAAACCTTGTTTAATAATCTAAACCATTCTCAGATCCCCTTGAACACACACAAAAAATTTCATCAAAATCGGTCCAGTCGTTTAAGAGAAGTTCAATGACATACACACTTACAGATGAATTATATATATAAAGATAAACAGTACAGTATGAAACTACTTATGATATAACATACACAGATAGATACAGACAGAAAGACCTCCCGGCGTTTCGTTCACTTATGACTAAATATTATAAATTATGTCTGTCTTCAACCCTTTTATGGCCAAAAGAATGAACTGATTAATAATATGCTTAATAATATGCGTAAAAATGCTTAGAAATGGTTGTAAACCACGTGGTATTCATAGATTTTTCAAATGTCAAATTATACGCGAACGGAACTGCGTGGGTCAGGTTGAGTTTAATAAAATAGAATAACCACTTTGTTTCTCAGAAACATTTGTATCAGCTATTACATTCTGAGAACTGTGTAATAAAAGCTAAAGTTGTTACCTATTTCACTTAGTTTGCGTTCTGATTTATGATATTGTAATATAAGATAACAATTATCTTATATCTGATTATTATTTGGTTTAAAACGTAAATTAAACACAGAAAATATAATATATAAAGTTAACTTGACTGTTTTTTTTGTATTTTATGAGTTTTCTCTAAAAATGTTGGACCGATTTTTGATCACTTGAAACCTGCACCATAACATAGTTGTAACCTTTACTTCTAGAAATAGTAGGAAGAGCTTTACTTTTTCACAGATAAAGTCACAGCCAATATCTAGTATGTCTTGTTATAAGACAAACAGTTTAGTAAACTGTAGTTTATAAAATCGTAAGTTTCATAATAACTACGCAACAACAAACATAACTGAGATATTTCAGTTATTGCGGATTGTTTTATATCTCATGTTCCCCTAACTGTAGTATATACTATGTGTACCACTGTACCTGTGTGTGTGCTAAGGTGAGGACAGATTAGAGTATACAATTAGTGACGGAACATGATCAATTATATTACTTCACAAAAGCTTTCAATAAATTAATTGATAACGTTTTTGGAAGGCTTTGTCATGAAAACTAAGTTATTTAAGTCACACTATGCTGTAATTAATACAAAAAAATACCCTTTTTCGTTTACAACTACGTAGTTAAATATAGCACTGGATCTGAAAAGTGCCCATATGCTTAAAATGGAATTGATATTTACTCGATAAGCAAAGAAACGGAGAACATAGTACTGTAATTCGTAGTAAATTAAATATTATCGCAAATATATTCAGTCACCAACTCCTAATTTTATTTATATTTTTATAAGATCACGTTCAAAAAAATACACATACATAAAATCATGCTTTTTTTTCGTAGAGGGAGGCAGAAATCAGAAAAAAACAATCTAAAGAAAAAAAAAATGCTTCCTCGAAAAAGTTTAATAACACAAAAAAACTCCTATAAAAACCCATGCGCCTTTGGCCGCACATCATACATACACACAATAGCCATCGTATGTCTAACGTGTGTGTAGGTTTACACACAAGTCTAGACGCCATAAGTTATCCAATGGGAAGGGTGTTTAATGTGCGCTGTGCTGTGTGTCGCGTGCACTCACACGCACTGCTTTTTGTTTCATTACTTACTGTTAATGATAGTTTGTATGTATGTTTGTATGTATGGAGAATCGGTGGTAAGACTTTATGTAGAAGAATATTTAGTTTATTGTGTTTTGATGTCTCTATTAAAGGCTATTCGATAGTGAGGTGTGACGTTTAAAAATAGATTTTTGGTAGTGATTTTTTTAAACTTTTTGGTCTTGTATCACTCCGAAGAGTTATATTATGATCATCTTAAGCAACAATTTAGTTCTTTTGATGAAAACAAGTAAAAAGTACGTATAATTAATGTTATTTAAATCTAATAAAAACAAAAGTGTACCTATCAGTTCCATTCCAGTTTGGGTTGATATTTGTTTTTAGATAGATTGATTGCTTCTTGGTATATTTTAAATTAGTACCTCAATACTTAACCACTTAGTCAAATTGATTGATTGAAGTTGTTCTAGTAACCCAATTTAGATAATGAAATGATCAAAGCACCCCCCCTCCTTCCCCCACAGCCTACTTCATCCATCATGGCGCACGGAAACATTATGATTGAGCACCTTCAATTGTAGAATAATAATATAAGGTGGAAAGTAAACAAACAAACAGGTAGCAACGAAATATTGTACCACAAATTAATAATGGCGGATTTTTAATTATTATGATTGTTCGTTGTTATGTGTATTAGAAAGTATCATTAATGGCGGAAACTTTTTAATTATGATTCGTTGTTATGTGTATTAGAAACTATCATTAATAAACTGACCAGTAATTCGATAAAAGGAGATTCGAGCTTACGTCCAATCGTACTCTTAAAATCTTAACTATCGAATTTAACACTGTTTTAGATTGAAAATAATCTAAATAAAGAGGCACCCATAGCCAGTTGCGCTGACCGGTCGGCAAACGATCTGTGGGTTAAGCAACCCTTGGCGCGGTCACTCTATAGATGGGTGACCGCAAAGTGGTATTTGAACTGGGCATCTCTGTGCTTCGGAGGGCACGTAAAAAATCGGTCCCGGTTGTTGTCAATTAAGATACACACACAGACAGTCGTCGTAAGCCACGTCAAAGGCCTTCGGGCGGCTTGAACAACTTTGACACTAGGTTGACCACTAACCATACGATAAGAAGAAGAAGAAGAGAGAAAACCCATGCCTAAAACATGTCATAGCAGAGGCAGCAGTGAGTCATTCGGTCATACTATATCTCAGATAGTCTATCCATAAGTAAACCAGCAATTAATACTACGACTTAATTTCGGAACTTGCAAAGTGAAGTTTCCTTAATAACGGCTGCATGAGCAGTGTGTTGCAGTACAAGTGTCTGCAGTGTGAACTAGCGAACAGCACTGCGAGCGAAACTTAGTGTTTAATTAAACGGAAATATTTTGACTTTGTGCTGTTTGTGCTTGCTCGTTTTGTATCAAACTTTCACAGTTATAAGGCTAATGATTCACTTTATTAATGAAGTAGTTATTTTTGTTTACTTTGAGATGATTGCTGCTGGTTATTTATGAAACAGTTGCTTATACTGAAGTAGACGTTAATTGTAGGTCTTGCAATTCGAATTTACGACTAATAAGCATTTCTGTTTTGAGATAACAATTGCCGAAAAGAGCACTTTACTAAACCTAGGCGGTACTTATGATACTAACTCATCGATGTTTCCAAAGCGATATTATTCTGCCTATCATGTTTCTTTGAAAGCGGCTTTTATTGTATTTTTTATTCTCACGTATTGGGTAGCAAGCTTAAGCCGTAACTGAGCTCCGGCTTTATATATATATATATTTTTTCCTTAGCCTGTTTGAATGTCCCACTGCTGGGCAAAGGCCTCCCCTCTTCCCTTCCAAATCACCCTATCGGCGGCAAGATCCGACCAGTTCTTTTCAAAAGCGTCCAGGTCATCCCGGAAATGGGACTGGGCCGGCCACATTATCCGCATGCATCCGGAAAGATGGGCCCGTATATCTACCAACTGGGTGCCAGAGGATGGTCATCGCAGACGCGGGAGACCTAAAAGGAGATGGCTTTATATTAACTTAATGAAAATAAATAAATATAAATGAATTCTCACCTAATTAGGAATCGAACTTGGAACCTCCTGATCGGCAGCCCCCACAACGACTAACAGAGATAGCCGCAACGAACTATCATTTAGGGAAAAACTACCATAGTTAACAATCACCCAAAAAACAGCCGTAAACTCACATAAGACACACACCTGCCGAGTGACAAATGAGTAAGAAGCGTCGTAGTAGGAGGCCATATCTTAGCGGCGGCGCGCGGCCACGCGGCCATTAATTACGCCGCTCCTTAGGCCGGCCGCGAGCCGGTTATGTGGGCTAATACATCGCCATCGATCCCATGTTCCACTGTGATTGAGTGTGTAGGCACCGGTTAGGCCATACTTTGTGCGGGTTATTGAGTTAGTGGCGCTTATTAACCGTGCAATTTGGGATTATGTTGCGTAGAACATATTAGGATGGGTTTTGGAATATATTTTAGATTATTGCTCTATGAAAGCAGAGGTATTTAAAGATTATAGAAAGAAGTGTTCTATAGCCTCTGCCAGATTTCGTAGAAAGTTCTTGTTGTTATGTATAAGTGTAATTTAAGACTACGAAAAGCTTAAACAAATCCGTAGTTTTTGCGATGTTTCTAACTAAAAACGATCATTAAAATAGTATTGCATTCTACAAAACTACATCAGGTCAACTACCCTATTAAAATGTTATTACAATAACAAAAGTCGTAAATACATTTTGTTCAGGACAGTTTTGTTTTAAAATTGTAGTTCAATTTTACTCAAAATACGTCAAGAATTTCCCAATAACAATGATTTGTATAAAGTGAAATCGAGTAAGTACAGTCAAAGGCAAAACTATGAATACACTACTGTCACATTTACAACATTTTCTTTATTGAAAATACATACAGCGTTGTTTATTAACTTTAAAGTAATTTTATAAAATGATGTGTACTAATTATTAAGTACCTAATAATAGATAAAAAAATGGACTATTGTGTAATACTTGTAACCGTTATGACATGATGTAATGGATGTAATCGAAACAAAGGAAGTTTGTAAGAATCTAAGCAAGCTTTTCTCGTATGGAGAAAAGGCATTGTTTTATTTATTCGTGAGTTTCTTGCCGTTTCTTCTCACGAGCAACAGCTTTTCCGAAACGGTGGTAGATAAAAAATATGTTGACGATTTCAAATACTTGTTAAAGTTTATGAAATAAAGAATATTTGACTTTGACTTTGACTATGTTTTGAGCATATTATATTTTCTCACTAAAATTCAATTTAAAATGTGTCAGTATACACATATACTCGCTGGTGACTGTACGTCAGAGTGAGTGGACTGCGTCTGACTACTCCGTAGTGATATCTCTCGTGACAGCCAGACGAAGAATTGCTGCGCTCACTCGATATTCCTGTCGTATGCCCGATAGTGATGTCACTGTCCCGGTTCAAACGTAATTAGGTTTGCAGTTATCGATAAAATGATGGTATTTTTTAACGTTTGTATTAAAAAGATACTTCAAAATGTGATATAGTGGTTTGCGTGTATCATATAATGAAGCGTTTCTTAGTTAATATGGGCATTGAAAATGATAAAGTTGATATTAATATCGCATTGGTCATGGAGGTCATCATGTAATAGCTACTGTATCAAAAAGTCGTGAGTTTATTTTCTATGGGAAACAATTGTATACAAATTCATAGACAGTTTTGTAATTATTCTCGGAAGCAAAAACCATTCCTAACGCCTGATAAAGAACTTTAAATTAGTAAATAGGTCGTCACTTATATCACAATAGAATACACGTAGATGACTTCGTTCAATGAATGTATTTCCATCTCTTATTCCGCTTGAATTTTACACTTTACAGTTGTTTTGAGAACATTTATACAGTATCACATCACAAAACAGAACAAACCACTAAAAGCTATTTTTGCATGATTTTACAACTGAACATAAAGTATGTTGTTCTCAGGTGAAATGATTTCGTTATAGCTTTTATTTGGAACAGACTAATAAAGTGAGTTTTTATCGACGCGCTCCATTCACTATCAATTAGTATTTTATTGACAACGTCTGCTCGTTTGGTACATTTTTGTTAGTTGTTTTTATTTTGTCTATGGTGGCGTAATTGGACGATATTCCCTGCAGATAACCCTTTGAAAATTTGTCTAGAATTTTGGATTATTTTCTGGGAAACGATCTTTTCATTATGCCTTTTTTTATTTGTATTATTTTACCTGTATTTGTTGGTGTAAATTCAATGTGTTCACTAGTTAACGATAAATCGTAAACCTATAAGAAACTGTCGCTTTTTCATGTATGATAGTAAAGTTTATTGACGCTTTACCATATGCATAAAAGTAGACAAAACACACAAAATTTTATCACAAATGAAAAAAGAAGTCCTTTTCAAATATCGATAATAATTTATCGACGACTTTCCCCCTCACTAGCGCGTCTCTTGGATAAAGTCCAGGCGAGCGGGGCCGGGTCAATAAATATGTATGAATCGGACATGTCGTGTTTTATAAGGGATAATACTGCTATACTGTTTAGACTCTTACAGCGGAGGTTACTTCGGGTGCAATAACGTTCACTTATGCGTCCATGCGCGGTGGTTTATACGCTCTTGTACATATTTACATAACCCTATGTTACTAAGTAAATACATTTTTGAGTTGATTTTCATTTTGTTTTACTATTTATGGAGAGTTTACGGTGTTTGTGGAGTATTTTTTGATGGTATTTGTTTGGTGAAACTCGTTTTTGAAGATGTAAAGTTTAGTACTTCAAATATATTGTCTACTGTTTAATCAGTCATAAAATATTAGATGCAGGTTCTCAAAATATCCTAGTTTTATTGGTTGTTGATGTGTTCTCAGAACGGCTGTTTAAGCATTTTAGACATTTTTTTGTTGGTTATACAGTTTTTGAAAGGTGTAGTCTTAGTCATAAGGTTCAATCTTTTTCATACTCTTATGAGTGACCTAAAATACTGATGTTGCTTAAATTGAATATACTAAAACGATTTTGAAAATAACTTCCTATATATTTTTATTCTTGTCAAAAAAACAACTCCCTGCTCCTGTTCCCGCGATAAGTTTTAATTTTCTTTTTAACATTTTCTCCTTAATTCATACTGGCTTTAATTCTCAGAAGTAAATCTAATTAATGAATATAAATGCTCTGCTGACCCCTCGACGATAAAGTACAATGGTTATAACTTCTCGCGGATTAAACGATTCTTATTCACAGTACTTGGTTCGAATTCCGGGAATGTACATTTAGTTTTATATAAATGCAATATAAAAGAAGTTTTTCATTGTTATTTCTCTAGTTTAATGTACATTTTTTCAGGATTTCATTAAGTACATTCCTATTGTTATTATATCTCAGCTTGCTTTTGTTAGTATCTCATTCTTCTCTTTTGAAAAGCTTAAGCTTTGTTATTTAATTTATACTAATGAAACTATAAACTCTACGTACAAAAAGATGGGAGCAACAAAAAAGTAAAACATGATAATAACGAATTACATTTTTTTTGAGAACTGGTCGGAACTTGCCGCCGATATGATGATTTGGAAGATAAAGAGGGAGGCTTTTGAAAAAATATCTTAGAGGCAAGTTGCATCTTTAAAGATGTACTCGGTACAGTACAAAAGTGAAAAAAAAATTACGCTCCACCCTAATACATACGTGTTGTGTAAGCCTATAATCCAAGACTGTAGCTCTTATCAAAAATTATATTTGTTAAGAGACCGACCACAGCGCACAGCACTAAACATAATTCTATCATAATATTATGTCTTTCGTGTCCCATCACTAGCGTGTTGTGCACGTGTGCCATCACTAGCGCGTTGTGCACGTGTCGTTGTTTACACTGTGACGTCACTAATGTTAATGTACCCGCAATGTTTATTGACACATTTGACATCTAGCCAGAATATAACACACGTGTGCTGGTGTTTTCGATAAAATATATTTTTGTAATATTTTTTGTTGGTAATATTTTAAATTGGACATTTATATGGAGTTTATTTTGGTTAATATAAAGTGCTGCAGGTGTTCTCAATCGTTTTATTAGTACTATTTATGAAGAATGTAATACAATATACTTACAAATAGATCAAACAACTAACTGTGTGCAATACACATTGTACTTGGTTTCATGCGAGTTTAATCATTTTATGTGAATATATTGTGTAAGAGTTAACACGTAACAACAAGTTAACTGATTTGCACGGTAATACTCTCGTAGAAAGACGAAAAACAAAAAAGACACACACCTCCGTCTATTTCCTCGAGTACAACAGGCGTGATATTATGTATTTTTGTGTGTAAAAATAAAGAAGGTAGAGCCGGGATCATAGGCTAGATAAGAAAAATACAAAAACATTTCGAGCAGCGCGTACCCCCTCAGTCTGTATTTCACCTTAAAACCTCATGTAGCATGTTTTACGTTCTACCCTCACTTTCCAAGAGGGTATTATAAAAAAATGCAAATTACAAAGAGGGATGTTTTCGTTACGATTGATTAATTATTCCGCGGAGAGGGAGAGTAATTAAAATAATATAAAATGGCCGCTCTCATGAAACACTCTCTGGATCAAAAGATTGTACTTATTATTAATGCATTTGTACGCTGTAATTCATTACTTAGAACACTAATTAGGATAATTTAATAAAGATATATTTTAGGAATACTCATTACTGTGAGTCAACGGTCAACGAAACCTTTGTAATTGTTACCACTCGCTTCTAAATTCTGCTTGATACCTTCTGAACAGGCTTATTAGGTCATTTCGGGTTGTGAAATTAAGTACCTCCTTTTTCCTGGCCAGTTTAACTACTTCTGAATAAGTTTCAGAATATCGATGTATAATTTTATATATTTATCGTCAGTTTATGTCTCGGCTAGGTTATTCGAAACTTATCCATAAGCCGTAGAACTGACTCTTGACCTTTAATGATAGAAAGTAGGCAGCATGTATTTTTTAATAACTAGTATTGAAACGATCTCCTTTGCTATGGACACTTTTTATCTCCTACAAAGCTGAGTAAAAACTTTATTCTAAGGTAATAGTAATATTCAGGTGCCGAAATCCCACATTATTATTAATATTAGAATGTATTCTTGGCAGGTTGTTAGCGCGTCGCGTACGTGTACAGTGTTCTACGTACATGACGACGCGTAATGACTGTAGTTGTAGTAGAGCTGATACACTTGTACACTGTGTATCGATGATGTCATTCAAGGAATACTAATGTGTCTGCAACAAAGATCAAAAGTCCTTATCCAAATCAAGAGCTTTAATTATCTAGTCGAGTCTTAAAATTCCATTTTTTGACCCACATTCATGTTTATTTTTGGTTCGCATACATATTTTTTTGTTACCTAACTGTCCAATTGTTGAGCAAAGGTCTACCACAAACTGTTCCATTGGTCTTGATCCCCTGCAATTTCTAGCCAATCATCCAAAAAGGTGCCTAAATCATCAAGTAAATCACTTCATAAGATCACATGCATAATAATTAATAAATATTTATAGATACATTACTGATTAGCGTATAATAATATTTTCTACTCTAAGTCTATGAGTCTGTAAAGATAACATTTCTGTTTTTATACCTAAGACATATAAAGACACACTAATCACGGGAGTTTTTGATCTAACCTAGCATTCAAATAATCATGTCGAAAGTTCAACCAATAATCTCGATCGACAACACCCAACATACACTCTCCTTAATCTAACAAAATACGACACACTCAATACTGCATCTCTATTGTCTGAGCTTAAATCGTGATCAAAAGTGTAAACGTAGCGTCCTTTATATTTGATACGTGTTTTAATGAGCGCCATATTTTAGGGGCCGCTCTCATTTCTAACAGAATGTGTTGTACGTTTGCGGGCCCGCTTTTTGAATACCGTAAAGCCCGGTGTAACGCCTTGTTTCATATTTTGAATTGTTGATTTTTTAAACAATATAAATAGCAGCGTTGAAACGAAATTAAATTGGAAGAGAAACGTTAATGCTTTTAGAATTATGGTACGAATTTATCGGTTCATTAATGTACTGTAATTTTTACAATGATATCAAGTGTAAAGATTTGATTTAAATAAATAAATAATTACATTTTCAAGATTGATAAATATTTTCCAAAAACATTTAAATTAACTTCACCATTTCTTATCATAATGACCCCAAACAATTTTTATCAATGAAATCCTGGTCTCAAACTTCATGTTACCAACAACAAATAATCAAATAAACCAGATCTAAGTTCTCCATTATCTTTCTATATCAACTAAAAACTCTATCAATCAACTACAACACCAATTACAACAAATATTTTCATCACAAACACTTATTATCACAATATTCTAACGACGATAACAGTCACTACAGCGCACGGTGTCGACGCTAACACTCTTATTATGCACAAGTACCGCGACTGTTGCTGACTCAGCGTTCATAGCGCCCTCCACTAACTGCCTCTTACTGCCTTGTACTTATTATATTACTTTAATATAATGTAACAGTATGTTATTAACCGAAAACAAATTAGAATATGAATATCGGAAAACAAAAAAGTATAAATATTTTTTTCGTATAATTTCCTAGATGACAAAACGCAGCAAATATGCTTTTAAGGATCGTTCCAAGTGGCGTTCTCTAGCCTCTGTCTACATCTATGGTAAGATAATATATAATATTGACGTATCGTGATTAAAATAAATTCACTTTTTTCATACGTCGTATTAAAGCCTCCGTGGCGCAGTGGTTTATGTCGCCAAGCTGCGCCATTGCGTCTGGAGGTCGACGGTTCGATCCCCACACGGAGCAATTATTTGTGCGATTCACAAATGATTGTTTAGGATTCACAAATGATTACTTTGTGTTCGTTGTTTGTATGTTTGTAAAGTCCTCGCGACACAAGAGCAATTTTTAGTGCGGGAGTTGCCTTTAAAAAAAATAGAAGAAAAATTGTATTTATAACACTTGTTATGCTTGAAGATAAAAGCTCAGTAGTATTTTGTACAACCCGGTAATCGAACTTGAGATATCGTTGCAGTCAATAAAGCTCAGATCTTAAAACTTTCAGTAGTTTTCAGTAGTAAACAATCACTAACTCAAGTATTATTAAAATATGACGCAAGCATTAATTGTGCATGTTTCATTTAAACTCTATAATAATTTCACGCTGTCGGTAGCGGCTCATAAAACGGAGTGAAGCCAGCGCACTGAACTAGTTTCATTGTCGTAATTACATGTACTTAGCGCCTGGCCTAATGGGGGGTGGAGTGGGGCTAAGTACAGTCCTGCCAGTTTATTGTCCTCGGATAATGGCTTTTGTATAAAAATTGTGGCTTCGTAGTGTTAATAGTTTTGCGTTACTGAATAAAGTCCTTTCTTTTGAAATAAAAGCGTAAAAATGGTTCGAGTAGTTAACGAATCTTTACTTATTTTCATGGGTCTAGTGAATTTTGTTGCTATTAATGACGAGGTGGATAGGTTAGAGATTATTCTGCGTGGGACATCAGTTCGGTTCCCACAAATATTTGTGATATCCGCGATGGAGAGGTTAGTAGTCTCCAACGCCGAAAGGGGTCGTGAATTCGATTCCCACTACTAGAAATCAAATTCACTACGAGAAAATTTTGTATAGTCTATAAATTATTGTTTAAGGGCATGTACTTTGTATCCGTTGCTTGTATGTTTGTAACAATCCCTGCAGTACAATACTGCGAAAACGATATCCAAAAAAGTTTCCGTTTGATAACTATCAATAGCAATTTAAAATAGTATAGTGAAACACAGTCACAAATAGAACGAAACAATACAATTATGAGCTAGCTGTACGCAACATAACTCTATAAATAAACATTGATATATTCCAATGAATCTCATACACCTGATAGATTGCAGTGAATTATTAGCGCGGAATAATAGCGCACACTACACACATACAGTGAGCCGCGTACTCACACCACGGATATAACGCCGTAAAACTCTGCTACAAATATAAATGTTTGATAATTTCCTTTAACATGTATGCGTATTGAGCGAAGAGTATGCGGCTGACAGTTTGCTGAAGACGGCTAACTAATTTATAAGTGTGATAACTTACTGTGTCACAAAAAAACGGTCATCAAGTTGTCGTTAATACGATAAACTATACTACTTTAATTTTTTTAAAGAAAATATATACTATTGAATGTATATAACATGTCAGTAAATATCTTCTGATACGATCTTGAGACATGACTTCTCTAAGCACCAAGCTTTTCTAGGCAAAAGAAATATAGTTAAAATCAAACAATTTAAAAGTCTTCATCATTTGTACTTAATCGTTTTGTTGCTATGCACATCAAAAGTCTTCCACTCTACTTATGGCGATTAAGCAAACAGTCAGCCACAAACCGTTAGCTCGGTACATATAAACGCGTATATGACGGTAAAAGCGTCGGTTTGTTTGTGGAATGAATCAATGCATCGGTTGGCAGTAGTTGCCGGCCGGTCTCGTTTTATCGCTGTTGCGTGTATGTACCATCATGTACCACGTGTATGTATTATGTAGCTACTGACGGTAAATCGTTCGTGTATTAACTGGAACTGTATGACGAATGTGAGAAACTAGCTTCTGCTGTATACATGCAAAAATCCCGGAGCAAAAAGTATTCTATGTGTAAATCGGGCTATAAAATTTTTGTGTACCCATCAAAAACCAAATTTTTAGTCTTTCGCATTAGTAATATAAAATTAGTTACACATTACGTGTATACTATACTAAAACCATTACGAACGCGCGAACTACGTCATAATCAAAAGAACGTGTAATACTATGTGTAAGTGCGAGCGTGAGACGGCCAAAATGTCATGACTTAGTTCGCACGTTTGAAATAGCCCGAGTATAGTCAAAAATGTAACTACGCACATATTTACATACCTTTTTGAGCTATGTATACTTGTGGCTAACGACATTTCTCAATTTGTGCCATTATCAAATTTAAGCCTAAGCCTAACTAGAGAAAGTTTAGAATAGTCTTTTATGTAATGCACTTTCTTTAATTTCTTACAACTCAAGTAGCATGGCCTCCCTTGTCTAATGTGTATGTAAGGGCTGGAGGGTGGCTCCCTCCGTCATGCAACTGATGTTGTTTGTTATCAGTAATCTGATTGTCGGTCACACGTGGTGTTGCTTTGTGATAAGGAATTAGATTAATGTTCCTAAGCCTCCCTAGCAAAGATATGTAGATACCCATTAAAGGTGTAGTTAAGTTATCCCATTCCCACAATTTGTGTATGCTATGCAGATTTTTTAGAAGAGGGTAATATCGACATTTACATACGTAAAATCATGCTATTTAAAATATTTTCTAACACGTTTTCGGAAATGTTATTGACTATTTTGTTTCGGGATATAGTCTGAAGATTACAGGAAATCGTTTCACGAACTAGTCAGAGCGATATATACAAAGTATGGTAATCTACAAGTGGTTTCCTTACGAATAAATATAAATACAAAAGACACGTCTAGGAGACGAATTTTAACTGCATTTTAAGTCGTTCGGTGGTGTGTCCGACTGCTAATCATGAGGTCTCGGGCTCAGTTCCCTAGTCGGACAAAGTCCTATGGGTCCTTTTCTAACTTATTTTAACCTTTTTTTTTAATAATACTCCAGAGTTATGTAACGTGTCCGGTAAATGGCAATAGGCTCGCCCTCTTTAACATGGGACTAACATTGTTAATAGCGAAACGTGGGTGTATTTCATACATCTTTACGTATAACAAGCGTGATATTATGTATAAGTAAACGAATTTTAACTGCATCTTAAGTCGTTCTTCCACTGAATACATGAACCAATTTATAAACTACAAAATCACAAACGCTTGACTCTATTTATTTAACATATATAATAATAAAACAAGGCCACTAGACCGTGTCCGAGTCGTCAAACGTAGATTTACGAGACTATAACTTCGTTCGTGTGCTTCGCTCACTCATACAGTTACTGTTGCACTCGTAAACTACTGACGTTTATTAAATACCGTGTTTGTTTGCTTGTCTGCTTGTTTGTTTACTTTGTTACGAAACTGTATGGTTATTTTGATGTATGATCTTCTTGTACGCAAGTATTGAGACTTTAAAGTGTGAAGGGCAATTAGTATTTCGTTTAGATTTTAGTTATGGCAAGATAATAATTATATCGTATTTATGCTTCTGTAATAATGAGAACTAGCTAAATAGCAATGGCAAGCACATATATATGTACATAGTTTACTGCATTTCAGAATGTATGTATGATTATGTGTTGTAAAACTTTATTATTTTATGTGTACGCATTGTAGACCTTACCTCTATAAAAACATATCGGTAAAAAAATACTTTGTATAAAAAACGTAACTACATACTTCAAAGCCTGTAAGTTACTCTCGGCACTTGTCAATACTCGCATTAGTGACTTAAATCGTTATAGATTATCTCAACACCAGATGTATTTCCCATACAAAAACCTCACCATATATAAAGCAGTACACACATTACATACATACATACATACATACACAGAACAACATCATTTGCGTCTCTTGTCACGTCGCAATGAACACGTTGTACATTTGTATGAAGGCATGCAAATGAACCGGCGAGTGTGCACTGCGCTTAATGTTTCACACACTAATGTGGAAAAAACGTCTATGGGTATATGTTTTTTTTTTTACTTATGATGCGTATTGTTCAAGTGAGGATTTTACATTATTGCCCCACTGCTAGACAAAAGCTCATTAAATTCTTAACTTTGGGGCTGAACAAAATAAATAAAATATTCTAAGAAAATAATCCATTTTAGATAATAGACTCCTGACTCGCCCCTTATCACACAACTAGCATTGTAAGGTGAAACGCTGTATTTTATACATCTCTGTCTGCACCTTTAAGTACGAGTATATTAGCCGAAATGTTACAAATATAAATAAAAAAAGCATTTTATACGAAATTTCATCATCAGATATTTTACATACTCATAACTTTGGTGTTAAAATCGAGCACTCAAAAATTAATACCCACTAAAATACTATTTTATAACACCTCGCTCTCACAAGTAACTTAACTAATAACACTCACCCGAGAATTGAACCCGTGCCAAATTAAATTCTTACCCGCGTTAGTGGCGAGAAACCACTAGCCTAAAGTTAATTTAAATTTAAATTATCCTTTTATAACGAAATAATTATCACTTGTTCTAACGGTGAAGGAAAACGTTGTGATGAAGGCTTGCATGCCTGAGAATTACTTAAAACCGTTCTTGAAGGTATGCTAAGAGCCCAAGCCGCAATTGACCAGCGTGGGGACTCCCCTATTGCCACAGTTTTTTAATTTATAAATAAGTTTATAAGATTGAGGCCCAATTCCGCCATCTTATATACATATGTATCAAAAAGCTTTTCAGGTTGAATGACAGTTGTTTTCATGTATTCACTGTCATTTAATTTAGCTAATAAGTTAATGGCCGTTAGATAAATTTGTATAAAGTCACCGGCGATCTTGCGATAGGAGAACAAAGAAAAAATAAATCATCTCTCATTCTGAGATTTTCTCACTCTTGCCCAGCTGTGGGACAGTATTTGGATTATAATTTGTATTAATTGAATTTAAACGATAAAATAACAGTGTGGCAGTAATATTGATGGTGGAACGGACCGTTATTATCACGCAGTACAGGCGTAAGTTTAATCCACGTATAAATATGGAGCTTAACTCGATTTATATGAAATATTAACATGTACATACAATCACTTGCTTTATAACGCGTGTAGCACACTACGAGCGAAAATATGACTATAAGATATAGATTATTCAGTAAAAAAATATTGTGTAATGTTATTTTATTCCAAACTGAGTAAGCTTGTACTATGGTAATCAAATAAGTGATAACTTACTTATATACTTCTAAGTACATACTTATATAGATAATATAATTAACAACCTGGCTCAGAATAGATACTCGTGCTCATCACACCAATATTTGTCCCAGGTGGGATTCGAACCCGCACACGCGGCGCTTCGGTTATTACAGCAAGGTGACCACTTTAACCACTGCGCCGAACGTGCATTTGCAAATAACTTTAGATTGCTGTGTTGAAAAGTATTATAGCTTCATATAGCATATTATGTCGATGTGCGACAGTGTTTATGCTTGTATACAGCGTATAACAAATGTATTGGATTACCGTGGGGTCACCTGCGCCGTGATCGATGACGTCACTGCTATGACGTCACGTCGCATCATCGTTCACGTACACTATTGCATTACTGGTTTATCATAAATCGTCTCTCAAATGTCTATAGCATAACATGTTAGTGATGTTAGCTATCAATAAGTAAGAAATTAATAAGTTGTTTTTTGCTTTTAAATTAATGAAATTTTCGATGAATCTAGGGGGCGTATCGTATACATAGTAAAGATTTTACAGACGTCATGATCACAAATTTAAATCAGATGGAAATCTGTCAAGAAAAAAGACAATCTGTTGATAAGGTATATACTCGTAGGAATTAAACCCGCGGCGCGGTGAAATTTTGTATATTTTACTCCTGTGCTACTGTAAACATACGCGCTATCAAACTATATGTATAATCTAAAAAAATATCATAGCTCTTTTCAAAGAAGTTTATCCCACGGCACCTAGAACAATGATTACATACATGATGCAATTGCATGAACTGGCAACAAACCCGCGAGCGATCGGTTGGCGGCGCTCCAGCGATGTATTAATACTAAATCGGAAGGTATTTCCGACTGTGACCCACTGGGAACACGTCAACTCTATTGTTTGTATGTTTGTACGTTTTATTTGATGCAACAACATGACGCCTGTAAATCTGTTGTACAGTGGTTAATAGGGTCGTCTTAACTGTGAAAAGTATATCAATTACCCAAAATAAACGCTTGTGATTAACGAATAATGTAGTTTGTAAAGTTCCTCGTCATACAAGAAAAATGTTTTCTATGTATGTCACTCAAAAGATGAACATTTTTCAGTTATATGTATATGTTATTATGACTCCGAAAAGCAAGCACAAAAACCAAATTCGGTTAAGAATAAATTTGACGTAATAAAATGTATCATTAGAAAATTTCATCAACAATTACTCAGAAAATTGCAGTATGTCACTCAACTGAAATAAACTTCAAACCTGAACGAGGTTTGAACTGTTGAAATTTCAACAATTCATCCTCTTAACTAAACACAAGTTAGATCATAAACATAAATGACGTCATAACTGTGACGTCACTTGCCTGTAATTCACGGCTGCTCTCTGTATCGTATTGTGGAAACCGCGGCAACTTCGTAACGTTTAAAGTTGTACGATAGTTGCGCGATACACTGTGGTCGACAGTTGCGTGCTGCTAATGAAACTTTTAGATTAAATTCTTGCGCGGTTTTGCTTGAAAAATACAGCCAAGTTTACTATTTAATTCAATATTATACAAAGTTTTTATATTGATTTTTAAAGCGTTACAAAAAGTGCAAGCTGTCTTTTATTGCTTACAAATATATCAAAAATGAATAGCACATTTATATCTGAAAACCCTTGGTTATTAATGATTTGTATCATTTTCTAATAGAGTTATAAATAAAGTCATCATGACACATGCAATTCATTTATGTAAAAGACTGTTCTCCTAATAAAAATAGATGTTTTAGAGTAAAACTAACATTTATATCCCTCCCTGTACAATGTGCTTTACATTGTATCGTGTCTGGCGCGGCGCCATTACGTCTCAAGTATTTTGAGTAAATCCATCACAGTTTTAGACATTTGTTCTATGATTCACGCTCAGCTTGATACCTTAGACGTGGTTCTGTATTAATAGACTGGTATCAACTCGGAAACACAGATTAAAGAACATATTTTGGTATAGAACCGACATTACGAGTTGATGATTGATGGTGAATTATGGTTAATTTTAAAATGAATTATTTGTACTCAAAATCCTTTCAATTTTACAGTCTATATAACCAACTGTAGCTATGAAATCAAGGAAAAATAAGCCTAATTAAAATGAGCGATAGAAATTGGTGTTAAATACACTTAATTAGGTAGCATGAAAATTTTAGGTTTGTTGTACGAGAATAAGTAGATAATGTATTACAATGATTTTGAAAGGTATTATTATTTATTAGTAAGTAATTGAAAGGTAACGTTCTATTAATGCTCCTTTATCTTTAATGAAGTAGACTAATTACTCTCTAATTAATTGGCTTTTAGGTTGAGTAGGTTTATCGTGATTATGAGACATACCATCTTAATTTTCGAGGTATATTAGCAAAAAAATAATGGTTTTCACAACAGAAGTAGAATATGTACCTTTTACTTGAATTGACTAGTCAAAGCTTTTTCTTAATGAAACACTAGCTAGCCAAACAAGTATTTAGCAGCATATAAACACAACTAAAAATTCACATATAAGGACACAAATGATAAGCAAAACCGAGAGTACTTACAAGTACAGTTCAAAAATCATCCCTTCTATAAACTTCAAAACAGCAATAAACATTACAACACAAAACTTGAGCGAGATACGTAAATACGTAACGTACAACTTGGCCAAGTTACTGGCAAGTTATCGCCAAGTCCTGCCGCGTTGCCAAGGGCTCTAATTACGAGTAATGGTCGAACTTGGCCGCGCCACCGCCGTGCGCCCGCCGTGCGCTCTCACAAGATAATGAGCACTGATTGTTCAACCCTATTTAGCGAAAAAAGAATGAAATATGGCGCGCGAGGCGGGAATGTTTTGTTCGTTTTAAAGATGAATTGTTATGTGCATAGAATGAAGAGTAACTTGGCTGTTGCACTTGCTCATAGATAATTATAATAGAGGTTTTAATAAAAATAAAATATAAGAGATATACAATAGTCACTCCACAGTTTTATAACTTGAGGATATGGTGATAAAATGTTAGTTTTTGAATTTTAAAGTCTAAAATGAATAATTTTGTGAAGCGAAAATTCAACAGTGCAAAGGTTAAACAACCTTTAGAAAGCTCGATACGCTTCTTATAAATTACTGCTTCTTAAAAGTAGAACTTATATAGACCACAGTTTACACATCTTCAGTAAGTTTTAGAAATCATAATTTCAAATTTCTATTAGTAAAAATAGAGCCAAGTTCTTTTTTAAATTGAATAATATGGAGTTTATATAAAGTATGATCCAAATCGGCAATAATTGTGTCAAACGAGTGTTTGTAACAAACAGACGCGTTGATAAAGCCTCTTTATTTCTATTGAGGATCACCGGGATTGTGAGCAACAACGTTGAACGAGGATGTTGTTAAATAATTATGTTTATTATCATAGTAAATGAGGTAATATTACGTGTTATATGCAGTTTTTATAATTATGTAACACGTCTTACGGTAGATTTAAAAATTTAAATTAACTTTGAAACTGAATATGAGTGAAAAAGACAAAACACTGTATGATTAATGAGAGCTTACACGACGAGGTAAGATGTAGAAAGTTAGGATTAAAACATTATATTGCTATGTATGTAGTAAATACAAATAAGGTTCGACAATATTTCAAAGGCACTGTACATTATCGCTTAGAAACTATATACGATATAATCAAAACCACGGGGAAGCATAATTAAGAATTATTTTTCTACTTATGTAATTTCCCTTTTTTTTTCAATTATCCTTTAAGTTTAATTTGATCACACGAGATCACTCACGCCGTACAAAATATTGCAGTGAATCAAAGTTGTGAAACTGAAGTGTTAATAATATTTATGTTTAAGCTTATGTATTCGGTTGTGAACGTTTTCCTATAAATATAATAGCACCAATTTAAGTGTCGTCTTTATATGATATATACTCCATATATAGACTGTGTATTCACGAATTTTTATATAACACTTTGTGTAGACACCCAGTGTTAGTGAGTGTTTTGATGTATTTATAATATAGTGAACTGGTTTATATACCTGTGGAGATGTCTCAGCCGCCACAGCAGGGCTTTGTGCCGGAGAAGATACAGGAGTTTAACAGACGAGCGTCTCAGGAGATGTCGGAGTCCATACCTCATCAGAAAATGCGTCCGCAAGACACTCCTAAGAAAGAAGCTCATCAGAATGGAACAGATAAACCTCAGGCTTCTGAAAAGCCGATCAAAGATGAGAAGCCCAAAGTGGAGACTGGGTATACGAGGCAGAATCTTGACAGTAAGAACCCATTTTCTCCACACTTCTACCGCAGCAGCAGCAGGCCTCATGGTCACTTCGAGATGGGTCCTCGAGGCCTGGACTATTCTCCCCACCGAATGGGCTTGGACTTCTCCAACAGACTGAGGGATTACGGTCCCCAGCGATCTACATCTATCCATGGTCATGAGCTGACTGATGCTCCAATGAAGCCGGAGTACCTTGGTCACAGGAGCCACTTTGGCAGTCAGATAGTTCCTGGTGGTATCAACCATCCAGATGTGGTCTTCCGTCACGACTACTACAGTCAGATGGGGTTCTCTCCACCCAGGGCCTCGAGGTTCTCGTCTCAGGAGTACTTGAACAACCCAGCTCAGTATGGAAGGTGGCCTGACTATCGCGCGGAGTATAGACAGCGTCGTCGCTCGCAGCAGGATCTACATTCCTTGGGACAGAGTCCTGAATCAGGTATTTATAAACTAGTTTATTGTAGGTAGAACATTAGACGTGATATTTGACTTCTGATCAAGACCTTTTAACTGGAGCTCAATTTTCCAGTTCGCTGAAACGAATTTTTAGTGAGCCGTTAGAAAATACTCTTATGTATCTGCCGATTCCTCATATATGTACATAATGTATATGAGGAATCGGCATGTTTAATCCGTAGATGGCACAGATTATTAACCCAAGCGGCCGATTATAAAAATGTTAACTTGAATTACGAATCTTTTATCTAGCTGACGAACAGTTTGCAGCAAACTATTAGCCTAGTACAAACGTAGTCTAATATTAAAATTGGTAGAGCATTAGTAAAGGCAATAAAAGTGTCACTGAAACAGTCGAAAACAATTTGATTTTTATTTATTATCTATTGAATGTTCGCGCTAATACATTTATGGACGCGGCGAGTTGGCCATTTTTCTAAATTGAACGAATGAACGGGAAGTGGTATCGGTCATAGTTTTGTTTCTCTTTGATGAATGGACCGAGTGAACTGAACGAATGAATGGCTCGATGCCGTTACGTGCGCTAATAAAACTACTCCAATTAGTTTGTTTTTGATGTTTTTAGTTTCATTGAAACTATTCGAGTGTTCTTCTCAATGGAGCGGGAGTTGGATTAATGATATATAACTTTTTACGATTGGTAGTTAAAGTAAATGCAGTTTTTATTATAGTTTGTGGTTTTAATCACAATAATGAGACTCTAAGATAATAATTACGAGTTTAGTTTAAAGTCGTTAAAATACAGACGAATTAAGAACCTACTCCTTTTTCAAAGTCGGTTAATAATAAATAACTATCAGCTGAATTTAATACCTTTCTCCTTTTTCTTATCTTAATCCTTGGCTACATTGTTCGTATCTAGTCTAACAGAATTCGAGGAATATCAAATTTTCAACAAAGCGGTTTCCAGACAATCGCAACCCGAGCTGATATTTTAATAGCTAGACTAGTTGTTGCTAACTGTTTCAACTGGAATCTACATCGATACTTCAAATATAAATGTAGGTTTGTTTGTATATCATTGAAATTATTGAGCGATGGATTGATGTGATTTTTTTCTTCAATGTGCAAAAGAAAGAAAGATGAAACGGTAGGTAACAGCTAGTGTAAAAATGCACATTTCTTGGGAGCGTATTTTGCTTTCAATACACTAACTTTAATTCGATTTTCAGGTAGAGTAGTATTTCTATATAGGAGAATCAAGAGAAAAGATTACTTTTTGCTCTATATAATCAGTTTTCATGTAATCTTATCTTATAATTCTGTAAAATGTTCTTTACTTCAATATTAAACTGTAAAGTTGTAATCAAGAGCTAGTTAGGTTGGAAACTGTCTTAATAGAGTCATTGGTGTAGATTGTTCTCTCACTACGGAGAGAGAATTCTCTTGCTGGGGATATACTTTTTGTAATTTGAGACTCACTGGATAATGTAGGGTTTGTAAGTAATTGAGAGTTGTATTTATTGGAAAGTGCTTGATTATAGACAATAGGTAATTGCTAGTAATTTATTGTGATTGTGGATAAGGCAAAAGTCGATGGCAAGCATAGGAAGTGAAAGTGAGCAGTAGCAAAAGATGTTTTTTTTTTCTACTTTCTGTCGCTGGACCTACTTTTAAGTCTTACTCCCAAGGAATGATTTTACATGATAAGCGAGTTAAATACGTGATATTATGTCTGTATGTTACAATACTATCTACAGTGTCAAGCCTTAAAATATTTAAAATTAAAACGAATGTCTTGAGTAGTAAAGCTCTACTACTTAACTACAAATTAAAAACAAACATACGTACACCCTTTTAAAATTCCCCTCCAAACATTCTTAATCTTACATCAACTATTAACCTGATTCCCACTAATCCCTTCTCCCTACAAACTAATAAATATATAAAAACGTTCTAATACGTCACGGCAACTCGCACTTAGCTTCCTTGTGACGTCACAGCGTTATGACATAAGGCACATATATTATGTACTCGCTTTGACATAGTGCCCCAAAGAGAATTAATGAAGGATAAAAATGTGTGTTCGCTACTTTTTGATGTGTTTCATGTACGCTAGACTGTCTTTATTGCTATAAAGTTTATATACAAACAATATTTAGATTTAAATGTTTTGATGGACAATGTTTTTGTCACATTCTGTGACTAGAATTATCACATTTAATTTCTTCCATTTTAACTCATTCAATGTAAATCTTTAGTCAGACTACCAACAATTTCACGTTTTTGTTTCATTACTATCTATTAGCTACTAGAGAGTTTATCTTGTTGCTTAATTGGGCTGGGAATAGTCGCAACCAGTCTTGTAATTTTCACGAAAATACGTATTTTACATTGACAGATGCCTGACTTAGCATTTTTAAATTGTCCTATCTGAAAACTGCAAGTACAAAGACAGCATTATTTTAACATACAGGATACGAGGTTATGAAATAATAATTACATTAAAACATAGTTATCTAAACACACACAACATTTAGACCCTCGTAAATTAAGAATATATCACCTAATATTTATCTCCTTTTCTCTCATTCAATAATGTTGCAAATTTAAAAACATACATTTGTATTTTGAACTTTAATACACGCGGAATAGAGTTGAAATTGGTTCGTGATCGAAAATTTGAGGGTCTTTGAAAACAAGTGCTGTTTGAAAGTTTGTAAGATATTTTCCGCGTTTTACACAGATATGAGACAAAAGATTGTGATACGATTAGACTAACTTTGCACTTAATAAGAATGGTAAGTGCAAGTTTGTTGTATGATGTTCTTTTTACTGACAAATTACACACATACAGATACATATAGTTTACTTCAGATAAAAATTAACTCTAAATGAAACAAGATTTTACTTCAACGAATGTTTAATTCGTACTTTTGCACAATTGGGAACATTGTTTTTTAATAAGAAAATTAATAGTGACTATCAATAAAACGGGCTCTCTTAGAAAACTGAACTCGTCGCTAGCTTTTTATGCCAGCTATTTGCTTATTACTACTAACTAAAAAAAATATGTGATTATCCGTGATTCAAACATGTCATAAGTAAAACATAATATATTTAAATAGTTACTAAAGTGAAAGAATTTATAAAAGTGGTTACACATTCCCTGATATTACCCGCTCGTGATACGTACGATATAAACATGATAAACCAGTAGTTTTATGATCACAAGCATTCTGTTCAAATAGATTTAAAAACATGAAAGCGTATTGTCCACGTCTAATACGTTCTACATGTTTGTATGTATGTTTGTATGTTTGTAACGATGTTCATGCTCAAAGGATACGTCGTAGTAATCCTGTGCTTCAAACGGATTGTGAAGAATGTTAGTCTGATGGTATTTTCAACAAGTTATGTTTGTTCATATTTTTCCTTGTTAATGTAGGGTATTATTGCTAGAGAAATGTTGTATGAATGTTATTTTATGTTTATTTAGAAGATAATTGTTTTGAAGGAATAATTTAAAGTGAGATGTATCCATAATAATATTGTCATTTCGAAAATCTGCTTAACACTTATGTCAAGAAATTATCAAACTATAGTTTTATTTAGGTAATAGAAATAGTCCTGGTCATTTGTTTTTGTTTAATACTATTTTTCGACGAAAATATTTAATCATTTGGGTAACATTAAGTGGGATGATAGATTATGTCCCAAAAAATAATTTTGGGATTTTCTTACACAAGATTATAACCGGGTAAACTTCGTGCAACAGTTAACCAAAGATGTTAATATTTTAGCACGACTCTTTAGATAAGTATAATTTGGAAAAAGACACATGTCATATAACTAATATACGTGTTATATGACTCGTATTTTCACAAAACTGCACATGCAATAGTCAAATATTGACGTTTAAAGTTCACAGCAAAAACTGAAAGTTTATTTTTACTTTCAATATTTCATAGTAATCGTATCTAATTGAATGAAGTAGTAACCTTGAACTGTTGCCAGATTCCTCGGCGACATTCCTCACACGATTGTTTTGTTGTTACTCACATTAATTATTATAAGACATTCCTGTGTTTATAAATAAATAAGAATTCACTTTTTTGTTATTATTTAAATTGATGGACGTAGACAAATTCCTTGAAGACACATTTCAAACAAGCCAATTAATAGTTTAAAATGACTTGAAATGTAGTTAAATATTCTTGTTAAAATTTAATTTAAGAGAAATAATACATCGCATAATAGACTGTCGTCTGTCGACCTGAAACTAGCAATTTCACAGATGTCCTGAAGGAATAGCGGGCATCCTTTTTTTTCTACTCTCGCGTGTTATATTGTTTTCAGTAATTAAGTTAAAGTTTATTTACCACCATTTGGCTCTTGATTCAGCTATACAACTTAATTTATTTTTATTTTTAAATGGACATTTAAATTATAATCAATATCAAATATAACATATTATTATGATCTCTTATCCCATCTCTGGAACTCATACCAATGCAGCAATGGCACAGCAAAAACTAACACTAACAATTTACAACATAGCACAAAGCTTTTAGTCTCACAACTTGTCCACCCAAACAGTAAGTTGTAAGTAAAGTTGTTCTAAGAGGCGCTGGACTCCACTGGAGTGCATTAACATTGACCCAAAGAGTAGCGCCAGGTCGTCGACCCCGCGGCGTATCGATCCCACTCACGCGTACTCGATACACCGCGGCCACCTCGCGTTTGTACTATCACATGTGATACTAGTCTTAAGAAGAAATTTCATAGCTTTTTTCCACTATTTTTGAAGTATTTTGAACAATAAAGATGGTAAAATAAGTTAGTTTTTTTTTGGCAAGAGGTGTATTGCTTGATCTTTTTAATGTTTTTGGGCTTCTTCCGGGTTTTGTGTAATAGTGATGACATAAGTATTTTTTCTTAATCAGTGCAAAATTCATAAAACATGTTGCAATTTTCATATCAAATTTAAGTATTAAGTTTTTCAATGACTATTCGGCAATGAAGTGTTTCGAATTAGTAGTATGTTGTATGGTAAAGACTTGGGTATCAGAATTATTCGCTAAGTGCAGTAATATCAATTTTGGTAAACGGTCAATTAACTTTGTTTTCCGTTTGTTTATGAGCTATATAAATCATAACCATTCAAATAAACATACATGCGGAAACACATTGTATTATCAAAACAATACCATACTAGTACATAACTACATAACAATACACCTTAATATGTTGTATGTCTGTCTGTGAGGTCACAAAGCAGTGATTACGTTGATCTTACGATGACAACAAAGCTTATACACGCGGGAGAAGCCGTGAGGCAACACTAGTCGTTTGATCTTCTCGAGACAGATGATACGTGAAATTAATGTGGGAATGTGAGGACCGGAGATTATGTCTGAAGTAATTATCTAATGTCTTGCTGAACCGTGCGGCTTTGCGCTTTGAGCAAACTTTCATTTTCTTTTCAGTTACCTAGTGGTCTTCGAAAACAGACAAACTGGTTGACTTCTTTAATCTCGGGTTTTCATCTATCTTCATGCTTTTCATAAATATCAGTTGAGCCATGGAAGCGTAACAAATAGTTAGATGGACAGACAAACAACTTCCAAAAATACTTTTTGCTCGTCATGATCGAAAAATGTTTTTTTTTTGCATTTTCACATGGTATGGTTTATTTACTTCAATTGATGAAGGTGCCTCACTTAGCTTAGATTTTCCTTCCTTGTTATTTGCTTCTTCTATCATTAGGTATTCTATGTTCACGACTATATTATAAAATCGATTAAGATTTAAATATATTATGAGACTAAACCAAACAGTACATTATCGCTGAAAATTTTCTAGAACTTACTAGTTTTTTTCCTATTTATTATGCGAGACGAATATTACATTATCTACACGTAGTAACACAGCACACAACTCTCATGCATAACAGAACAAGCAGTAGATTAAATTATACTACCAAAGCACTCTGCTTACTCTGAATAACTCGCACTGACACTGTAGCACATAGTTATTACATACTTGTGGGGGTGGGGGTTGATAAGAAAGAGTTGAGGATGGAAAAACAGCAGTTCTGATAGATTTTGAAACATGAGCGCTAATTGATGAGTGTATTCGAACTAAATATCACTTGTATCGTAAGTGTCTTTTGCCTAAATTCAGAGTGAACATTAAAAATCATATCGATGATGTCTTTAAGTTCAGTTGCGTAATGCTTGCATCCGGCGATCCTGTAAGATTCATCCAATCATATATTATTTGTATCATAATGAATGACTCAAAATTATATTATAGTCTGTCTTAATTTTATTAATTATATGCCTGTATCATTGAAATAAGTGATAGTTTCAAGTTTACAGGCATCGTAGCAACTCGCATAACATACCTACTTGCCTACTGTCTTTACCTACCTTCAAGGGACATAGTATTCAACAGACGTATACAGAGCACTAAGTCGTATTACCTAGATACGATATCATAATCTGTCTATGAACACGGCTCTGCAGTTAATATCTCAGATTATAACAGTCTCAGTGAGTCTGAGGCTCAGTATCTCGACACGCACTCATAGATACGCCGCGCTAATCTCTCGTAAGCCCACGGCGAGACACAATCAATAACTATCTATATAATGAAATTTACAGAGAGTTTGATAACAAGTTTCAAGATCATAGTAGAGAAGTACAAATTTTCACTGGAAGTGATAAAAAACGATTAGAGATTGGAGCGTGTGCTTTGATTTTGCAAACCTTTTTGTTTTGTTGAAATTATATCTACGCATTTGAATAGACCTTCTGAATAAAAAAGAGAGTTTCTTCAGGGTCAATCTTGCATTAAATCGTAATATTATGACTAAAATATTGAGAGATCACTTCATGTGTGACAAATTGTACCCACAGCTTCGGTTAGTTTGTATTTTTTTCCAAATAAATTGTACCATTCAAGCTCAATAACTAAGTGTCTAGCATACAATATTATAAGTAAGCTAAATATAGTTTGTCGTTAAATACAATTAATTTTTATTAAAGATCTACACGCAATAAAATACACGTGAAAGCAAGGTTTTTTTCAACAAACACTTTTTACCGACACCATAAACCTCTTTCAACATGATATCAACCGAAAAAACAAAACTAAATCAATGTTTGAACCACGATAACCCGTAATTAATTCACTCGTTAATCACCAGTGGTGGGGGGTGGTTCAGGAGCGTAATGACGTATGTGCCGGGCGCTCATTAGACAGTAATGGTACAAGTTTAGTCGTTTACGATCTTATCGAACATCGAGCGACGCAGGCTTGCGCTATTAGTGTGCTGACAATTACTTATGTATGTATTGGAGGTGCTTTTTAGTACATTATGTACAATAAACAAGTTTTCATTGCCTTTGTGGCGTTTCTGAGTGTATTTGACTGCCGGTCAAGAGAGGTTTCAGGTTCGGTTCCCGAGTTGGGCAAAGTACTATTGCTTTTTAGCTTTTATTAGCCACCTCTAAACACATATTCAGATATAACAGTAGTGGTGTGAATCTATGTAACTAGGATCAAGCTTAGATTTTGTTGAGTCTAATGTGGAAAACAAAAATCTTCTATTATTTACACACAATTGTAGAAACATAGTTTTTTACATATGTTTAGAATTTTCGATAGTTAATATAGCACTAGGAAAAGGACGTCTCTTACAGAATTTGAAAGTCGATTGTGCATGGATTTGGCAGTATGCCCGAAAAAGTTGTATCTACTTTAATGTTTAACAAAATTCGCGCTACTATCATTGTTTTGTCAACTATTGTGACATTGTTTCCCTCTTTCTAGTGTAGTAAGTTTTATTATAGACCATAATAAGTAAAAAATATAAATTGATAACTCACCATTGAAAGAAACAAATTAAACTAGAGACTTGTTGAGCCATGGAATTGACTCTTAAAATAACTTTAGTAATAATTGTTTTTAATACTTATTTGAACAAATAAAATAGAAAGTTTTCTTAAAACTACGTAAAATCTATCTTCATTGTACACTCTTTATTTCATACAAACATTAAATCGATCCATTGCCCCATAAAGATAAAAAACCACCAAAGAACTAACCAAATATAACTTCTCATAAAACACCATACACAACCTTATGCGTCATAAAACAGGACATTTCAATGTTCAAACACCCTGTACACTACACGCATGGTGATACAGCGAGTGTCGAAGTGTACCAAGTGTATCGCCAAGCCTTGGTATCACTGCAACTTGGTCGTGCGCCAGCGAGAGCACTTTTGTGTCGATGTCGCCCCCCCACTCGCCAAGTGCTACAACTTGCCAAGTGGGGGCTACTCTCTTTTTATTTCTAACATTGATTTTTCAGTTAGAACAAGTTGTGTTTGAACTGAGTGTATTGTAGTGTCTTTGTGTCAATGATAGATTTTGTATGAAAAAATTCTGAATTCGTCCATAGTTTGGAGTGCTATTACGAAAATATTTTGTCAGTGAATCCGATACTTTGTTTTGACAATGAGATAAGCGTCCTCAACGCTTTTTAAAGCTCACTATCCGTTGGTAGACACTTCATTCCCGTCGTAGACAGTCACAAGCCGTCAGAAAGGCCTTTGACATGGTTTAACGACTGTTATCTTAGTAGACAACAACCGGGAGCGACTTGCTACGTGCCCTCCAAAGCACGGAGACGCCCAGCTCAAATACCACTATACGGTCACCGCACCAACGGTTGCTTATCCCACAGATCGTTTATTCGCAACTAGACTAAGAAGAAGAACAGATCTAGGAAAATTTGCCTAGTCATTAACAAGCGGTTGGTGACAAGAAGTCAACTAACAGTAGGCAAGGCTACTTTAAAATGCTGATTATAAAGTATATGTTTACGCTTCTAGTGCCCGGTTATACAAATTATATGTGTACGCCAAATAGTGCCTCTTTCTGAGGCACATTTGGCAGTAGTTTATCTATTGAAACTGACATTTTATATAAGCTTAAACGCTATTGATAAGCTACCACTAAATTTACCTCAGAAACCGTTGGTTAGTGATACTATGTTGATAAGTGTAAAAGTAATTATTATGTATGATACTAGTATAAAAAAACACTTAAACATTCTCCACGTGTAAGTTTCACTGAAAAAAAAATACATCTAGCAAGTTCTACAAACACAATTATATTGTGAAAGTACGTCTAATATTTTCCTTCAATTATTATGTTTGTACGTTAGTAGTAAACACACTTATGTATTCATAAGTATATTCTCATGTCCCCGAGTTCTCTTTGAGAGAATGAATTAGTGTTTCTTTGAACAACATATAAATAGTGAGTGATATTTGTTTTACTAGAATATGTACGATATTCGAAGAGAGGATTGCTTTTCTTTGTGTTTTTATAGGTAGATAGATTCTGAAATAGGTTATTAGTTACAGTCGTAGGTCTAAAATTTGCTATGTCTCAATTTCGATTCTCAAATTTCCAAATATCGAGTGTCGGTTTCGATTCTTGAGTTAGTCAAATTGCTGTAGGAAGTTTGTTATTTCTGTTAAAATTTTTTGCAGTAGCAGTTCAAAGTTTCGTTTCGTGTTCAGTATATAGCAACAGTTGGCTACATTATATTGGATTATCTTCATTACAAGGCTGACATTAATGATTCTTAAACCTTTGATGGAAACTTATTTCATAGCAGGCGCGGTGTTATACCCAAAAAGATATTGAATAGACTTTTCGTTATTATATTGATATTCGACGCACAAATAATTCAATAGACATCTCTAATATGTCAATGTTTGTATAAACGAATGCGCATTACATTACGCGCGCGAGTTGTCGCGAGTTGCCGCGAGTTGTTGCGAGTCGCGCGTTGATTCGCGTTTAATCGGAAATGTTCGTCGAATACGAATTATGTCGATGGTAATGAGTTTTATTTACATATTGGATTCCAATCGAGCGGTAACGGGAACGATTTGTAAAGTTAAATTCATTACTGACACAGTTTTGGGAAGTCGAGCAATGATTAATCTTTTTGTGTTGTCTGAGTGAGATAGGCACTAAGTAGTCTTCATGTCACAATCATCATCATCAGCTTTTCGCTTCCCACCTGCTGCAGAGCATAAGGCTTCTTCCTTTAGTCTGTTTTGCGCCACCAACTTTATAAAGATATACACCTGCCTTGCTACTACCATTTCTTAATAATCAAAATTAAATTATTGTAATAAAAACGACTTAATAACTAGACTACGTGTATTATTTCAACCGAGAGCCGAACCTTATGTATGGTTGAAAACGTGGCAATCGCTCCTTGTAATCGATTTCAATCAAATATAACGACTCATAAAAACGGTCATAGTTTGAAAGCACTTAATGGTTGAGTGGACCTTTGGGTGAGCTTTATCCTCTACACTCAATGAGATACTATTACTTTTTGACCCCAAAAACCTATTAATATTTTGATTACGTTTTTCATAGCCAAGTGATATAAGTTGATACTTCCACGCAAGTGGTCGCAGGTTCAAACCCGAGGTGTGTATTTGAAATAATTGTCACTTGTTCCAACGGTGAAGAAAATAATCGTGATGCAACCTTGAGTTCTTTATAACAGTTCTTGAAAGTATTCAAAGTCCCCAACCCGCAGTTGGCCAGCGTTGTGGACTCAAGACTTAACCCTTTCCTCATTACGAGAGGAGACCTTTGTCCAGCAGTGGGACATTAATGACTGATTATGATTAATAAATAAACACAAAAAGAGAGTCCGGCTACCCAGTAAATGACACTGACTTTATACAAAGGAAACCCATGGACATTGTTTCATACTCAAAGTCATAAATCTTTCCCGTATAGTTCATATCAGAGTAAACAGAACTCACATTAGTGGTTCAATCTCACAGTTAAGTTATAAACTTAGTTCGGACACGACTGTGTGTGTGTGACAAATAACTCATTAATGATACTTTATACGGGATATGTGTGAGTGGTGCATTGTAGACGGGCAACTTTATGTGGCTGTGTGTTGCTTTGTAATTGGTCCATCTAACCACAGAATTCCGCTTATTGCCAAAGGAAATGTTTCTTAGAAAAACCTTATTGTTTTTGGCTTATTTGCTGTACCTGTGGTACTCACTTAAGTTATAAAATGTATGTTGAAAAATGAGTTCGCATTTGGTCACTCAAAAGCCCAAGCAAAATTCAATTGCTAGCTAAGATATGGTAAGGTTACAATTGAGTAGTATAATATCAGTCTGAAAAAATATTTAAATTAAATAAACGAGATTCTGCATCTCCATTCTCGATCCATAAAAAGTCTCTAGTTTGTATCCAAAAGTCAATAAATAAAGCAACAACAAGTGGCTCGTCTGTACCCACAAGCCAATTATAGCGAGCTCTAAAAACATTGACACAGCATTGATGTGTACAGTCTCTAGTGTACCTGATCATAACTCGATATGCTCTGTGCAAACAAATTAACAAACAAACAATACTGTGAGCACGATCTTAACTCGCTTAACTGTGATTTTAGTATATTAGTTAAGGTTTTTATTTCTTGTCATTATAATATTCCGCCGTTTATATCAGCTAGTGAAGACAGTGTTCTATGAATTACAGTCACTTTCACCATTAACAATCTAAGTCTCATGTACCTTTCATATTATCGAACCCCAGGCTACTTTTGAGAAATATTCTACTAATATTATAAATGCGAAAGTTTGTGACAATGTATGTATGTATGTATCCACGCGGACGAAGTCGCGGGCGGTCTCTAGTTCTAATATAAATTAGAAAACGCGAATTACCTATTATTACTTACTTAATAACTTTATAGCACTTTGCCTGACTTGGGAATCGAACCCGAGACCTTTTGATCAGCAGTCGTATGTCATGTACAACCATGGAAACCACGGAGACGGGTCCTAACATATAATATTTATGTGCATACTAGATTTCGATTATAATATCAGCTTATAGAGAAGAAAATATAAATCAGTGTAGGAATCACTACAAATCCTCAACTTTCAATCAGAACAGAAGTAGTTGAACAAGTTTCTAGAACTGTCTAGAAGCTGTGGAAGGAAATAGACAATATCACCGCACTTGAGAGAGCTCGACAGAAATAAGATATTAATACCACTTCTTTACTTTTAGTTTTAAAGCCAATATCGGTGAGTTAAACATTGAACTGTAGAATGACTTTTGAATGATCCAGCAAAGGCTTGGTTTAGGAGAACGATTCAAATATGTTTCTGATTAATGCAATAGTTTTCATTATCTGGATTGGTATTGGTACTTACAAAAAGATATGTTTGAAGTCTGGCGTCGCTCGTACATTTTTCACTTATGTCGTTAGAAATGCGTTCAATACCTACTTTTTAGTGTGCCAATACATTTGAGCTAATTTCCCATAATCTAGCTGCAACTGCACATGATTATAATAAAAACAAATATGTCGTTTGCATCAGGAATCAAATCTGGGATTAAATTGTTAGTGCTTTTTCTTCTTCTTAGCGTGTCGATGGCAAACAAATTATAGTATTAAAACCTAAAATAGTGTATGTCACTTTCTGTCTTGCTATACACTGCCAGCCCAGTATTCAGCTACGTGTACGGCGTTTTCTGTTCAGCTCATAAGGTCCTGGTATGAGCAAGAGTCAGGGCACTCCGGGCATAACAACATGTGGGCCATGTCCTCTGTGGCTCCACATCTACAAGAAATATTTGATCTGTCGAGGAAACCCACCTGGCCATTGTTAATGCTGTACCCGTTATACCCAATTGCCGACGTATAAAATTTTATAGAACACTTTTTTCTACACCAGGACTTTCCATATTTAACTGTAAAATGGAACCCATTCTATACCTATTAGATATAGGTACGAGTTAAGTGTTGCAATATTAGGGAGCGTCGTTGATACGTCTGTCCGATTGTGTTCGTGTATTAGTTGATGGTTCGTGAGGGGGTTGCTAATGGTGGTAAAACTTGTCTCGTCATGGTGAACTGTGACTGGTTGTTTTGATTCAAATGCCTTGAAATAGGTTGGATTTGTATTGGTTGTGTTTTTATATTGTTGTTCTAAGTGTGTCTAAAGTTATATAAAATATAAAGGATTGTTTGTTGCTTTCTTCAGTATAGTCTGGGAATGTAGTTTCGTTTTCATGGCAGATTTAAATTATTTATCTGATTTTTCATGTTGTAACAATAGGGGATTTTTTAATTTTTTGGGATATTTTTAAATAGCGTGTTGGATATGTTCTTATGATTTAGTGAAGCATTTATGATGTAACTGATTTTTGTAACTAAATATACTAATAATTTATTTTTTATTTTCAGGTACGTAAAGAATTATGTCAACGTTAAATACTACCAAAATCTGTAAGTCACAAAAATATTATTTATTTAAACGGATATTGTTCTAAAATATATGAATAGGAATAAAATTTTCCCGCAATTTCAAAACAATTTCGTCTCAACAAATAACAAAGTCATATTCAAATTCACGACAGAATAAATTAGCACACACAAACCGTAAAACCGATGAAACCATCGCAGATTTACCGGTATTTACCGTTACCGAATATTACCGGTAATGGATACGGCGGCGGTAAAACAAAGCCTTCTATCAAATTATAATTTCAATGAAAACGGAGCTGCGTTGACGGCGAGCTCGTACACTGAGGGGTTAACGAACGACGCGGCTGAATTATATTGTAGCTAATTAAAATGTGGAACAATGTTTTATCTAACAGATTTTAGACAGTAGAACGAGAAAGCTTAAATATCCAGGTAATCGTAGAAAAAAAAAATCAAATGTACACAGAGAAACGAGATGATTGTACTGAATTTTCACTTGATTTGTACGTGATCCATTGTGTTTAGACATGAGTATGAGGCACATAACTGGATGGTAAGCAATAAGTATGCATGTATTATTTCATGAATTAACAGAACATGCGAACCCTAAACTTGCCACAGATGATATGAAATAAGTACCTGCCTCAGTTAGCGTATCTTTATTTGGCGCTGGCTCCAAAATAAAATACTTCAGCATTCAAGAACTTTCACTTTTTGCATCAACGAACAAACTGAACAAATCTCATCTCCTAATACGCACCTTTATGCCAAAATCTTACACAAAGCACTGCCTCAAACAAAATGAGAATCCCAAGCACCTCCGATTTCAAACAATATTATTACAGCACTCCCAAGTAAAGAGAAAAGAAAATGGACATGCTTCATTCGACCTTAAATTTTTAGTGGAAACTCAAATACTTATATTCTGCCTGAATATTGGCAATCGAGTCTTGGGGAAAACCTTCACAACCAGGCCAAAATAAACCCTAGAGAAGAAAGAATAAGGTTGTTTTTTCCCTGTCGTGTTTCCCAACCCCCATTGGCAGTTGAGTCCGATTTTATTCTCTCCGTAATTCGCCCGAAGCGTACATATTCGTTATAATACTCTGAATGTTTGTTATTCAAAAGTTTTGTCTAAACACTCCCGTCTGACTTCTAACCTATTTTACTTTGAGTCTTCTGTTAGAGAAAGATTTCCAAAGTATTTTTTAAGTTACTTAAATGATAACTAGACTTGTTTTGTTACTTTTTTGAGACAAAGTTTTGGTAATGTTGTTGAAAGTACTAGAGAATATTTGTCCCTAAAGAGACCATTATACGCTGCCCTTAGCGGTACAACTGTTATGTTTGTATACTGCTGAAGATAAGATTACGAACTCGATTCGTGTCTGAGGGTTATACATTAACTGCCTAACTATAAACGTTGTGAAGGCTCTGATTTATTACACCATATGTTTTGTCTTCTTCGCTCATATAGAGTTTCAAACTTGATGAAAAGTGACAAAAAACTCTATTCTAATCAGAGCTTAGATGACGTTTATTAGTAAGAAAGAGAGTATATAAAATTTTCTTCATATTAAAGGCAGAACTAGAAAAGAACAATCACATTTATAGTTTGTGAATAAACATAGAACAGCACGTAAATGAAAATATGTCTCAAAAAACATGAAATTGAGGTTAGAGAATGTGAAAAATGTAATACTAACACACATCCAAACACCTATAAGATTTAGATATTATTCAATCTGTTTGATCGTTTAGCAATCAATGAATACAACTGGTAACGATCGCTTCACATATTCTGTTTAGTCTACATTCAATAAAGAGTTGTTTTAACGTGCATTTCTGAAATCATTACACACATATTATATCGAGACAGAATTGTAAAAGTATTAATGCATGGAAAACTTTTAACTTTCAAAAACTCTTTTAAGATTTATCCATTGGTGATAGAAATACATTTAAATGACTGTACACTTTGAATTGATTAGTTAATTAAATAATGGGATACGAAAATTAACTCGAACACGCATTTTACCTTGACATTTCACGTGTCGCCTGTGACTGGTTGGCTGAAGACTGAGTCAACCTGTAACCACAGTCAGTGTAAAGTGGGCCGAAACGTCCTGGCATTTTGGCGCAGTTTCAATTTAAACCTTAGAATGCCTGTTAAGAATTCGTAATTTTAAAAATAATAAAATAAAATAATGTTTATTTACCAAATACATTCCAGTTCATTTCAATTTGCATTCGCGTTAATTCCCATATACAATTATATAATAAACATGCAACGCGAAAGTTTAAAGTCATGATTATTTGAATCTGTCTCTTGCTCGTGGATTTTGTAGTTAACTTAATGAAAAAGTTATTATTGTACAAGTAGACACGTCCTTTTATATCAGTAAAATTACTGTTATCTTAATTGACAACAAGGGAGGCTCAATTTTTTTATGTCTTCTCTGAAGCACGTTTCAGTATTATATTATTTTTGTTATCTTAATTTATAAATTGTAAAATAACAAAGGAAGAGGAGAAATGTGAAACAAGATGTTATGAATTTATTTTAATATCAATTAATAAGACCAATAATACTTTGCCCAGCCCGGGAACCTATTAGAGACTTTGTGATCAGCTATTGGATACCCAACCGACATTGGCATAGTCATAATATTATTTAATCTCTTACCCTCTCATTCATAAACACACTATAAACCTATTTTAGTTTAAAAACCTACTATAATATGTTTTCTTTTTTTCATTTCGCTAAGGAGTGAAAGAAACAAAACACTTTATAAGCCTTTCATAACTTCATATGTTTTTATGAATAAGAGGGTTTTTAAATATATCCCTATACTTTCCAAATCTTTTCTACATGAACTAGTATTATATGTATCGCGAACGTGAATCCTCGCAAAACTTCCGTGTATCTATAAACAGGTTAAATGCAGACAAAAACTTGCACCGCCAACTTTTCCAACGTTAACTAACTTACGTAGCTTTTTGCTTTGAAACTAACTAAATACGATTTTATACTGCAACTACCAAGTTTTAGTTCCCATTCAGTAATGTGTATTTAAAACGTTACGACTTGAATTAAATGACCAGATTTCAGTATTTATCGTGGTGTATATTCCTACGTTAAATTTATATTAAAGATCAAAGATACTTAGAAAACTATTACTAAAAACTTTAAAACTAAAGCTATTAATCATTGTGAGTAATCCTAGCTGGCGCCTGCAGCTCCGCTCGTGTAAAAAGTGTCATCTTCTAGGTTTGATCCTGAGTCTTTATTCTTTAAATATATTCATGCGAAAGTTCATCAAACTGATTCAGCAGTATAGTCGTAAGAGCGTAACAGACAGACCTATTTGTATTGATAGCACGGATAAACCTGATGTTAGTTATTCATTTAATTAATATTATTATCTAACAAAAAATCCGTAAAAAATATTCTACGTGAAATTTTTGCCCTCCGAATCGTCTGCGATTTTAAGGTTTGTAAACTTTCTTACGTCGCATTTTTGGTCTAAACTAACATAGAAAATAACACTCAGTACAGTTTTCATTCTGATTGTTAGTAAACAGTTATATCTCGTTGTCGTAATAATATCATAACGCGCGACACTGACCGACATGCGTCAGGTTATTTCTGACTCCTCTCTGTCAGTCCTGACGGCGTGACGTCACGCTGTGCTCTGTGCTGACTGCAGCTGACGCGGATCTTTTGTTTATCAACCACGAGCCAAGCTTTCAGACAACTACATCAATCATTTAGTTGTATGACATAAGGAGGACTATTCTGATGAACATCTGATATAGCATTTTATAGAATTTATGATAATAATATCGTAAAATTAAATAAACCTTTTTTAAATATTAACTGCACTTAAACAATATGACAAATGTTACTTATAAAACACCAGGCATTTTATTTGTAGAGTACACTCAAGTTTGGATATCGAACTTACGACGCTACGATCGCCTATTCTGCAGTTGCATCATGATAATATTAAACATTTTGCTAAATGATGCCACTTTCCATAATTCCAAATTATTTCGAAGGGCATTATTTTGTCGTTATCTAGTAGCTAATAAAGAAAAAAAAAAACATGACGCATTATTAACTAGTCATAGGCGATTACAAGCTTCCACAATTTCTAACGTTCGTTTTCATTAGATAGATCGACTACTGTCAAGACAATCTAATTACTATTTTTCACCAGACAATAAATGTTTTAGAAAAAATGCCTCTATCATTTACTAGGTACATAAGAATAATCCCCCTAGTGCCACAGAACTGTCCAGAGTTGACCATCACAAAGCATACACGTTGTTCACAGCGCGGCGGCGGCGGCGGCGGGACTTTATCGCATTTTTACTTTTATTGCAATACTGAATTAGATTAACGTGCGACTACAAAGATTAACGCTGTTGTACCGCCGGCTACATTGTTTGTATGTTATTATACGGGAATTTACTAGATGGTATAGGATTGTTATACGGTTAGGAATTCTGTTTGTCCTATTTTTAAGTAAGAATGGCTAAGCTGATTAGAGTAGAATTTCAGAGTGATAAATTAGATTCTAAGGTAGAATAGTTTATATTATTTTGTAAGTATCAAAAATAATGTTGGCAATGTGAGTGTGTCTGTTGTGTTATCTTTATGTCACGCAAAAAACGTTTGTACTGATTTGATAGAATTTAGCAGAGTAATACAATATATACCTAGAAGAATGTAGGGTGACAGCTTTTGCACGTTTATAAATTAAAATGCAGTTTTAACAACACGTACAGAACTGAGTCGTATGCCAATATAGTTTATCTTAAGGTTAAGTATTCACCATTAATAACGTCAATTTATTCTTCAGGCGAATCTGTAACTTACACAAAACGACAGTGACGTATATACCTTCTACAAAACACAATTAGCTGTTTAACCTAAAAACAGACCACTTTTATTACACACACACAGCTGTTATTACATCACTTACATTCCGTCATCAAACCCGAGACACCACACTCAGTAATCGTACTATACATCTAACACACGGCCGGCGTTTGTTCAAAAATAATCTCTCGCTGAATGAATCATTGTTACTCTTCGCTAGTTTGTTTTAATCTCCGTGAAGCAATGAAACGCATACAAACATTGTTTTATGCTGTACAAAACTATTTGTTTGTATGTTTGCTTGACTATGAATGTAGGTGATGATAGTTCTGGATGCAGCTTTTGAAAATATGATACGTTTATTTGTAGAAAAGGTCTTTGAACTGAGTAGAATGTAGACTGTTTTGAAGTGAAATTACTGGATATTTCTCTTTCAGCGCAAAGTTTTTCAGCATCTATGGTTTCAGCACCTTCAGATGTATGAACAGTTTAGGTGCTGAAACTTTGTTACTGAAATAGGAATACTTTACGTGTTAAGAAATGAAATATACGCAGAAGATCTTTTCATCCGTAACATGTTCGTCAAATGGTAAAAAAGTGCTTAAAGATTCAGTAATTTAAAAAAACCATTGTCACCTCCCTTATGAGCGAGAAGCTACAGGCCATGCGCGAAGCAAAGGCGAATAATTTCCATATGATTTTAACAATTTTAACACTAGTTTCCTTTACATTTATAAGAAAATAGAATAGGCCCGATTAGATTTGTCATGATAAAAATTATCCCAGTTAATGATATAAACAACGTCTGAAAGGCAGATAGTGACCCATTTTCTTTTAAGCAGTAGGTACAGTTTGTCAAAAGAAATAACAATCCAGGTATCATAAACTTTATACCTTTTACAAAGAATAACACCGAAAACTTTGCTTTCACCTTTGATACAAAACAGTCTTATCATTAAAAATTTCCGACCCAAAATTTTTCAAAGAAAACGACAATTTTGGCAACAAGTAGAGCAAGGAACTTGACACGAACAGCTTTGAACTGAGAAATAAACATTATATTACTGAATACTCATTGTTGAACTCCTGAAGTACTCTTTTATGTACGATATTACTTTGTGAGACGAGACTGTCAAGTAATTGTGAATTTGAAAATGTTTTGTGTTGTCTTGTTGAAGGTGAAAAGCCTAAGAAATGTAATGAATGGCAAACATTCTGGATGTTTGTAATCTTAACTTATTGCTGAATGTTGTTTATATAGTTTAGAATCTCCACTACTTGGACTAACTGACCCACTGCTGGGTCAACTGCTGGGTTAAGAGACTAACGCACAGGTTAGATCTTGAGTCCATCACTTTGACCAAGTGGAATAGGTATTTTAGAAACTGTTAGTGAAAAACTCGCGGGCATGCAACGCACAATATTTTTAAGAACTGTTATTCAAAAACAAATGCAGTTAAACACAATGCTCTTACTCAAACTGTCATGTTAGCTTGCCTTCGCCATAAATTAGATATTAAAAAATACCACTGTGTGACAATAATTATGTATGGATAAGAACGAAACAAGAAGAGTTTGTTAGAATTGTTGCAAGTAGTGTTCTTTAGTGCCTGCCTACTCTCATGGGATAAAATAGCGTTATTAGTGGCTAGATGGCTACTCCGTAAACCACAGCTTAGTGATATTATTATCATCGTAACATTTGCGTTTACACAGGTGAAGCAAGAGCATTAAAAACCAAACAGTTTTATAAACTGGGCTACAGAACATAAAACATTATAAATAAAATATTATGATGTATTTGTTTACAGTAATAATGTGCAAATAAAATATATGTATATCGAAGACGAAGGATTTACGCTCGGTCAGATTTATGCGTTGTGTTTATAACCTGATTTATGACGCTCCACACAGTCTGCTCGGGGCGAGTGAGGATAGGAGACTATGACGTCATAAGCTCATAGTCTAGTTTTATGGGTGTCGTCTTATTTTATTGGTTTTCGTTAAATAGTGTATTGACTTACTTTGTTGACTAAACGATAGTGTGTGCTGATGGTTAGGTGTCTTCTGTTTACAATTTCTGTTTCGCTTTCTTAATAGTAACTCGGAGCTTGTTCACGAGATTGACTTAGGCTTGATTGTGGCTCCACTGGGTTTCCTAGTAACAAAAAAATAAATATTAGATACCTTACCGTAGATCTTTATATTATGCATTAATTATGTTTAGTTTTACGTTTGACCACTTGTTGCTCTTGTTTTGGCTTACAAGTTAGCCGTCGATCAATTCTGAAGTAAAATTTTATTGTTCAATCAAATAAATGTCTTAATTCATATCATATTACAAACAAATAGACTGCCTCTGTGGCGCAGTGGTTTAGGTCGCCACGCCGATACCACTGCAACGGGAGGTCGTGGGTTCGATTCCCACACGGGACAATTAATTGTGCGATCCACCAATAATTGTTTCGGGTCTGGTTGTGCTTTGTGTCCGTTGTTTGTATGTTTGTAAAAGTCCCCGCGACACAAGAGCAATTCTTAGTGCGGGAGTTGTCTAAAAAAAAAAAAGAGAATATAAAAAAAATCATAAAACAATCTCCAATCCCTTTATCATTGGCATAATTACATTTAGAACAAAGAGATGAAAATTCTACTAAACTGTAAATTTTCCATCCATTTTCCACCCCTAGACATTCAAACATTAGCGATCCAAAAATAATCCACCCCCATTAGTGGTGAGCTACACCCCTTACAGCAACCCTTGCACGATGGGGGTTGTTTCATTTTTAATGAAATATAAAAAGCATGTTGTTGATCCGATGTAACAACTGTTGTTGTGTGGGGGTTTAAACAACATATTGTTACTGCCTCGGTTAACTTAACGGTACTTCGATTTCTATACTCGATCCCGATCTGCGTTCGATTCTTGAGTCAATCAAAATGTTAAATGGGAATTTTTTTGAACAAGAAATTAATTAAGGTCCCCAAAGACATTTGGCTTTCTATTCAATATGCAAAATACAGAAGTTACTGAAATGTAGATTTAAACTCTCTTTTTTATAACTTTGGTAAAACAGACTAATAGACACAAGCACTTTAAATTAATTGAAATATTGACACTTGGGCACTATATTAGATCAGGTAAGTTATAAGTAACTGACTCTAGTTCAGAATTTAATATAACCATTCGTTTGAAATTTACTAAAAGTGTGTTTTATTAGCAGTAAATATATAGGACTACGGGGCCCGATTTCCGCTAAATAAACAGTAATCTTTTGTCATACACGTGCATCCATTCAAAAAATCCCATCCAACATAACATGAACACCACGCTCATATTTATTTGCATACAATAGCTCCCTCCATGATCCTCCGGCATCAGCCGCCGTCTCGGGGATTTAGACCTCCTTGGTTAATAATTAATCGGCTACGGAACCCGCGGGACTCCCCCCGGGGAGACTGACTTTATAGCAACAGATACTTGCTGAAAGAACACAATGTTCAGATTTTGGTGACGAGTTTACGTTTGTTGTTACGTAGATTGATTACATGTTTTTCTTATGTGTAACAAATTCTATTAATCTAAATAATCATACGCTACAAATGTAATTACGCTCCTCTGTATTGTTACAGAGTAGCCACATTCATGATCAAAAATTGCATCTTATTAAAAACTTTCTGTCTTTACTGAGATTCTCTCTTTTACATTAAACTGACTGGAATTTAAGGACTTGTGTAAATGTAATGTCAGTGATAGTTTGATGTACCAACACGTTTTCGCCTTACACGCAAGCACTTTTTCATGATAACGTCATCTTACAAGAGATAGAAAAAGAAGAAAAATAGACAGCATCTTGAAAGAAAATTGGAGTGCTTGAAAGTATTTCTTTACAGCTTGTAAGGTTTTTAGACACAACATCTATTTATTAGTCAAAATTGTGGACTAAGGTCTATTTATTCTATTAATACAAACATAAGTTGTGTACTAAGGTCTCTTTATTCTGTCAAACAAATATACCTATGCTCAGTAATGGTCAGTAACGGTTAAAACAGCTTTAAAATGCATCACAAACTAAAATGAATTCCCTAATAGATTCAAAATAATTCACGTATTTGTTCAGTGTTCAGTGTTGCGTGCCGTGACGACGATAAAACGTTTGTAAATTAAACTGTTTGTACAATAATGTGGGATAATTCATATTATTCTATTGTCACATAGCTATGTATACTGTACGATATGTACTTGTACTGTGCATGTTTCAGTATTGCGTTGGAAAGCTGTTCACTTGTGTATTTTATTCATGGTTGTTTGGTGGAGTAGCTCCATAAGTAACTCTGATAAGACTATAAGTAAATGTGCAACTTGAAATATTAATTATTTATATTTTTTTACTAAAGTAAGCCAAGTATCATAATATTGCTACTGTAAAATTATAAAAAAAATAATTCATTACTGTCCCACTGCTGGTAAAGAGTTTCTTCTTGGCATCAGGCATTTGCTATTTTTATCACGAAAGTAAGTAGCACCAGATATTTTTCTCAAAACGAATAAAATCAGTCTCAATGAACCATTGCAATGATGCAATCTATAAGTTTAGTAAGTTTAGGATATGGCTATATGAAATAAGGTGTTTCACATAAAATTCTGGTGTCGCATATAATGTAACTTGGTGGCCGTCTTAAAACTAATTGAAAGACATCGATACACACCTACGGTCCGAGTATAAACTTGCCTCACCTTAACAGACGCGCAATGTAACACACTTATTTTTCACGGATCGTTCTCATAAGACTGGAAAGTTCGGAGCCGTTATATCCAGTCATATCTCTTGCGTAGTCTTAAGCAAGGATTTAGGGAAGGTTCCCGAAGGTACCCGCCATTGAAATATTGCGGGACGGTTTGATTAATCAAATGTATACCTTTTTATTGTGTTTGCATGATTTATTGTTCTTGTTTTCTTTGTAAATATGATTAAGGTACGAGTGCTTGCAAATTATCGCATTGTTTTAAAGGCGATTGTCACTTTTTATATTAAATGGAACATTTGTTTTTACAAAAGGTAGCTTATATTTTTTCGTTTATGTAGTCTTTAATCCGGTTACTTTTATCTAAATTAATTTAACTGGGCAGTAAGTAATTTATTTACCTACCTTATTACACCTTAATTAATGCAACCTTTCAAAAGCGTCTACTTGCACATTTATACAAAATTACTATGAAAATTAGTAGACATTATAAATATTCGGTGTAACGAACTTACTGTGGTAATATGTCCAAACATATACGTATTTAATGCCCGGCTCACAATTGACCAACGTGCGAAAATCGAGGCCTAAATCCCTCCCTGACTCCTGAAAAAAACCCCTATGAAAATCCTGTTCCCACTTATTGGAAACTCACCTTACAACAATATATTCTCTTTCCCTCCAAAATGTACGTACTGTTAATTAATACTGAATACTAGTTAGCAGTAATTAAAAGTCGCTCAATGTGCCTGTACTCGGTTCGTACAAGTTTTAATCGTGTTCAATGTTGTGAGTGTCGTGGAATACTGTGACTTTGTTCTACTCTGAGTTGTGTGGGGAAGGGGTTTTGTATGTATGTTTGTATGTCTGTTGTGTTTCGGAGGTATTGAAGAGGTAATCTTTGTAAGATTGTGTGATGAGTTGAAAGTCAAAAGGCGAAAGTTTTAAAGAGTTCTATCAAAAAGTAATTTAGACTATGGACACAGTATTAAATTCAAATTAGTAATAATTTAAATATATGAACTATATTTGCGATATGTACGAATATTTACAAGATTATCTAAATTCTCTTAAAGCTAGTGAAGTGAAATAAAAATGCAATATTCTGCCGTGATATGTCTTAAGATAGGTGGATATTTAATATCAGAGCATTTATAATGAGACTTTTAAGTATTTATAGCAATAATATAAAACAAATAATTTTATACACAGAACTTTCGCTGCGTAAAAATCTCTTAAGACTGCCGTATTATTCCTTTATCAAATACCTACCTAAAAATATGCAAAGTTCTGTTAGCACAGACATCAAACTAACAACACTAGAATATTCTACGGCGCAAAAATCACACGCCACTGAACAATCCACCCTTCAAAAGTGCGAGAGTACTTCGACACGCTTCGGCAAACTTCGACAATGTTCGCCAATGTTCGTCAAACTTCGCCAATGTTCGGATATCGTCGCCGAATACCGCTGTTATTAATAAGACAGGAATAGGGGTGTGAGTGAAACAATCGAATTAGTCGTTACGACCGTTATCAAAGTATAAGTAGGGCTGCCACGTTAAACCAATTATTTTTTAAAGGAGATTCTACGAAAATATTTTTTGGGTTCAAGGTAAATTTTTACTTAAGAACTTTTAAAGGAATGAAATAATATCGCGCTTTTGATAATGAAAGAGAAAAGGGTCTAACCGGTATGAATATACGTACTGATAAATAAATAATTTATACCGTATTATAGAGATCAAGGTTTTTATTTAAGGTGCCAGACTTTACTTTTCGCAATTTAGACTGTACAAGATATAATCAACGTCATTTTTGCCTGACCCTGAAATCTAATCCGGAATTAATTTCTAAGCGTATATTTCCATTGAAATTAAAGTTGCATTAAGATTTTGCAAATGTCTCCATGTGAAAAATGTTAGCTGTGTCAAAAGTCTTTCCACAAGTGAAACCGAATGCAAAAGCAAGCGTAACCTAAGAAAATAATTGGTAGGGCGGTTTTAATACAAACATGAGAGGGCGAAGTTTTGTTGGTTCGTTAAGTATGCACGCTAAAGCGGACAAGTTGTTGGCATACAATATTCATGGCTGGAGCCGCGAGCATTCGCCTTAATGTGCGCGCCGGTACGATATACTTGACACGAATATTAGTACGTCATATTGACCAGCTCCTTGAGAAGACCTGGCCACAGATTTACTGTACATTTTGGTGTACCTGGTCATTAAAATGTGGTCTAAGTTAAGTTTCCTAAGGATTTGAAAATAATATCTTCGATATGTATTGGTTGTAGCCAGAGATACCGCTCGAAAAGGAGCCGACTATGCTTTTAAATTTTGTCGAATGCCGATGCGTTTTTTATCGGTTTAGCCGTTTTCACATAAAAGGAGATCGAAAAAACAAGCACACGTTCTGATTTATATTAATATGAGTAACGTCCATATAATAAAATGAATTTAATACATTAGAATCCCACTGCTAGGCAAGGGTCTCCTCTCGAAATGAAGGAGGGTAAAGCCTTAAGTCCACCTAAGCTAAGTACAGGTTGGAACGTCCATATATCCATACTAATATTATAAATGCGAAAGTAACTCTGTCTGTCTGTCTGTCTGTCTGTCTGTCTGTCTGTCTGCTACTCAATCACGCCTAAACTACTGAACCAATTTGCATGAAATTTGGTAGGGAGATATTTTGATACCCGAGAAAGGACATAGGCTACTTTTTATCCCGGGAAAATGACGCATTTCCCGGGAAAATTCAAGTGGCGAACTAAGTCGCGAATAGTCAATATTATAATGACATTGAAATAACAAAATTCCGTTGTCATGGCAACTGTTTTAATGGCGGATGCCTTAGCGCGAGTTCGTTATATTAAGAGATATAAATAATTTTGAGAATATTTTTCGTAAAAAAAAACATATTTTATATCATCACGCTACGACCAATAGGAGCAAAGTAACAGTAAAAAGTGTTACAAAAACGTGGAAAATTCTGACCCATTCTTTCTTATGTGACGCAAGCGAAGTTGCGCGGGTCAGCTAGTTACTCATAAATACAATACTAATAATATTACATTATGAAATTCCATAATAAACAACATATCAAACAAAATGTGCTCCATCTAATTAATGAAATTGACCCCGAACAAGTTCAATGTGGTTAATGAGCGCGCACTTAATTACTAATGACGTACAAACAAGTTGGAACATGTCACTGTTACACACTTGAAACATGTCACACTGTTACACAGTTGAAACTTGTTCAATTCATTCTACTTGAATTACTTAGGCGGATTGGCAACCCTGCTCGTTATAGTGATGTGCGTTTTAAATGCTTAACAGGTGTTTAAAAGTTATTTAAATTTACAATCGCTATGTAATTTTTTTACTTCTCATAATAAGTTCTGATAGGCATGTTTAGTTAGAAACGTAAGGATTACTTCATGGTTTAAGTTAAAATTGCATTGTTGTTATTTTGTAACGTTTGACATATTGTCACGTTGAATGGGAGGTAAAAACAAGCACATTCATATTCTATAGCTATCCTGCATTAATGAACAGACTTTATACCCCAGGACATCCTAACACGCGTTTAAAACCATAGCTAGACACAAGCTAGTAAAATTAGGATTTGTTAATCATCAATCCAAATCTCATACTCACTCTTGTTGAACGCCAATATCAACTTGTAATGTAGTTACAATCATATGCTAATAAGCAAAAAGTCTTTGTAAAAAAAGTTCCCGTTAAACAGTTACATCCCTAAACCCCGGGACATTTAAAAGCCATGTCCCGGGCCATCTGGCGGCACTAGTCGGTACTTCCATTAATTTGATTGCCGCCAGTTATTGACGCTACGTCTACACCTGCCGCCTTGGACGCGAGTGGGAGAAGTCGGTAGACTTAGAGTCGGTCTGAGTCGGTTGAGTCGGTTGAGTCGGTCCAATCGGTAACAGACAACTTTGTTTTACATTCTAATCTAGCAAATTGCGTCGCGTAAGTAAAGGTAAGTACATATCGGTTATAACATGACAATTAAATAAAGTGGCTAATTTTCGTTGTGGACATAATCTAAGTTATGGTCGGTCCATAGTCTTAGGTTACAAATGATGGATTGTTATAAAATATCGACAGTAATTAGAATAGTCCTGTAACATTTTGTCTTACCTGGAAATAGCACCCAGGACTATTTGGTAGCATATATTATTGTTCGAACACAATACAGATTCTACAATGTATAACAAATAGAGACACAATTAAAAGGGTGCTACTTTTCTTTACAAGTATTAAATTTGATTTAACTATTTCTGTATAAGTATGAGATAGGTGAAATTTTGACAGTAGCTTACAATCAGTAATCAATTTGCAAGGCAGATAAGTTACATACCACTTATTCATAAGCCACAAAACTCTCTAATGTGTATCCACCTCATCGATATCACTACCTTCGCCGTTGTCAAAGGGATTATTACGAGAAAGTTTGTTACAATTGTCTATTATATACAAAAAGGTTTTATATTCAAATTATATTATATCACGAGTACTGAGGGACGCTCGTCTGATTTTATTCTATAAAGTTTCACTCACAAAGGTATAGTTATTACGTTTGAATATTTAAGTAAGATTTATTTTGTTTAGTAACAAAGATTTTCTGTTTCCGTATTATTTTCTGTAATCAGTTTATGTTAATAGATAGAATGTAGCCTTTCTTTTACATGTAATGGTTTTAAGAGGTTTTGAAAATCATTAAGGATCCCATATGCACAAAGTATAACAGGAGATAGTACTAGCTAACCATGAACGGTTATGTCTGAGTGTAATAAAAATGAAAACAATAAGATTACCTTGCCGAGGCTATAGACGAATTTCATCTTAACCGGTTCAACAGTGAACTCGTGTAATATTATAAAATTGCAGAGTTTGTTTGGTTGAACGCGCTAATCTCAGGAACTGCTGGTATGAATTGTCAGCTAAAGTTCTTGACCCCGGAATAAAGCTTCTCAAGCCTTAAAAGCATTCTACTATTGTCTTATACAAGTACGTTTATTTTACAAATAGTAAATCAATTTTACTCGTAATCACATCTCTTATCAACCGATTCAATTTCCCACCTTCAGGTACATTGGCTGAAGGCTGTATTACCGTGGTGGTTTTACAGTGTACTGAACCCGGGTACAACCGGGTGTACCCGGGTTACACCCGTGTGATGGGGTTATTAGATTTGTGACCCGGGTATGTGGGATGCTTTTAGCTTTGCCTTCAATGGGTTGTGGGGAATTAATGGTAATTTAATTTTGGGTTTAGTGGTAAAATAAGAGATTCCTTTGTTTTTTTTTAAGCATAATAACGCATTTTCTTGTTCATTTTATCCCCAAAAACAGATCCAACTTCATCTGGTATGTGTTGAGAAGACTTTTAAAAAATGTAAACAACACCAAGCATTAAACAAAATATGTAAATCTCACTGGTTAGTTTCGAGTGGGAATCGAACCTAGCACCATAGGCGTTGCATAGCGGTGTGGGCACCACCTTAACCAGTAAGCCACAGACATCTTATAAACAAGAAATAATTGATTTTTTTCTGTGAATAGGAATAGTTTTGAAAAAGCAGTCATTAACATACGTCAATACATTAAGGTGAATGAAAACACTTCGATACTAGATTGATTAAAATAAAAATAAAACTAATTTCGTAAATGTTAGGAATACTTTTACAGTTAAATATAAACATAAAATCAATCTCTGTTTCATCAATAGTAAAGCGAAACAGAAATAATGTATAATTTGTTACAGCATCGCGGATTTTATTCTCACTTCACTTGTAAACAAACTGTTTTATTTATTTAAATAAAGCGGACTCTGTACTAGGCAATCGCATTGTGGCTGACTATTTGCATGCTATTGATTTGCCACTAACGATGCAGACGATTAGAATCTTTATTCATAGTGTTGCTTGATTCAATATGCAATCAACGTTTGAATATAACTTAACTGAATTATTACAGGTTAATACTTAGCAACAATTTCGATAACTCTTTACTGTACTCTTTCATATTCTTCTTTTTTATTCTTAGGCTATACATAGGTACAAACAACTTGAACGATTCCGCTTCATTATAATAAATAAATTAATTAGGTTCTCTGGAAAGAATTGCAGGGCGCGACGGCGAAGGCTATTGCGCTTTGATGGCCAGATTGCTAAAACAATTAACTGAGAGTCCTCTGTAATTGGTCTACGTTCAGTTTGCTCTTTAAAATACATACTTGAGTTGAAGTTGTTTGGCGACAACTGTTCCTCTTAAATTGTCCGTGGAAAACCATGTCTGAAATATTTTCGTCTTTTTGGTACCAACCAGTATCAGTTTCACTCCCGCCGTGAGTATAGTCCTAAAGTGATCTGCAAATACTTTGCCTCATGAGAACGTGTCCTTACTAAATACTTTTCAGCTAAACAATTCGGTATTGTTTATATTCATTAGTACTAACCTCATTGAAAGCAATCAATTGATGAGTTACATTTAGAATGTTTTAGAACAGGCGCCATTCACAGTTATTTTTATGTTTTGAAAGTTAAAACGGTCAAGGTGTTACGATGTTTGTTATTGAATAGTTGTACTAAGAATGATTCTTGAAGATTACAAACATATAAAAGTGTATGAAAAGCGTGAATGAATCAAGTTTCGAATTCGTCTAAAATTTAATTTTAGGAAGTGCGAAGTAACGGCACCTACTGATTATTTCTTTAAATGTTTTTACTTAAATCTTAATGACTTGCCTAAACAACACACCGTCAATGGTCCAGCGCCAGACGTTACACTCTTTACGCTAGCTGTGTTTTTGTCGCGTTCGGCGAAGTGTCAAACCTTTCAAAGGTTTGGCAGGTCTACTCTGATAAGCTTCATTGAGTGCGATTGCAGCGTCGAACTCATTATGGTTCTCTATCGTACAGGTTGTACACACATAGGTACGCACATTTGGACGGTAAAGAAATCTAAAATACTCACTTTTAATGTGAAATAAACTACTCATTTTACACAGCTTCAAAGCTACCGCTTCAACTTAACTACTGTTACAATGCCTTTATTGAAAACCAATGGATATTAGCTGCAACAGTTAAACTGTTTTTTTGGGTTCAAACCCTTCGTCCAATAGTTTCCAATCGAACGAGCTGGTACAAGTTTGAGTGCAAAAGTTCAATGAACTAAAAAGTGCATCGATGCAATTTTGTCGTTCAATCCTCTGCTCCCTGGCTCCCGTGGTACACTGGCACATGGGTCCCATGAGAGTGCGACGTTTTTGTACGGATACAATATAAAATAAGTTATTGTTATGTTGTAGATTGTACGGAGATTTTGCCTTTGTATTGAGGCTGCAAAAAGACATATTTCTATTTAATTGAGTGAATCTGACTATCGCTTTGCATTGCACAGCCTTTTGAGCTTTTGAAGGGCAAAGTATGGTTGGTTCGCATTTGTGATTTACGAAATACATAATAATATAACTAGTTACTTTCTTCAGGGTTCGTTTTACTTTGTGCAACAAAGGATAATTGCTTAGTGGCAAAGTCGTCTTCTAAAAGTCAGTTCACCTGATTGATATTAATGTTATTAAACAGTATTCCTCAAAGAAAGTCTCATATGTACAATTTTGACGTAAAAATTGGTTCAATCTTTTAACAAAACACCAATATTTCCGTTCACCTTTAAAACAGACACAAACAGGCACCAATATATGTCGTCGATACAAAACAGTGCGGATTGTGAGGCTTACCGGCTGTAAGGTAATGCAATCCGGGAAGCGAGCCTGTAGCTGTGTGTGTGTGTGTGTGTGTGTGTGATGAAGGAACAAGGATATTGGCAGAGATGGTGGAATTATGTATTGCTTTTTCTTATTATATTTCTGATATACTTTGAATTATGTACCAACTTGGGAAAATTAGAAAAAACGGGGCTTTTTTTGTTGCAAATTTGTGCCACAAAATATTTTTGAGTGAAATTGATTATTGAGTGTATTGATTGTTACATGCGCAGCAATTAAACAGTTATGTTGCCCTAAAATAACGACATTTTCGATGGAAAAGTAGCTCTGTATTAACACTAAATTGCTGAACCAATTTTAATATCCAAGGCTTTTCTCGGAAGTCTAGAATCATTTTGAATGGAAGCACAGCCGCCTTAAACGCCCACTAAAAGCTCCCCATAATATATTTTCTAAATCAATCATAAACCATCACAAGAGCGTGCTAATGTAACAGACAGACGCACACACAGACACACAAAACTTTACCGGTCGGTAACACCCTCGGTTTTTTGCGCGGCTGTCGGCGTTAGCCAAGTATGAATAAAATGCACTGTCGTTACACGGGCCCTCCGCGAGGCCTTGCGAGGCACGCAGAACAAACACGCGCTGAATAACAAGTATTTAGCGTGAAACTGCTCGTTTTGTATTTGATAGGTATGTTATATTGATGTGATGAGACGACAGACTGATAATGCGTTGAAGTATTTCTTTAGCTTGGACAATTGGTGCTCAGCTGGTGACAGATTCTATATACAATTGTACAGCTTATTTATTCTGCGGTATGGCTTTAAATCATATAACGTGTTGGTAGTATTTTAAGCGCCTCTTATACGAATGCAATACAAAGCCTTCTAGTTTATGTTTTACCTTTGTTGTAAACCTAATGAAAAGTCATTGAATTGTTATTAAAATCTGTAACTGTAATTTTCTTGACAACTTATGCTTCACTTTAAGTAGAGTCTGATTTAATTGCTAGCTATCTACTATCAATTTCACTTCCATCCCATTTTAGTCCCCATAGACATTGTTAAATCATTACACAATCTAGCCGTACAAGAAATAAAAAATCTATGCAAAAGTACTTAAACAACGAACTTACAACTTTGAAAGTTAAAACCAATCACTTCTTAACAAAAAGAAAATATCTTTAATATATTCCGAGTCTCGGGGGTGAAGGTACCCCTGCCCTCAGGGGGTGGCTCGAACAAAATTAGTGTACACTGTAGAAGGTGATTTTAAAACTACTTGCCGTTAAATAAGTTTAGTAGTTTGGTTTTTATTTAAAAGAGAGTGGAATACAAATGAGAATGTATTATGTATGAGGCAAATGGCTGCCGGCGCTCCGTTGTGCCGTTTTACACTGTTTTCAAGCGCTGTGCTGTATTATAAGTTTACACCTTTATTTTTAAGTTTGAAGAAAGATTCAGTATTACACCACAGAATATAATAAAGTACTGACTGATATATTTGTCAGCAGTGCCTGATGAAATTGGAGGATGAGATTCATTTCAACCATTTTTAGGTGTCATAAAGTGTTTAAACTCGTGTATTTGAGGTTTATTCCCTGTAAATTAAGCTATTAACAGAAAAATAATTGTTGAATTATTCTCTTAAGTCTTAACAGCAAATCTTGTCAATAAAAAATCCTATCAACATTTTATTTGATATGCGAAAATCGTAAAGCCCTCCAATTGTACAACACTACTAAAATATTTCAAAGTATTCAATTATCGCATTGCAAGTTTATTACTCACCAAGTCTACAACTAATAAACAGCACAACATAAAAAACCTACTACTAGACAACAAACTATCCCTGTGTCTAGTGTCCAACTGTCGTTGTGTCTACGTGTCGTTGTGTCGTACTCTCGGACACAAGTCGTGAGCAACTCAATGGACTTGTTATGAGCACGTGTCGAGGGATTGCTTTGTTTGCGGACATTGACACAGATGTCGCCACTGTACACCACCATGTTTACCTCACTGACTAGGGGCGTAGTTGGCAATGAGTATTACTGAGAATTTGTAGCAATAGATTTGGTTACCTGTATCGAAATTGTGATGCAAATTCATAGTGATACATGTTCGATAATTAGTGTGTCTTATTTTAAATTATAGTAGGTACTAGCAGCCTATCCCAGCTTCGCCGATATTAGCCTTTACAAATTAAACGCTTATCTTCTTCGAAAATCTCTATTTATTGATAAGAGCCTGATGAAAATCCGGTCAGCAGGTTTTCTGGTTATCATGAACAGACAGAGGAGCGGCGAGGGGACTTGACTTTTTTATATGTGGAGTGGCGATTTTCCATTGTGAAATTTGTACTAAAATTTGATTTATTTCGCGCCTTTTAACAGCAATGCAATACTATCCCAAAAAAATGCCAAATATTGAATGGTTAGTGTACGAATTTCGGTGTGGATCAAATAATCTGTCAAAATTATCATCATAAATATTCCACTATTCTTTATATATTTTCACAAACAAGCAATCAGTAATACAGAGTGGTATATAAATAACTGTTCAGTGTGTGAACTATTGCACTAGGGGTAATTGCGATGTGGTCGCCGCGAGACCGCACCCGCGTGCTACGCCTCTCTGTGATCGTGTGTGTTCAGTATGTTGTATGTGTAGGAAATTATTTGTTTTAACTATAGATTTCATAGTATTGTATATCTAATATATAAAATTCTCGCGTCACAGTTTTCGTGGCCATTCTCCTCCGAAACGGCTTAACCGATGCTCATGAAATTTTGTGAGCATATTGAGTAAGAATGAGAATCGGCCAACATCTATTTTTTAATACGTCATAATTAAAAGAAAATTATATGGCAATACAACGTTAGCCGAGTTTAGCTAGTAATTTTTATATATTTCGGGGCCTGGCCGGTAGAAGTCCGTATTAACGTAGGTATGGTTGAACAAGATAGCAAATTGTGATTTATACAAAGGAATTATCAAAAAACTGTAGTATTTCAAATATATTTACTACAACTTGCGATAAAATAAACTCATCTTTTTTCTTCTATCAAAGTGAAAATATTGTCTGACAAATATTTTTCATATGAGTTTTCTTTATTAATTAAACCATCTTAAGTTTATACTCACATCCTCATAACCCACAAGAAACTAAAATTGTATGTAAGAAACTAAATAACGCTTGTGTTTTTTTCTCAAACTAACAGCCTTCCAAAAGCTATATTATGCTGAACTGGACTTGTAAAAGCCAATTTAATATATCCACAGTTTGCGTGGACGGAATGTGTCACTCAGTTCCCAAGGGATATTGTCTAACAAGGCGTTAAAATGAAAAATTACTCAGTATTACTTTTCCACGTAAAGCTTCATTTTGGTTAGTGTTCCTTACATGGTTTTTTATGAGGACAAGTATTTCAATGAGACTTTTTATGAGGCACATACATACTCTTAAAAAACGAGTACCTATTTAATTAAAACATGTCTAATTATTTTCTTCTTCATTTTATAGAATAAAATGTTATAAATAATAAGGCTACTCAATGGAAACGTATAGCTTCAATTCTTGCGTTGGGTAACCTATTAAAATTCATTTGAAGGCACCGAGGATACAAAATTAACGGCCAGTTTCTTCATACATAACATATGTATCTAAAATAACAGTAAAACCCATTGACTTCTATTTCACATTTATTTCAATTTGTGAGGAAGAAAATTTGTTATTTTTAATTTTCCCCTAAACTTAGACTGTTACTTTTGATGGAGAAACTGGCCGGTAGTAAAAACAAAAAATTGCACTTCTAATATTAAAACTAAAAAATCCTTTCGGCACAGAAATGCCTTAATCGTAAAAAGTCTCCACACGTCTTTAATAATGTCATAAAACTCTCTCTCTTTATAATTATAAAACTGCAGTGGGCCTTGACCAGCTGCACGTTACATCCCTCGCCCCCAGCCGCCGCCATTTTCCGTCTGGCCCCGAAATAGTCCCCGTCTACCCTGAACTTGCATCGAGCGGGCCGCGCTATCTATAGCCTATTGGATTTTTATTAACAATACCGGCGAGACTTTGTATGTATGTATGAATATGTATGGTCTGTTTACGCTCTTGAATATTATTATGTGTGTTTTGGTAGGTTGTAATAGTAATTGTGGCTGTGTATGAATTTGTATGAAGCGAAATAAATAGGGTAGTGAAAGAATGAAGAGTATTGTCTATGTGACCATGTTTTTAAAGATACGTTTCGTACAGATCTATATACCGACATTTGGCAGTGGGTTAAGAATTTTTTGTTGTTTTCTCTCCATAAAAACCTTGTCGGCGCCTTAAAGACAATTTTACAAATTTAATATAAGTCAAATTGGTTCAGACATGATTGAGTTTTGGTGATTCATCATTGTCGATAGAAGAATTATCTTTGGCATATTATTATTGAATTATTGTTAACCATATAAATAAACTACAATGCCAATTACTCCCCCTTATAATAATAAGGTCTTGCGTTATTTGAGTCCCACATTAATATAACAATATCAGTTACACATAATATCAACACAATAATATTTCATTTTCATAAACTCTTTCCACCCTCAATCACAGACACACGCCAATTAGCGCTACTATCACCCCTTAGCACTCCTTTGCACCCCGTTGCACCCCATAACACCCCGTATCACCCGGCACAGTTCGCGTGACCGACGCTATAAACATTACCATATCCATCGCTGGCTGTACTGCACAAGCTTATTAATGGCTTCGATATCAGCCTGCAATGAAAATTACAGGTAACTTAAAATATTATTATTGCAACGTTTAAGGCGTGATAGGGTTGGTGCACATTGGAGCACCTACTTTTTATATCACTTTGTCAAATTTCTAGTAATCTTAATTTGTGCTCTCAAAGCGTTCTCAATGAATTTTCTGAGTAAGTAACAGGTATCTTCGAGCTTTAAACAGCATAACTCTAGTTTTTTTGTCAGATGATCATTAATCAGATGTAATTTCTACCTTGGGTTTAATGTTAATTAGTTTAAAAAACGCGAGAATCTCGTACCATTTTCAGAGCTATTAAATGTGGATCACAATATTGGTGACCTCTAGCAAACGAGCGAACAATAGCAATTTTAATCATTGCGTGTTTATCACTTTTATCATTAGCCTCACGCACCATTAAACAACATAACATGCATGATTATTTTTTGTAGCTTTTTTCGCTCACGTTCGCGCTGTATTCGGACTGCTCTAATGTTTATCACCCTTTACTAGTTTCCGTATGAAACAGCAATGAAAATTGCAAGCGAAGTTAAAATACTATTATGACACTATTTAAGACATGTTTAGAAGTATATTTTATTTTGTAAGTTTTATATAATGGTACTGTTATTTATTAAAATGTACTACAGTTATAGTTTAGGAAAATTGTTGAATAAATTGTAGTACGAGTAGTTTATTCTTTGCGCTCATTTTAAATTGTATACGGTAGACTATTGTTTTCAAAAGTTTATTTCTATTTATTGTATTTTTTAAGGTTTTGCATCGTGACTGGGCATATTGTATCGTTCAGTCTTGGATTTAATTTAGTATTCTGGTGTTTGGCTGCAACTTTAGTAAGTATGTTAAATTTTACTGTATACTGTTTACTCGAGCTGTAAAAAAAACATGATAAATAAATACAATATATTCCAGGATTAGCAGACACGGCCAATCACGAAGAAGGCTTTTAAAATAAATACTATTCTAAAACTTAAGATAAAATCTGTGACATCACATTTTTTCAAAACAAAACAGTCGCATAATTAAATATTAGATTTTAATAAAAGAAGATGTGTGATGTCAACAGCAATATCAGCAATCATAAAATAAGGCAGTAAATATGAGAGGCAAGCCGCTGCGACAGTCGACGGCTTAAGCCCGATATTAATTAATATTGATACGATCTAAGCCGTACAAACGGAAGCACCGCGCCGTGCGGACTTACCGCAGATGTAGAGCACGCTAGATACAGCCTCCTTGCTGTATTAACACGCTTTTATTAGCTTCTGATGTATGTATATTGTAACAGATACGTTGAACGTGATTATAATTTTTTTAAATAAATATTTTCGTTGGACAGCTCACACACGGACATTTGATTCTGAGGTTCGGTTTTGATGTTCGATAAAAATTGTCACACCGAACGTGCTGAACCAAATATGACATGTGTGTAGCAAGCCTAGTAATAATAATTAAAAACCAATTTAATTCTATTGTATTGAGCTCCTTTTACTGTGCGTCTGTCAACGCCAACATTCTCGACGTAAAATAATACGTGATCAAACCAATTTGTTACCTTATCTTGGTGTGGGGTATTTAAGTGAAGGTTGCGGCATCCAGGGTACTGTATATCTGCGGTACTTACGAGTACCTATGTAGTGCAACGTGGCAATTTACTGGTCCGATGACGACGGTTAATTAAATATATTTCTTGTTTCCATTCACGGTGTCGCGCTTTTGATAGGGTTTTTAGAAACGTTTGAGAGAAGGGTTTTTTGTTTGTGTATTTCCTGAAAAAAAAAAGAAATGTACGGCTTTTAAAATATATTCTTTGGAGTTAAATATTATTATTTGGCATACAATTTTGCAGGGAGAACAAAGCTGTCGTACTTTCGAATTTTGGAAAGCACGTTTTAGATTAGTCCGAATTATTATACTATTGATCCAACAACAGCAATTTAAAAAGAAAACTACTCTTCACCTGTTTTTGACGCAAGTCAACTACTGTAACAAAGAGTTGAAACTTTTAGCAAAGAAAAAATATATATATAATACTTATACTTTTTTTATATTGAACATTCTTTACATAACTGAATGGATGTTCTTAAAATCTTATCTTAGGGTTTTGTAAAAAGATCTGAATATTATAGCATTCTTAGAACTCCAATAAAATTATTTCTTAAAACTACTTGAACATAAATCTCTCTGGTACCTCAGTCAGCGATCACTAATTGGTGTAAGATGATAGCCACGCACAATTAGCGCTGACTGTGACGTCACTGTCCGCGCTGACGGGCAGGTGACGTCAGCAACACGGACCACCCGCTCTTGATACTTTCAATGTGATTAGTCAGGGATAGTTTTGATCGTTATATTAGGCTTAGGTTTGCAAATTAGAGTATTATGACAGAGTAAAGTTGAAAGGATAAGGTAGTATGAAATAGTAAAATGATTTAATGCGTAAGTTTAAGTGGTAACTTGTTGTCATGGGTTTGATTCCCAAAAAAACAATTGTGAAAACTTCAGATAGTGTTTGCTAGCCTGTATTTATTTGTTTATGGAATGAGTCAATGGTGTAATGGTTACGATGATATCACTGCATCAGGAGTCGTAGGTTCCTAGCTCACACTTCTCAAAATGAGTTGTGTTGTGTTTTCTCTAAAAACTTATTTGCGGTCTTATCTTATATTGTGTATGTTATGTTGTCCTTGAATGTTTTAAAATCTTCCTTTCATTGACTATTTTCCGCGTGGTAATTGTCTTTAATTACACAAGAACACACTGTTTGCGCAATTTTCAGCAAAATTCAATAAAGACTAACCATATAAACTCGCAAAACACAGTAACCTAATACACAAAACAGTTCTTTGAACTCACATTTCGTCACAACCTCAAAATCTAATTTCTCACTTAAATCCTTTTTGAAGTCCCCTACTTTTGTCAGTCGACTCTATTTGCAAGAAAATGAGTTCGAAATGAATTTGACTCGGCGAGAGAATGATGAGTGCCTACAGCTATTTAATTACGAGCGAGCTCTCCTCTAAGACGTTTTATAATGTACTTTAATGTAACAATGTGACGTCATTTTACGACTTTATTTAGCCTTTTTGAATGAGAAGTTGGTAGTTAATTGTTTGTTTCATGAATTATGTTCTGATTTTTATTTTTGAAAGAACATTGGCTAGTGTAACTTTTTTGTTTACGTACGTGACGTTCTGTTAGTGTTTGAGTTCTGCATGAAGCTTTTTCCTAGATTTGAATGTTTGTGAAGTTTAATATATTTTTCTGGTTCGCAGTTTTGGGGTTAACAATATTATACGACTAGCAACAGATCACAATGTCTCACGTTCGATACCCGAACCAGGCAAAGTATCATTGAGTCTTTCAATAATTAATGTAGTTTGATGTCTTTCTTTAATATATTATAACAATACAGAGCTTGGTTATATGCCCAGTATACGGCAACAAGCTTTTATCCCCGTACTCTAAAATTGACTTATCCTAATTACTATTTTATTTTACTAAAAAAGCCTATATCTTCAATAAATTTTTCAACAAAAGTAAATTTTCAACTCAATCAGAATTAACTCAATATTGATGACAAAAGTTTCATTCATTTGTGTAAGGGTTTGTTATTGACGTGGAAATATGGCGTTCTTCCTGTCTCGGTGATGGAGCGTCCACTCTCACCCCGGCAGCCGATGAGCCCCGGATGTAAGGGCTGCGAAGTAGTCGATACGATTAGAAGTATAGATAAAATAAGAATCGTATTTTTTTGTTTTACTATTTATTTATTTTTCATGCACTTTTTTTTCTGAGTTTATTTTATTTTTTGTTGATTGGACTTTAAAATGTATTGACTAGAAATGTACCTTCGAAAGGTGATTCCATTGTGGAACTTTTTATTTTAACTATTGTGGACTGTAAATCGTTTTTTAAGCATGATCGATGGGAACTTAAAATAAATCATATACTTAATACTAACCTTTATTTGGTCACAACTTTATAATCGCTTTATATTAGCATGAGATTTACTCTTTAAGATAACTTTCTATTTAATAACTAGATACATAAAATAACTCAATGTTTTACTCAATAAACCACTACTCTCAACCATTAAAAACAACCCATTACCCAGTAAATTCATTGCCTGCAACAAACAGAACTTAATTTGCAACCAGTCGATGGACAGTCATCGATAGTCATTTGTCGCGCGACACAAGCGACACAGCGACACAGGCAACAAGGCGACGCGACAAAAACGCCCATCAATCCACCGAGTCATTAACCCATAAAAGCTTTAATGTCCGCAAATGGTCTCGATTCCATTTGTATTCGAGATTTGGGATAATGGTAGGGGTAAGTTATAGGCTTATGTTTTTGTGATACAAATTATGGATATGTTGTAGCAAGTGTGCAACCTGCGCCGAAACGTTAGGCATTTTAAGGTAAAATGCGTGTTCGCGTTAATTCCCGTATTCTATTGTACATTAAACATGCCACGCGAGAGTTTAAAAGTTAAGAATTTAGCTTTTACGACATTACGGATTTGAGTTTATACTCAGAATCCGTACTTCTCTCGTGAATATTATTACTGCGAAAATAGTTTTTTCTGTCGAGTCTTCTTTGATATTTAAAAGCTGTTTGTCGAGCTATTTTTTTTCGAAGAAATTGTTAACACGGGCAAAGCTGCGTCATGCAAAAATTTGTTAAATAGAATCTTTAGCTGCAACAAGCGTAGTAAATACAAAATTAATTTGACTAAATAGAATTACAGTGTGCAAAATGTGAAATTTAAACCAATGGAACAACAATTGACCAAATGCTCTACATGTTCTTCAAAAACTCAAAAATAACTATACCGGATGTAAGTACACCCATATTTTTATCCCAACAGCTCAAAAATATCCGGGTGCTATCCCTTTACAGAAATAATCCGTCCATTGTGTCACAACACACAACGGAAAGGGTCAGGTGGTCTTCAATAGAAACCTCTTCGATACGAGTTAAGTATCGTATTGTACGAGACTAATGCCGATACTCTGAAATGTCGACACGTGTTTATTGACAACGTGTAAGAATATGTGTGTTTGTTTACCGAGTTTAAAGAAGAGGAAGTTCTCAAACCGACTGGTATTTTCTTGAATGATCTAGGTATGGCAACTGCCGGTATCAATAATTGTAATGATTTTTGTATGTAATTTTCCCTTTGGCCGTGTATGATACCAGAGTTTGGTAACCAGTATCATTTATCATTCAATTTCTTTCATCTGAGTAAAAGCCATCAGATCGCATTCTGTACCGACGCTTATTGTAAACCCTCGCTTTATTGAAATCATACATGGAAATAGTTCAACACTAATTTCGTTTTCATTAAGGTATTTTCGTATGATACTGGTTACCAAACTCTGGTATCATACACGGCGGAAGGAGTAATTTTATGTGCCCATTAAGTTACTGTCAAACAACCGTGTATCATAAATTCGAGCCTTACGCAATACAAATATTGTTATGCGCACATAAGTCTATTTTTTCTATGTGACTAATATGTACGAATATAACGTATGCATTGACACATTATATACAAAGTTACGATGCTTACTGCCAAGTTTAGTTGAGATGAGCAAACTGCTAAACTATTAAGGGAAGTACTACTGCTGTATGTTCATAAAATTGATGTTTGCTCAAACAAATATTTACGTGAACGGAGCCACGTGGAAGCATGTAATGTACCTTTCAAATTGTCATCATGCATTTACAGAACACACATTAACTCCGACGTACAGACAGCACGAAACACTCACTTATTCATGAAACGCCGCGTATTTGTCCCGCGTAGAGCCGTTCTCGCCTCGACTCGAGCCTCGCGCAGTCGAGTCTCGAGTCCATTGTCCGAAGACTCGAGCAAGTTTGACGCGTAACTTTATGAGGCGTAAATCTAAACAATTATCAAGATTGTGGTGTTTTAATTTGTTGGTTTTGAGTGTATTGAATACAGATGTTGATGCAATAAATTAAAGCAAATGTGTTGCGTATTTTGCTTTCCATTATTACACAATGTATTTCGACGCATAACATACTTACATGTCCATTTTATTTGGTTAGGTGGCTTTAAAACGCTTCTTTGTCTGTTGTTTTGTTATTTCAATACCAACAAATTTCTTTGAACTGCTATCAGCCATTAGCCATTGTTTTTATATTTGCTCTGTATCGATTCCTCTTCATTTTAGTCACTTGGAAAAGCTTCTACAATACATCTCGCTTGAATTTTTACACGTTTTTGATTGATTATTACAATTTACTAAGTGCCTATTTTTCCCCGTTATCCCAAATTTTACCAATCCGCTCTAACATCCTCCATAAAATATTATATTTCCTTCCATAGTAAGTACTTACTGTCATAATATTTATAAGATATTTCTCACAAAAGGCTAGGTAAAATGTATGGAACGTAACGTCCTAATAAATTCACATTCCTTCCTTGAATACATTTCGTTATGCTCACCGCTTGAGAGGTCTTATTATATGAAAGATATTTTGAAGGACAATGACGATAAAGTTAGAAAATATTCCTTATTATTGTACCATTTATGAATTAACTTGACTGTCGCTTTACCACTCAAGAGTGGTATTAAACTGCTCTAGTTCCGGGTTCGGTTCTCTGGCCAGAAAGGGGGTATTTTTTTCTAGTTTTTTGCAATTTTGTAAGAATATTTTCAATATTTGTGTAGAGTTTAGTGACGAATAAAGATTCGTCTGTACCTACAGAAGGCTAGTTATCTTGGAAATTGTTATGTTTATGGTAGTAACTACAATCATAAACTTTACGTAATGGTTGCGACGTGCTACGTAAATTGGAGAACAGCAACCAAGTATTAGACATATTTCACGAATAACCGTGACGCTCAGCAGAAACGTCGTAAGCGACACACATTAAAAACTGGTCTTACCAAAACACTGTTATCTTATTTTGCTTAAAAACTTAATTAAGACTGACAAAACCTTAATAACAAAAGGCACAACTTGAAAAGATATTTTTGCCAACAATATAGAAGTAGGTAAACGAATTAGCCTTCATCTTGACGTGGCTCGTTGAATTATTCAGTCCGTCAATGTGACGTGAGGGGCAGAGCTGCCGTGATTTTTATCCGACAGTGGTTAATGTGAAGAGGGTAGCTACCCTGTGCCCCCCTAGGGGTCCATGTGTCCAATGTCCGTGGTATTGGGGTCACTCTCACAATGTATTTGTCATTTTATATTAATATGTGTGACAGCTGCTGTCAAGCGTTTGATGTGAGCCGGGAAATTGTGGGCAGTCTTTTCTGTAGTCGTAATTAGAGATAGGACGAGTAAGTCTTTAATTATGAAGGTACTGTTTCAGTTTATATATTTTTTTATTTTAGTTGCTCATGTTTGTCTGTCGGTCAGTTATTTTATGTTACAGTTATATTGCTATTTCTTAACGACTTAATTAAATTTGAATTTGATTATATTTAATAAGGAAATTCTTGAAGAGTCTTATTTAAACAGAGGCTAATTACACGTGACTCGTGAGCATAGTCGCGTGGGATAGTTAGTATCTAAACGAGTAGTAAAGGTGTATTTATATTTCCTTGGTATGTCTCTAGTTCTTTGTAAAAGAAGGCAAAGACCTTATCATTTTATTGTTGCACATTTTCAAACGATCTTACTGAGAATTTCCCCGCTCATATTTCCTTGTAGATTCTTTGAAGATTGCATTACACCAAGATTTCACGGAACTTGACTTTCTTTAGTACAAGAAAATGTCAACAATATAAAAAGGCTTCCCAGTAAAAATAGAATTCTAATCCTGAAATGTGTATGACATAATCTTTGAAATACTTAGACTATTTTAAGAATTATATCATCGAAGCGATCGTTATTGTTATCATTCCTTTTATTTGAAACTATCGCAATTTTCTTTAACCAGTCTTTACTAAATAAATATCCATTTTCCAATAAAAAGCCTTCTAAAACCGGACAGGTTTACAAACTGACACATCTATATTTGAAAGGCTATTAAAAACATGGCCACTGTGTACACCAATGACACGGGTCACACGGGGTGCTTCCCTCCAAATATAAACATTCGACGTTTGTTTGTAAACCCTCCCGTGTGGATCGAGTTAGTGACGTACCACGAAACATTAGGACAAACGATTCTTCCATCTATCAAACGATACATTGCGCGTTTTTTATGACGGGTTCTAACAACTGTCGGTTCTAACAAAGTAATGGATGTAGAATTTGGGTATACGGTCGTGTTTTTGTTACACGATTTGAAGTAAATATTGGTTTAATATTGTTGGCTTGTAAATAGAATCGTTAGGGACGGGGGGTAGGCAGCAACGGTCGTTTGTGTAAGTATTAATAACTTTGAATGGTATTGCCAAGGTTTGTTTTGTGCGTATAATCTGTATTAATATAATTGCTATATCTGCTTGAGTGCCTTGTATCTGCCCAACAATGACAGCCTTTTGTAATGTAGAGTGATTAAGTGAGATTTGCCAGGCGATATCGATTTAGATTTCGAAATACTTAGATACCTATACACAAAAAATAGCTATGAAGGTGCGTTGTTGTCTACGAGGTCCCAAGTTTGTATTCTGCGTCACACAAAATGCCATTTATTTATCACAACAAAAATAGTATTGTAGTTAATAAATGGAGCTACTCTCATGCTGTACACGTCATTACTAAAACAAGCCAGTAAAAACGAAAATTTCAACCTAACCCACAGAGCAGCTTACCTTTTTTTACAAAAATTAATCTCTGAAGCCAACTCAAAATGACAGGCCAACAAAACACAGCGAGCATCGTTTGTAAGCATCACGCTGCCCCGCGGCGTCGTCCGTCCTCTTGTACTCATACTACATGTAGCCAGCCGTAGCCCGTCGTAGCGCATCGTAGGCGGTCGTAGCCCGTCGTAGCCGGTCGTAGCCAGTTGTACCGCCCCCGGCGACACGTCCAATTTGCGTCCGCCTTTATGTCCCTACCTTTATTGTGTAATCACAACATTGTAACAAAAAAACAGAACTTTGTAAGCCATTTTTTGGTTACTTTTGGCTGGTTTTAATGCTATTATGGCACTCGGTCATTATATTGTTGAGGTATAATGACTGAGTGCCTGTTTAGTTCAACTTATTTTGTGATTTAAAGTTTTACTGCTTTTTTTATTAAGATATGAATGATTGATATGAATTATGAAAGACAAGAATGGGAAGGCTTTTCTCTCGTTTATGCTGGCCCTAAGCGTGATCGTGTCAGGTCACTATCATATTACCTGTAAAATTACATTTTTATATGGAGAGTCCCTGATTTAATGCTTAGATATCTAGGTACATATTTATGTAAAAGACTGCGTATGTCCTGTAATGGCCGTCTTTGGGATAATATGATGCTACTATTGGAAAAGTCCTTTTCTCGAACTCACATGAGACTGTCTTCTTGATCTCCACTCGTTTGGTTCACGACAGTAAACTTTTCTAGCTACTGTACCGTGTCTTATAGATAGTTCTTACTACACTGCTGGTCTGAGCTAGTGCAACCAATAACGAGGGCATTTGTTTTTGAACTAGCCATGGGATCAATAGACTTTGCAATGTTGACCCTTACGATATGTTTGGAGTTAGATTGAGCTCTTTATAATAGGAAACATATAGACCTGGTTTACGAAAGATAAGATCTAATAACTGAGAAATTTTATTGCCTCGAAAAAAGCTGTAAACATAAATAAAAAGTCCAACAACACTAAACTAACGAAGTTTTAAGAGAACACTAAAAACGGCTCTGTTAGTTAGTCACGATTTTAAATAAACATAAAACTACAATTCATTTCGTGTAACTCATTAAATACATTGTAAGTAAACCATTTTGTACAAACACTTCGTTAAACGACAACAACGATCGTTAATAAAATACATTGTATCAACAACAACAACAACTTACTTTTCTCAAAAACGACACTCGGAAATGAGGCGGGCAAACATTTCCGCGATGAATCACACCGCCGCCGCCGTCCGATAGATGGCGTTATCTTAAATAATTACCGCGCGGTGCAAAGCCGCCTGTGTCCGGACAAAAATGCATTAATATTGCACCCCCGTGACGTATCACAGTTAGGGATGCTTTATTATTTATGACGATATAAATGCTGGAATTTTGTGAGTGAATAATTCGCGGGTTTAGTGAATGTGTTTTTGCGTTTCCTGCATTTTGTTGTTTGTACAATATTTTGAGCTGCATTTTGGGACTGGCTGCAGATATTTTATGTAATAGGAATAAACTTTATGTACGCTTTTCGTTGCTATTAATGCAAACATTTTATATGGACGACCTAGAACCAGGCTGTAGAATTCTATAAGAATGGTGTTTCTCCACTAGTAGACATCTTTTTACTATAACATAGAATCTATACCATGATTTAATAGAAATCATACCATGATTATTGCTGTACTAGTAGGCCAGGTCTCCTATCGGGGTGAGTGAGTGATATTTTAACAAGGTGTATATTAGTTTTTAAATTCCTACAAGAACTATTTACGAAATTCCCAGTCATCGTACTTTCTTCAAGTCACTAAGACGATCGTTATTTTTTTGTGTCGACACTTACAACAATAATATTCCACTTCAAAAGCCAGCCAATTCCTTTCTCCACACAATACAGTCTCCATCTCCCGGCGACAATCTCGCGCTGTTTAGACATACACTGCTTCACAACAGAGACGCTCAGAGCTCAGTACTGAGTGCACAGTGTGCAGTGTACAGCACACGTTTGCGCTCACACAATGAGTGCGCACTCAAAGCTGCGTGGCTCTCATTTAGCGCGTATGAGTTGAATGAGGTTTTGCGACTGTATTGTGGGGAATGAAGCAATGATATGTGTGAGATGAAAAGTTTCCTTAGAAGTCTAAAGCTTTAAGAAAATTGTATGATGTATATTTTTTTATTATTGTTATTTTATACAAGTTGACATGTGCAAGTAATTTAGAAAAATTACTTTGAAGTTTTTTAATGGAAAAAGTAGCTTCTTTTTGATGCTGGGTCTTCAAATATCAGTATGGTTCCAGATTTAGAGCCAAACACAGAGTTTTTTTTCCAAAAGTATAGCCTTATTGGGCTAAAAGATGATCATCATTTTATGTATGAGCAGTCCCGTGGTTTAGCTAGTTAGAATAGATTCAATACGGACGTGATAATGTATGTTTATATTTCAATTTATTACTGAAATATAATAAATAGGAAGTGTTTCATTGTATTTGTGGTTTGATAATGATGGAAGTTAATACAGTTGGATACAGTACAAATATTTGTATTGATGTGCCAATAATATACTGACAGTTTATTGTATCACGTGTGGTTTTGTGTATTACTGAAAATCAGAGGTACTTCCTGTATGAAACAATGGATTTTACAGTGTTCTGTTTGCTATTCAACATCGAAAATGGGAAGATAATTTAATTTTATCCCATTTGCATTTTGCAGTAAAATTAATAAAGTTAAGTTTAACCAATGAATAGATGTTGAAATCGGCCGTCAAAAAAATCATACCATTTAGAATAGACTTGTCTAACTGAAAATACGATAATAAGGTTTTACAAAACACTGAAGACTGCTGAAGGAATCCACTTCAGCCACAAAAATAGCTATAACTTTCATAAGAATGTATGAATATATTTAGACGAAGAGCTTTTTATTCTAGCCTTAAGGTGTGTACACATTCGACCAGTGTTTCTTCAACTTTTCTAGTCCGTGGACTTCCAGCAAACTAGGTACAATTTCAAGGACCTCCTCAATAAAGAAATTATTAGCCTTCTGATTGTACAGAAGTCAACGTTTAATTGTTTGCATTGATTCGCAGATAGATGATGGTTGTTCTGTACATCCGTAAAAAAAATGCATGTCGGTTAAAACCATCCATAAAAAAGCATTTCTTGTCTTTAAAAAGTAAAAGTAAACTCATGTCATGCGATAATAACCTACTAAGTAAATTCTTTTAACATTTTTAAAAGGAAGAAGCAAAAATACCAAAAGAAAATTCTAAATTAATAGCTCTCTTGCTGAATATATTTCGACAAGAGCTTCAAGTACAAATTGCTCTAATGTGTATTCCCCTTCATAAGTTTTGGACAAGTCGTGCCCTCGAGAAGTAGTTAGTAGACAAAGAAAACAATATTCATATTCCCCTGGGAGGGAGGGGGACGGCGCTACTCGTATCTTTGCGTCGTCAAACTGTGACGTAAGTGTGTCCTGTGTCGGCGAGTTTCTTTGATGTGTGTGATTGAGGGTGGAGAACGGATTTCTTGTTTTTGTTGTTTTTATCGTATTTTTGCAGATGTTTTCTTTTCTTTTGTTTAGGTTTGTAATATTGAAATATTGATTGAATTGTACGTTTTTTCCGTTGAGATATACTACATTGTGATGTATTTTGTTTTTGTACTTACATAAAAACTATACAACTATTAACCTAAAGTAACGTACTGAAAAACCGTTAAAGAAAGTACTTACTTATAAACGTTAAAAACTAAAAAAATGTTTATAGTCGGTATATAATTACATGTTTTATCACTAATCCAATCGTTTGTTCGTCATGTATGACTGTATTTAACTGTGTTAATGTATTTCTGAAATACTAGTAGAGTTATAAAATACTTATTTTGTTTTTTATTTGTTACAGGTAAGACAGACTATTTTAGAGAATGCGTGTGTTTCAAGGTCGTAAGTAACGTAATTTAAGAACCGATATCAGGTAAAAGCATTTGTACCACAACATCACACTATTAATGACTAACCATGATTTGTTTACTTCTACATAATGTACTAACAACTTAAAAACGTTTTTTTTCCATTCCAACTGTACTCATTATTTAGATAATTAACTATTCTTGTTTAAAAACCAAACAGTTATCCATACTTGTAGCACAACAGATTTACGCCCACCTTTATCGAAATCAAATTAAAAATACCCGCACAATATTACCATTCATTAGCCGCTAGATGGCGTTGTACAAAGCACATGATTGATGGCGGCCACGTCACGGGAATTTGATCAATTAGATGTTTTTTACTTTATTTCTATACGCAGATTGATGATGGACGAGAAATTTTAATTATTGTTCAGTTCTGCTTGTGGGGAAATGTTGAAACTTTGTAGGTCGAAGTTCGGTGGTCTGGTAATTATAAAGTTATTGGTTATTGGAATTTTTGTAGACTTGGAAAATGTAAAGTGATTAGGTTTGTCTGTCGTGTGGGTTTTTGGCGTAATTTATGTTCGTTCCTTAGATATCGTATAGTATCGCTAAATTCAACTCAAAAATTCGGCAGAGCCTAATCATACTTAAATTAAAATTAGACTGCTGCTTGTAAATTTCTTTTTTAGTATGAATAACTTTGTTTCTGTGTTCACTGTTTTGTGATTAATATCTTTAGAACATGTTTTCGTAAATGAATTAAATCATTTAAATCACCTTTGTTCTTAAACTAAAAGTCAGGTTATGGTGAATTTTAATATACATTATGTACCTATATATTAATAACGAACTAACTCCTAGCTCCAAGAAAACAATAACTTCCGTGAAATAGCTTTAGTTCTGAATATCATCTATCTCTCTCGGAGTTGGATTACAGTCTACATACAGACAGACAAACAAAATGTAACACACTACTAAATAAGTAAAAACTACTCGCGCTCCAATTAGTAGTTCATACAGTGGTGTAGACTACAGCGGTCGGCGACGACCCGGCCAATTTAAACTTTACACCTAATAACACACACCCTGTGTTACTGGAGTGCGTTCTAACAACATGCTGTATGTTGTTGTTGATGGAAGAAGTGATCAACAGTTGTTGGGGTTATACTATTAATGTTATTGAAAACATTCTTAATGTATAAAATGTCGACTTTTTTAAAGTATGCAATTTTTATTTGTAGTTTTTTTACTTATTTATAGGATGAATTATAATAAATAATAATAAATAAATAATAATCTTTATTTGTAAAAATATAAGTACAATACATATTTATACACATATTACATTTTGGACTTGGCACTAAAATATAGTATTACAATTATATCTCTGGGCCCCACACTAGGATTCCCTGTGTCGTGGCGAATTATGAAACTTAATCTGCTTTATATTTACGAAATAAAAATTGTGGCTTTATGATTAAAGTCTTAACCAATTCTAATGTAGTGGCCATAATCGGAACATTAGATTCGATCTTAGGAAAACCAAAGTAACTCAATAAAGTTTCTATTCTTTGCAATTCTAATCATTAATACACCAACATATTTAAAAAGGCATTCTCTTTTCTATAGCTCGAAAACTACAAACTAGTCTTCAAAAGGCTAGGAACTAATTTGAACCATCACTAACCTGCACTAAATCGATGAAGCAACATAAAAGCTAGATTAGCTTTCGAATTGGAAGGAGAAAAGTGCTTTCTTTCGAGAACGATGGTAACCCGTGCGTCGCAGCGCGTCCTAACTGCGTCCCGGCAGCGTGCCCGTGAGCTAGGGATGTAATATAAATGTATTAAGTTTCGGATTCGGATATGATTATTTGCGTATTTTTTTAACCTGCGTTAGTTTCTCACTGCTGGTTAAAAAGCCTATCTCGTAGCATTTTAAACCATTTGGTTGCTTGTTTTTTCTTGCTATCTATCTAGACATATTCTGTATCGTCGGTTTTTGACGACCGTCTTGAGACACAAATTTCTGGCAAAATTAATTTCTGCAGAGATTAATATTGCATTCGGTCTCTGCATACCTCAGGCGTGATATTATGTATTTACTTCGGATATAAAAATATTTTTGATTGATTTTGCATAGTTTCAATTAGTTTCGGATATGGATAAAAGATTTTAAAAGGTAACATAACCAACCTATTCTGCATGTATCGAATAGTAGGTACTTTTTTCGGATGTGCAATAGTTTCGGATACTTTTCCGGGGCTGTATAACATCCCTGGCATATGCATGCGAGTCACGTGCGCCGGCTGCGAGGGGGGTTAGACAATACGCCGCCGAATATCTCAAAGGATTATTTCCACGGATTCGCCTTTATTATCGTGTTGCTTTACGTATGTTACGTTTTTGTTTGTATTTCATTTATATAGTACTTTTAAGTTGGCGTAGTATGAGTAAATATTATATTTTGCGTTTGTAAGGCACTATATTTCTATGGTATATATGTGACTTTGTCTTTCTCTCTCTCTCTCTCTCTCTCTCTTCTACGCTATTTGTCTCATATTGTGGTGGGGTATAGCTAGGGCTATAGTAGGTATTTTACAAACAGAAACAATAATTCGTAAGTAGAGAGTAGGGTGCGATATTCAAAGTGCTCGTCACGTTTTTATTGCAATAGGTGTCGTGGGTTCGATTCCCGCACAGAACTTGACCACTATCAGTCTAATATAATTTATATTCGTTATATTTTGTATGTTTCTAAAGTTTTCGTGACAGATATACTTACATCCGTAAATATCTATTGACCCATTAAATTTCTTTAAAAAAACCATCAATTTATATAAACCTACCAATGAAAAAACCTTTCTCAAATCGTTTTAAAATACACTCAATTATCGAACAATAAGCGCACGATATTATTCTTTAATTTTACCCCACAGGGTATAAAAATACAAAGTAAAAAGAGGTATCAAATGGTTTATAATTCGAGGACACTACGGGAGGTAACGGGAGGGACTGAGGGACACCGCAGGGCGTCTCGAGCCCTTCAAGCCGCTCGTTCTAGCCGCTTTTATGCCCCTCCCTTCGTTTTACACCAACTAATTCTTGTTATACGAATAAATTTTCACGTTTCTGAGTGACCAACTGTTTTTGATTTGAGGGAATTTCTGGATTTAGCTGATTTATGCTATGGAAAAGAAAAAAATTGAATTTTTTCATACATTCTTCGTTCTCAAATAATTGAACTTTCGTTCACTTATTTCTTATTTTGGAGGACTTTTCTGAGTTCTCTAATGCGTGACTTTCCTTACATTTACTCTTTATAGGTTACAAGCTATAAAATACCCGTTTGGTAGGTTACAAGTTCTACCTAAATATTAATAAATTTATAGAACGAAGGATGATAGGAGAAAAGTTAATTCAGTATAAGAAGTCACGGAACAGACTTTAACTTGTATTTGACTTAAGCTAACTTGAAACTTGACATAGAGGTTTGTGAACTAATACTGCGGGTTCAAGTTTATAACTTACTTTTAACTTTCATTTCACTCAATTTTCCTATATCATTGAATGTACATCTAGTATAAGACTTAATCAATTTTAAGTTTACTTTATATGTATGATAACTAACAAACTGTAACATCCTGTAGTTTTATATATAGTTATTGCTCCTCTTTTGTAAGGCGTGGTGTAATGAACCAAAGTTTATTATTATGAATGCAGCTATTATCATACTCAGAAAGATATATTCAAATCCAACGGATGATTTGTAGCGTTTGAACTTTAAAACATTAAAAAATGACTTATAATTTACTTCTTATATTCACATTTCTATATCGCAACATATAGTTTATTAAATCTTTTAAAGATTAATAATTATATAACTTTCTTAGATAACGCTCATAAGAATTCCACTCACATCCTTTTCTAAACATCAAATTCAACAAAAACGTAATAGCCTGTTTTTGCTCCGAAAGTTTCAATTCTCCATCATGGCCACCCTAGTGTTTCATTATTCATGCATTCTCGTGGAAATTTATTACACGGAAGATTTCCACCGGAGACCGCTTTGTTTGAATAAAACTAATATAAACACAAAACTAAATAACAACATGACAAGCTTACTCTAGCTTTGAAGGAAAATTACGAAAATGCCTGAAAGGGAAACTTGCCTGGGAGGTTTTTGAGAAGTTATCTAGAAAAATGGTGCTTGAGTTAGTTCAAATTTCTTAGTCTCAAGGTCTCTGTTAATTTTGACTTTTGAAAGTACTCGTAAGTTACTCATTTATCGGAGAAAATTAGAATGAGTGCGTTACCTTACGATTTTCTCAGAATAACCATAAAGTACTCGCAAATATATTGTGTAAAAAAAACTCGGGGAAAAGCTCTCAATTTTACTACGAGAGATGATAACCATAGCATTTCGTTACCATCACGATCTCATAACGTAACCGTATCGGGTCGTTACCGTCAAGTTACACTGTTGTTACCGACGCGTCGCCGTGTCGTTACTGAGTCGTCTTCGTGTCGTTTCCGAGTCGTCCCCGTGTCGTTGGTGACTCGTTGCCGTGACGTTGTCGTGTTGTTACCGTGTCGTTGGTGACTCGTTGCCGTGACGTATCCGTAGTCGTCAAGTTTTAATAGCTTACGGCTCCGTGATTGTTTTGTAAGAGCGTTTGTGTTGATTTTATTGACGGAGTTTCTGTTCGAGGGTGAAGTTGTTCGGGGATGTTTGAGGGCGTGTTGCCAATATTGTGATTGAATATTGTATAGTCCTTGGTTTAACTTATCCATGAGACCATTTAAGGTATGCTATGTGGATCATATCGCTCCAGGTGTGATACTCAAGTCGGGCATTATTTTTACGTGTTTTCTTGTTAATCAATAACTCGTGTGACAATATGATTTTAAATAAATATTTGGTACCTGAAAGCTTATAGGAGCATAACAATCCTTTTCTCACCATATATCATCCTGTCAGTCCTTAGAAAACGAGCGTATTATTAAATAAAAAAATACATACAGTTGCTTTATCTCAGATAAGAAACAGAAAAGAAAACTAAAGTTTAAAGGTAAACAAATAAACTCCAAAACAAACACACACAAACCCAAATCTCATACACCCATAAATGCAAGCAGTGGTCATAATCACAGCACTCATCCATCATTCACCTCGTTCAACTCTTTGTGGATATTGGTCGTATTTCACCAGCCCGCCGCCCGCCTCCGCCTGCGAGACCATTATGCGCTGACCGTAAATCTGACGACCCCTTCCACTATCCACTTATAGGGGGTCGGTGATACGTCTCTTAAAGGGTTAAAGCGATGCACTATTTTAAAGATTTTTGTATTGATGCTAAAATAAGGTATTTTTGGTGGAACGTGCTAGCCAGTTAGTTTGTGGTAGTCACTTGTTTCTTATTCAGTGGAGAGTATGGTTTAATGATGAATAACAATATATTTTTTACGATCATGGTATGGAGTGTCATGGGTGTTATGCCTTTATGAAACTTATAGCTTGTGAGAGCCGCAGATGGTGATAAGGGACAATATAAAATTGCTTCTACTCGTTTAGAAAATTAATTTACTTGTAGTTTAAAGCAACAGCTAAATACATACATAGCTATATTCCATATATCCAAACTGTCACTGGTTACAATATTTACATATTCTTCTTATATTTCTTCATCCCATTAGAATTCAGTATACAGTACCTTTTAAAACATATTTTTTTTCGTTATTTTACAAAGTTAAATTCGTCAAGTTCTGAATTTACATAAAAAGCGTAAACAATCAGTAGATTGTTGTGAACTCGCGACTAACCCCTGGAGGTTTCCAACTACTTGAAGTAATTACTTTCACTTAAATATGGTTCCCTTTTAGCGGAGAAACTTGTTTAATAAAAGTTTTTACATAAATGTTTACGTTTCAGTTGAAAAAATCCTGCTAAGTAAGACTCGTTAACAATTCCTATGTTTACGTCAAACATAGGAATTGTTAAGTGAAAAAACTACGAGTTTATTTTATAGGCAATTAGTTTTTCATGATTTTTTTAACCTTTTACTGTCCCACTGTTGGGCAAGGGTCCTCCTGAACGAAGGAGGGTTAAGTCCTTGAGTCCACCATGCTGGCCATGTGCTGGTTAGGGACTTTGCATGGCCTCAAGAAATATATTAATTGAATTTTAGACGCTCGAGGTTTTAGCACAATGTTTTCCGTCACTATTAGAGCAAGTGATAATTATTTCTTATACACGTAGTTTCGGAAAGACATTTAACATTTTTATTACTAACCGAAAAAACTAAGTTAATTATGGTTGACTTGTTGAAAGTTTTAAAAATATTTTACAAGCGAACCCAAATCTCAAAACTTTTCAGCGTCTGAATTTCATAATAGCCTGTTACTACGTAGTAAACAGGCACTTAAGTGTTGACTTAAATTTATAGCCTTTAGCCAAAACTTACCCGAATGTTTTATTTGATAGTTAAAAGCCTTTTACTCGCCCTGTGTTTGACTTTACACGCGGCAAACAGATATATGTCAGTATTTTTTGCTGGCAACCCCGCTAGTGAAATGGCAGTAATATTTTTTGTCTGGCAACACTAATGTGAAGTGTCTATGATTTGTTGGAATAATGCGTTTGTTTGTTGACACAATATTTTTATATTTTTTGTTACGAATAAATAAATAAATCATAGTTTAATGGTGAGTGATGACTGTGACGTGTGATGTTTTTGAACATTTTTCATGAAAATGTACGGTTGTTGGCTGAAATTAATGTAGCATGAAGTATGTATACGCACATTTTATTTTTACTGAATAATTGTGAATATCGTGTCGAAAAAAATCTGGAGTGAATTAATTGTCTAAATTGTGTAATTTTCTTACTAGAAACTCTTTATACTCACCAAGGCCTTATAGACATTTCAATCAGACTCTTACTCTCTTTACAAAGCTTCTAGTTTATAAAACAGAAAATCACCAATTCAAACATACATCCATTACAGTTGTATTCCTTCAAAATATATTTTCAAAATAAACCAATATCGTCTAATACATTATATCCTACCCCACAAACAAACGGACATGACAATAGGCGACAATCTCGCATTAGTTGAACATGTTAGTTGAAGCGATACCGACGGTTCATTGGTCACGGGCCGGCGGCCATCTTGTTACGTCATTACTTCTATATTTGAATTGTCAGTTGGTTTTTTATAGATGGACTCGTCAGGGATTATTCTGGCTTTTTCTAATATTATTTAATTGTTTTTTTTTTATTTAAATAAATAAATAAATATTTTGGGACAACTCACACACGGTCATTAATATTATTATTATTTTACGATTTGTCAGTCACCTTAATGTCGAAGTTGTTCAAAATCACCCAAAAGGCTTTGGTTTTAAATTGGAGCAAGGGAGTTATTCATTTTCTAAAGTCAATTTGAGTGTAGGTTCTTAAAAAATTGCCAACCTCCGCCTTTGCCTTCTGTTGAGAGCCTCCATTGCGTACCTAATTAGCAATTGGTTGCGTATACCTTGAAAAGGGCTGTATTTATTACAAGAACTGACGACTTTAGAGCAATACTATTAAATGATTCCTTACGAGAGTGTATGAACACAAACCGATAACAAACAAACTAAACATGTTCGTATTAGTAAAAAGCCTGTATTATTTGAAGCGATACTCGCGGTTCATTGCTCACGGGAGGAGGGTACTTCATAACCGCCATCTTGTGACGTCATAACGGTTTTATTTCACCACTGCCCGGCGTTTTGTTATAGGCTTTGCAGGACTAACTAGTGATTTAGTCTTGTGAAAGGTGTTGTGTTATATTTAAATATATTTCTAGTGGAGTAATTAGGTTTGATTCCTGAAAAATAAGGGTAGTAAAACAGTAAGAGAAATCGGTTGTTCCCTTCTTATTATCATAAGTAATTAACACTATATTAAGGAACTTCTTAACCATTAAGATAACTTCGGAATAACTTATCTCCTAGATAACCTGACAGGTAACTAATACATGTCTAAAGGTTCCGATAAAGTAGCATAAACATTTTATATAACTACTGGAATCCCGCAGTTACGATCGCGTAGACTTTAGTTTTGCCGTTTTCACAACATTTTTGGTTGCTACTCCACTCCCGTTAATCATAGTGTGATGTTATATAGCATGTAGCCTTCCTCAATAAATGGACTATTGAACACAAAAATATTTTTTCCAATCAGTAGGTATTTAAATTAAGTCATTCAAACAAAGAAACAAATTCTTCAGATTCATTTTAATTTTAGCATAGACTAGCTGACCCGCGCAACTTCGCTTTCAACATAAGAGAGAATGCGCAAAATTTTCCCCGTTTTTGTAATTTTTTTTACTCGTACTCTGCTCCTATTGGTCGTAGCGTGATGATATATAGCTTATAGCCTTCCTCGATAAATGGGCTATCTAAAACTGAAAGATTTCTTCAAATCGGACCAGTAGGTTCTGAGATTAGCGCGTTCAAACAAACAAACGAACAAACTCTTCACCTTTATAATAATTTTAGCATAGATTACCGGCTCTAATAATACCTACATCGGTAAAACATCTTCGTATTAGCTATTCAAAGAACAACGGAAGCCACCGGAATACTTGCAGAATGTATAAATAACAAGTAATCATGTTGTCAATCAGCTTTACTCGAAATAACGACGAAATGTAATTCGTTTTCAAATTACAACGCGTGGGAGTGATGTGGAAGTATTTTTAATATGTAGTGGTTTACTTTCACGGACTTTTTAGAGAAAATTATGTGTATTTTTATGAAATTGTGTAATTGGGTACCGACATAAACTAATAAGTATTTTAATATAAGAAATGTAATATTCATTTGTTGTCTTCGAATGTGTGATTATTGTGTTTGATTTCTTAATACAGAAAAAGAAGAAAATTCTTGACTTTCCTATTGTAATAATATGTAATTAAATAATTTTAAAAGACTATGTTTGCGAGTGAAATGACTGGCTTCTCAATATTAGTAGTCTTATTACTGCTTGAGTTTGAGCAATGTGCAGCTGGATTTTCGAAAGCTATGTTTGAATTAGCCAACTTTCAAAACTAAAATATTAGACTATTTATGAAAATTTTGCTATGTCTTACTAAGCATCATCCTCAAAAAATTCTAAAAACTCGTATATAATTCTCAATAGAAATATGAAACTGATGTACAATCCGCTCAAAACCTCGGGTACAAGCTACTGAGTATCGTGAGGTAGTCGGAGGGCTCGAGAGGGCTCAGACGACGCACTGTCATGGAACACTGAGTTATTACCAGACACACTATTACCAGACACACGACAGATTATAGCGAGGGTTCGGGTTTGATGCTGTGTTGTGGAAATTATTGTTATGAAACGTTAGCTTTACGTGATGATTTGGAAAGGTGTTTTTAAATGTTAATATGTACTAAGCTGATTTTTCTTATAGACAATACCAAGATCTTCTATAAAAAAGTTTCATATTAAAATTGTGTCTACCGATATCCCAACGCTGGGCAAGAGCTCTTTAAGAATAAAAAATATAAAAATATAAGTCCACAATGTTGACCAAATGAACTTTAGGACTTTTTATGTTATACACTAAGCTCAGAAAAATGTCTAATAATTGTAAATAATTTCAACTAAAACAAAAAGGTTTTTGTCATGTCTTCCTTCGTTTAAAGAATAAACGGGCTCGTCCGGGATTTGAACCCGGGACCTCTCGCACCCGAAGCGAGAATCATACCTCTAGACCAACGAGCCACGCCGACATGTAGAGACTACCCTTATTTAAGGCTCTCTTGCGATTCGTATGAGAATGAAGCAGTTTCGAAGATTTCTTGCTTTAATACTTTGAACAAAGAGTTTAATTTGTTATACGTACGGTACTAGTAGTCAATTGGTTTGACTCTATAGTCTCTACAAATTATTAGCGCACTAGTTGTTGAAAGGAGTAAGTTTCTTTTAAAATTAATAGGCGACGATGTGAGGGATTTTTGCCTTGGTAATTGACTCAAATATTTACATTATAACATAAACTAAAAACAAATAAGTTAATATTTACTTTATAGGTACACTGAAACTAAAAACTTTATTTTTATGAATGCTGTCTTCGACGTTTTGATGTCAGTTATAAAGAGATTCCATTTTTATGTAAAGAACCATTAAAAACGATTGATAATTATAACTTATTTTATAGTTTTAAAATAAACAGAATTCAGTCTTCTTACTTATAATTTTAACTATTTTAAGTTAATTGCAAGCTGCAAGCCTTTTCACTGATCTGTGACAGGCAATAATTTTACTATACTAGCTGACCCGCGCAACTTCGCTTGCGTCACATAAGAAGAATTTTCCCCGTTTTTGTAACATTTTTCACTGCTACTCTGCTCCTATTGGTAGTAGCGTGATGATATATAGCCTATAACCTTCCTCGATAAATGGACTATCTAATACTGAAATATTTTTTAAATCGGACCAGTAGTTCCTGAGATTAGCGCGTTCAAACAAACAAACAAACAATCAAACAAACAAACTTTTTAGCTTTATAATATTAGTATAGAAGTATAGATTATAATATGGCACTAAACGAATCACGTCTACAAATAAACTAAACACAAAAACCAACTAAATGAGGTTATAAAGTCACAAATATGAGCGGTACTAATACAGCTAATACGGTTAATGGTACGCAATCAATCAAGTAAAGCCGGGACACATTGATTCACTCGACGACGCCCGACTGTTCGGTGACGAACCAATCACTGGGATGTCACCATATTTTGGATGGTTACTTGGGACTTGATGAAGAAAAAATTACGAAGAGAAATTATTCGGTACTTTTGCTTAAAAGAAATTAAAATAAATACGGCTGTGGTCATTGCCACTGCAGTATAAATGAAAGACTTTTCCTAGATGCAGTGCAGGTTAACTGATTTAATTTTTTTTAAGGCACCTCTCGCCCTAAGAATTTCTCTTGCGTTGCGGGAATTTTTACAAACATACAAACGATGGACACATTGTAAAACAAGACCCGAAACAACTATTTGTGAATCGCATAAATATAATTGTTCCGTGTGGGAATCGAACCTACGACCTCCCAACACAATAGTAGATGCGTGATGACCTTACCCACTGCTCCACGGTGGCAGTGTATTCTAAAATAAAAATTATTCTAAAATAAAATAAAAATAAAAAAAACCGAATTTTCATGAGCTCTCGGATACACTACCGACCACGCCACAGAAGCAGTTATTATTTAACATTTCAAACTAATCAAATTTATAGTAAAACAGAACAAGTTAGTTACATTTCGGTAGTTATTCACAACTTATCCTTAAAACTACGTTTCAGTTTAAATCAAACTGTACATTTTCACAGTGAGCTTTGAACATCAACTGCTATAACTTTTACACGCAGCGTTCATTGAGTTATCCGGCCAACATACGGAGCTGAAACGAGCACTACTACTCGAATGAATTTCACTCGCCAAATTATATCGCTAACTTTTACATGTATCAGTGTGGAATATTTTGCTTTAGAAATGTGATTTATTTGAAGAAGTTAATGTTGAAATGGATGCTTATTTTGATATTAAGATATATATTTTTTTATCTATTTCTGTCTCACTGCTGGCCTAGTCTCCGCCCAAACAAGGGAGAAGGGCCTTGAGTCCACCACGTTGGCCAAGTGCAAGTTGGGGACTAAATAAGAATAAATAATAAGACTAAGATGAATTGTGATAGTATATTTGTGGTCCAGGATAATGCTGGATTCAACAATACATGTTAATGGTACGGAATGGTAGTATGTGCGTAATTGGAGTAAAGCAGGAAAAATACATCTGTTAGCCAATTACAGTATGTAAGAAAGTTAAGTACCCTGCATAGTTAAGATATTCTAATTTTTATTACTTTAAAACTCACGTGTCGATACACCGAAATTAAATTAAAAGATTAAATAATTCTTATTACACGTAAAATTATCAACCTTAATAAGAGTAAACTTTTATTATACTAAGTTACCTTTGAAATAACAAACATCCTTGCACTAAACAAAAAACTAAACACAAATGCAATTTAGCTCCCTCTAGAAAAACTTACATGTCGCGCAAACGTGGTGCCCCTAGTGGTAGAATTCAATTTGTCAGCTGTACACGTCTTGCGAGATTGCGGAGCGGCGCGTGACGCGCGACCCGCAGCCCGCAATGTACTGTGACAGACATCCGTTAATGTGCACTGAAATAACTACCGTGGTGAAGGAAATTGTTAGTACGTTAGATAGGCTGTAGTTTTTTCTTAAATATTTTTTTTCCAAATTGAAAGATCGTAAGTTTTAAAATGAAAATGTATTTCTTAGAAAAGTAGTATTAGAAAGGAATCGTCGTTATATTTTTATTTAACCCGCTTCTTAGGGTTTTCTCCATTTTATTGAGCAGACAGGTTTAAAATTCGAAGTCAGCAATATCAATCTATTTCAATTGTCTTTAAATGTCTTTTTCGTTTAATCTGTCATTTAAATAAAAGTTATTTACAGATACTTTTTAGCTCCAAATTAATACAACTGTGCAACTGTTTGGTGCAAATTGGCATTTAAAACGTTCATTTCTATTAAACCACAAAGAGGAACACGGTAATAATATAACGTTGCTTTCAAAATTTAATACATTCAAACAACAGTAAAACCGAGCTCAAAATTAATTAACAAAAACCACAACTCAACATACAGGGTGCTATTTATAAACGCGTTGACAACATAAAAAGAAACTCTTTAATCTCTTAGCTAGTAAAAGAAAACTAATTAAAAGTTAGTGGACGACGTTACTACTAGGAATAGGACGTCGGAAAAGTCCTAGGTAATCTAAATGATAAGCACACCCTCCACCCCCACGCCCTTCTAATTAAAACCGGTTTGTTCTGGCTGTAACTAGTTGCGAGCGGTTTGCAGCGGTTTTAATAAAGTGGCCGATATTTTATTGTTATGAGTTTTCCTTGTTTTGTGCTCAGATATAGTTAATGGGGAATTGGGGTTGCTTTGTCAAAGTGGAATACTTGTACTGTTGCAATTATCATTTCAGAATGTTTAGCAGAAAAGTTGTGAAGTACCGAATATTCTTCTGGAGTATTGTTGTGTGTTTCAATGAATATGGGATTTTTTGCTGCCTGAACTAATATATATATTAAAGTCTGAGGTATGGTTTTGGCTCTACATCTGTCGAAATATAATTTAAAGTGCCATATTTGAACTTAATCACTCAAACACTACAATCCAGGCCATTCTCAGACAGTCGCTAAGCCCCTTGGCTTAGGAGACTTCAAACCCAAGAACCTATAATCAACCCCATAACGGTAACCGAACACTAATATAGGGCGGCTTATTGCGATTGTGGGCTCGTGACGTCACTAACCCTCTGTTGCGTCCGCACTTTTCAACCCCTCCACCCACTTTCACCCCCTTGTTGAACTGTAAATGATTCACTGTTCCGCTCAGAACACGGTATGGAAATTTTAACAGGCCTTTTTCATTTGACAACTTTTGTGAATGTTCCCGGCTGGATGTTTTTTGGAACTGAATCCGTGTAACTTTCGAATGATGGCGGTTTTTGCAGTTGATCGTTTAGCTGTTTCGTTTGCAGATGTTAAAACGTGCTTGGCTTTTGTCATTATCATTTAATTTTACGTAAGCGTTTTAATACTGTGGTATTGTACAGTAAATAAATCATATAAGACGCTGTAACTGATTACCAATTCTGTCTGAGCACTTTGCGTGCAGTCACAAATATTAAGTTCACACGTAAACATCTAGTAATTAAAGGTAGTATCAGTTTAAAATCTTACATTGTGCATAATTGTTCTATTGTGCAAACGTCTTGATAAGGATTTAGGGGCAATTTTTTATTAATATTATTATATGTCATAAGCCCACAATTGAAAAAAGATTTTGTTTTATTGTCAAGCATAGGTTTAAAAATGTGCCAACCAATGTAACATTCAGTTTTCAGACATCAGACATTTTTTTTTAATTACTCCTAACCTCCCTAATTTAATACCATCACAGAAATACTCTTTCAAATACCTAAGTCAAAGTTGTCTCCACAAAAGCCTGGAGCTAGTGGCAGGAACAAAATCAATAAGTTTCAGCTTCTCGATTGAATTGTTTGAGATGAAATCACCCCGCGGCGACGACGTGTGTTTATCTAACTCATTAGCGACATCTGTTGAACGAGCTGTGACAATTTCAAAGGGTTGAATTTGGAAAAATTGATTTGTGGAATATATTTTTTCGATTCTATATTCTTCTTATTAACAGATTATTGATGTCATTCTTTTATGATTATGTACTAAGAAGTATATAAGTATGTTCATCAGTTGTTTGGTTACCATAGTACATGCTCTGCCGTATTTGGAATCAAATGACCGTGTGTGAGTTGTCCAATGATATGATGAAATGATATTGACTCGTGAAAGGTTTTCTTATTTATAACAACTTAATATAAAGTCAAAACTTTGTAAGTTTTGACTGTTTGTCATGCTTTATAAACGTATTACCTACATTAAACCCCACGAAAGGACAAGGTTGTGTAGAAACTTGCAGAGTAGAACTCGTTAGAGAATAACAAATTTAAATGTATTCGTATTGATTTGACTTGAGGAGCAGTGATAGCCGAGTGGTATAAGTTGACACCTCCCACGCCAGTGGTCGCAGGTTCGAACCCGAGGCAACACACCAATGACTTTTCGAAGTTATGTGTGTATTAGAAATAATTGTCACTTGCTCCAAATGTGAAGGAAAACGTCGTGAGGAAACCTTGCATGCCTAAAATTTGTTTAAAATCATTTATTGAGGGCATGCAAAGTCCCCAACCCGCACTTGGCCAGCGTGGTGGACTCAAGGCCTAACCCCTCCCTCATTACGGGAGGAGACCCTTGCCCAGCAGTGGGACATTAATGGGTTAAATTTATTATTATTTATTATTATCGTATTGATGATAATTTTGGTTTCCAGAATTATTTTCTATTTCTCTCTTAGAAACAAGCATTTTGCCGCAGATCCTTCTGATCTTTAATTACTTATTGTATCTTTATGTATACTCAAATAATCTTCGCAACACAAATACGAGACAACGATCAAGAAACAATAAATAATTCCTATCGTTTCTATTAATACTAAAGTGCGCCATTAATATATTACCTTTATATATCATTTTATGTACTACCTAGTCCTACATACATAGGAGGTATATCTGATAGTAATTTATTACCTATATACCTTTGTGTGTTTTATTTTGTTTGCTTGGCTTGTAGGGAAAAAAGATTTTACATTTTACATACATACGTACATAATATCACGCCTTTCACGCTATAGGGATAATAAAGAACGCCACTTGGTACGATCCTTACAAACTTTTCTTGCCTCATTCGGGTGCATTAAGTTATATTTCGAATTTTCTAGATATTAATTGCCTAACTTTTTTTTCGGAGTTGGTTTTCGAAAATAGTTTAATGAGCTTGCTTATAATGTCACAAAAATGGTTAACTTATTTAATAACCTCAATTAAGCATAATATTAGTCTCTTAGCATTTAAAGAGATTTTTAAACGAAAAAAGAATCTTTTAAACAAACGTTTATATATCTTACTCGTAAATACAACCTAAATCTAATAACTAGAGTAAAATTCATCAAATAAAAAAATAATCCGACCGAAAACATAAAAAATATTCCCTTTAAAAAATCACAAAGCAAATTATTTAACAAGTTCGTTTAATATTGTAATGACGCACTCGGCCCTCTCGTCCCTACAATAAACTCTGAATAACCGACTTAGGGCGAATTTAGGGCGAACGCCAATTTCCACACAGATTTTGACACATGAAACAAGAAAATTTCAGTCGCTATTTGTACTTGGTAATCTTTACTTTATACACGCTGTTAATAAAACTGTTTTATGTATCATGCATTGGTAAAATTAAACCTAGTGTCAACACGTTGAATGCTACCTAAAGGCTTCAAAATGGGCTCGTCTACCGTTTGACTTATTTTTCTTTTTGGTTTTATTTCTTAGCAATTATCTACATTCTACACCTAAATTTAAACCTTCTCTAAAGCTTGAATAACAGTGTCCACAAAGTTAAATCACACTTCACAATCAACACTTGCTCACTTATCGGCTGTTGCACAACTCGCTACAATCTCTATTAGCTATTACAAAAACTGGGTGCCATCTCTAAGCAGACACCTCGGGTGAAAACGGGGTATTTTTCAATTTTCCGCCGCAATAGCCACAGGGGACAGGCTTTGAAAACTCATAATCCGTTTTGACGCAGAATCCGGACCAAACGCGACACCTTTATAAACGCACCCTTTCTTACACTTTACGACCATCTTCCGTCTCTCTCTAACAAAAACCCATGATCAAAGAAACAAAAAATAAAGCTAAACAATATTTTCTCGCTAAAGGCAAATAAAAACGGCATGAATTCGTAAACGATGGAGAAATTATATTTTATTTATAAGAACAAAACAATGGACAGAAAAAATGGGATAAAATATAATCTGAGAGTCGCATGAATAATGAAAGTGTTTTGGAGTTGTTACTTGTGACGTTATTGAACTGTGTTGCTGCCCTGAATAATCGAAGACTAAGACTCTATGAACATTGAACATATTAGCATATAAGTATGATAGTAATAAATATGTAGGGATACTCTAATGGCAATAGATAGAAGAATATTATTCGGAGGGGTAAAATGCTATTTGTTTTCAAGCAATATGACATGGTACACCCACGGCAAAAGTATAACTGAAGGTGCCGAGTTTCATATAAAAATAGTGGTGGGTAGACTTTCTACGACTAATAAAGCTGTTCTGACTTTATTTAACAAGCTTTTTCGATCACATGCACGTCACTACATCTCGGGTAATATGCTAAGTTTTTTAGCAGTTTAATCGCAAAAACGTGCTTCACAGACGGACAAAAAAGTCTATTTATGAATTCTCTGCCATTCAGTGAAAACAGAATGATGCAAAATTATAAAAAGAGTCATTACAATCAATTTGCTCTCAAATATGTCCATACACCAATAACCCTTTACATTCGGACCCATAACCCGCCGGTGGAATATTTATTGTGAAAGTAAAACATATTCGTTTATATTGTGTCTGTATAATAACCCGAAAACCCGGCTCCCTCGGCGCTACCTGAAAACGGTTCGTATTTTTCGATATCCATTTTGTTGTGGGACTTTTATAGTTGACGAGACGACAACGACATGGCAATGTTTTGTTTATGTCGTATCTAAAATGTGTTGATTAGGTTATGATGAAAGTAACCTTTAAACTATAAATGAACATTTAATACATTCGTTTAGTGAATCCATACCTAATTTTTAACTGCAAGCCTGAATTGGACTACGGTTTTTCCGGTACCGCGAACCGTTTAGCCTACACACTTCGCGGGAAATTAGCACCGTTTACGAGTGCAAGCTTTATTTAATGCGAATTAATCTGTCAGTCAGTGTGATCGGATACATGCGTTTCCACAAGTACAAAAACGACGCGAATAAAAACCGTTGTGCGGCCTCCCACTAAATGCTTATTTTGAACGCAGTCGGATTTCAACCAGACAAATAGTCTAGTTTCAGCCAGTCATTGAACTTTAACAGCCTACTAACTAAGCGCATAATTGGAACTGCAATGGGCGATTTAATTCCCACACTTAGCTCTTCAGCTTAACAAATGCGTAAACGGAAAATCAATTAAGTCGTATCGTGTCCGTACCGTTAGCTATAAAAGGTTACTACGTTCAATCATTGAAACAGCTTTAATATTGTTCAATCAGGTTGTTCGCCAGTTGTTCAGTGTTCAGAGTGTTCAGTTTAATTATATTGTTATTCAATTATAATTACTGTTGACGGTTCTACGCAAATATTTGAGGTCAATGAACCTCGTGGTTGGAGAGCTCACCGATTTTGTTAATGTATTGCTCTGAAAATTGTAATGAGTGATAAATACCTATATAAAGCCTTTGGTTAATTTTCGTAATGTAAAGTTTAATATTGTGTATTTATGAAAGCCATTGGAGATTTTTCTGATGGAATTTTTATCAGAAAAATTATTTGATTGTATATTTCAAGATCTTTGAATCGAACCCAGTACATTGATTTGTTGTTCCTTCTTTAAATCACTTACCGTCGATTTCTGAGGTACATTTAGCCCTAGTTTATCTATTCAATAGGGTATAAGCTCATATTATAAACATGACAGTTGGAATAGATAAACTACCGCTAAATGTAACTCAGTAACCGGGCATGAAGCAGACAGATATCTTTGTTAATTAAGTATTAAACTAATCATTTCAAACTTATTAATTTTATAATTCTATGAAAAGCCATTTTTAAAAGCTTTTACGAAAGTAGTGGTTGTTAAATATTCAAGACTGAAGATGATCGACTTTACTAAGAATAGTCTGTTGTTTTGTTATTATTAGCTTTACGTTAACTTGTAAAGTATAATTAAAAGCTATTTTAATATTACGTTTTAGAATTTATAATTAACTTTTAATTAAAAAACTTTATTATAGAATGTTTGATTTCTTGTTAATATCATTATAATAACATGAAAAGACTTTTCTGCCTTTTTTTTAAGGAAGACGCAAACATACAAGTCATAGATACACAGATAGCACTAATATAGAACAATAATCATCAAATAAATAAATAAATAAACCCAAAATATCCAGCACCATTTTAACTCTACTAGAGCTCATCATTTCTTTTGCCGGGTCGATGGACTAAAAAAAAGTGCATATTATATCACCGTTTTAACGTTCTTCATGCTCCAATTTGATAAGAATTGTTTCAAGGACTTCTTCTTCTTATCGGTTAGTGGTCAACCTAGTGTCAAAGTTTTTCAAGCCGCCCGAAGGCCTTTGACGTGGCTTAACGACTGTTATCTTAGTAGACAACAACCGGGACCGACGTTTTACGTGCCCTCCAAAGCAGGCAGACGCCCAGCTCAAATACCACTATGCGGTCACCCATCTATAGAATGCCCGCGTCAACAGTTGCTTCACCCACAGATCGTTGTCAGACCAACTGAGGTGAGCGCAACTGGCTATGGGCGCCTCAAGGACGAATTCCCGAAAGACAGTCCTTCATAATATAGGTTTGGACTATACCAACACATAGCACACTAAACTAAATCTAATATCTATCCACCGCAAAACTGCGCGATTGCGATTGGCAGCAATCGCAAACAATCGCGAGCAATAGCGATGCGATTGACAGACGACTGGCAGACGATTGGCAGCGTTTAATTAGCGTCGTAATAAGCTTGTCGCTTGCTGTGACTGCGGTGGCGTTGTGCACCGCAGACTGGAGATAGAAAACGATGGGTTTCTTGCTTTATACTTTTCTATTTGAAAATAAATAGTATATCAAATACAGCCTATTTTTCGTATAAGAGGGAACGTTTGTGTGGATATTGGGTGTTTGTTAACTTACTGTTTCACAATTACTGACAATTACTAATATTAATAGATATTAATCCAATTAATCGTGCAGATAGTTTATAATATGAAATGCTTTTGAATTTGAGATATATGTTTAACACGAAATCGTTGAAATAAAATCTGGGTGATATTATAGCCTAGAGTTCAACATAAGTTTATATTTTAACAAAAATGCAGTCCTGATTAAGCCTCAGGCATATGCTAGTAAACAACTGATCATCTCATCACTAATCAAAACTTAAATCTGTCTATTAAAACTTCGCACCACATAATCAAACTAACATAACAACGAGTATTATCACATATAACCAATCTATTTTAACTTTAAATAACACATACATCACTCTCATACATTTTCATACATCGCGACTTAATCCTAAACCGCTGAAATAAACAGCAGTTCATTCATACATGTATGAAACACAAAATGTATTATCAAGGTAATTTTGAAATATTAAACAACACTTTCATCACTTATATACATCCTCATACACCATCTCTAATAACCCCCGGTTTCTGAGGCACATTTAGCGGTAGTTTATCTATACAATAGCGTTTGAACTCATATACGAAAAATGTAGTTATCCTCTGTCATGTCGATGGCTCACCATAATGATACCTATACAGTTTTTAATTTAGAACTTGACAACATCAACAGCATCATCTGTTGCCAAGTAAAGGTCCTCAGTTGTGCAGGTAACCGCCGAGTTAAATTGCAGTTCATTCTAAACATGTATGAAATAGAACTTTTATGATTACATGAACTGATATATGGCAAGATGTTTGGATGTGAATGAGGCAAGGGAAGTTTGTTTGACAGCGTTATTTGGTCTTTGTCTACCCCTGTGGGAAAAAGGCGTGATATTATGTATGAATTTATGCATAATAATCTATTTTAACATTAATCATCATTTCCATCACTTTTACACATCTCGGTTTAACCCTAAACCGCCAAGTTAAAAAGCAGTTCATTCAAACATGTATGAAACAGAATATTTATGAAACATTCGGCCGTTGGTAAATAACACCGCAATGGAAATCGAACTGCCACTCGTGTACGATTCATTTGATTAACGTGGCCGCTGTACGGATTGATTGGGGAACATTTAGAACGTCGTGATGTTTTTGTTTCAACTGTTGTCAAATTCTGAGTGGATTGCTGCATTCGAGTTTTTGATAGAATAACTTAGTTTTGTGAGTTTAGTTGTGTGGTTTTGTACCTTTTTGTGTGTATTTTTTGAAAGATATTTGTTCAATGCCTTTATACTCTATGTCTTGACGATTGAATTCAAATTCAAAATATCCTTTATTTTGTAAACTTCGTATAAAAGGATTTCAAATAGTCATATCATATTTTGACCGTTTCGGAAAAGCTGGTTTCTTGATTGACTACACTATTGGTCTATTATTTTATTATGTTTCTTCTTATTTCTAAATCAATAATAACATTAAACGTTTTGAGTAAAATGCTAAGTATCAAACCTTTATATTAAAAACCTGAACCTTTTACGAGCACAAGTTTAATATTTTTTTGTTAACTCTCTCAACTACGCAATTACAATTACACCCCTACAGCACTTACACTCAGGTAGAACACAAAAATACACCCCAAAAACAACCCATAACAATCTACCCAACACTCTACCATTTCAAGTATCTTTTAAAAAACTAATTAACATTCAGCAAAGTTCTTTTATTTTGCTTTTTTTCATGCAATCGCCGAAATTAGTTATTCGCAAGTCGTTCTCTCAATTTTACGTCCCCTGCATCCCTTAACTGCAACCCCTTTGATGTAATTAACTTGTTCTTTCCGCTGTCTTTTTAACACTTACCCCTTCTTTTTGTGAATTTAATTAAATTGAAAGGCTTTTGTCTTTAGTGCTAGGAGTGTTTGTGCATTTTTATATTGTTTATAGAGAGTGGGGTGTATTGTTTATGCATTGCGATTGCTTTGAAATAGGTGTCTTTTATTACTTTTTAATTATTTCAATAAAATTTTATGATTCAGAAATAAAATTTCAAGACACCACTTTAATAAATTTTGTTTAACTAATCAATTTAATAATCTAAATTCAGTGATAGCCAAGTAATTTAAGTTGGCACCACCCACGCAAGTGGGTTTGCATGCCTAAAATTTGTTTAATACATTTATTGAGGGCATGCAAAGTCCCTAACCCGCACTTGGCCAGCATGGTGGACTCAAGGCCTAACCTCTCCCCCGTTTGGGACGAGACCCTTGCCCTGCAGTTGGACAGTAATGGGTTATAAAAAAAAGTACATCAATAATATCGAAAGCATAAATCAAAAACTCAATTAAAAATCATTGTATAAAATTTTTAATTCCACAAAATAACAAACCGGTTAAATTAGTAGGTTTCACAAACAATTCAGAACAAACAGTATGTAAATGTATCCTTCAGAAGGGTCTAATGAAAGGGGTGTATCGCTAATTGTAATTTACTAATTAAACCATAGCGGGAGATGTTTTTACAAGCTCGGTGAACGAGGACCGATATATGAACGTTTTAAGGTATAGAAGACTCGGTTTATGTATTAACAATTTGTTGAGACAAGTGAGTACCTTAATATTTATTTATTTCATTTATTTCTGACCGGTGAAGCAGAATTTGCGAAAATCTTGATCTTGAGATATTTCGGTGGCCCGGTTTAATATTGCGACTGTTATCGGTAAAATAATGAAGCAACTCAGTCCAATTGCGGAACTATTTTTTTTTATGTCGCGGTGGGTCTTGCAGACATCCAATTTCTACATCTATCGTATATTAACAATCGCGATTATTTGTATAGAAAACTGTTACACGTTTAACATTCAATTCATTTAAATGTTACACAGCCTATACGACAAAATGGAAAACAGACTAATCCTTTAAAATAATCTAAATATTATTTCCTATACATTCTGAAATACAATCAGATGTAAAGCCTTATTACCATGCCTATGTACCATTAACCCGTAAACGGCGTTGGTATATGAACATACAGTACATAATGATCAATAGTCGGTCATTTCGGGTTAACCCCCCGATGACCGCTAACGACCCGCCGTTAACTGCTCGATTAGACCTCGTTAAACGAAGATTTTAGGATTAACACGGTTTAACGATCAATTGCGTACATTTTAAAAGAGCACGTACTTAATGGACAACTGTGTTGTGATATTGTTGAATTGTAGTCTGTTTTAAAAACAATTTTCAATGAAATTCTTAGTTATAGATGAAAACTTACTTGTAAGGTAATCTTTTATTCAAATTCGAACCACCATTAATACATAAATAAATAACTTTAACCCATCAGTTTTGCACTGTGCAAGGGTCTCCTTTCGGAATGGGTTGGGGGTTACAATTACTTATATAAGAATAGGTCAGTGAGATATAATTTTTTGTTACAAATAAACAAAACAATTGTTATATTATAACAATTATTATTTGTGTTTTGCGAAGATTTTTCTCGATCTGTACTTATATAATTGAAGACAAAAATACAATTTTCTTTTTAAATTTTCCACTCTGTATATTATTATTCCTGCATCATGATTTAATTAAAATTATTGTATCGATTACAAAATTTTCTTATTTAATTATAGCATATGTAACGATCTATGTATTATATTCATATTACATATTCACTATCCATGTATATTATGTATAGTATATGTAGTGTATTTTTATTTCAGCGGACGTAACCGGGTTCCCGGTATCAAAGACTAGTGCCCCCCTGTTACACTTGAGATCGCTCTTGAAAGGTTCGATAACGTTTTCACAACCGTTATTATAACCATAACGATAACTAATAACCGTTATAACAAGTTTCTTTTGTAAATAGTTATTTTCATTGCAATAACAATTTTTTAACACGTCGGTAATTTGAATTTTGTTGTAAATAAAGCACTATAATAATGATTTTTAATTGTTGAGTTAATGCTTCCTTTTAATTATTAATTTATTAATGGATTAGTGAATCAAATAACAATTTATAATATTCAGTTAATTATATCTTTTGTACAAAGTTAATTGTAAATTTACTAAAATATTTTACAATAAAACGTGCTAGTAAAAAAGGAAGTCGTCTTTAGAATAAAGGCCCATTTAGACGGGGAGAGTTTCTCGTACGGTTCCGAGCGAGAAACTATACGCTACTATCACAAGCAATAATCGCCATAACACAATCGTATCAAAATGTTTACATACAGGCAAGAACTAAAATCTCGCCTACGATAATGTCATACGAGATTCGCTTATGACTTATCGCTAGGCGATAATTGCCTATGTTGGTTTACACGTAGTAAGCAGATTGTTGCTTACGAGAATCTCAACTTGTATAAACACGATCTCGTGTGACATATTTTCAAGTTGATACGAGTATCGTACAAATCAGTTTGAATCGTTTTTAGTGCGAGATTTGTCATTCGAGTTTAGTGATCCGATGCATTTTCGAGAACTGATAGCGACACACAGTGGTGGAATTTAAGCATGCAAGATGACTTTCCAAATGATTCAACGAATGCACAATAATTATTTTTTTCCAAATATCTCTATATTAAGTTGATTTATTATAAGCTAATTGCCATTTATTTGTTTTGTAATCTACCTTATTAAAGCAAGACTGATTTTGAATAAATACTTACGATAATCTTTTGATAGTTAAGTGATTTTGAAATTAATCGTGTTTTATTCATACCTTAATGAAATCCTCCAATGCTATGTAAATAGCTTGCAGAACTTCTACCAAAAAGTAACTTATGGTACACCTATATACTATAAATATTTCTGATAATGTTTGAAATGAATCTTCTGTAGCCAAATATTTTAAAGTAATTTCCAATTTTGTACGAGCGGGTATAGCTTGACGCATATTTGTATCACTTTTTTGTATAGATGGTCCAATTTCTTGAAGTAGATATATGAGTTGAGTTTTCGTAACCCGAAATATATTTTTGAATGTCTTTTCATCTTTCAATTGTAATTCAAGGCACAACATGTTAGATGCTCCCAAATCATTTCTTCTAGCTATCCATTTTCTAACTCAACGCCTTTTCTTCTTTTTCCGTTTACCTTATTCTTGCCTTAGAAGAGCAGATATAATTAAAACACCATCGCGCACTGCACTCATGGTAGCAACTGGCATAAAATCTCGAAATACGATTATTGCTCTGAAATTATGTTTACACGGACATAACAATATTACATTGCAAGGCAATTCTCGCCCAAAGCAACGAGCGAGGAGAGCGAATGTTTAGACGAAAAAAATGTTTTATATTCTTTCGATAATCGTATCTTCGAGACGAGAAACTCTCCCCGTCTAAATGGGCCTTTATAATATTTAACGCAAAATATGACAAAATAATAATATATCTTAATTATAGTTTATTCAATGGCGTTATTCGTTACATACAATAAAAGTAAAGAAAAATCTACGTTGTAATTGGCGTTCTTTAGTTTCTGCCTACCCATAACGGAAAAAGGCTTCATGTAAAGTAAATCAGTATAAAAAAATAAAAATAAAATATTTTTTCCTTTACAAATAGTTATAAAACCAAAACCTTCACAAAAATCTGTATAAAAAAAATGTTTTTTCTTTTACTAATAGATATAAAACCAAAACCTTCTCAAAAATCCTTTCATGTTATGTAATGCCCAGTGGGTCAAAGTTGTACATTTCTGTACAAAGTTTACCGCCAATTGTGTGGTCAACTACTACCTGTTAACTGCGAGTTCTATCATGTTAAGTAAAACTTTGTGCTGTAATTATAGTGTAGATTATGTGTATTTGTATGTTTGTACATTTGTTTGATTTGTTTTTTTTTTCAAAGCGGACTTTTTGCCCAAGATCCATGGTGAGTTTTTGACGTTCAACGGACGTGTAACTACAATCTAGTAACTGACTTCTAGAGATAATATGGTACTTAACCTCTTAATTTTAATTTCACGTAACTTTGCTGTATACGGGAATCGTATTTGAGGCTTAGACCATACACGCAGTCGCATCATTACGTTGTGTAAATATTTAATATTTTACGAAAGGTCATTCAAACGAAAAAATACCATACTTACTCATTATAATATGTATACAAATATACAAAAACCTTTGCTGGACTTCTCAAAAATGAATTAAAAACAACACATTAATCTCACTTCTCTAGTTATAATCATAGAGATGTAATTCCACATCGCTCAGCAAACAGCTCAGAGCTTAGCAGTTAGTACTCGCACAGTGGTCCTCGCTTGGACAAAGTTTACTTGTTAACTAAACCTGAGAGCGGTGCGTTGAGTAATTACATTTTGTTTTACTTCAGAATCACGAGAGATGTTGTATGTGTCGGTAGCGACTGCCGCGCAAGAGGTCCTGGTTCGAACCCTGGGTCGGGCGCAAAAGTATTTTCTGAGATTTTCTGTTAAGAATTTTTCAGAGAGAAGTCATAGACCTCCGTGCCTCGGAGAGCACGTAAAGCCATCGGTCCTGCGCCTGACCCCTCACTGTCGTGTTGGTTATCCGTCCCACCGGACTATGAGAGTGATGGAATAGAGAGTGTTCCTGTGTATTGTGCACACACTTGGACACTATAAACAAAGTCCTGCACATATGGCCAGTTTCAATGAAACTGACCGCCGTAGCCGCGTACAGCTAGGAGGACATTATTACAATAAGTATTTTGCTACAAACATACATACCTGTACTTATATGTCAGACATGTATAAAAGATTATAATGTGCAGTGTGCACTGCACCGTGCATGCTTGCAAAGAACATACTGACCTTAACAATTGATTATTTCAAGCCCCGAGACAGGCATCGCCTGCCAACAGTTCTTAAACACTCTTAGCGCCACATTGTTTACCAATTTACAAACTTCAACACAAGTTCAAAAAACACTCCGGACAAGTTTCCCCTCAGAATGTTTCACTTCACGTCCCGAAGCGTCCCGAACAAATGATGATAATGACTTGTGAACTTAATGAATTACTTTCTTACGATGTTACAAACAAAAAGTTTTATAATTTGCTTCTTGAGAGACTGGCGTTTGTGAAATGAGTGAGAATTGGGAGAATGGGTTGTGAAAATTTAACATTTGTGAATAATTGTTATTTTTATAATAAAAAAAAGTTATTATTTTTAAAATTAATGATGTAATTACTAACGTGATCTTGAAATCCGGTTTTTTTCTTTCATTTTCGGCTGCAACACCACTGGGCTGTATTTTTTTTAACATAATATATTAATATAATTCAGATGTAAAAATTAAGTGTTATGTATAGTGGAAAATAACTATATAGTTTTGTTACTATAAATGTTTAATAAATACTAATTTCATGAGTGATCTCGGTAGTAACCTAGATCTCTCATGGAATTATTCGATTTATTCTAAACTAGCTGACCCGCGCAACTTCGCTTGCGTCACCTAAGAGAATGGGTCAAAATTTTCCCCGTTTTTGTAACATTTTTCGTTGCTACTGCGCTCCTAATGACCGTAGCGTGATGTTATATAACCTATAGCCTTCCTCGATAAATGGGCTATCTAATACTGAAAGAATTTTTCGAATCGGACTAGTAGTTCCTGAGATTAGCGCGTTCAAACAAACAAACAAACAAACAAACAATCAAACAAACAAACTCTTCAGCTTTATAATATAATATTAGTATAGATTAGTTTTTAGTTATATTTCGAGAATTTGTTGGTTTATTTTAAAAAATCCCTCTTGGGCTGAAACTTTAATGTTCTTTTTTTCATTGTTATAAAGTACATTTCTAACATAAATATTAACAATTTTATGCTTAAAAATATGCTATTACCTACTTTATGATTTGTTATTCAGTCATTTGAAATTAAACTTTATACGTAGCGTTTTTAAGGTTCAAAATCTAATCTCTCTTGCATTCTGATTACATGATATATAATTCACAAAAGTCATATTATATTAGATGAGCGGGATTGGATCAAATGTTTGTGCAACATTACTCGTTCTGTTTTGTTTGTACAAACATTTGTTCAAACGTTGGTTTAATTATTGAGAAATTGTAAGAAAATACGGCGTGTTTATTGTGCCTTGGGGATGAGATAAATTAGAAGACGTTTTCACAGAAATGCTAGTTAGCTGTACTGATAAATGTTGTTAGTTTATTATACTGGTACTAGTTTTTATTCCCTACTTTGTCCTCCCTTTCAAAATCGGCGAGGAAATCTTTGACACTTTATGGTTATATTATAGAAAACATTTGATAATGTTATACAATAAGAAGTAGTTGATAGCTCTTCCCGGTCCTTATAATTATTTTCATAATCACTTTTATCCATCTCTCACCAAAACACAAAATAAAGTTAATTAAATACTAAAAAAAAACACGATAGGTACTAAAGAGGTTCATTTTTCCTTACTGACAGTTTACCTGTAAAGTTTTTTTTTTTTTTTTTTGTTTAACTGAGAACATTGTTCTACTTAGGTATACAGCAAAATATTGAATGTTCATGTTAAAAATTTCAAAACAAAATTACATGTCATATTTAATTAACTTTTTGTCTTCAGTGACCGCGCTCCGGGAGCACTGGGACGAGGCGAACGCCCGCGTGCTACAACGCAAGGCGCAGTTGGACGCGATGCTGGGCGACTCGCAGCGGTACGAGGCGCGGCGGCGCGACGCCGACGCGTGGCTCACGCGCATGGAGACCCGCCTCGCCGCCATGCAGCCGCCGGCCAACACGGCTGATGTGCTCGAGATGCAGCTAAGAGAACAGAAGGTAAGTTTACAAGTAACGTAATATTATTTAAAATAGATTTTTGGGAAATTAAAGCACCTATCTTACCCCCGGTTTCTTGGTACATTTAGTGGTAGTTTATCTATAAATAGCGGTATTTTTGTCTGCCTCCGTGGCGCAGTGGTTTAGGTCACCACGCCGATACCACTGCATCGGGAGGTCGTGGGTTCGATTCCCACACGGAGCAATTATTTGTGCGACCCACAAATAATTGTTTCGGGTCTGGTTGTGCTTTGTGTCCGTTGTTTGTATGTTTGTAAAAGTCCCCGCGACACAAGAGCAATTCTTAGTGCGGGAGTTGTCTTTTTTACAAAAAAAAAAGAAAAGAAAAAGAGTTTTGACGCTATTGAATAGATAAACTACCGTTAAATTTACCTCAGGAACCGTGGGTTAATGGTTCTCTAGTCTCTTGTTCTTATCCGTATGGGAAGAAAGCGTGATTTATGTATGTACTTATGTACCTAGGTCGTTGCGAGAAATTAAGCGGGGATAGGGAACAGTAAAACAGTGTATGGAAGACTTTTGTTAAACAATGGAACAGAATCAGATATCGATCAGGATCTGAAACAATTAATTTATGAGCAATAAACGGCTGATTAAGTAATGATAGACAATGCATAACCTAAACAACTAAGTCCTACTTTACTACAATCGGATCGGATGAATAAAATCAAGGGAATATTTTCGAAAGGCCGTCCCTTATGTGAAAAATGTAAAAGCTGTTTCATAGCAATTAGGAAACTTGTTATTTGAATCAATATTGGTCGTTATACGAGAGCAGTATCCATATTGCACATCGAAAATTCGTAGATGTTATGGCATCAAAAACCGAACTTGGACTGTATTTAGATAAAGCTTTCAAACGCGGCATCGAGCTTCTAGCCAATACTCAAAGTGTACTGAAAGTGTCTAGTGTCCATAGATCTACCTTTCGATATAACTTTTATATCCCAACGATTTCTAGTACATTCCATAAAAAAGGCATGAATGGATTAATCAGCGAATACACTTGAAGCTAGGCTATATAATAACTACATGAGGAAAATAAGAAATGAAACATGTACAGCTCTCCCGGCGTGAGTACCCACCTTAATGAAAGCAATTCACTACCCTGTATCGAGAATTTACCAAGATGTGGAGGTATATTTATGTAGGGCTTTTTTTGGGGTTATAGATATACATTTTGTGGGTATAGGTGTGATAAATGATTTGGGAAAAGTGGTATTAGGTTTCGAATAAGCAGTATAATGATTTGTTGCCGTCTAATAGTCTAGCAGTCTAATAGGCAAGGATTAAAAGAAAAATTGCTTGCATTGCTTGGAGTTGTATTTGTTACTTACTTTTAAAGACATTTTTACATGATTACTAAAATAATGCGACTATGTTGCGATAGTTGAGCTTATTCAAAGTTCAATTCCATGAAATATAAAGACCAGAGTTACAGAAATAGTTAAGGTATGTGTAGGTATATATAGTTAAATATTCTCGGTAAGGCTACAGCAAAACCAAATCCATTCTCAATAAAGCATTTTTTAAAGGACACAATATTATAGAAATTAAAAACATATGCTAAAAAACCTAATCCTCTCTTTTATATGCTAAATCATTTACACACCCGTTTGCACAGCATTATTTTTCACCACTGAGTTCTAATTGTAACCAGAGACAAAGCGTATCAAACAAGTAATCGTATGAGATTCAGTATGTATGAAGTTAATACATGTATGAGTTAATACATAAGTATGGCTCATACATACATACATGTTGATGTGTGTGGTGGAGCGGAATTACTCGCGGAGACAGGATTGAAAGAATATGTTTTGTGAAGTTAGCGTGCCTCTGAGATATGGGTCTCTGGTGATTGTTTTTTGAAGAGATGTGTTGATGTTTATGGATTTTAGTCTGAGTTCAGCAAATCAAAAAATATATTATTAACTATTTTGTACAATGGCGACTTCTAAATATTACAGAATTTATGTATCACTAGTATATTTATCGTTCTCCTGGATTCATAACTTAGCAGAATTTGATTGAAATGTTAACTTTCATCATGATTGTAATTTTGACTTAGCATACTTATTTATTTTCTATTTTTTTTATGAAAATGTCTCGTACTACTAAAACTACCGATTAAAATTTAAAACACAGATTTAATAGCTAAAATCAATTTAGTTCATAAATTCCTTTCTAACATAAAAAAGACACATTGTTGAATGTCCTTAATTTCGTCGCCCAGCTCAAAAACCTAGCACAAAAAGTAGCCAAGTCTAACGTAGAACCTTCCTATATAATGTAATAGTGAGTCAGCAAAAATCCTGACGTTGCAGTCTGAGTCAAAGTTCAGACATTTGCATAATTGCCCCGAGATATCGTAAACTGTAGCGCTTCAAGTTTTATACTACTTGTTCACACGATTATTTTAATGCTAGTTAATTGTGCTTATATTTTGAAGTTGAGAAGATTTTTAAACGAACTACTCATATGCTTCTATCTCAGACTAATAAAAGCTCTTTTAGAAGATAGGTACTTGAAAATGAAAATGCTGTATATAGCTCTTTTTATAGACTCGTCCTTAATGTCTACACCAGTACAACGAAGTTGCATGCAAACGTTAAGATATACCAACAGATCACACCGTTTAAAAACCATTTAAACTCAAATATAAATTAACCTTTTACCTCCTATAAATCTCCTGTCATTTAACCCTTTCAACACTCAAAACTTTTTCAAAATTACTTCAGAAACACTTCAAGTTATCCTTTTCTAAGTAATCATCATAAAGGGACAAGTAATTGAATAGAGACCACACGATCGAGAACTTTTAATCCTTCATGAAACACACTCTAGTGTCCCAATATAACTTGGGCCAAGTTCGACCAAGTTTGGGCCAAGTTGGGCCAAGTTGGGCCAAGTTTGGGCCAAGATGGGCCCAAGTAACGGCAACGTATGTGCCATAAATCCCAGTTAATTGGGGCCCAGGCCCTTTCAAATTCCGCTTTGCATACTTAAGAAGTTGACTGTTTTACGTGAGAGTGTCTAGTTATTTTGTTTTTAGCTTTTATTTCAATGTTATTGGGTAAAGATGTTGGTATGTTGGCCTGGAATTTAGGATATTAGCCGTTGTTTGACTTCTATAGTCTCATTTGTATAGGAGCCGTGAATATAGTTGAAAAAATCAATACAAAAAAAATCTAAACGAAGATTAGATAAGAGCCTTTTATTTCGACGTTAGTAACAGTTTAACCTACTCCAAAATTTTGGAAGAAATTAAGAAGGTGGTTTAGCAGTGACCTGCTTATTGAGGAAATCACCTACTTACTTATTACACTTAGGCATAATCATAGTTAAAGAAAGCTTTAGTGTGATGATTAGTCCAAAGATATAAAGTCAATAAATCGGTTTATTTATATATAACAATCTAAATAACTACCAACAGTAATTTAATTTCTATTAAAACAACGAGTAATTTCAAACGTCTTATTAATTTTCCGAGTTCTTACTAAACAAATGAAACAGACATTTCCCTTATAATAGTAGGATGTTCATTACAAAGGCAATAAATTGTCTGCGCCCGCCAGTATAGCCTGTAGGGGGAGGCTTATCAGTTAAAAGGGTTAAATACACCTCCTTGAAAACACATTACGCAGCTGTAACTTGCTGAAATTGCTCATAAAAACCACACTAGAATGAAAGTATGATTTAATTACACTCATAATAATGTAATTCATTAAACCTTATCAGGAGACGCCGATCTTTATTGCTTTTGATATAGCAGATTTTCATTGAGCGCCATCTCGTGGTAGGATTTTGAACTAACGTACATTCAAAAGTTCAATCTTTTGGCACTAGATGGCGTTGATTATTTATTTTTAGGTTGATTCTTAAATATTTGTTTTTGAATGTTGTTATTTCTTTCTTGCAGTCATTCCATGCCGAAGTCCACCAATACAAGCACCAAATTGAGTTGTTTGGTCAACTAACTCAGCGGCTGATCGCGGTATATCGCAATGACGACACCACGCGTATCAAGCGCTCCACTGAGGCTATCAACCATAGATATAATGAGCTCAATAACAGGTAAGATATTTTAAATAAAGCATAAAGATAGACTAATTCTTTTTGAGTCTTAAACTATTATTAGTTAATACTCTTGCTGATGTAAGATTGGGTAGAAAGTATCAATGTGCGAGGGTTAAGTGTAAGCGCCATCTATCCGTTGGCATCGGTACTTGAACGCCTGTGGCATCGCCAGCGCCATCTATTTATTACATTACATATAATATAAACTAGTTGAAATAGCAACATGGTTGCTAGTTATATATTTTTCCTTTTGTATTCTTTAACGTTGTAAAATAATCACAGCTATTTTTGATAATCATTGCTGTTATTCTATGATAATTATTTATTTATTGCCTCATAATTATTCAGTATACAACAACTAATAAATATTCACATTTAGGGATAACAGCAATGAATAATTCATTATGAAACTGTTTATTAAAATAATAATGTTAATTAAAATTAAATCCACCGTAGCTGATGGTAATTTTTACGATATATTTTATGGTGGATTGAATTAAAAGTGTTTGAAAGCCTTTTACTGTATAATATTATGTAGGTACCTACTTAGTACTTCAAAAATATTACTGGAGTATAAAAAGTGCAGCAATTTGAATACAAGTAGATGTTTTGGAAAGCCAACTGAACGTAGACCCAGTGCAGAAGAAATTCAGTTAACGGTTTTACAAGTGGGACGATCGAAGCACAATAGCCGGAAAACTTGTGGTCGTCGAGTATGTTTTTTGGCGGCACCTATAAACAAAGCCCAATTTCTTAATAAGAATGTAAATTGCTTTGTAATGGTACTCAATAATTCCATATTTGTACTACTCCAATAACAATAATTCATAAAATAGATGCTAAAATAACCTAGCCCATTCCGTTATATCTAATCTTCCGTGTTTAAATTGTCAATGTTTTCTTCCCCAGTATTGTAGCTCGCGGCAAAGCGCTGCACTCGGCTGTGTCATCGTTGCAGAACTTTGATCGTTCGTTGGAGAAGTTCGTCGCGTGGCTCAGCGAAGCGGAGTCCTTGCTCGACGCGGCTGAAAGAGACCCTCATCTGTTAAAGGTAAGATTTTGTTATTATATATCAAGTAAGTAAACTATACTCGGGCCATTTCAAATGTACGAACGAAGTCATGTCATTTTATCGGAGTCTCTCGCTTGCACTTACGCATTGTCAGATTCATTTCATTATTTTGATTATAACGTAATTCTCACGTTTGTAATGGCCTGACTATAGAAGCACATTATACTAAGGGAATATCTGAATCAGTTGATTGACGACGGCTGTTATTAACTGCCAAACTCATGAGTAACTGATTAGGTCAGATGATGATGGTGACGAGAATGATCTGCTCAAGCCTAAAATAATCCTTTCGTTTAGTTTCTAGTCTTTAAAAAAATCCATTTTAACGAAAAGAAAGTGTCTTTGACTTTCTATTCACCAAGTTACCTAAAGCGCCATCTCTGTAAATGTTATAGAATTAAGTTGACACGTAGTATGCATTGTCGCCATACGGGTAGTAAGTAATGCGTTCGCTAAGAGATGTCGCTGCAGTCGTTGATACAGCGCCATCTGTGGAAGGGTAGTTCTACTACGTTAGTTCTCGTTATCTTAGGTTCGTTGCATGGAAATAATTTTTATTTTCTTTACTGTAGATGGCGTTAGTTGTATTATTATTGAATAGTTTAAAGAATAACTAAGTTAAAATTCTCTTTGATAATAGGTTTTCTGTAATAAATCTCTTGATATCTCTTGATTTAAATATAACTGTTTGTTTTGTTAAGTAAATATTTCTGAGAGCTTTGTTATATATTTAGTACTTAAATACACTCGTTATTTAATTTTAAGTCTTCTTCAACGCTGAAATAATCCCAACCAAAACTCAGACGTACGAATTACATAACTTTATTTCCAAAATCAGTGCTTAATGTAATCCAAAAACTTGAAGCACAGAGAATAATCCATTTTGTTGAGACAAACGATGGAGAACGAAATTTTAATTCAATTCCTTTAAAACCAAGTTTGCCCTTTGCTTTGAAAATCACGAAGAAATAATTATCTTAACAGCGTTTTGAGAGAACATGTAACTAACTAAGAGATAATACAAGTTATTGACAGAAGTATAACTTTGTTTTGTGTTTAGAATTTGGGTATAATGACATCAAAAGGGCGAGGGGAATAGGAATATGAAAACTCCAACTTTATAGAGTGAAGAAATCCCGACAAGCTGCTAATAGCTTTAATTCAACGAAATTTAAGATTTTTCTAAGAAAAGTCCCCGGTAAATAAACACGGAGAAGCGGAATTATATAAAATATTTACTTAGGTACTTATCGAATCATATTATTTTGTAATCCTTAATCTGTTAAATCGTATAGACTGATCATAATTAAATGTTCAAATCAATGCAATGTAATTTCTTTAGTATAATCTAGCAAATTATGTGTCGTTATTATTATTTAAAAAATAACGATATTAAGTATATGCCCCTATATAAGCCCCTCAAATAAGATTCTCAAACGGCATATTATATTTAAATAAAAAATACTCTAGGGGCTAAAATATTAGGTTAAGCAAGATTACGTAATATTACAAATCTGCATGTATTTACATAATAGTACAATCGGTGCGATGTATTGTAACCTCGAGGGACTGGTATATGTATTATAGACATTACATATTAGTGTAAAGATTTAAATATTTGAGCTTATGGAAGTATTTTGCATTAGAAATTTATTGAAAAAAGAAAGTTTCGTTTCGTTTGATGTTTTATGTCTTAATAAAGTACTGACCCTGGATCCCATAGACTCCCAGAGACCCACTTTTGATAATTGGAAGTTTCAAATGTATTTAAATTAAATAAAAAAAATGCATTTTATTCAATTAACTAGAGGTGCTATTTTTGGGACATTATAGTACAATATTTGGATAGCGTTGATGCAAGCCATATCAAGCTTATATTTTTACGTTTCAATCTCTGCTTCACTACTGAGCTATACCATATTTCAATATGCTGACACACAAACGAAAACTCTATAACATACAGCCAAAATCTCATCAAGCACTTCTGAATCACAAGAATTGCCAAACTGCATCTCCTTCAAAACAGTTGTCAACAATCTCGTGAATTATTTACACTGAAACTTCTGCCGATTGTCTGTCTAGTGACGCGAATTCACGGAATGTGTCGCCAAGACGCGGGAACTTGTGCGCACTTCCCGGGAACTTTGTTCCGGAATCCGGGATCGTGTGTTTAATATCACGGGATTCGCTATAGTAAAACCTCCACCTGTTTTAATTTAAACAAACTGTTTCTCGCTTGATTGTTTAGTTTTGTTTGATTACAAGATTGTGGTTTTGTTTGTTTGTTTGTATGGAGAAATTGTCTAACTTTCGAATGAAGTTGGTAGATATTTGGGAGTGTGAACCCCATGAAATAAGGCGTATACTTATACTCTTGAAAGCTTGTTTATGTTGATGTGAATTTCACCAAAACAGCAAAAGTGAATTGGATGAAATTTGCAAACAGCTTGTTTCTTAACTGTACCTAATATATAGTATATATACACTATACTTTGTATCCCATGAATTTGAGCACCCAGTTAAAGTAACCAGTTACATTGTAGTCTGATTTATACATAGATTTATGAATAACTAAGCTTGAGAAAGGGCATCGACCACAAGTCCATCACGTAAGTTAAATCCAGCTTAGGTAATGTTTTGATAACTCAGATTTCCTCTCGATGTTTTTTTTTATACTTACAATAAGTTATATTTAGGCACCGAAAAGTCTGGAGTGCTTTGGATTACAACGTAATCTTTTGCGTGGGTGAAAGGTTATACCAATGGGCTCTTGCTAATCGAAGGAAAATAAAATCGTGAATATAGTAAAATTAACTTACTGGTCAGAATTTCATCCCCTTAACGGTTGATTTTTGAAAAACAGGTGGTTGAAGAATGACCAACGATGGTCCTTCAGGTATTTAACTATATTTCGTATATATTAATCAAACTCGACCAAGTGGTTTAGCCGTAGAAGAATAAGCAGGCAGTATTTCACATTCAAATTTAAATTCAGTATGGATTTCTAGTTTATACTTGTCAAAGAAAGCATACATTTTGTCTCAAAGGTAGTTTGAAATAGCTATCAAACAGTTACAGTTGTTTTTTGAATCACAAGCCCATCATCCGTAGCAAAGAGAGGCATAGATTAGCTATCCTTTGAGATTCGTAGCAGTTCGTAGCACTCGTAGGGGCGTAGCGGAGTGCTACGTGGAATATTTTTTGTTACATTTTCGAAGGCTTGCGCGGGTGAAATGAGGCTTCACATTAATTCAGGCTACATCCTTCAACATTTTAATAAGCCGTACGAATGGGAAATGTACCCTGTACGTATTAATATCAGGAACGCAATGTAGAGTTGAAAAAAAAAAAGTATTTTTTATGTTTTAGTAAAAGTAGAGTTCTTTTTATGTAAAAACTACGTGAAAGATGCTCGTTGAATACACGAATAGTGCATTGGCGATCTTTTTGAAACTTTGGTCCACGAGAAACTATTTTGATTTGGTGTACTTAACTTGTAAAAATACTCTAAAATACGTTAACAATTGTCGTGGTAAAAGTATTTAAGATGAGAGAATGAAAAATAAAATATTAATACGGCAATACTCTGATCCCAATGAATAACCCTTATTTTGAAATGATTTATGTAAATTTCATTGATTTTCAATTCATATATTTGTTTCCTTTATTTCCAGGTAAGTGCCTCCATATAATACCGACTATTACGTACGTATCACATGAAACCAACATAATATAGGTAAGTTACACTATTCAATAACATTCAATATGATCAAGAAAACCTTATAAAATATTACTACACTGTAGCACTATCCGTTACGAGTACAAATCGTAGCTCGCTACGGCGTAGACGTCTACACATCTATCACGCTACGCTCTCGTAGCTGTAGTGAAAACAAACTAAGAATAAGTAAGGTTTTGGTATTTCGTTTATATGATTCAGGATACGAAACATTTTGTAAATGTTTATATTTGAAATATAAAACTTTCATGGACTTAATGGGAGTAAACACTGTGTAGTATTTAATTATATGAGTGTGTTACGAAACGGTGAATAAAAGGAAATTTATTTTTCCACAAAGCAGTAAAATTTCATATAAAAAATAATACTATTGAAATCCGATCTCCTAGTTTAAGTTTCCTAACACATATGTTATGAAAGCAAACTCTTTTTCGCTGAAACATATTTTGCTATATAACTGCTTTGACTGCAATGACTTAAACTCTAAAGCCCGGTTTCACCACTTTAAATCATCTGATATCATATCAAATGGAATTTTGCCGTCTCTTTGTTTGGCAAATAGGTATTATTTGACAATAAAATATTGGATTGTCTATCTAGCCCTAAATTAAATAGCGCATTAACCCATTACTCGATCGAGATATAAAAACTCGACCAGTAACTTACAAAGAAGTTTAATTCAATAACCCACAATCATACAATGTATTATTCTGTGCGAATACTTTTATTTCACTTCGATTATGACTTCCTAACTTGGGATTGTTCGCACGTCTTCTTTCGCTGGAGTGGTGCCAAAATAATGTGTTTGCTAAGATTTCTGGCCGAGACTCGATGTTCGAATGTAGTTGTAACTATCGACAATTGTTTCGTTAGACTTTGAACATTGATAATGATTCTATTGAAGTTTTTTGTGCGGTAATTGAAAATGTTGTACTATAAAATGTTTTTATGATTTGTTTGTTGTCGTGGATCGCATTGCCATAGTGGCTATAACGGTGTCTTCTTAAAGTTTGAATTTAGGTCAAGATAAAGCATTTTAATATTTTCAAATATTTTATTAAGTCGATCAAAATTATTGAAGATTGTAATTTGCATATACGTTAAGTTAATTTTTACATAAACTATATACATTTCTTGTTAAAGATGCAGATTTTAATTTAGTCAGCCGGAAATAAAACCCTAGTTTTAAATGTTTCAGTTTAATGACATTTTACAACTCTACAGTAAACTTTACATAGTAGCATTAACATATCCACGATTAAATTACACCCAAAAAAAAATAGAAATATCAAATGAAATTATTTTCTCACAGTACCTCACCCGTCATGCAAGACGCGAGCATGACGTTCTTAAGCAAAAATAAAGATTATAAACTCATCCCGAGCAGACGATTAAACACACGCGTATGTGCGCGCACCCTTACAATATACATAAAACATAAACAGCTCCACGTGTTAAGGTTGGTACACATTAGATACGGTAATGTAAAATTTTATCAAATGCTCGACCTTGTGTTATTTATTATAACAATCTGGTTACTACCAGGCAACTTTTCCTAAAAAATGTGGGTTGCGAAGGAATTGAGAAATTCTAATTAAAAACTAGTGTGTTCTTGACATGAGCATTATCAAATTAACGTAGGAATTCTCCAGCCGATTACTGATTTCCGCTACTCCTGACATTATTCTGAACTTATTAATGCTATAGGCTCCTAATACCATGGAACGATCTTAGCAGAGCCTGGCCATGGACATAAGATTAATAATTCATAATTTTTTCCATAAAATAAAATTGCTGTTTCAAATATTTTACAATGACCTTAGTTCTAAAGTCATTTAATTCTGAATTTTGTATGCCTCTACTTGCCGGACTATAGTTGAATATTTTCCAACTGTCTAATGTGTAAGTTGATTTACAAGGCGGCACACGCAGGGTTGCGGTGCGTGCGTGAAATGGCTCGGGACGTTCATGCATAATGCGCATATGAGGAGCGTGGATATTAATATACGAGAACACCTGCGTTGCATATTGACGTCGCACGTTGCCTATGTATATGTACCCGTAGGTTTTTGGGGTTTCTGGGGAATCATTTTAAGGTTTTTTTTTTGTATTTGTCGGTTGTAGTTTTAGTGATTTGAAAAGATATGTTCAGAAGAAAAGGTGTTGATAATTTTTGGTGTCGTGTTTATAATGAAGATGATATTTTATTGAGTAGAAAATTATTTTTATTTGTTTTAGATTAACTTAACCTTAGAAATCTTAAAAAGTTCTATCAAAAATTTGTAAAAAAGTAGATAGGCTTTGGTAATAAAATATACAATTTATATAGTGAAACAAACCAATATGCAAGTTCTCAAATTAGTATAAATAAGGGCTATACTTTCAACCAAAATAGTGAACAGCTTCAAAAAACCATTGCTTCTCTCAAAATCGTTACTTAAAAACCCTAACCCCATAACCTACATCCCCATTAACACACGGCTCGACACATTCCGAGCAAACAAACCACTGCACTGCTTCATTTAAAAGTGAAATACTTTAAACATTGCGTTATTACACAGTGACGCTAGTTCTTTTGTTTCGTGCAAAATTGCCCAGCCGCGCGAACGGAATAAAAACACGCCGAATGCGGGCAGAGACGACAGATAAACATATACTATGTATAGTTTATATTGCTTTAAAATAGCTTGAATGTTATAATAGTAGGTTTTAAACTATTTTGTAGATTAACACATGTTTTTATGTAAAAAGGTTGCCGAGCATTGTTTGTTTAGCAAAGTAAACTGTGCTGTTGAACATTGCTCGTGTTAAATTCTAAAAATATAAAGAGCCTATTGTAGTTTCAATAACTTAAAGATAGTAGGATATTATGATAGTAGGATAGGTAATACTGTGTCTTATTTGTGAAAGAATTATAGGGTAAATTGTTCTATATATTGCTGCGGTTTAACCAATAAACAAACAGACACATCAACTCAATATTTAGTATAACTACATATTGCAATTATAAGTAGAATTTCGTCAAACCTTTCAAGATTAAATTTTCTTCCAGTAAAAATGAGCATTTTGCGATCTGAGTGCAACTCTCCTAATAAGACAAATGACACAGTTTATTCTATCCATTTTAAAAATAATTACTAAGTAGAAACTAGTTCAAACACCTAATAAAAATCAAGTGAATTCAATCAGTGTAAAAGTAGAAAAAAACTAGGAATCACATCGTGAAAGTTTCAGAGTCGAATCGACGGAAAAGTTGGAATTTCTTTACGACTTTCGCCATCCGGTCCCGGCGCTAGTCAACGTACATACATACGTAATATCACGCCGCGAGACGAAGGAAGCAGGCAGAGGATTGTAGCACTCGCACTTCTAAATACTTTTTGACTACTGTTACGATTGGATTTAAAGAGCTATACAAATTTAAAAATGACCATACCCTCCTTATTTCTCGACGTTTCGGCTAACACATAAAACTCCGTGTAATTCTAATTTTAAATTTTATATATTTAGGTTGCTGATGTGTAAGATTAATTGGATTGTTTAAGTATTACGAATACTTGTAGTTCTGTTTACGAGATACTTAAGTGAAAATTTTCGATCAGACATTATTTTCATTGAGCATTAGTTTCTTATTACATATTGTCACATAATAAAATTTACAATCGTCTTGATTCCTGCCTACCCTTTTTTATAAAACAGTCGTAAATTCGCCCTGTCGATAACAAGTCTATAGTATAAACTTATAAAGAAGAACAATTAACAAGCGTTTTGTTAATGCTCCATAATTTAGCACCCTTTTACTGGGCGGCTAAAAATATCTAACTTTTCATCGCTCGAGTTATGTTTCGTTTTGAATATAGAGTACTGCTTTGTTTGAATTGGATGTAATTTTGAAATCATGGCTGTTAGTTATGTAAATTCAGGGCTATTTTAGACAAAAGGGTTGAAGGCAGATTTACTCATGTATTTGGAAATAAATGAGTAGATCAATATTGTGAAAAATAAAATATGTTTGGTCAGCGGAAAAATAAGTATCTTTTAATATTTGGTGCCAATGAGAAGGTACTGTCGAAGATAATGCTTTTCTGGTTCGGTGTTGTGTATATTGAGTTTGAATATTACTTGATGCAATTTGATTGTTACACTATAGTTCTTACAATATCAGAGTCATTTTAATTTAAACACAAAGTCAAAGTTTTTCATGAAGGTAAATACACATATAGAAGATTTGTAATTTAAAATCTCTACAGGACATAAAATACTTCAAACACACATTGGTGAAGTCACACTGACGGTATAAAAACGTCGCCACTCTTTAACACCAAGTCGTGTTCGATCGTGTTTGTTGAACTCACAACTTGAGATCGGACAACTTGCTCGCTGTTCGTGTCTGTTTGTGTCGTCGCCTCACAAAGACGTCTTCACTGGTTTTTTACATTCAATAACACTTGGGATAAAAGTTGTGTTTGTATGTCTGTTTGTGGAGAGAGGTTTTTAAAGCTTGAGTGATATAAATGCGATAGTTTGTGAGAATGAAGATGAAATTTTGAATGGATTATGAAATGTGATACGGAAATTAGTGTGTAACGCAGCCAGGACTTTTTCAACTCTAAGAATCTAACTAAATCGAAAAAATCATGAGTAAACCTGGTGTGTGAATGAATTTTAATCAAGAAATACAGGGTTTTTAATATTACGAAAAAATATTCAAAATTGTGCATAGTTTGTCAAATACGATACCGGTCTGATATGAACGGAAAAACTATGCGAGTAACGTCGATTAGAATTTTTTAGAAGATAGAATTTAATATAAGCTTCAGATATAAGATTTTTAGCTTTAAATACAGATCTGATGAATGATGTTTGTAACAACACGCTCAGTATTTTATCACTTAACTAATGTGCTGCTCTTGAACCACGGGTACATTAGATAGATTGGTAAGTTAGAAAAAAACAAAAAAATACTTCCATAATTTGTCCGCTTGTAAAGTCCGTCTAGCTTATATGTAGGACTATGAATGATTAAATCACGAAAATTTTTGGTACTCTACAATGTTAGTCAAAGAAAGTCCTTTTTTCTAATGTTCCTCTCACAGTAAAAATCTATGAAGCCATCATATTTAAACACCAAGTGGCCAAAATCGTGGACTTTAAACTAGTTGGAACACAAGTGTCGTAGGAAAAATTTTGTTAAAATGTGGTCGGAATTTCGTCCGGATGGTATTGGGGTCAGTGCAGGCGCCATTTTTCTGTGCTGAGTTATTACATACTGTGCGTATATATTCAGATTATTGCATACTATGTATGTTTGAATAGATGGTTCTATTTGAATGTGATGGACATGGCACATTGATGTGGGTTGTAATGTCTCGTGTGGAGAGTTTAATGATGACTGGTTTGTGCGACTTATGATCAATTTATATGAGAGTTTAATATGTTAGAGATAAGGTATGTTTTTATGCCATCAAAATTAAAAGAATAACATCAAAATTATGGGCATATTTACTGAGTACTTATGGTTACGGACTAAAAGACTAATTTGCTTATAGAATTTTGGTCTATATTTTAAAAGTAATCTACAATAATAATCTTTTATCAGCAACAAAGTGAAGGCTAAAAAGTTGAACGTACCACATCTTCCTTATATTAGAACATCTTTGAGTTTGTACCACACTTCATATGAGAGGCTATAGCTAGGATATGGAAGTTAATTGCCTATATTCTTCACACAGATAATTGGCTGTTTACTTGACAGTTAGTTTCTATTCCAACCCTTTGGAGAACCTTTCACGAAAAATAGAGTTTCTTAATTGGTAGTCACTTTGTTAATAAAGTAATTAATTTAAATAATTCATACATACATATAATCACGCCATTATTTTATGAAATGCATTTCCATGTTCTATAAAATTTCGTTCTATAAAATTGTAGCACGAATACAGTCTGACTTAATATTACAAGTTATTAAATCATCTCAGCTATAAGTAATATTATATCTTACACTGTGCAACATGCTCAAACAACAAGTCAGTAATTGGCGCAGACTTGATAGATCAACTTGCCTTTATCTGTTAGCAATTAATCGCGTTACACGATCCCGAGTTATGTATTACATGTATATAGATCTAGTTACAATGTAGGTGTTAGGATAACAAACTTTTGTAGGAAAAGTGGATGAAAATGTATGATTTTGTACTAGGTCCATATAAAATGATAATATAACGGCCTCTGTGATTTAGGCCGATGTGTATTCATTTCATGATCGCGAGATCTTGGGTTTGATACCCAGCTCGGGCATAGTGCTATTCTTATTTTTATTGGAATATTTTCAATAGTAGTCTGGAGTTTGGTTACAATAAAATTACAAACAAATTAAATAATATACAATAGGCTCGTTCTCTATTACACGAGACAAACTTGTCAATGGCAAAACGCGGATATATTTCATACACCTCAGTCTATACCTTCGGTTATTATGCGTTTCTCAAAACTCATTCTCTCTTAGTACATTAGAACTCATTTGGTCTCAAATTGAGAGGCGCTATACAAACTCTTTTGTTGAAGAGTACACAATTACGTGCCGGAGTTAGATTGATGACGATGTATTGGAACGTAAAGTGAATGAATATCTATAGGTTTGAAAGTTGTTTTGTATGAAATAGAATTAACCCATAATAGAATATGCAAATAAAACGGTAGACCCATAATAGAACTTTCTAAGTTACTATTGAGAATTCACTTACATAAATTAGAAAAGAATTTCAGTTTACAGTCTACCGTCTAGATCAAAAAGACAGCCAATCAGTGATGTATTTTTATTTACTGGCTACCACAAAGAGGAAAAAACAAGATGGACACATTTTTTGTGCTAAATGCCATCGTATGGCATGAATTGTTTTGTACATTTTCTGCCCCTTTATATTAGTGTATTATATTATATTTTATAGTTTGTTATAATATTCAATTGATTATGATTTCAGAATAGTCTTTTCGGGTCAGTCTTTGTTTTCAAAACGAATATTTAATTGTTATTGTTGTGCTTTAAAGTTCCGGGTTTGAATCCCGTCTATTCTATTATTGATATTAATATCATTAAAGGGTTTATTGTGATATGAATTAATTTAATTACTATCATTTCCTCCTATAAACTTGATTTACAATTGGGTCTGGTTTATTTGCATAAGTAGTTCAAATGGTTTGATGTAAAGTTCCGGGGCTCAATATAAATTTAATTGTATATAACCGATTTAAAAAAATGAAGTTCTCTATTAATGTTAAGTTCAAAATGTGGTCCCAAAAAAATATACCTAATTCATATATTATCCGTCAGCTTGGAAAGTAAAAGAAAGTCACAATAAAATTATACAATACTTTTATGGAATTAAAAACAAATACAACTGTATCATTTCTACAAAAAAAAAAAACAAACCTACACCAAACAACCCTTAAAATACAAAAAATGCCTATAAACCCTATAAAATTAAAAAACTCATTTTCACGTTAAAATGAAGATTATTTTCTTCAGCAACTCAATAGACAGGTAGACATTTAATATTAAAAATAATATCTCTCCGGCCGTTCATTTATCATCGCGCTGTTTACCGGCGGCGTGACGGCAGCTGTCTTCTCTCGCTAATATTGTGACGACGTTTCAATGATTTGTTACTTAATCATGTTGTGAAGGAATTAGAAATGCTTTCTTACTGGTTTTTTAAGTTCGAAATTATTTATTGTAACACTAGCGGACCCGACAGACGTTGTCCTGTCTACACGTTACTAATCAATTAAAAAACCATTGTCCAGCGGACGAAATTGTGAATCTAAACCATTCTCAGATCCCCTTGAACACACACCAAAAATTTCATCAAAATCGGTCCAGTCGTTTAAGAGAAGTTCAGTGACATACACACTTACAGAAGAATTATATATTTAAAGATTACGACTGTTTTTATTGTAGGTGTGGGCTGAAGTGTTCTAGATTACATTAATGTTTCAATGGATGTGTCTGGTGATAAGATTCATTAATACTATCAAATTATACTACAAAATATAAAACTGACCATTTTATAGTGCTGTGTCTGTTAAGTATTTGTTATATGAGTAACAAAGACAAAATTCATAATAAGCGGGCACAAAATTAAGTTATCACTGTACACTGCTGCATTGTAGGGTGCTTTTGATAATGAACCCTATATGTTATACCAATGTGTGTCTTATATTGAGCATATTATCAATTTACGAGCAAACATTCAGAATTAGTCTAAACTCGATCTGGGAATCGAATCAACTAAAATAGGTTATACCACAGGTTATTAATATTAGTAAACAAGTTTACTTAAAAACGCTATCTAAGCTAGTTTTTAGCATACCTCAGGTCAGCGACCCCATCTAAATAGAGGCACAAAGTAGTGAGCTAGAGTATTATAATATTAAATCATGATTTGAGCTCTATTTGTCAAAGTGTCGTCGCTCGCGGCGGAATTGTAATGCGAGGGTTATTTATCGCCTTGTTACTTACTTGTATGCTAGTTTCAGTACTGAAAGATTATTATTCAGGAAGTGTTACTGATTATGGTCTTATAGAAAACTTGTGTACTAATGTTACTTTAATGATGAAAAATTAAGGTTTGATCTACTTTTCTTGCTCGTTTATCGGTCTTGCTCCTTTATAACCGAATTACCGAACCGTTTTTCATGAAATTCGGATGTGTGATAGTTCATATTTAGGAAGGGTTTGAGGTAACATTTCTCAAATAAAGTTGATTTTGATTAACTTTGCCATGTGATTAGGAAAAGGATTTTAAGTTACTCTTTTCAAACTATATTTTTTCCAGAGACGTTATTAGTAAAAGCTAGCAGTTGTTTATAATAAATCTTGATGTACATGTAGTACTTGCCTGAAACCACAACCTTCAAAGCATTTTTTTTCTGGGAAACGAACTTACGACATCAATATTTGTGTGACAGCTTATCTAACGCATTAGCATAATACCTACCATAACATTCAAATAACTATGTTTCAAATACCCACTTGAAATATAACATTCATATTTTATCCAACATATCTTAAGATATATCCGCACTACACAATACCGTGTGTACAATAGTGCGGGGTTCGTAGTACAATCGGTCGCGTCGCCACGAATTCCCGGAATGTCTGCTCGCAGACAGTTGACATCGATATGTTCCCGGGATTAGGGATGGGAATCCCGGGGTCCGGGATAGTTGTAATAAAAGTAATTGCGATGTTGTAAAGTTGGCAGTATTCTGTTAATTAATTTTCTTGTATTTGACAGATATTTGAAGTTAGGTATTTTAAAAAAATATTCGTATCAACTATGACAAAATTAAACATGAAATAAAACAATTTATTAAACTATCTATAGCTAAAGTTCATTTTTTAGATGTGCTTACAAAGGCCAAAAGTATGACTTTTTCGACTGTGTGAATTATCTACTGTATCTAATCTATCTGTAAATGTCTACTGAAAACCTTTTAGTACAAAACCCAAATACGTTTCCTTCGATCAAGTATCTAATTGAGAAACTTGTAAGTTTGTTATATTTATATCCACTTTTAAAATACAACTTAAAAATCTCATAACACCATTCAAACCTGGTAATAAATCTGAATATAAATCATACATAACACAAGAACGCTTCACTTAGACCGTATTCGTGGAAATAAAACTAATTTCCGGTGTATAACGTGAAACTTCACAACTTTTACTTTATTTACCAGTTGTTTCTGAACACTTGAACACTTTGAATACACCGATATATGGTTTATATTAAACGATTTAACTTGAAAATAATTATATTGAAAGTTATTATTATTGTATTTTAAAAAATTGCGTCAGCAGCGACATCTGTCGGAATTAAGGGTTAACTTGGGAATTTAAATAAACTATTTTTTTTTACTACTGTCACTTGACATACTCTACTTAAATATTTTAGTACAAAAATATGAAGAATATTGATCAAAACGAAATATTCAAGAGTATTGAGGATATTTTTGATGAAATATTCATTTTTATATAGGCATGCAGATAATATTTACTCGAAGTTTCTTGCTTAACATAGCGTTGTTATCAAATTAGTTAATAGTTCTTTAAAACGTTTTCAAATGAATACAGAAAAGGCTTTAAAGTTTTTATAACATATAACAAACTAACAAACAGTCACTAGAAAGTTATTGCGTACTCAGGCCCCTGGCATCCAAAACGTACTCCACAAAAATATCCACAATATACCAACACATTATAATACACTCTACGCCTTTGATATAATCTGCTAAAGACTAAAGTAATCTAACAAATTCCACTTGAATCTGAACTTTGAGTACGCCTTTGAAATTCGCTCAGTTTTATACGTGCTATTAAATTTAAGTTCCAAACTTCCCAACGGTAATACTTCGCAACAAGAAAATATATTAAATAGCGTATAACTTGTGTCATTTGTGTAGCTATTACAAAAAAACAGTAAAACGTTTCCAGAAAGCAATTATAACACTTTCTAGAGTATTCACGGTAAAGTTTTTTTATTAAAATTTTATCCGACTTAAGTATTTTTTACTCTTGCTTGATATTATATTATTGCTCCAAACATTGATATGTAAGCGGGTATCGTCATATGCTAAACTTCTATAGTTTCAAGATTACTTGAAAAGTAAAGATAAGTAAGAATACACAAGTTTACAAAAGTGCTAGTGTAGTAAACCAGACCAGGGGACTGACACAAAACTCGCATGACTATGTGTTGTTAACAAAACTATGCGTGGTACGCTGCGGGGCAAATCTTCAGGCGTTGCGTAAAAAGAAATGACCTACAATGCAGTATTCTGAGCTTGAAACCTACCGATCAGCAGTCGCATAATTCAATACACAATAGAATTATCGATATAACCTCCCATTGTTCTCATCCCTACGGAAACAGGAATTCAGCCCACTGGGCCGATTATCCCTTTCGTACCAAAATTGATTTATAGTTTCATATGAAAATTGCGTCTAACGCATTCCTAATATCGTAATAAGGAATTACTTGTACGGAACCCGGGCGTTTTCTTCAAACGCTCTTTGATCTTCGAAATTCCTTTTTTTTCCCCTTGATTTTGTTTATGGCTGGATTAAAAAGGGGATTTTCTTTTGAGAAGGTTTTTTTACTAAGAACGTTGGAAGGAATATGGATGTGTTGCGGAGATGTTTAATAAAATATATGAAAATATAGAGCTTAGCCCCTTATAGGCTTTTAGGGGCGGATAAAAAAGCCTGATTTAAGCCGCGGCTTAATATACGGTAAATAACATTATAAATATTATAATAAGGGTATGTGGGGGCTTAGTGTTCAGTGTTTCATTACTTTTTAATAATAAGTACAATCGGTAATAAGGGAACATTCAATTTCAGCATTTGTCATTTATATTCAAAACATGAAGTTTTTTAAATCGTTGTAAAACTATTATACTTTTACTGCAGCGACTTGTATATAATAACTCACTAGGTAATTATTATTTATCTGTTATCCTGAACCTGACAATCGACTCTTATAGTTTTTCACTCTCCGTGCCTATTTTTAATCACGAATTCACGACGCACATCACAAAATTCCCAGCTACTGAAAGCAGCTCCTGAAAACCCTTATATCCACCTATCCGCCACCAATAGGCTACCACCAATGACGTAACTTGGAAATCGAACCCCATACTATGTACATAGAAACGGTACGCCAACATTACCCATTGAACAGCAATTACAATCCGTCCAGTCCCACAATAGCACACAGCGAGAACATTAACCCGTCGACTGCTCATAGTGGCCATAGTTAACGGGTTAACTACTGGCTATAGCGATTGCTATACATAGAACATGTAGAATAAAATTCTAAATACGTAAAAATAGGGTATGGATATTGAAGTAATCTGTATAGTCAAATATAATGGCTATTAGAATAGTATAGTCAATAGTCTGACTTTTTGGTTGGTACATGATTAGATGAGTTAAGCAATACTCGCCGCGATTATTTTTCAGGCGGGTAGCTGCTTGGTTTTCCCGATTATTGGTATTCTCAACAACGAAGGTCTTATACAAAATAATCAGAAAAATTAATTGAAAGTAGAAAACTATATTGTTATGCTGTATTTTTTTTGGGAAAAGTAGCTAGAATTTAAAAACCACTTTAATAAATTTTGTGTAAAATTAAATAAATAGCAAACCTTTATTTGTTTACACATAAGAGTGGCAACAATCATAGTATTCAAATTATTTTTCTCTAATCTCACTAAAATCAGTATTAAGCAACAAAAGGGAATTAAACAAATTATCTTTGATACAAGTATACGTAAAGGCAGTGACAGAAATAAGACTGCAGTGTAAACGTCGGCCGGCATTGTTGCAAGTATAAGCTGTTTTTATTATACTACTTTATTATAACCAAGTTAAAGAGCTCGTAAAATGTTATTTAACATGTTTCACTCCCTAATAGGACGGTGGTATTCTTTTTGATGTTTATTTCTTTACTTAAAATACGAAAATAGTTTTAATATTTATCTTCTACTTCAGTTTTTAAAAGTTAGACTTACCACAATATTATTATTGGCAATTTTGCCGTCGCATTAAATGAGCCAAAACTTGCAATAATTAATTTTGCGGCAAAATTGCTTATGTTAAATTAACATATTTACGTTGGTAGAGTAAAAAAGCCGACGTTTCATCGACAAATAACTAATGCTGCTGACTTTAAATTTATTAAATTATTTTTGTTTAATGGAAAAACTGTCAATGCCGAAAATAGTAGATTTTCATTACATCATCGAAACATTTAAATCACTTGACTAACCCCCAGTTTCTGAAGTACATTCACAACTCATGTAATAAAAAAACCCTAATGAATAGATAAACAACCATTAAGTGTACTAGAATCCGGGCGTTACTATGTCTCTTAACCCTGAAAAATAAACTTACACGTAGAAAAAAAGCAACTTAAATCAATTTCTCTATACTATAATACTTAAATCAGATTCAAACATCCATAACCACACACAACACAAAACACTCAAAACACATGTTAACCCTTTAAACATTATCTATTTATATACAGTTCTTAAATAAAAACGATATCGACCAGAAATAACATCACTTCAATACCATTACGGTCTTGAGGAGTTCGATGCATCCACTCTGAGTTTAACAACACATTTATCATTCCTCTCTCATGATTTTGTTGTGGGGATTTGATTGAGCTGTGTGTTCGTTTGTGTGAATCGTGTGCTGTAAATTGATGTATCTATTTTGTTACATAGTTTTGAATGTTGACTGATTTTATGTATTTGAGTATGTCCAGGCTAATAATGTGTGATTTAAACTAGAATTTTTATAAAGAAAAAATGTAGTACCTGCTTGAAATGTGTAAATAAACTAGAATTATGTATATAATTTGAAATGTGCTAAAGCGCCATTGCTTTGGTATTTATCAGTTTAAAGAATGTTTACTTAATTAAAATATTGTTTAAAAATTTCTGGTGTTTGTGTTATTCTTGAAAGCTTGGTATTTTTCTATTAAACGTCAATCAATTGTGTTATGAGATCTTACAAAATGTTACTAAAAAGTATTCAACTCCATTTCACCTTTCAATATAAACAATCTGTACAATACGTATCCATCAAACATCAAACGCGTTAGTTATTTTTATCTTCATACCCAGAGAGAAATATTCCACTTATTTACTTTTACGAGCATTACACTATCAATAAAAACACAACAGCCGCGAGTCGTTGAGCGCACTTCACGTGTGAGCTTCTATTATAAGAGTTGTAACAATAGTTTTTAATAGCGCGTGAACAGGTATAATGCATTGTAAATCATAAGCGAGTGGGCGCTCGATACGGCGTAGTGTGGCGGAACTGAGCGATGTATCGGAATAGACGCCCGGTATTATGGAGCCGACGCCGCGCCGGCAGGGCTCCATCAGTGTGACGGATTACGAAATAGAAGACTGAGTGATTTTTTGTGTTCGACGTCTCTACTGAAACATTTATTCAATTAAACAACAGAACAACAGAAACAGGAAGCCCCTCCATAATTCATGCAAAATATACAACGAAAATGATGTTGATAAAACGGTTCAAACAGAATTAAAGCGTACTTACAATAACAGTGTAATAAATAATGTAAGCCATGTCGAGTTTCCAACTTTTCACATGTTGATTTTCCGTTTAATCAAGGACTTAACAAAACAATAAATAACAACATCGAACCGGCAACAACACGGCACATCGCGTAACTCACGCACGTCCCCAAACAAACGAGCGGCTGTGAAAAATTGTGCCCAAACCAAAACAGAGAGTGCGTCGATGCAGAGCGGCGGGATGCAGGCGTCGCGGCGGCAGTCGACCGGCGGACGCCGCGCGCGACGGACGTCCCGCCATGTGACGCGCTGCCGGCGCAGGCCGCCATGACCGAGGGGGCGGCCAGGCCACGGCCGCCGCCGCCCCGCAAGCCCGACTCGCTGGCGCTAGCCTGGCCGCGCTGGGACGACCCGCCACCGCCCGCGCCCGACACCCGCCAGCAGCCGCAGCCGCTCAAAGACTTCGACGGTTTCAGTCCGTACACTCCTCCGAACCCGATCCACGGCGAGCGCCGGCCGCGGCGGCCCGCCAGCGCCGTGTCGCCGCGGCCGGTGGTCAACCAGCTGGCGCGGCGGCCGCACTCCATCGGCTCCGTGGACGATGAGTGGGGCCCGGTACCGCTGCTGGCGCCGGTGCCGCGCCGCCCGCGCCCGGCCGCTCCGCCGCCGGCGATGGCCACGCTGCCGCGCGCCACCATGCTGCCGTCCTCCAGAAGTGATTACCAGTTACAAAGACCAGCGATTATGACCAACGGTTACGGTGCGGTGCCACCGTCCACGTCGCGCCGGCTCTCGCTGCCGGGCGGCGTGAACAACCCGCCTAAGACCTCGGCTACCTTCCACGGTCTCTCGGGCCTGGTGGGGCCCTACCCTACGCTGGGCACCCCCGGCACCCCGAGCACGCCTGCGGCTGTAAGAGAAGCCGTAAGGCATTTGTTAATGCAGCCTCGTAATGGCTTCCCTATCATGGATCAAAAGCTGTCCCTGTTTATTGAGATCCTGGATGCCCAGGAGCGATTCTCACAGGTATGCCAGGCAAGTGTTGTTTCATAGTTGACTTATATATTTATAATTATATATAGTAGTAGATATACAATACAAATAAAACTGAATTGTGTCCGAAAAAAACATATTTCATATGCGTCCCATATTTGTTAGTAACAATAAAAAATGTTAAACACGCTGCGAGCGAATGTCGACAAATATTGGTGAACTGAAAATATTGAAAATAGCGGAGCTTTTTACATGAAATTCTTAATTGTTGTGATAGTGTTTACAACAAAACGAATCGCGTGTAATTAGGGTCGAGTTAGCGCGATGAGATCGCGTAAAAATTAATTGTTCGGAAAATGATTATTCAAAACTCGCATCGGTTGTTTTAAGAGATAATGCAAATAATGTTCGCGTCGGGTTAAGTTCGCGAGTGTCTGGGGAAGTTAGCGCGTGTCTCGATCATGCGGCCGTCTGCTACACAATTTATAATGTTTACAAGGTTTTATTGAATAATCCGATACGTAGTCGTGCGAGGCGCCTACACCATTTAAACTTTTGGTACGCGTCGATGGAAATTGTGAAATTAGGAAAGAAAGTGTTTGTTGGAGGGTATATTATATTACGAAGTGTAGCGCATGAGTGCTAAGTTTAAATTGTGGAGGTTGAACGTTCATAAAATATGAGGGAGTATCTTAGAGGGAGGGTGTATGTGAGTACATACTAGGAGCGTGTAGTTATAGATACTCGTACTCGCGCTGGTAGTAATGTGGCGTAGTGTGGCGTGGCGTGGTAGATATCGCAGATGGCTGTAGTGGCGGTATTCTGTTTGCATCGTGTGGCTTTCAGCTATAGATTGTGTTGAACGTAATAGCGCCTAAAATATTGAGAGCTATTTCAGCGGAGTGCTTTTTATTTATTTTCGGGGGAACATTTTCGTTACTCTCGGTGAATTAAAAGTGGAAATATTTATTTTATTGGCTGTGTCAATACGCTGAATGTGTGTGGCTTTTATCGAACTTTAAGTGATATAAAAGTGACGCAGTTCGACTTCGTATAAAGTTTTTGAAACTAAAAATCATTTATCAATACAGTAATAAACATTTATTTTGGAATTTGCGACAGTTAAATGAAGTAGAACAGAAAATAAAGTTTAAATATTCGTTTAAGTTGGCACCTCCCACGCAGGTGGTCGCAGGTTCGAATCCGAGGCAACACACCAATGACTTTTCGAAGTTAAGTGTGTATTAGAAATAATTATCACTTGCTCTAACGGTGAAGGAAAACATCGTGAGGAAACCTTGCATGCCTAAAATTTGTTTAATACATTTATTGAAGGCATGCAAAGTCCCCAACCCGCACTTGGCCAGCGTGGTGGACTCAAGGCCTAACCCCTCCCCCTCGTTTGGGAGGAGACCCTTGCCCTGCAGTGGGACAGATATGGGTTATTAAAAAAAAAAAAAAAAAAATCGTTTCAATCCTTCTATTTATACAAGTTTGAAATCGTTAATTTCATCGAAATCTATCCGATAAACAAACTGACGAAACAAAATATTACGAAAACTATCACACACAAAGACACACACTGATTAATAGAGAAACACAAAGCCAAGATAATTTGTACTCAACTTAAACTCAAAGTAAAATTCAACGTCAATATTTATTTCTAACCGTCAGAATAAAAAATATCCTATAAAAGTGAATACAATCACTAACCCATACATATATCATAGAAAATCTCCCACCAGTCTTGTTTTATTACACCCTTTATAATCCCGGTGCAATAGCCGCACCCTGTGCAAAGCCATGCTTTCCATCCCCACGTAAAATGGTATATCAATAACTGAAACTTAGCTTTACGTTTTGAAACGATAGTATATTTACGAAAATCGTTAATGGAAGCTACTTTTTAATAAATTCGGTTGTTGTATTGTAAACGAACAGTGCTATTTTATAGAAAATTATTTGAATTTGTTGACAAAGATACTTTTACTATACTACCGATAAAATTTACTCTAATCTAATAATTTCAGAGATTATTTCTACAAAAAAAAGAAACACAGCTACATCTTTTCATTACTAATCTAGAAGTATCTAAGATTGATATAAAATAAAAAAGTAAAACATACTAACTTTTTATACTACTTGTAGCTTAAAGCTTAAAAATAAACTCTGTAACACGACATTTGAAAATCATTAGTTTCTACAAACTCTTGATAATACTAGTCCACACTCTACACAGTAATATAACCAAACCTACTCTATATAAAAGGCTGTATTAGATTTCAATAAACCGCGCTATAGAATAAGGCTGTGAAAGGTAATACATTGTGTTTTATTAACGCTGAAAAATGACCGCTCTAATGTTAAGAGAAATTCTTTGTTGGTGCCGCGATGAAATTACTTTTCCGATAATATTCGTTGCATTGTATAAAATGTATTTACTATGCGACCTTAAGTTTTTAGTGCTTAAAAGAAGTAATTTTTAGGGGTTGGTCGCCACGACACAACCAGTGTGTCGAGAGGTCGCGGATTCGATTACCATAGAGAACAATATTTGTGCTATCCACAAATAGTTTGTTCTTTGTGTCCGTTGTTTATATGTTTGTAAAAGTTCCAACGAGCAAAAAAGCAGTCTCATAAATATGTACATATTAAATAATATAACCTGAGTGCATGTGAAAAAACCTATCCCTAATGGAAATGTGTAAGTATAAAATTCTCTGTCGTAAAAGTCTGCCCAATTTCATCTAAGTATCATCCCTTGTCCTATTTAGGACGAGTTACGTGATAGTTTTTGAGTCGTTATAATTAAGAGGTCAAAATATAAGTTATATTTGTGAGAAACCTTTTAGTTTACACATTATATCACGCCTGTTATACCCGAGAGTAGAGGTAGAGGTATAATACACTCGCGTTTTACTTTTAATATTGTTAGTCCCATGTTATAAGGGTGAGCCAGTTGTAAGTATCGGGTAAGTTACTTAACTCCGGACTACTATTTAGAATTATAGAATATTCATTAAAGAAGATCTATGGCAATTTGACGACCTAGGAATCAAACTCAAGATCAGCCTTCGTATTCACTACCGACTGCGACCGACCGACGTTTAGCTTGTGTATTTCAAAATAACGCATAATTACATATTACGTTATATTACTGTTTTGTCATGTATCAGCATAGAAAAGGTCCATATATAATACGAAATGAATGTCAAACACGTAATCCTAAAACCTCAAAACTCAAATAATTACTGGCACATAATACCAGAAGCCCGTATGACGAGCGCAGTCAGGATTCAATTAAAAAAGTACGAATCACAAGGGCCGTACCCCGTGGTATTGTGGGGTGAATTTCAACCCCCACTTGACCCGTTTTAAAGAGTCTATTGTTTCGATATGAAATATTACTGAAACTGAAAAACCGTTGGAAAGAATTACATCTTTCTGGTTATGTTTTTTTTATGTTCATTACTGTGTGATAGTTAGTGGTAATGAAAGTGTGACATTTTGGCAGTTTGTGTAAATGAAGTTAGTTTATAGTATTAATTTATTGAAAGAAACACTGTATTTTCAAAAGGTAGTATTTTCTGTGGTTCTCTTCGAAAGCGATAATACACATATACATATTATTTTTTAAGGTATCGGAAAACACTGCAAAAAGCTTTTGCCCATCTGTGGCAAACCTATGGACTAGATATGAAAAAATAAAAAATGCTTCTACATATTACGAATTTGTGGATATAGGTAAGAATATACATGAAATACTACAAAAATGTATTTATTTTATATATTCAAGTATGTTTTGTTCTGCTGGCTCTATTAAAACTTTCGTAAACGAAAATACCGTTAAATAAGTGACTTAAGATCCAAAATTTAGATAAACGTACTAAGTTAGACTTTAAGTACAGAACTAAGTTTCAAACTTAACTCATAAAGCCATGGATTTGATATGAATAACAGTATTATACTATAATATCCAAGATTTTAATATACCTACACCGAGAGTCAGTAAATCGTAGCAACCGTAGACGTCGCTACGCCGTAGACGCGTAGCAAGTGCTACGAATAGGCTATAACTATTTTACTCGGATTTAATACATTTCGAATTCTCGTGTGTTTTGGGACTTATATTTTCTTTGAGTAGCATTTTGTTGTATGAAATATTGTCGTATTTTGAAAGATGAATGGTTGGGTTACTTGTATTCGACCTTGTATTCGATAGAAGTAAGGCACTTTTTTACGGCAAAAAGAAACTTCTTATTATGACAAAATTTTAATAAAAAAAAAATATATAAAAATGCTATATAGAGAAGCAATAATTACGTAAATATTAGTTTAAGTTAGAATTTTGGTAAAATAAACCTTAATTCCGTCGTAAAACTATAAAATATACAGCTAACATCAAATGCACATACAGAACTCTACAATTAACCTAAGTAACAGTAGAGTCGACTAAATTCATCACACATACATACACTTGCGCCCGGCATTGTCTCTGTTGCAGCTCGTTTCAGTACATTTCAGAACAATGCAGCCTGAAGATTATTATTGTGACCTATTCTCTGTAATGAGTTAAGTTTTCATCCTACTTCAGTTAATAATACCTTTTTGTGTTAAAATTAATCTTTTAGAAGTTTTTGAGCTTATTTATGTATTCAATGGAGCTTTATTAGCTTTCATTTTGATAATATAAAATATGGTTTAGAATAGTGATATAAATATTCAAAGCAAATTAAAGCATTTTTTACAGTTTGATGCACAAAAAATTGTAGAAAAAATTATTAGGAATCCGGCTAAATTAGGAAAGAACCGTTTTAATAAAATATTATAGGTTATCTGACTTATAAAGTAATTTACTTCAGTAATTTGTTTATGAATTATTTTCCGACATTTTAATTGTAAACTGTGATGTGTTATGAGTACTTATATTTAACACACATAATTTTAAACTCTATCAATCAACCTACAAAACTGATTACTAGAAAAAAATATCTCAAAAATTACAAGTAAAACAAGATTTTTTCATCAAAAACAGCTGCCCAATCAAACTTCAACAAGTCATGAAAACTCATCACAATTGTAGAGTCTTCATATTTTCATTAAACCTAGTCAAATACGTTGGACAATACTCTTACATCTAGCTATGTATTCGTATCCCTGACTCGGCTGCTTTCTTTCATTAAAGAAAGGTTTCCTTTCATTTCTCGTTATCATTACGCACACCATACGCTTTTGTATTAAATATACTTGTATCTGCGTTTGCTTAGGTTATCTTGAGTATATTATTTTTATTATATTGAGATGAATTATATTATTTACTTGATAAACATTTAAAATACATTCTTAAGCAAGTTCACTAATACAGAAATAACCTATATGAATATCTCAAATAACTGTTTTGCATTGTTTCTCGTAAGACAACCTCCGAGGCGTAGTGGTAAGGTGGTCGCCATGCCATTACCCTTGTGTTGGAGTGTCGTAGCTTCGATTTCCGTGCGGAGCAATTATATGTGCGATCCACAAATACTTGTTTCAGGTCTGGTTGTAATTTGTGTCTGTTGTAGATATGGGTAAAACCAAACATAATCTTGGTTAAAGGCCTCGGTGCTAGTTTTAGAAGAGTCTACAAATACAGATTCGAAATTTTGCGTTAAGTAGTTACCCAAATCTCGATTTTAGTATTCAAAGTCCAGAGTTTGATAAAATCACCTTCTTTACTGTACCTGAACGTACTATTAATATAAATATATCGATAGTTTAAAAAAACCGACATTTATTCTCATAAGAAACATTTCGCAATTTATTTCCATCCTCCATTAATTGGCCTTAACATCGAAAGCTCTACATAAATAATGTTCAACATATTTCTCGTTAATTAATGCGATTTCGCTGCACAGCTCCTTTGTCGACTCTACCGTCTCTACCATGCGAGATAAGCATTGTAGAGCGTGACTAAGGAATTATATTCATAGAATATCGTCTCTACAATAACAATGTGTCTGTCATATCGTCTGCAATAGAGCACGTATGTGCTTAGTGTTGGGTTTAAACTGTGGTAGAGTATCACTGTGTGCTTATTTGCATATCTTACTGTCTTTCTTCTAAAATAGAGCAGTAATTTTGACTTGCTATGATTTTATTTGCTCTATCAACTTTGTGAAATATTAAAATTAAACTGTGTTTTTAGTAACAAATTTCTGGAATTACTCATCGAATCAAATTGTTTTAATAAGTTCTTTATAGTTTCCAAGAAAGAAGAAAGCTTATTATTAATAATTATTTTGAAACGATAGTCCTCCTTCATTATTCTGTTCGTAAATAGTTAAACATAATTAAAGTTCATAGTACTCTACGTAATACTAAATTTGATAGTATTTTTAAAACAGGAAAACATTAGCCAGTGTAAATAGCGTCTACAGCAAAATTGAGTTCACTAATCTTATAAATATACTGCAGTAAAATATGAATAATAAAAATACCTGCCGACTCTACAAGCTGAATATGATATTACCTTCAATACGACTCAACGGCTCTATGTCTCTATCGGGACCCAATTTGTAGAGTTTATCTAGTTTCACATAAAAATAAAATAGTTTTTATGCTGATTTTGCGCTGAAAGCTCTATCGTTTATGCGAATAGAGTAATTTGTATAAACTATATGGATTCTCGGTGTAATGAGAATATTTTGGGTAGACTTTTTAGATCTTTTGATAGTAAAAGAGTGTAGATTTGAAGCAAAGGAAAACAACGTGATGGTACTAGATAAGTTTATTCAAATAGCTGTATTATATTTGTTGTTTTATAAAGTTAATAGAAACTATAAATATTTTGTTAATATAACATTTATTTGATGACAACTCGGTACCAATAACCTCGCACAGCAATACAGACAAAACAAAATAATGTAGTATTTCAATTTACTACAAAGACAGTTATTTTCTTGTTCACATTGTTAATTGTAAATCGCTTTGAACTAAAAGCTTTTATTTACTGCGCTATTTATTCAATGACTCGGAATAACTACGACTCTACAAAGCTCTATAATCCAAAGTAACTTCGATACTAACGTCTCTACACATTTGATTTATTCACAGTCAAAGCGAGGTCAAGTTATAGAGTCCGATCAATCGCCCGTGGCTCTACATCGAAAACTCTACCTAGAGCACAAATTTTCCCGACCCGCTACAAATATCTTTAGGCTATACAAACAAACCTTTTAGGTATTGAAACTTGCTACAAAAGGCTTTATGCTGCTAAGAAATTAAGGTTCTCTATAAATGTAGAGTTTGTTTCGGTAATGAAAAAGGTTTTGTTGAAGGAAATATCAATATTTGTAAACTGATGGGACTAAAAGTAGATTATTGTGCTGCAATACATACATAATATACGTTAATGATATACATATATAACATCACGCTTGTTGTTATCAAAGACGTAGACAGAAGTGTAAAAAGTATACAAAAGTTTGCCGTTAAATATTTTTCTTATAACTATGCTGACGTTACGTAAAAGCAACAATGTATAATGGCTGTCAAATTGAATTACAATAGTTTCCAACTTACTCACGCAGAATGTATATAAGAACTACCTCTTTTTTTATTATCTTTCTAATTTTAAATAACGAAAACCTCCTCCAATACGTGTAGAAAACGAACTAATATAACGTTACCGTTTGTTTGTCTGTCCGTTAGACAACACTGCACCGTCTACTGCAATTAGCGAACAAAATGCACTCCTTTATACCTCACGACATGTTACTTTACTTTAAAAACCTTTAATTGGCGTCTGAAAACTTGGAAAGTTATTTTTCTCAATTGTTTTGTTGTGAAAGGTTTATTGGTAGATAGGTATGTATCGGAGTTTGTTTATTGGTGATAGTTAGTGTAGTAAATGACTAATTGTAAGATTATCGTAGGAAGCCAGTTTATTGGTCTTAGCTTATCACGATAGGAAATGACGAACGATACTATGTATCTATGTAACATATGAAATAAACCCACGTTTCGCTATTATCAATGTTAGCCCCATCTTATAGTCGGTGAACTTATTGCTATACTGAGAGGTTGACAAACTCCGGGCTACAATTAAGAAGTATTATAATATAAAGATGTATAAAAAAATACTAATGTACTTTGCACGACCCGTTAATCGAACCCGAGACCTCACGCTCAGCAGTCAGAAATGCTACGGATCGCACCACAGAGCCAGTCATTTATGGTATGTCATCAAATAACGCAAAAAATGAAAGGATATTTTTAAAATTTCGTCTTTATTTTTGTCTAAAATACCACCCGCTATTTTAGGAGCGTAAGTATTCCTTACTTTAGCTTTAAGCCTCTGTTTATTGTCCACTTAGTTTCCTAAATGTGTATGACATCACCTCTTGTAGAAAAAAGCGAACAAATGGCCCAAATATTGTAGGAAAAGAAACATACAAGCGCTTAATAAAATAATTTAAGTCTAACATTAGTACTAGCTTTAATAATTTTACTCTAAATAATTTTTGATTATATGTCATGATACAAACTTTTATACAGGCGTCATTAATATTAACATACACAACACAAGAAAGTTTTAATGAGTACTTAATTATATTTTCACAAGATACAAAAAAGTAGTAAAAAGTACATCAGTAACACAACCATTAAAAACCAGGAAATCATATTAATCGTTTACCATTTAACTCGTACGGAAATTCCGTCCTCCCACAATTTAAAACACCACCTGTGTCAAACCAAATTATTATAATTTCAAGCGAAACATCGGACGCGTTATGCATAACTCCGAATAACTCCGAATAACTCCGCATAACTCCGTATAACCCCGCACGCCGAACTTTATGAATACACAACGAAACAATGCAGTCGAATATTTTAGGGGACCTGAATATAACGTTTTTATAACTTCACGCTAATTTTCATTGTGACTATTTCACCTACATAGCGTTAGTGCTTCACGTAATAGTATAACGAATTAAAGGTAAGAAGTCCCAATATTGGTACATGACAATTGGATTGTAATTCGATTGAGAATAATTATTACTCTTTGGACTCTGCCTACCCCTTTGGGAAAAAGGTGTGATTTTATGTAAGCCTATATGTAATAACTAATTATTATAGATAGTTTAAATGAATGAACTGGTTAGACAATTTTAGACGGAATAGGATCAAACAAAATGACCAACACGGAGCTAACACGATTTATAATTTTTATTTCGTTGTGAGCGAATTTAAACAATACAGATCTAAATATTAAAAACCAGCTTTTCATCACATATAAAACACTTTGAATCGTAACATACCTGTCAAAAGAACACAAAAACAAACGCATACCAAAATGATTTTCGAAGCGGCAACAGCTTTAACTGCACACGGAAAAAAATGTTCCACGTTTTAAAATGCAATATCGGTGCATTCGTAACACCGTTCCCGTATCGTGGTCGTCCCGTTTCGTATAAAAGTCTAGCTTTCACGCTAAAAGCAAGCTGTCTTTTTTCCGTTTTTCGTTTGGAGTTAAAATTAGTGGGAGCGTGCGTTTTAGTGCGGCCGCCACGGTACCGACTCGTGTAGAACTGCTTTTAACAATATCTGTTACCGTGGCTAAAGTTTTTACATGTCTTTTTGTTTGTTTGTTTGTAAGTTAATATGTTGATGTAAGGCTTTGTTCGCTGTTTTGTAATAGAACGTTTTAATTTTTAGGTATAAGAGGTCTGTTTATCGGCTTATGAATAAATGTCGGATTAACTATTCAGTAGACAAAGTAACTGCAAATCTATACTAATATTATAATATAAAGCTGAAGAGTTTGTTTGTTTGAACGCGCTAATCTCAGAAACTACTGGTCCGATTTGAAAAATTATTTCAATGTTAGATAGTCTTTTTATCGAGGAAGGCTATAGGCTATATATCATCACGCTACGACCAATAGGAGCAAAGCACCAGTAAAAAAAAAACAAAAACGGGAAGAATTTTGACCCATTCTCTCTAATGTGACGCAAGCGAAGTTGCGCGGGTCAGCTAGTATATAATAAAATCCTGTTACAATTCCATGTAATAAGCTAACGAGTACTTATTTAGTAGTGAATAAATCAATATTTACTTAAGATCAAGTTGCGTGGGAGTTCTATAAATAATAATTATTTGTACCGTGGCTTAGTCCAATGTGTTGATTAGACAAACAGTAATTCAGGCAATCAATCAACCAGTCAATGAATTAGTCAATTACTCAGTCATTAAACATTCAATTAGTAAATCCAATCACACACACACACACACACACGGACACACACACGCACACACATACTCAACAATTAGTAACTATTTGGTAATTTTTAAAAGTTCTCTAATTATACATACATAATATCACGCCTGTTATACCCAAGAACGTAAGCAGAGGTGTATAAAATACATCCATGTTTCACATTACACAATTTTAGTATCCGTCTAATAGGGGGCGATACTATTGTCATAGAGCAAGGCTACTATTAAGTAATCGATATAAATAAATATGAATAACCGAATGTATGTACGCGCATAACTTTTGAGCAGATAAATTAAATTGGATAATATTTTTTTATATGTTTGTAACTGTCGTGACAAGGTTTGTACGGGATCGATGGTATCAAATATTCAAATATTCCCACGGGATTGGAATCAAATAAAACTGTTCTATACTCGGGTGAAGTAATTTTCGTAAATCGAATGTAAGACCTCGCGATCGGCAGGCTTATAAACTACCGTCTTAACCACAGGACAGTTCAACTAACAAATATAATTAAAAATCTCTCCGTATAACGTAACAGTACTAAGTAAAATTCATGTCACTTAAAGCAGTAGCAATTTCCAACGGCCCCAGCAACCATCAGATATTAAAACGCAATTATACGACTCGACTCGGAACTCGAATCCCGGACCTTTATTACATTTCTTATTTGAAACGTTTCTTTTAGTTTCGTTAACCCTTTTAAAGTTCGCTGAGGGAAAAATTAAAAATTATTCTTTCACTGTATTCATGCCTTTTTTATCTTAATGAAAAGAGTAGGAACATCACGCTCGCGTGTGGATGGGCAGAGGTATTTGACCGTGCGTTGCCTTTGATCTCGTAGTTTTACAGTATCACGCTTATACGTGGCTGTAGGCAGAGTTGGATCAATAGAGAGCCGTATTTTGCTAGTTGATTTCAACAGGATTAATGATTAAAACTCATACTTTATGAGGGAGTTTGGAAAGCAAGAGGTCTTTGTACTAATTGTCCAGCATTCTGACCTTAACAAAAATACTACTGAAAAAATACTCTATACTCGTTCTAATAAAGAAATATATAGGAAAATGATTATCAGGGATTGAGTTTAGGAAAAAAGTAGCCTATGTTTGATTCAGGTTTATACAGGTTTTAACTGCACCATAATTAATTTCTTAAAAATCGGTTTGGTTGTTTAATCGAGAACGCATTTCAGACAGATATATGTTTAAATTTTGCTACAAAATTTTCTTCTGAATATTCTTTATTTATGTGTAAGTATGTTATGTGTAACGAAATTTGTGTTTAAGTTTAGTAACAATGGCTCTAAAACCTTTAATTACCGATACTTTTAATTCTTACAGTTGTCTAAACAAAGTCTTGGCATCAAAAGGCACTAAGTAATGAAACAAACACGTAATGAAATAATTACAGCATGTTTTATGTTCACCCATCGTTTTTGCCATAAACCCGGTTCGATCGGTCTTGGCCGCTGGCCATGGGGTCCATGCCAAAATACACGCTGTATACCGCCTTTATGGGTTATTGTATGGGGTTACACTATCGATATTATATTGGAATGTGTACTCTTTAATTTACAGGTGATTAATATACATACTTTACATGGTTAATGACTAATTTAGTATGTAAGTCTGTTACGCTTTCAAGGCAAAGGTTTACGATTTTAGTTGAATTTTAGTAAATTTTGAAGTAGTTAAAAAGGTAGGCCAAAACAAGGACTAAGTGTTTTTTTTAAATCAACCTATTCAAGATAATAACGATATTTAATTTTAAATATGTATGAACGTGAATAAAGGTAAAGTGAGATTAAAAATTACTGCTTTTCTAGTCTCTTTCTTTCCCGTGGGGTAAAAGGCATGATTATAATATATGAATATTATTATGTATGTAGACGAACGGATTTTGAATCCGCTAGTAGGCAATACAATTAAAATAAAATATAACCTACAATTTATAAAGCATCAACTGCACCGATAACTATAACATATAATTCAATAATTCGCAAATGAAATTCACCCGAGCTATCAGCGTACAGCGGCTGAATTATTAATAATAATGACTATTACAATAAATCTGCGCTGAATATCGGTGACCGCACCGACGAACACTCGGCTCGATTCATTACATCGTTATATTGTTACAAACGCGCTCATTATTACTTAGTTGATGTTATTACCAACAAATATGGATTTAGTTTTGGCGGTCCGTTTAATTGTTTGCTAATTTATTGGTTCAAATATTGCATATAGCCAAATAAATAAAAAAAATACCCTACCCGCAATTGTCCAGCATGATAGACTCAAGGGTTTTCTCCCAAACGAGGGAGGGGCTAGGCCTTGAGTCCACCACGCTGGTGAAGTGCGGATTAGGGACTTAGCATGTCCTCAATAAATCTATTAAACAATTTTTAGGCATGCAAGGTCATCACGATATTTTCCTTCACCGTTAGAGCAAGTGATAATTATTTCTAATACACACATAACTTCGAAAAGTCATTGGTGTGTTGCCTAGGGTTCGAACCTGCAACTTGCGTGGGAGGTGCCAACTTATACCATCATTGCTTTATTCGTTTGTGGAAATTACTACATAATTTCATTTACTAAATCCGTTATATCAAAACATGAACTCACTCACTAAGTACGCTCTCAAATTCATCACTCATACAAACAAACATACAAAAGATATAAGAGTACATATCCGTATGATAATTTGTCAAAAAGCTCGTCTGTAAGCACTTAGTGCTTGTTAGTGCTGTTATTATGTTACATTTGTGTAGAAGGTTTTATTGTAAAAAATGTGGTTTTTGTATGAAATGTATGCTAATGGTTTTGGAAAATGTGATTTCAAGTTATGGAGATTTTAGTGCTTTAAAGCGTTCTTTTTGCAATTATATAGTGCCTAGTTATGTGAAGCCTAGGCCAAAGTAACTATCACTAACTGTCTCTTCAACTATCGTAAATTGTTTTGTATGTTTGTGTAAGTGCCCACGACACAAGAGTTATTCTTAGTGCGGGTGTTGTCTTTATCAAAAATATCAAAAAAGTACTTACTCGGGTTTGAACATTTCTTTATTATGGTTAACTAGTAAATTAATGAACTTTCTATAAACATAAATAAAGTTACATAGCAGTTTCTTATTTACACGAATGATAGTAATTTTAGTTAAACACAATTTTTACGATTTCATTGTGCTTAAATCCCAGTATTATTAAATAATTTGTAACAAAAATATATTTTGATCTCAATAATATAAATATGTTTAATAAAATAACCATCAATCGACCATATTTTTGAGCCATCAAACACATTCAATAGCTATTAAAATACTTAATGTATCGGATATCCAAGTGAAAAGTTCATCACTCTTATTTTGACGGCCTCACTAAACTTGTTTACGCAATTTGTACTACCCGGCCAGTTTAAGATGACACACCACTTTCATACCATCTTTCGTTTTTTAACTCATTTAGTTGTACTCTCGACTTTGGCCGGGTATTTTAGCGAAATACTTGAGACATAATTTTATTCATCTCATATGAACATTATTTTATGAAAATTATTTTTATTTACTTACTCAAAATTGTTGTATCCATATCAAGTACGTAGGTTTAGCTCATAGGACAAAAAAACATTGTTGAAATAAGCAATATTAATTTTTAACCTGCTCTATGTTTCAGTTTACAACATTGTAAGTCTATTACATTGTAGGTTTATTTACTTATTAATTACTATTGTACAAACTACAGTTAGTTTTTACCCGTGGGTCCCTTAGCGTTTATCACGTATTTAAATAACTAAACATTAACTTTAAGTGAATATAGTAGATAATAATTTAGATATTAGAATTGGCAAGTATTTGTCAGCCAGTTTCACTCAAGACGGTTCAGAAATCTCTTAGAAGCGCAACAAACAGACAGACGGTCCCTTCCTTATTTACGCAGCCCAAAAGAGGGGTTCTTTATAAACTGGCGGCAGGAAGATGAGTAAACAGAATCGTTGGCCGGATCATTACGTCCGTATACATGTTATTTGAGGCTTTTTTACGTCCAAAAAATGTTTAGACGCGGCTAAATTATGTTACAATTTGTTCAACATTTCACGTCGTGTAAAAAATTGTGAGAGTTTTTCGCGTTAATCTCCGAAGTTGAGATGGGAGATATGTTTCGTTTTAGGTTTATGATTTTAGTATAGTAAGTTAAAGTTCGATGAAAAAGTTGTCAGTTTTGTATATAGTGACTACTAAGATAATTTACACAGTTTCTAGCATGTCTGTATGTAATTCAAGGGGTGGTTTATAAAATGTATGTTTGTCAAAGCTTTTTGCTGAAATGACGCTGTAAAAATATTTTCTATTACCTATGTATATTCTGATTGGACCAGGACAGCTCTTAACTATATTTGTCGTCTCTCTTAAGAGATGTAGTTTCAAGATTTTGTATTCTGTACAATGTTTTACTAAATGTAATTTTATAATTCGAGCAATATAACACAAAAGCTTTTCACCATCCATCACACAATTAATAAAGAATTCCACCCCGAAATTACACCCCAAATAGAAAAGAGATCATCCCCAAATTACAATAGTCCCAAATCAATAAAAATCCACTCGGCACCTTGTCAAACAATCGACACCTCACTCTTGAACCGATCTCATTACCGTTCTGATACCTTCCCAATGAATTTCTACTTAATCAAACGCGCAATGAAAGTAAGTATTATTTTTTAATTCGATCTTCACAAAGGAATTAAGGGTAGACACCCTTAATTGTAAATCATTTTCGATTTATCGTGCAAAGAAATCTATACTTTATGTTTTTACGATAAAGTCCATTTTTCGTTGGGTTGTATACACAGTTCTTATAAGTGTATACAAAAATATTCTTTTAGTATTGTATTTAGGGTCGCTTTTTCACTGTATTGTAGTACTCTGTGGTGTCTTTTATGTATATACATATGTGCTTAGCTTTAGAAGAATATACTTCCTGTATTGCATATAAGGTTGCTTTTTCGTTGTATTCTACACAGCTGAGTATAAGTATTTTAATGTGCATAGAAAAATAGACTTTACACCTTAAAGTGAAGGTTGTTTTTCCTTAGCATGGCTAGAAATACAGTCGAATGTAAGGAATGCGCTCTTTGATGTATCTCTTTGTAGAATTGGGAAGGAAAACACATTGGGTTTTGTTCGACGATCATTATTTAAGTGGATCTACTTGTTTTTGAATTAAAACATTCGATTACATGTTGGATAGATATCAGGCTATACTCTCGTATTATTCAGTAATCAAATAAAATCAGTGCTTTTTGGATCTGGCAGGGATCTCTAAACATGCTGTGTAGCATACTTTGTAGTAAATATTTATTTTCTAAGGACAAAAAGTTACTCTTGTAGACGCAGTGACTTACAAACATACAAATCATTGACATGCAGAAAATTCAAGACCGTGATAAATAGTTGCAAATTAATATTATTTTCGTTTTGAATGAAAAATGTACCATTAGATTCTCAAAAAGAAAAATGATTGGTAACTTATGTAACAGAGGAGATTGTTACATTGTGTATCTATACTATATGTAGACTTTGATAGATCGATTTCCAATCTGTAAAATATAATTGAAGTTTTATACCAAAAAAATAGTCGTTCAGATGAACGAGATGAAACTGGATGAAACGTGAGGCCGTAAAAATACGCTCGGATTAAGAACGCAGCGATGAAACGTGGGCTTATGGAAATATAGTTCTGCCTGTAACCTTGATGATAGTGATGACGATGAATTTTAAATTTTGATATTTCATCAAAAAATCCCTTAGTAGGTATTTATTTATTGTTTGTTAGTTAGGTTACCCCACAGGCGAAGATATAACAAAAAATATGTTACAGTGAGTGTTATCTTTTGTTTTTCTTACGGAAGTATGTCAACTACTTACTAGACTGCGGTTTGCTATTGATAATAAATAAATTTAACCCATTACTGTCCCACTTCTGGGCAAGGGTCTCCTCCCGTAATGAGGGAGAGTTTAGGCCTTAAGTCCACCACGCTGGCCAAGTGCGGGTTGGGGACTTTGCATGCCCTTAATAAATGTATTAAAAAAATTTTAGGCCTGCAAGGTTCCCTCACGCTATTGATAATAGATTAACAAAAAAGAGAGTATTTGTAAAGGTTTGGTATTGCGCGTGTGATATCAATGGTGTTGCAGGCGACCATAAGCCGCAGTAACGGCTTATAACTATCAGGCGGACCGTAGGCTTCTATGCAACTAGAATGGTATAAAAAATAAAACAAACAAAAATAAAAAGAAAACAAACTCAAAGTGAATGATGAATTTTGAAAACTACGTTGAAGCTCGGGAAAAGCGCTTGAGCTTAATATTGCCGACATAATATTTTTTGTGAAACAACAAATAATAAATAAATCAACAATCACAATACTACGCAGAACATAAAAAATAAATAAAAATAAGTACTACTACAATACATTCGTCAAACGTGAAAATAAAAACTCTATAAAAATCCAACTGACAGATTTGAAACATTTTTTTTTCTTTAACACAAACAATAACTATACAGAATTTCAAATTCAAATTCAAATTCAAAATTATTTATTGCAACAAACATGGTTCAGAGTTCTTATTTATAATACAGTTTCACATATCTGGCCGTCACACGGCATGCAATATTTAATAACATTTTACATGTATTAGGTATATACCTAATTCTATTCGACATAATAATTAATATCTTATTATATATATTATATTAAAATAACAAACTGTAAATTAGGAAAACAAAATTATATTCTTAAAACTATTTAGATAAATATTCTGCTATACTATAGTAACATTTAGTGGTTAAATATTCTCTTAATTTATTCTTAAAAATTTTTATTACACTAATATCTTTGAGATCTTTTGGTAAATTATTATAAATATGAGGTGCCATGCAGAACACACTTTTATGCATTAGGGCTGTCCGCGATGGTCTTATACACAATCGTTCATTGTCACGGCGGCTGCGATCACTGACGTCTGATAATTTCATAATAGAATACAGAATAAACAGAATAATTTTATTTTCCACAAAAACCTTACGAATAAGGCTTGCTACACATATGTTATATTCGGTTCGGTTCGAACAACAAAGCCGACTCGAAGCAATCGCTGCTTTAAGTTTTAGGTTAAATTAATTAGTATAAGGTACGATAGGATTGAAATTGTCATTTTATAAAAAAAAATCCTTTATAAAATATTAAGAACAATTAACCTTAATAAAGAACAAAAAAAGCAATCACTGAACTTGTTTGGCTTTTGCCGATCGGGAAGTTCGATTGTCATCATTTCATTTAAACAGCCAGGTACGGCAATGTCAAGCGGCATTTTTTCCGAACATTCATCTACACATATTCGTCTTTCCCGCCCGGCTAGACCGGTTCATGCCGAACAGAATACATGTATGTATAGCAAGTCTATCTTGTCACGTGTAACTGCTGTAATTTTATTACTGCCTACCCCCCTAGGGTGTTGTATAAAAAACAATAAATGTACCAAAGTGTAGTATCGGAACGTGCTTAAGTGGTCGACGATGATATTTATATAAATTGTTGTATTATATGTCTGGGGGAAATTGTGAGGTAATAAAGGTACTTGCTTGTGAATATTTCTGTTAGCAGAAACTTTATAAAGGTACAAATAAAGACGTAAAGTACTTTGTTATTCATAGAAACAGAATGTTGATTTGTTTCAATTTCTGTTTCTATAAATCTTAGTTATTTATAACTATAAAAATATTGTTTGGTGATTGAAGTTAGAAAATTGTTTAAATTTTAAATTTTAATTATGAAATATCTGTTCTGCTTCTGGGAGAATCAGATCTCCTCTAGGCATGACTGACACAGTATAGTACAAAACACGAAATACGCGGTTTAATTACAAAACTATAAAATCTTTCACATCTTAAATAACTTCAAAAATATTGCAGCATTTTTTCCTTAAGTTGACACAACTAACAGTATATTTCATACTTTAACAAAACGCAACTGAAATGATATCATTAAAATAAAAATTTTGCCCATTCTTCAGTCTCAAGCTCGGCTGCACACTTGCGATTTTGCGCAAAAAATGTCGCGCGATTTTTCAACGACACTCGTTTGCGCTACGATTTGATGCAATTGACCTAATTATGTCTTGAAACTGAGGAATAGTTTTAAAAATTACATTTTTCAGTTTCAGCCGAACTCGCCTGAAATTATTTAATTTAAACAAACATTTATTTAGCGGTTTTAATTAAAATTAGATTAGATTGTCAAAAGAAATGGTTTAGATTTAGATAATAGGTCTTTGAGTTTGAATGAAAAGGTTTTTATTTAAAGTAAAAAAAAACACTTTTTAATTACAAATGGTGTTTACTTAGAAATAGTAATTTCAAACGTAATAGTCTTTGCTTATTTAATTATTATTATATTGTAAGTACTAAATTATCTAGTTTATAAATAAACAATTAACTTTAATTTAAAAATAATGAACTAGATTTATATGATGAAATCTATTTTCATACTGGACACAAATAAACGCTTAATATAATACGACTCGAATGTGGCTACTTCGAATTGTGACTTTCACAACACTTTTGTTTCACATTACATACTTATTCGACTTTCCATAGTAACTTCCACAACAAAACACAGTCCACGACAATGAACCTTTACCAAAGGGCTTAAAACCTAAACAAACAAACCTTTCACAGTACATTAACGCGATGCAACTACACTATTTGTACCTCTAATATTTGATTAAGGGCTACAAAACGTTCATCACTTATTCAAGCCTCGGCTGCCCTTAATTTGTTTAGGCCCTTTCATTACTCTACCAATGGTTCTCGAATCAAATTGATGAATGATTCGAGTTGAACGAACGGAGCGAAATTTAATTACTATTGTGACTTTTGTGTGAGATGGAACGGTTTGGTGGATTTGAATAATTGTATTGTGAACTTATTAATTTGTTAGATTTTGCGAATGATTTTGATTCTGGGTAACGCTTTTGTAAGGGAATAAGCAGCAATGTTGTGATAAATCTTTCCTGCGCTTTTTGGGTATGCCTATCACTCACTCTTATCATTAAATTTAATAATACACTTAGAAATACTTTCTGATACATTTACAATGGCGTACGCGCATGTAAACGTTAGCTTACGTAAATAACACACTCGATAATATTTGAACTTGTAAGTTAGACGCTTGCAATAATAATTATCTCGGAAACTTCATCCATATACACGACACAATTTTTAACATCTTCTAATGTGATTTCAATGTGTGACGCTTCAATATTTACTTGACAGAATAAAGTTTTATATGAAGAATTTTCAAAAAAAAAAAATTTTCATTAGAAAAGTCGACGATGTTTCCACTCCTCATTATTCTTATTTACACTCATTGCAGTCAGAACTCGCAACACCGTCGTATTAGTGTGAATTTCGTGTTAATCAGCAAACACATAGTAACCCTCTATAATCACGACATACAATATTCATCCGCCAGGGGGCGCCTGCTCATTATATTTTAATATCGGCTCGTTATTTATGCCGTGTAATTGAGCGCACGACTAAGTTTTTAGTGCTTTGTCCTTTGAGTTAACTGGCGTAAAGTTATGTGAAGCTTTGTTCAAGGTCAATTTATTTATTTGAATAGATGGATGTGATTTGAGAGGTAGTGTGTGTAGATCCGAATGTGTTCAATTATCGAGTTGTAAGATGGGGTTTATTCAAAATATTTTTGAAAAAGTCTCTGTAACCCTTAGTTCTTTTAGATATAATATGGGACATATTAGATAATAATTGAGTCCTAATACTGCTCTGTTAGCACCCTTGAGTGATGTCAAATTAAACGTGAAGTTGTAACAGAAAAAGAATCTAACATAACTAAGCCATATTCTCCTCGGATAATAAAGCCAGATATTACTCGGAAAATAAAGCAATTGTGCGTTAAAAAGTACAACCTTGATTTTTTTGACAATCAAAAAAGTCATCCATTATTATACCCTTTTAAACCCCTGTCATTACAAAATAGAAAATCAAAACAAAAGCGTACATTAGGTTTATTTCCTCAACAATAGGCGTAGTTGTTCCCCGATCATCCTGTTCCGGGGGAGAACGGAGATTAAAAATAAAGTACACTGCACCATACATGTCTGGAATGTATGAATATGTATGAATGTGTATGAAGTCTGTTCCTCTGTCAATTAGTAAGGGGTTATTGGAAAATGCTAACTGGGTCGAACTGGGGAACTGTTGTGCTTTTATTGAAACTGTTTTTTTAGGATTTGGACGATAGTTTTGTCTTTTTCGAGTTGATTTCTTTTGATATAGTTTGTTTATATACTATTTGCAACAATTGTTTTGGTAATAAAAATATCTTGATTCGTTATATCTACAAAAAAGTTTCGAATAAGCAAAGCCCGGAATTCAGTTCCTAAGTTACATCATATTACTTTTTGATTTGGTTTCCTGTTAGAAATTTACTGTTAGTATTATTAAAATAAAAATTAAATTGAACCTAATCTATTTCCGTAGCAGCCCAAACTACTTTTCTATTCCCAGCTTATTGGTTTTTAGCCAATCACATTGAAAGTTTTTACATAGAACACGAAAAAAGCATTAATTGAATACCATTTTTATTAATTACAGACAGTCACATACACAAGATTCCCATTAAGCCGAATCAGAAACAAACAACACCACAATCCTTTCCCATCGATACCATAAACGTTGATTGCACTTGCTATTATATCGGTGGCTATAAAAAGCGTAACAGCAGTACATCTGAGCCTGCAGAAGACAGTCGTACACCTCACCCCCTATTTCACCCCCTAACACCCACTTTCACCCCCTAGGGGTTGAAGTGTGTCAGTACTTGTTGTTTGTTTATTGTCTGTAGTTGAGATGCGGTTTTAATTTTTATTGGCTTTCAAATTGAGGTCATTGTGGGGTATTTTGATAGTTATTGGGGGAAAAAAACCTGTCTCTCTCTCTCTTCCTGGCTATTCGTCCCAGAATACCGTGTTGTGATATCTTATTTTTGACGTTGTATTTGCAGTATTTATTATTAAATGTAAATATTTTGAAAATCTGCACATGTGTTATTAATTATTAATTGGGAACTGTTTGAACTGTACTACATGAGCTGTTGTCCATTTTTTTATTGTGATAAAATTGTTTTTAGAAAATAAGAGTTCATGAATTCAGAACACGTTGATAATATAAGGCACCTTGTGATCAGCTGTTGTAATAATTACCCCTAAAAACAATATTGCTACGATTTCAGATCTAACAAGTATCTTGTTTCCTATAAAAATATACTAAAAAATCTTTAATGATCAGTAAACGTTAGTCTGAGAGTGAACAGATGGTGAATGCATTGCTGTGTCGAGTTTGATGTAACCTTGAACATTATTTACGTCTATAAAACTAGTGAAATTGTAACGAACATTCTAGCTTTTAAGAAGTATAATCTAGAATACGGATATTGTTTCTTTTAAGTCTACACAACTATTAAAAGGTACAATACAATCTCAAACATATAATACAGGCTGAGGTGACCTCAGCCTTCTAGCCTAACCTACCCATGTCGGTTTGCCCAAAACTCCTTCTTTATAACTATGTTACGGTATATAATTATACCGTAACTTAGATATGAAGAAGGAGTTTTTTATATACCGTAACATAGTTTTTAAACTCCGGTTTGTTCGGACTTTTACCATTGAGAGTTGGTAAATCTTAGGTTTTACCGACAAATCTTAGGATTTACCACAGTCGGGCTTTTACAGTAACATATACATATATATGGAATAATAATTAACTTAAACAAACTTCACATTCAAAACTGCATAACCAACAAAATGCTCGCCTCCCCAGCTGCACGTGTGTCCCACGGCACAAATGATAACTTTATAACGTGATTACTCGTCCGAACTCGGTTGTTGTATAACTTGTACACACTGCATGTGCCGGTTGTTCGCCTAAACCGTCGCAAGTTTGCCGCGGGAGTGACGTTTTTGTGAAACTCTTGTGGGCTAGTTTAGTGTGACCATAATTAATACTAAACTAAGATAGTATTGATCTACGTGCAGTTATACTATACTCTGTATATCAAAAATATCTTTAAAGGTGACATGATTTACCCATATTAAAGGATTCTGTTTATCTCATTATAATACAATATATCGGAAAGTTTTAATGTAATTTGTAGTTATAAAAGATAAGAATAACTACGATTGTTAAACTTACTTTTGTTTACAAATAAATATTTCCTTAGTGTCAATAAGCATTGTCTTTTCGTTTTGTTTCTATTTACCGATATTTTAACATAATATTCAATTTCGTAAAATAACGATTACCTATTTACTAAGCTGTGCAACGCAAAAAATTGACATGATAAAGTACGTGTAACAGTTTTACAATTGAATGGTCAGTGTGTCACAAGGACATAGCGCAAAGGAAATTAGGTGAGACGCGAGTTGGCGGCCGACTTGTGCCGTGAGTTGATTGTCAACTTTTGTTTGCTGGACGTGTTGACTGTGTGTTCGAGTTTTTGAGTAATTGGGTATCTTTTTGAAACATTTAGAAATTCTACTCACATATAAATCTACAATAGTTTTTAGACAAGACATAAAAATAAGGATAAAAATATAAGAACGTACTGCTAGAAAGTGTTATAAAATTATATTTATACTAAGGTGAAGGTATTTATCCATGAGCCTGAAATAAATTATTAAAATTTGATACATGCCCTGTGCTAAATCCCTTGATGACGTATTCTTCTTCAACCACAATTTTCAGATTTTCAATAGAAAAGGTCCACGATTCTCCAAAAATCTTTTGAAAAAAGGTTTCTTTCAGGAATTTTCATCATAAATTCATCACACTAGGCCGTGACACTAGGTAATAGAAAGTAAATGTACTGTCACATTAGTCTATTATATTTGTGAAGATTTGTGGCATGAAATACAATTCCTATTCACAAACATTTTGTACAGAATAAGAAAATAATGTAAAATGTATGTAAAAATAAATTTTACTGATACTGAGGAATAAGTACTAAAATGGTAAAATACGAGTCTACAATATAGATAGAATGATATATAACAACAAGATATTGGTCTAGGGTTCGTACCCGAGGTAACACACCAATGACTTTACGAAGTTATGTGTGTACTAGAAATTATTATCACTTGTTCCTACAGTGAAGGAAAACATCGTGATGCAACCTTGCATATCTGAGAGTTTTTTAGAACAGTTCTTGAAGGTATGCAAAGTCCCAAACCCACACTTCGCCAGCGTGGTGGACTCAAGGCCTAACCCCTCTCTCGTTCCAGGAGGAGACCCTAGCAGTGGGATATTAATAGGTTAAATTGATGTTATAGTTCTTTACTCGTAAGTGTAGTGATAGAAATTCCATCCAAAATATAGTTTCAAACATCGTAGAAATAAAAGCAAATAAGTAAACAAACTAAACACAGGTGTAAGGTAACCCACGGAGAGATTACTGTAGACTGTTGTATTCTCAACAAATATTCTGTTCGGCAAGTAAATAATTGAGGGGCTCACCGCCATTGTGGTGCCAACATGACGAATGCGAACATCTCGCCTTTGTTGAAAGATTATAAAGAAATTTTCGGTTTATTATGTTGGTATTGAATTGGAGATTGAGTAATGGTTTAAGATTGAGTGTTTAGTGAATATTTGGTCTTCGTCCTTTAAAACCAGTTAGTTAAGTAGTATATTTGTAACAATTAAGATCACACTATAAAGTATATAATAATAATAATATGCAACTTATATCTGTGTGCGAATGAGAACAAGGAATGTTTGGAAGGATTGCACCAAGTAACGTTTTTGGGTCTCTGCCTACCTCTTTAAGAAAAAGGCGTGATATTGTGTATTTATGTCATATTAACATATAATAACGTTTTATACTTGTGCAAGTATTTAGTCGGCTATTTGTTCTTGTAACAACAAATTTTACTAGGCATTTGCCAGCAACAAGATTTTTTGTTACAATTAAAACAGTTTTCTAACTCTACTTTACTATTCAAATCATATCAATGCTCTCAGTATTTAGCTAGTAAACAATGTAACATATAGTCGATTAGTTTGATTTGTAAGCTGTAACTCGGAAGTGTGGCCGATGTATCGATGTTCAACAGGCCGTGTCATCCTGTTGTTGTAACATCAACAAACTCGAGATTATTGTTATTTGTTTGCATTATTTAGCATTTGAAATATTGTCAAGACTATTGCTCAAATATTAATGCTTGAAATATTCATTTAGTTGTCTATTTAACGATATTTATTAGTTAAAATAACAAACGCTCGTTTATAGCTAAGTTTCAACTAAAGTCTTTTCAGTATAATATTAAAAACTAAAATTTTAAACGGCTACTTATTTATTAGACCTCATGTCTACATAGTAAACATTTATTATATTATACCAATTTCCATGTAATAGAACCTATTTACCACTAGACTAATGTGTTTTCGACTATACTATCAAAATTCCCTCATTATGAACCAAAAATTCAATTCACCACAATATTTATCTATTTCAAAACCCACCATGCATCCATTTCCACGCTATTTCAAAACTATAAACAACTAGATCCTTTCATAAGGCTCTACACTGTCAAATACCTTAAAACATAGCAGTAATAACACATAGGATTTACTCTACATCCTTCAAATTATATAACGGCTCAACTACCAGTACACTCTCAAACAAAAATCGACCATATTTCTATTGCAATAAGACTGACTGTTGAACAAAACACTGTCAGTAGTTGTGAGGTTATAACGTGTGCTACAACCAAACACAAAACGACGTATTGACCAACACTCTCTTGATGCAAAAGCGACTCTATGTCACCTACAATAAGGTTGGTTTTTGAATTGTGTTTGTAAGAGCAAAATATAGGTTTGGAAGAGTAAAGCGTGATCCATCAAAGTACATTGCGGGATGTATTAGATTTATCGATAAACTCGGTGAAAACCTTAGTGTATGGTTTGTATGTATGGTTTTCTAATAAATATTAAAAGGTTATACATATTTACAAATAATATAATGGATTATTATGAGGTTTTGTTCTGTATAATGTTGATGAAGTCGGACTATTATTATTTAAGGGATGTATAGAATAGTTTTGTCTGTGTTGAAGGGTCAGTAGAGAGTAAGTGGAGTAGATCCGATATTAACGATAGAACTTTGGAAGTAAAGCTATGGTTAAGTTGGCTATTTGAGTACTGGATAAAGTGGGCTCAATGCAGACAAAAACACAAAAAAGTAAAAATTTTTTTTGATCTAAACGCGTCTTAATAAACTGTCATACTAATATTTTAAAAGTGTGTCTTATTGTTTGTCCTTACACGACAAAATAGCTGAACCAATTCCGATAAAATTTAACAATTTGATAGATTATATCTCAGGAAAGAACACTGTTTTCACACGGACAAAAACTTAACAAGGGGCAACGATCCCATTCAACAAATAAACAGAAATTCGTTTCTATCAGACATTTTATAAACGATCCACGAATATCATAGCTAAAGCTACGCTATCAGACAGCATAAATATCTTTCTAAGTACAGTTTATAAGCTTATCATAACAATATAAACACAAGAATATATTATTTTGAACAAATAACAAGTAAAATGTTTGAGAGCAGACGAACGAGACACATTTAGTGAGTGTGAAGCGCGGTGTCTGCACGATTTATTAGTTTACTTACTGTGTAGTAAGTATGCTATTGAAATGTTCTGAATAAAGAATAGTTTAAAGTGTGTGTAAAAAGGGTATGTGTAAAATAGGAAAAAAATAAAGACACGAACTTTTTTTCATGGGGTGACAAAAAATGGATTTCCACAAAGATGGAAATTATTATTACTTTAAATATTTAAGATACTTTATGTAATGAGAGGAAACTTGCTTTAACATTTAGATAATTATTGTATTTTATATATTGGATTTAATGTTTAAAATTTTTTATTTCGTAATTAACTCCTATACATGAGTGAAACCACATGAAAATCTGGTCAGTTCGTTTTAAGTTTATCACGTACATACAGACATTCTTCGTTTTATAAAACGTAGGTAAGTATATGGAGCTTTCGGTACTAACCTTGCCTCTAACAAAATTTAAATTTTTCTTGTTTAAAACTCTTAGTTACGGAAAGCGTCCAGTATCGGAACTTATTTCATACAAATAATCTTACAAAAAAAAAAACAAACGCAAAAATACGATGAATTAAGTCTTACAAAATATCGTACTAAATTCAAACGGCGAAACCACAGAGCGGAACACACGAACAAGAGTAAAAGAGACAAAACTAGTACTAAATTATCTGTAGTGTAGTAAAACAAAATATTATGGAGCTTATACCAATTGTTTAACGCAACTGCATCGTACAATGTCGAGAATATAATAATTTATGAGCGCTCTGCACGTTTTCACTGCTTATACTTTACACAAATTTACTTAGAACTGCACAGCATTTGTTGAGTTGAAGTTTATTGTTTGTTCTGAGTTTCTGAGTAAGTCTTTGTTGGACTACATTTTCTGATATGATATTTTCTTGTTCAGCGTTGTATTTGATTAAAAAAGAACAATAATAAAAAAATACTAAAATATTAATATTCATCAGATTCTATGTTTCGAGCTATTATTGTGCTATATTTGTTGTTTCTGTATGATTTGCAAATGAAATGAAATAAGTAGGTACCTAAATGTATAAAAAAAATATAAATGCAACACTCTGTTTTGTCTTTCCGTCTGTAACGGCTAATCTGCTAAATCAATTTTGATAAAATTTTGAATGCAGATGGCCGAAGTCACCGATAAAGAAAGTACGTATTGACACAAATTAAAGACTGAAATCATTTAATTTTACTTACATAACACACGAGCAGAGAGTGTCTTTGTTAGGTGGCATTAATTTACCACTAAAATATCAAAAATAATCTTAAATAAAGTCTTCATCGAACTTAAATCGACAATTACAAAACAACTCACTACAATTGTATTCAAAAGTCTTTACAAACAGAATTGAACATAAGTTTGGAAATATAAAAATTTCAAGTTCCTTTCTATTTAAGGCGGAGAGCGGACGTGCGGCGACAACGGCTACAACTATTTTGGAAACATACCAAACACTGACTTTTAAAACTTTCTACTAGTTTGTTTCGTTGTTTTATATTTTTATCTTTTCAAAGTATTGGGTTATGAATTTCGCTTGCTGTTTTTGTGTTCAATTGGTTTGTAGAATTTTTGATTTAATAGGATTTGCGTATAAAAATGTGAGCGTTTTAATGACTATTTCTGCAATATACATGACTTTACTATTGCAATTTGCAATGGCAGTAAATATTGTGTGTTAATGTTTTAAAATACAGCTAAATTCCAAGTAAATGTATTTTAAAATATAAAAACAATTAACACCCGCATTTCACTTTCAAGCAGCAACCAATCCACAGTAGGTCCAAATTAAGACATTTCTTACGGCAAATTAAGACAAGAATGGTCCTTTCCGTTCCCTTACACCTTCAATAAAAGTCGTAACATTTTACGTTATTCAATCCCCTTCATCCAAAGCCCGTAAAATACGAAACAAAAACCGACTAATTCCAGTCGCACGTGTACAGTGTACACCCACCCTAACGCGGACACTTCCCGAAAGATTTTTTTTTAATTTCCTTCAAAAGAATTGGGCCGAGTTACGTCCGTAATTACTTACTCATTCGGTCTCTTTGAATCTTTTCGGGGCGAACTTGGAAAAAAACTTGGGGCGAGATGTGTTTTTTTGTTATTTTCATTTTTTTTCCGCGAATCGTATATTTTTTTTCGAGAGTCACGGAATTACTTTGATATTTGATGAGTGTGCCATCCGCGGTTTGCTAAAGTTTAATCAACGGGGACAATATGGCGGCTCTCTATAATCTTGATAATTTATGTTCGGCAAGATGAAAGAATTTCTTCGGTGAAGTGTTGTTCAAGTTGTAACGAAGTATTTTGTATGATAGCTATTTTGATTGCTACTTGAGAGCACTTTAATGTTGAACTTGAAAGCTTGTATTTGTCGATATTGTACTTTAGAAATAAGGTAAAAAATCTTTATGGCCACAAAATCATAAACTACATTTGTTTTTGTACATTTATTTGTACTGTATTATTTCTACAATGAACTATTGTTGAGAAAATAAGAAAAACCGATTCCCTCATCTTCATTTCTTAAAACAATAGTTTTTACGACTCTTAATTTCTATAAATCTGAAACAACCCCCTGCAGCAGAATAAACTAATGTGTGTTTATTATAGTTATTGATGTCAAACATAATTATAAGTAGTTGAAATGGTCGCCATGGCTGAAATCGATCGAGAGCATCATCATTCATCATTCTTAGTTTTTTTTTCTAATAACCCATATCTGTCCTACTGCAGAGCTTGGGTCTGCCCCCAAACGACGGGTCGGGGTTAGGCGTTGAGCCTTACTTATTAGGATCTTATAAGTTATTTAAACTATAAATAAAATAAACACACTAACAAAATAACCCCGTACTGCTCGCGATGCCATAGACCGCAGTAGTCGTGCGGGCCGCACAGCGCTCTAATGAACCCGCCGATGTGGGCCGTAATCACGCCGCGTTTGTGCCCTACACCGCACCGTGCTCACCAATGATAGTTGTGTGGAAAATTCTATGTATGTTAGTAATATTTTATTATGTTAAATGTTGTTGAAGAAATTTAAGAGATTCCATCTTATATGTATTGTTATGAGTTTCCATTGCGGTGAAGAAAATTATTTTATGGAAACCTTGCACGAAGTCCACTCGTCGCGTCTGTCTGTCTCTTCACGATAAATTTGAAATCTACTGACCATATTTTCATGAAGTTTTCGCTTCGAAGAGATTAATAGACTTAAATGTATTATTTTTTTATTTCAAAACGTACTGTACGTAGTACACTGTTGTGCAGAAGTTATTAATAGGTTTCAGAAAATCTGACAATCTCTAGTACTCTTATCTTTACCAGTATGGAGACTGAACATTCTCATGTCCAATTGCAAAAATCCCGTAATAAAACAAAATGAAACATGTTAAATGGTGTGCGGTCAAACCCACCTTTAAACAAGCACACGTCAATTTCCAAACGTTATCCATATAAAATCAGGCACACCATATAACTTTTAGCACTGACTTTATCCAATATTCGCACAAATAAACAAAAAACGTGAAAAAACGCTGAATATCCGGCACATACCCGGCTGTCAGAGTTTAGCCGGGCCCCGGTCCGATATACCCGGTTGTTTGTAATTCAAATAGTTTACTGACGCGGCATTGAAAGGGTTAGCTTGTATTTGGGAATACCGTGAACAATTTTTGAACGATTGATTAAATTCTTTAGTTTAGTTTTGTGTTGTTTTAACCCTTTGTTGCGCACATTTTAATGGTGACTTTGTTATTAAATACGTATTATGTAAATATATTTTGGTCCTATGTAATTAATACAATAATAGCTCATTCATGCAAACGTAAACGTGACTGTTTTTGCAAATCTCGAATTTTGCTTTTTAAATTAGATTCAAATGAATTCCTGGTGGTTTGATTTGAACAGATCAGACAAATGTGAGTTCACTTTGTCAGAGCTATGAATAGGATATGAACCTAAGACCTCACTTGATCTTAAAATTAACTACTGTACCTTAATTTAAACTCAACTTGAAAAAAAATTAAACACTACCAAATTTAAACCCAAGACCCTCACAGTCAGAATACTCAGCCTCACAACAACCAAGTCACTACAATAAAGATAATTAAAATTGTCTCTCGCAAAAGCTCTTTGAAAATTAAAATGAATTAAATGCGAGCGGCGGCTGTATGAATAAAATCTATTCGTCGGTATAATACGGCCACTTTGTATGCAACGCCGGGGCGCGCGCTTGTATTGTACGGATTATTTCTACTGTTCATTGTGTCTGAGAGATGGGAATTTAGTTGAAATACTTGTTTTCTTAGGTTTATTAGAGTTTTGGTAGAACTGGAATCCGTGATAATAGTTTTTCAGGATTTAGAAGGTGACTCCCTTTTCTTGTACTTGTCCCAAGGTCCAAACAGCGGACAAAAATTATTGCTAGACTCAAAATAAAGTACGTTATTTGTGGGTATGTACGTTATGGGTATTAAATCTGAGCCCCTCTGTCATCTAATATTGTTTTCTGATTAACTAGTTTTTTACTTGTTAATAAATTTGTTTATTTACTAGTTACTCGCTCAATTTAGTAAATAATTTAATTAATCACATAGTCTAAAGTTCAAGCGATTCTGTGGTCTACCTCACTAAGTTATACCTCACGTAACATACAAACAAAGACTACTAAGGTTCTCTTTAAAACCTAGCTCAAACTAAAACAATTGTGGTTCAACACATTCATTAAAAAACCAACGAAACATTCCTCTATTTACTATTCCACTTAACTTTAGCGTCCATTTTCTTCAAAAAACAAAAACACCACGTCAGTTGTCGACTCGACTCGTTGTACAATGTTCATTAACATTCACCCACTTGTACGCCGCTATGAATTATAACGCGGTACCGGAGCAGCAATGTAATTAAAATCATACGATTGTGCCACAATTTACTCGGTTATATAATTAGATATATAATGTGATTAATTTGTATTCAAATGGCTGGATTCATTCGTGACTTCATTGTCTGACGAGGCAGAAGTTTTGTGAATTAAATGTAACTCGCTACTAGGCATTTCTGACATTCAATTTGAATTTAGTTAAGAAACGATCCATATAATTTATATTATACTGAAATATTTGTTTTTGTTGTAATTTTTTTTCAAAAAAAATGTTTTTTACGAAAAAAAATTACCGTTAATCGTTAGGGTGCCAGAAAGAGGTGTAGCGAAAGAACAGTAGTTATTATCCAGTATAACTTTGCCTTTTTCAAGAATCGAATCCGAGACCTAGTGGTCGGTTGTCTGACTAATGCTGTGACCATCAGGCAAAAAAAAACAAAATTCGATTTCGAAAATAACCAAATAAAAATGCTCCCTCAATATTCAAAGCTACAAAAATACTCTTCATTTTAAAAACTGAATTCCTCCTGAAATATGACAAAGACGTAGGTTATACGTTTAATTCTGACAGGTTGAGCGTCGATATTGGCCAGCTGGCGACATCTGGTGCAGTGGCCATAATAGGCATCCTCCGGCGAGTGCGCGTAACGGCCGGCTAGTTCGTAAAGGGACTACGTAATATCTTGAATGATTGGACTTGATACTGCTCTGTGGTCCGGTGTGGCTTGAATTGTGGATGCTGTAGGTCTTTGGTGAATAGAAAACTATTCTATGTAGTATTGAAGAAATATTAATTATTATCTAATCCACGAGTGTATAAGTCATGTTTTTTAAAAAAAAAAAACACCTTTCCTCTGCACCCGACTTTTTACTTTATCTTCGTGCAATTTTATCAAAATTGGTTCAGTGGTTTTGCAATAAGTGCATTAGGGACAGACGGAATATTAATATCAATTACCTTCTCACTGCAAATGAGGGTCGCTTATCACTGATTGTGTTATCAGCGTGAGAATCGAATCGAACAACTGTTATCCCGGCATTTATATCATTTCTACTGTACTACAATACTTACATAATCTAGCAAAACTAAAGATCGACACTAGACATCTACTAAACTCGCTACACAATTATGTTTTGACGAGCTAATTTAATTACGAGAAACCTTTTTTATTTATATAAAAGCTAAAAAGCATTTGTAAGCCAAACTAATCTACGATGACTAAACTAAAACAACAATAATTGATCACCACAAACTAAACCGTATAAAACAATAGACAAATCACAATAAAAGTGAACGGAATAAAATGGCGTATTTTATTAACAAACTTTTATATAAAGGACGTTGAATAATGGCGAGCTTTTGTTTGCGGTTAATTAGCGCGCGGACCGTTTGCGGGTTGCGGTCGATACGCGGTCGAGGCCCAAACGCACGGGTTTAAACAGCTGATAGTTTGCGGCGTAGTTACGCTCATTGGTGACTTTTGGGACTAATGGACCATTTTTGGCTTTGGGATATTGAATGTTTGGGTGATACTAATCGTTTGGGTAGTGAAACTATTTTCAGTTAGCTTTCTGTTGTAATTTTTTCTGAGTAAGTACTCTTGGGTTTCTATTTTGCCTATTCCTATGGTAATCAGGCGTAATTATAAATATGTATGTATATATGAGTAAATTTTTGAATAAGAAATGGTTAAGACCAAAAAAATGTCATATAATGATAACCTGTACTATTTTTATTTAGTTAAAAATAATGACTTTATTCAAAAGTAGAATTACTTTAATTTACAACTGCCATTGAAACTCCTCTAAGGTTTAATTACTATTGATAATAAGCATGTAATTTATATAACAATAAGTGCATAGATGTTAGGGAAAATGAAAGATATTATAATGATATATGGAATGTTTTATTAAAACTGCAATATTCCTTGCAAGCTATTGAAGAAAAAGAAAATATGATTGAACTATGCTAATATTAAAAACGTTGCAATCAGAAACATAACTTATTGTGCGCTACGTGATCCGAACTGATTTCAATGCAGACTGACTCTTGCTGTAAGGGTGGATACACATTGTCCAAGCGCTTTAAACTACTGTAACAGTACTCTTCTGACGGTAAAATGAGTTATTAAGGTTTTTCTGTAAGAATAGTCTTGATATTTGAGGAAATTGAATAGAATGTTGGCTAAATAAAATCCCAAATTTTGAAACTAGCTTAACTTTAGCATGTAATAGTAAATTTAGACTGTCTCCGTGGCGCAGTGGTTAAAGTCGGCACGCCGCTACCATTGCGTTGGGAGGTCTTTGGTTCGATTACCACACGGAGCAATTATTTGTGATCCACAAATAATTGTTGTGGGTCTGGTTGTACTTTTTGTCCGTTATTTGTATGTTTGTAAAAGTCCCCGCGACACAAGACCAATTCTTAGTGCGGGAGTTATATTAACAAAAAAAATACGTCATTTTTCTATAGGAGTAGGCAGAGAGGATACAATTAGGGAGATTCACATCCATACATCTTGTAATACAGATCCGTCGGCTATGCTAAGTAAATTTCAGGAATAATTTGAAAAAACAACCTCTGAACAACTTTATTCATTCCCAGCACTCACTAGTATTACAATCAACCCGCACGTTCCAATGTATTCCTACCTTAAAGATTAAACAGTGAGAACAAGAGGGAATCCAGAGAACGCTGAACACTGAATAGTGAAGCAGGTTCATATTTTTATATTAAATAGACGAAGTCCGCATGAGCGGGTCAACTCTTTGACAGTCTCGCTCACAAGATGGTGGACCGGGAAGCGTTTATTTTGAAATTCAATATATTTTTAGTATAATGTTTGTATCTATAGCTGTTATACCTGAAGATGTAGGCAGAAGGGTTATTAAGTGCTAAATAAATCCTTGTTTTGTGCTTTATTTTCTTGGTACCTGGCAATAAGATACGCCTATATTGCCATATTATTATATTAAGGACGGAAAGATCTGATGTCTTAAATATTTTGAAACTAAAAACATACTTAATTTTTCTTATTAAGTAGTGAAATTTATTTACACTTGACTTTTTAATTCAAACCTCATTAACGAATACTTAATCTTCAGAAACGTAAACCAAAATAGCTCGCTTCAACTCTCAACTCTCTCAACTCAAATCAACAATTAGACCTTAGTTTACTTCCCTCTCTTAACCTCCACGCACAAGAAACATCCCCAAACACAACATCTAAACCTAACGCTAACACTAAAATGCCATGTCTATATCCAATAAAGCGGTCTCTCATACCCCAAACATTATCGCGGTTACATTGGTAATCGACAAGCGACATAATAACCGGCCAACGCTAAAAGGGTTCATGTAATGACCCAATTGTCGGTTAATTACGCGTAGCGGGTCTCACAGACCCGCCCCGTTTTTGTAAGGGCCGCTTATTGCCTTTTAGATGTGAGCTAGATGGTTTAATACTAGCTTTTAGGAATGATTAATCTTGATATTTTGTCAAGGCTAGTTGAAAAAGAGCCTATGTTACAGCCATGTACATTTTTTTCAAAGAATACTGTCTTCTATTAGTCCCATATGACAACAAAGGATTCTCGTAACTTTCAAATTTATTTTTAAAGTCTGAAATACCTCGGTGAATTGCTAATATGATCTGCCTTTCTACACACTGTAGTGTAGAGCCGTAGTAATGTTTTTTTAACATGGCTTATATAACCATAAATATAGTAATTAACTAACGTAACGTCGTATTTCTATGCTAAAATGTGTTTTGACATTTCATAAAGAATAGCTGATTTGACTGGTAGGCACTTACCCTGTTACTTAAATGCTACTGTCATAGGATCACCCATCCAAATCTCTACCTAGCTAGTATAAGTAATACTTTTCATAAATACACGATAATGCGCAGAACATCAAAAATCTGTACGTATGTATGTATGATATAGTCCTAACTCGCAGTTTATTTCCCTCGAGACAAACCCGGGTTTAACGTTTAGTTTCAAGTTAATATTGTGTACAGTTTAAATAAACATACAGTGGAAATATCACTTAATAATATACTATTATTTTGTCCTATTGTTTGTATAAATTCTATTTAAAATACTGAAAGATTGTGAGGATGGATGTTTTTACTTGTTTTCTCTACTCATTGGCTCTACCTTGCAAACTGGCGGTAAATTCACCTACTGCATTTTTGACAATTAAATGTATTTGTGTGTAAGTAGTAGTATGTACCGTATTTGACTTAAATTCCTATGAATTTAAGTCATATACGATACATAAAAACAAATAAACAAAACAAAACTGTTCAGCGATTTTTGCGTTTTTACATAGGTAAAAATCGCTGAACAGTTTTGATTAGAAATAGGCCTATCTATAGTTTTATGTTAACAACAAATTTAGACATACACTGAACGGACACTAAGTATAAATTAGGTACATTCTTTTGCGACTCACGAGTGTTTATTCCGAGTTCCGAACCTACAACCACCAACTGGTAGTTACATAGTAGGACGTCCTTAATAAAACAACAACTTCCGTATCATGCAAATTATAATAATATGTTTCGTACGGGAATCGTAGTCATGACTCAGCCATTTTTTTTACCATACGAGTCAGTTCTTCTATCTCATCATCAATTCAAAAATAAAACACAGAAAACTACAAATCACTATCACAACAATAATATAAGTGCATTACTATCTACCAAAATAATACATACTTATCTCACTCACTCCTTCAACGACTGAGCGAGACGGCAACAGCACTTGAGGTATACATAATGAAATAAACAAAAGATAAGCTATCAATGAGATATTTACTTTATTTACTTGAGTACAAATGTTTTAAGACCAGTGTTGTGTTGACATGGAGTGTCGAATGTATGAGTATTATTTAAATAATTATAATTATCAAGTGTGGGATGAACATGAAGTGAAACATAAGAAACATAAGAAAAAGGTGGGTGATTTTGTGAAGCAGATTGTTATTTACTAGAGCTTTCTAGCGAGTATCTTTAGGTGGATAAAGTGTGTATCAAGATGCAAATTTATGGTGTTCTTTATATTAATATTTTTAAAAATATACTATTTAGTTTCTATCGAATATCGAAATATCCATAGCAAATATAAAATGTAGGTGATATCTTGCAAAATAATTTGGAGCTGGTCGACGGTCCTGTATGACAAGATGTATGGATGTGAATGAAGCAAAGAAAGTTTTTAGGATACCACCAAGAGGCGATCTCTGGTCATTGTCTACCCCTATGGGAAGAAGGCGAGATTTTATGTATGTTTGTAAAATATAGTGTCGAGCTATAAGACATTGATCTTGAAATAAACGGCAGCCAATGTCTCGGAGTGCAATAAATGATAGAATAGAAGCCATATGGCAGTAATTGATTGACATAAAACCATTTCAATTGAACATTGTTTGATGTAGATAGGAACATATACATTATAAATGAACCTATTTTTCTAGGTTTGTAGTTAAAGATTAGTTATAGGTTAAAGTAAGAATTTACAGTATATGAACACATTTACGTATAATACCATTTTATTTAAAATTTCTCGTGTTTTCAAATAAGTTGCTATAATTATTCGGTGATAGCAAAAATTAAAGGTTGGTCTTTGTCACTTAAAATTAGCAAAATAATCTGTTAGCAGAAATCCTTTGGAAACAAAAAAATTTTATGTAATAAAAATTAATTCTTAAACTTGTATGAATTGCAAAATACACTATATAAAGTAATTACACAAATACAATTGTATTACAAAATATATTGTATGTAGCAACATCCGCACAGATACATATATTCACGTACAGTAAGGCACACGGTGACAGCAGACAGATCGATAGGGAACTAAAATTGTGCCGCACTACAACACCTATTGTACGAATGTATGTGTTGTACCAGTGTTACTGCAATACTACTGAACTGTTACGATGTTAGGCAGATGTCTTTACAATTACAAAAATACTTCTAATATAATATTAATGTGAAAATTTGTCATAATGGGTGTGTTTGTTGCTCTTTCGTTCAAAAATATTGTTCAATAGATTTCTCATTTCGGTGAAAATTGACACACAGGTAATTAGTAACCTGGCATGTAATTTTATGTAATTAAATTTTTCATAATATTTTTCAACAGTCGAATTTGCTTACAGAATCTAGTTGTTATTTCCAAGACGTTAGAAAATTCTATCTATATTTGGGATAGAATACCTACCAGTATCTATCTTATTACTTTTAATTACTTCACGCTTGTCATATCCGAAGACGTTTGATCAAGTTGTATGATACAATTTCATATTTAACTATGTATTTACAAAGTAAATAAGGACAATCTTATTACCGGGCACTTTATGAAATGCCGCTAATATTCTCATACAAAACAGAACGTACCCCATAGCCTCACTCGGGAACCGAACTCGAGACCTCAACATCACCACTCAAATACATTGCCTATAGTATCTTCCTTAAATTCTAGAAACATACCTATTCAAACCAAATAGTAAAGAAACTCGTAAAGATCTTAGTTAACTAGTGCATTGTAGATAAATCGTAATTTCCTTGGCGCCAGGTAGCTGTGCCAGGTTTACCCGGAGCTTATCCGAGACTAAGCGATTAACCGCCGCTTTGTTTTGACACTTACAGCATTACTGTATTAACATTGTTTGAGTGTGTGTTTGTTTTATACTAATTATTGTAAGTACTAACTTATTATAAAGATTGAGCTTTATATTTAACGTTGTTTTGCCATATAAATTTAAAAAAGTAATGTCGCTTGTTAGGGGTATGAAAAATAGATGTTGGCCGATTTTCAGACCTACTCAATATGCTCACGAAATTTTATGAGCATCAGTCAAGCCGTTTCGGAGGAGTATGGTAACTAATATTGACATGGGAATTGTATCTATCTATACTAATATTATAAAGCTGAAGAGTTTGTTTGTTTGTTTGTTTGTTTGAACGCGCTAATCTCAGGAACTACTTGTCCGATTTGAAAAATTCTTTCAGTGTTAGATAGCCCATTTATCGAGGAAGGCTATAGGCTATATAACATCACGCTACGGTCATTAGGTGCCGAGTAGCAACGAAAAATGTTACAAAAACGGGGAAAATTTTGACTCATTCTCTTAGGTGACGCAAGCGAAGTTGCGCGGGTCGGCTAGTAATATATAAGTTTTGTTAATACAGAAATAATTGTCACGCCTGTTATACCTGAATATATATTTTGAATGCGACAGTCTGTCTGTTAGGCTTACACAGCTGAAGTGATAAAATCTTACATCTTTTACAAATTTCTGAGCTTATAGATTTTCTTTTTCACTAATGGCAGATTAATATTGCTATTATTTTGACGTTTGTGTATTGAGTACATACCATAAAAATTATCTCGTAAATCACCTATAGTCCATTGAAATGTTACAATTTGAGGGCCGAATATTGCATTTCTTAGAGGACGCAATTTTATTTTTGGAACATGTAGGGGGGGTCAATAGAAGCTTAACTTGAAGTTTGTGGGGTCGCCACACTTGTCCCCCGGCCGCCATCTTGGAAAAGGGGGTAGAAACACTTATTTCGCTATATCTCGGAAACTTTGCGTCCTACAATAAAATTGTAAAAGCATAATTTGTAGCAAATTATTTTGCCTACAAATATGTCTCATAACTTTTTGCCCTAAATTAACAATTAAAGAAGTTATAAGCAAAATAGTGAATTTTTTTTACAAAAAAATTATTTCCGAATCCGGTCTATTTCGGAGCGCTGTTACTGAGTTTCTAATTAATGAAATTAAAAAAAAATATAGGACCAAATTTTCCTCGAAAAATACTCTAAAAGATTGGTCTGAGTAATTTTTTTTAAATTTATTCATATCAGCTTAGCCTTTTTTCCAAACTATGTTGGAGACGGCTTCCAGTCTCATCAGATGCAGCTGAATACCAGTGTTTTATATTGAGCCACTGCCTATCTGACCTCCACAACCTATTTACCTGGGATATAAAACGATACCCCTGGTTAAGACTGGTTGACAGACTTTCAAGCTTATGAGTACTGTTAACGACTGTCACATATCTTCGAAAATGACAGCCGGGACCCACAATTTCACGTGCCTTCCGAAATAGGGAGGAACTCGATATGTGTAAGATGGTCACCCATCCACAAAACAACTTCGGCAAGCGTGGCTTAACCTCAGAGATCAATCCGCGCGGCTGTCGCTAAAAAAAGTTATAGAGCAATAAAGAAAATAATTAGAAAAAAAATTGCACTATTTTGCTTATAACTTCTTTAATTGTTAATTTAGGGCAAAAAGTTATAAAACATATTTGTAGACAAAATAATTTGCTACAAATTATGCTTTTGCAATTTTATTGTAAGACGCATAGTTTCCGAGATATAGCGAAAAAAGTGTTTCCACCCCCTTTTCCAAGATGGCGGCCGGGGGACAAGGGTGGCGACCCCACAAACTTCAAGTTAAGCTTCTTTAGACCCCCCCTACATGTTCCAAAAATAAAATTGCGTCCTCTAATAAATGTAAATCTCATGTAACATTTCAATGGACTACTAATATAAAAATGAGATAGTACCTACTTAGTCAGGGTTTCCAAAAAAACTACCTTTTGACATGTAAATAAAGTATTTTACACCAATTTTTTTTGATTAATAGGGGTCTAGCCGGTTGCCATGAAAACGATGTAATAAATCATGAACACCTGGATTTTATTTAGATCTTAGTTATTAATAACTTTTATTCAGAATTTGTATTAATTGTGCTTTTCTCTTTTACAGGTAAGTCCCATTTTTGTTATCAAGCATCCCCCGCTATCGTCAAGGGGGTAAGTATGTAAGATAATAATCGAAGGTATTTTATAAAAATGTAGATATTAACAACGAAAAAACTGTCAAATTTCATCTGATAAGCTATCTACCACTTATCCAGATGTGAAAAATCAGATCTTTACAAATGATACATTATCTATGTATTTTTATCTTGTTTTAACCTATAGATTAAATACTTCATATAGTTATCAGTTGCTTATTAAAAGAAAGTATATCTTATTAATTAAATCAAGTCGGAAAAGTACAATAAAATGAGAAACCAGAACGAATCTAATACGTTTTATAAAAACAACTTAATTTTCCTCCTATCACCATAGACACAAAAATAACATAATCATATTTAACAGTTGCTTTTCAAAACGACTCCACTCAAAACCATATAAATAAATAATACGCTTAGCATTATCCAACACTTATTGATCTAAAAATATAACGAGAGAAATAAGAAAAATACCACGAGAAACCGGTTATGAGCGGTTGTTACCGCAACAAACTGGATATATCCGGATCTCGGCGGCCAATTACCGGACAAGTGGCGGTTTTATCTGGATTAGTGTGGAAATGTTATTTTGTTTTAAATGGCTTGTTATGAGATCCGATGGGATTGCTTAAGTTATTGATAGGAATGGTTGAACGATTTTGATAGCCTTTAGATTATCACGATTCGATTGCACTCGTGTAAGATTATGGAGTATCAGACTACTCTACCTATACCTCCAGGTATAACAGGAATGATGTTACTGTTATTATATTATATACTATTATTCAAAAACTTATTTACTATAACAAACTTGCAACGTAATGTTTATAACCAGAGAAAAAGAATAAAAGATAAGCAATTACGTTACAAAAATGTTTATATAATTACATAATGTTATGAAACCATAAAATAATATTTTATCTCTCACCTTCAATAGTAATCCAAAGGCAATTAAATATTTAATTATACCTATATTATGATACCTATGGAAAACAGATAGGGCATGATAGCCGAGAGTTTTAAGTTGTACCTCCCATGCAAGTGGTCGAGGGTTCGTACCCGAACCAACACACCAACGACTTTTCAAAGTTATGTGTATATTAGAAATAATTATCACTTGTTCCAACGGTGAAGGAAAACATCGTGATGCAACCTTGTATAACTGAAAGTTCTTTAGATTTTAGATTAAAGGTATGCAAAATCTGCAAACCGCACTTGGCCGGGTTAGACTTAAGGCCTAACTCTTCCCTCATTCCGGGAGAAGACCTTTAATTTATTATTTTATGAAAAGCAGACGTAATTTTTATCTCATTCATAACTAAAATGCTCAACAATACAATCTCCCAGTCTAAGATTATATCAACAAACATTATAACTAAAAATAAATATTTTATTACGTGCCCCATTTAATCGCGCACTGTGTGTTTCTCTGAACACAAAAAACACTGAAAATTTCACACGAAAATCGACTGTAATACTTAAAAATAAGGTTTAAATTTGCTCATGTAAGAACCCAGGGGTAGTCAACATTGGGTCGAGGCCCAAACGCATGGGTAGGTGTGAATTTTTAAAAAGATTATTTGAGCGGTCGCCGAGTAATGGAGTGGTGTTGCCAGGTTGTAATTACTGTCTGAAACTGGCTGGAACTGTGTCACCGGTGCCAAGTTTATGTGGCAACATTTTGCCTTAAATATTTTTAAAGTGGTCACGTTGTGGCTTTGGTTTTTATTTAGTGGGAAAGTTATTTTCTATATTAAGTTACAAGTAATAAAAAAACTGTATTAAATACATATATTTTATACGCATGTACTGCTTCTTGAGTTACATAATATGACAGAAAGTCTGTATTTTATGACAATAGTCAGCATTTAATGTGTTATACAAATAAAACTGCTTAGTTTTAAATTTAAACAATGCTTTATTTCCTAAATACGTTAAGATATTTCGCGTTCATCAAATTACCATCCTCGCAGCAAAATTATAACGTGACTCGTTAAGAAATTATGTTCATAACCCACTTTACGTTCTCCTTAGCTAACGATATTCCATTATTATAATTAATATTACCCCAGCGAGTACAAACACCCATTATATCAAGAGTAAATATACTCTACAATGAAGATTTTTTCATTACATTAAGACTTGAAGACACTAAACAAAAACCAGACTCTGAACAACAGATTTTATTTCCCCTATTTAATCAACTCGGGGCCCCACTTGGGAAAACCGACCTTGTTGCTGAGACAATACGGTCGGTATTTGTTTATTGACACACTTAGGTCAGAAAGGGGTCGGGTAAAGGTTTTTACACACAGTCACCTGTTGCCAGTACCTACAAACTGTTATGGTTCAATAAAAACGTACAGCTCTACGTAATGACGCCTTCACTGAGGCTCTCTCATGAATTTGAAAGCAGTGTCATAGTATTTCGTATGTGTTTTACTAGTTGTAATTTGCGCCACTGATTTTATGATCTGAACCCAGAAATGGTGATAAAAAATTGTGGCTTTTACGGTCACTAAAAGAAGTCGGGTAGTCCAAGATTTTTTCGGGGCCCCTTGTCTATTGCGGACGTGACAAGTCTTTTGTTGTGTCGTTCTACATTTTGGGTTTACGTACGTAAAATATTAAAGAAGAGGGTGAATTTTAATCAAGTTCCTTTGTTATTCTTTTACTATGATATAATAATCTGCTGTGACATTTGAACTCGTCATAAATAGATGACAATTTGAGCTACACAATTTCGAAAACATCACCTGAATATTCAAGTCGCTTGCATATTAATAATGAGCTCGAGTGAGAAGGGGTGAATTGCAACACCTTTATTTAAATATCACATTATTTCTTAAAACAGCTTTTGAAGTGGCACGGAGCCCCGGTGTTTGGGGCGGGGGGCCCCAATATTGTGCGTACATTACGTGACAATGAGCGAAGCAATCGTCCAGCCGGCTTAACAGAGCCTTATTGTAGCCCCTTTTTACGTCTCTTGGCTAAATTACGGTGACATTAAGCTAACCGATTTGTTTTGTATCGTAAAGCTGACCTTTTTGTGGGTATTATAGTGATACTGTGGTTATTAAACAATGATGGCAACTGGTTCATGACGTATTAGGACTTAAGGCTAAGAAATACAATGTTTCTTATGGTAAAGAACATTTTAACTAAATAGACAATTTAGTTAGAGCTAGATATGGTGTATTGTAATTTTGGTTTTTCTTATCTCAGTATGATAGCGGACTGCAATAACTTAAAAAAAAGATCTCCTCTCGTCATTCCCAATTTTCAAATCTTCACAAAATCCTTAGTTTCAGATTCTTTATAAGACATTGACAGCTTGAAAGATCCAAAATTGTCGTACATACTTTCTATCCCTTCATCTTCCCATGGGATAAATAGAGTCTCATAAACGATACCTTTCAAAGATCTCCACATAGTTTTTTTATGTCTCGACCCATCGTAATAAATACCTCCATAATAGCCAACTGACCTTAAGCTAGCGTGTGTCAAGTAGTAATTTACCGAATTAGACTGAATTAACGCTTCTGCCGCGTTAATTGTTAATTAGTAATTACACACCAGTTACCGGCCGTTACGACGTTTGCACTGGGAGGGAAAAGGACAGAAATATTGGTAGTTTCGTTTTTTCTGAAGGTCAGTGACCTCTGTGCTGTATGGTAATAAAATTTAGAGTTCTTAGGAATTCTTCTTTCAAGTTATGAAAACTTCTAGAACGTAAGGATTTTATGGCTTTTAAGCGAAAAGCGGTCTCCCATCGTAAATGCGACCGTATTGATGGTTACTTATTCACTATTAAGCATCTGTAAATGGTATTTTCTTCTGTTTATTGTAGCTATTGCCCAGTTCAGACAGTTTAAGGTGGCTTCAATTTCAAAGAAAGAAAAATGTGCCGTTCTAAAGACGCTTGCTCATTCTGAGTCTTAACCTCAATGAGATAACTTACCCGGGCATCTACGCCCACGATATCTATTCCACAAACAAGGCAGCTAATTACCACGCAATAAAAGGCTTTACTCTCAAACCTGTTCTTCAGCAATGTAAACCTTTATGGCATTCGGAATTGCGCCTGAAAACGCTCGGATGCACAATCCGTAGCTAACCTAATAAACGAACATATTAACAATACAACGCAGTGAGGAATCCACCCCTCCCCTCACCCCCCAACCCCTTCACAACCCTGGAAATTATGTCCTCAACCGAGTTAACAGGATTCCACAATCTTTAGCACAGACCTGGTTTAAATGAAGCCTTGTTTTGGTAATGCTACCTGATTTTCTCTAGGTTGCCAACATTTATTCTTGAGGCTTTTATTCTTTTATTTTCGTGACAATTTTTTAACGAAAATAGTGGAATTTGGAGTCTTACAGAAGTTCTTAGGGCTCTGATACAGCATTATTAGAACTAGATGAGGTTACAAGTTCATTATACTTGTTTATCCTATATGCCCTGATTCAACATAGCCCACAACACTATTCCAAGTGCAGATTGGAGATTCTATCCTTCAAGAACTAAACCTAAACAACTCTCAGTCACGCAAGATATCTTTACAATGTTTCCTTTCACTGTCATTGCATAGTTGTTATTTGTATTAAAACAATCTATAAGCTACTGGCGTGTTTTGTGGACAAATTTCCAGACAGTTTAGAGGAATATTTCTATCAACTACTCAGCCTTCGCTCAAGTTTAATTAGTAAATTGTAGTTATCAAACTTCAATCAGAACCAATATTCTTCTCCACACGTGTTACCTTCTCCAACGCGCTACATTCTAACGATTCCCTAAAGAATAATAAGGAAAAAACTAACAATTATTAATAGTCGAGGACATTACAAGGAAACTTCCCAATGAGCATTGTTCTTCACTTAATTTGTCCAAGTTCCGCCGTTATCCGGGGAACGATGTTTTCTATCTAAATACTTCGGGGACTGGAAACGCTTGTTCACTGAATTTTTTCCTTGGTGCACGTAGATTGGCGACTTTTTGTGCGGCCACTGTGTTCTGTATGTAGAATTGTAAAAATTGTAGCTACGATATTAGTTGTTTATAAGATTTTAATAAGTGGTTTCTGCTTCTGTCGTTGCTAAAGTGGGAATGTATTGAAGCGGGTGTTTGATATTTTCAACATTAAATACATTTTAACTCATTATGTATAGAAGAAAATACCTGTTAATGTTCACTTTAAGGATAATTCATGCAGCAATTTACATGTCTTTCACATTACCGTTGTAGATCGTTTCTTCTTTTTAAAATACTCGTGTTAAACTTAGCAACAGAAAGTCGCCAGTCAGTAAGGCCGTCAACCTGTCTCGGACAAGGTTTCAACACGACGAAGTAATTTGCCACTTTTTCGCAAATCATGGGCATCAAGGGCGAAGGCCCGACACTGGCGCCCCCTACAGAATTGCTAATGAAACTTGTTTACCCGAGGCGCCCCTAGTGACACCTGTCGGTTTCCAAACGAACTAATTAAGGCGCCTTAAACTTCAAGTGCTATAAAAATGTTGTACAGATTTTTTTAAGGCCAAATTTTATGAGTTTTGTCGCACGAAAAATGAAGATATTTTTCTAAGGAATCGTCCAAAGTTTGTTTTTTATTTTTTAATATATTTTTCATCCAGTTTGCTTAGGATTGGAGCCATTAATTATGCTTTACAGTCGGTAATTAATCTATTCGTGCGGTCCGAAGTAATTCTTTTCGCTCAAGATTTTCTGGGAAACTTAAGACCTTTATTAAATTAAAATTTGATTGAGTTGTGATTAATGCGATTTTGATGGATTATCGTTATTCTAGAATTTTGTTTAAGCTGGATAACCTAATCTTTCTGGGTATTATAAACTACGTGACAGAATGGTAGGTCGATAGTGAACTATCTTTAACTCAAAATAAGTTTAGTTAATTTTAGGACATAATGAACACACATTAAATAGGTCTTGGGTTTGTGACGTTGATTCTGTAAATCCTCGGCATGAAAACGAATTTAAATAATTCCGTGTTCGTCATGTTGTTTGTAGTTAAGTAGAAGTAGTTAAGTTTCTTCTAAGTTCTCGCGACACAAGGGCAATTCTAAGAGCGGGAGTTGTCTTTTAAACAAAAAAAAAGAAAATGCATCTATTTTAATAATTTAAAATAAACTACACCAATATCTTACACCCCATCATTACTAGTACAAGAAAATTCTTCTCAATACAAAACACATACATATTTATTTCGGTTCATCCAATTATGTGCATTGTTACGTTCTCCTTTGAATACCAAACAATGATATAACATGTTCCTACGATCGAGTGTTTTCACTTCAAAACGATGTTAGGATGAAGATGTGTGCAGCAAACAGTTTGCTGGCTGAGTTTGCTGAGTATTTGCAATTACACGGAGTAATAGCAAAGTATACGCAACTGCACACTTGCTATATTTAGAGTTTTTCAAAATGCATCTGTGTTTCGCTATTTACTTTGTAAGTACTTGGTAATAGGGGGTGAGGATATAGATATTAATGTATAGGTAAATATATTACATGTCCTTAAAAAAAACAAAATATATTTCATGAAGGCCTGCCTAGCAGTGGGACTGTAAAGGTAAAAAAATATAATATTGACATTATTTTGATATACATATAATATAGATAACATCCCAAAACCCAAAATCAGTATTCAAATAAAATTACTCACCTTTTGACGAACATAAATAATGTAAAACAAATTATAACAGATTTTCAACATACTAAAAGCGGCCATATGCGAAAATAACCTAAAATAAACTCGGCAGAGAATATTTAAACGATTAAAATCACTCCAACGTTCCTTCAAATTGGTATTACCATAACATTAATGCCGACCGAGGCTTTTATTGCTATTGATTCGAATAAAAAGTCAACGTATGTGCGATATACGGCATCGGCAAATAGACTACCAAATTACCCCTGAAATGGGGAAAAAAAGACATTTTCGGGACGTTTTCAGTCCATTAGAATTTCGGTTGAATTTGCTTATTGAAATCGGTTAAAGCGTGCTATTTTTATTGTGGCTTTTTGTATTGTGATGATTTTTAGGTTTTTGTTTTGTTGATGGAAATGCGTTTTTGTTGATGTTTTTAAACCGAATTCGATTTAAATTATAGTTATATTTTAAGTTATTCAATGCAGTTGTTCAATATGGATTGTTTCACAAAAAGAAAGAGTTACACTTTTGCTATCATATTAAAACTTTGTCCTGCTCTATTTAATGTATTAATTTAGATATAAAAACTATACAATAATAAGCGAGGTCGTTTGATCATTTGATCGCTGAGTAATTTATTTCATTAGTTTTCGTACTTTGTTACTGAGGCACTACCAAATAGAAATAGGGATGTACTTTAAGACATATTATTATACCGTCAAATATTTAAGAGAAAAAAAAACAGACGGAGTGTGACCCTTACCAGATTCGACTATCTAAAATATTGAAGTCCCTTCCTTTTAAACTCATTTAAGATCCCCTTTAAAATCGTTCACCGACCAGCAAAAAGATTATAACTCAAAATTACATCACACTAATCTAATTCTTAACTCAATCTGCAAGTCTGTCGGCATTTTTCCCTCTACTTTCATAGAACAAGGTGACTCCCCCCTCGCCCCCTCCCCCCAGTCGCCCCCTGCGCCTAACGAGCTGTCACCGATACCGATCTGCCGAACCAACTTGAATTATTGTTCCAACTTTGTCTGATTTTAGTTAAGAATATGTTCAGTCCTATTAGATTAGTGGGTTATGTTACTGCGTTATGTAGTATATACATAGTCGCAACTAAGCCTATCTACGTGTAATATAATAAATAAATTTAACCGTTTACTACTTTACTTGTAACCCGTTTGAAAGGATACCCTTGCTCAGCAGTGAGACAGTAATGGGTTAAAAAAAGATGTCTTACTACTGGCCTAGGTTTTCCTCCCGGAATGAAAAAGAGATTAGGCCTATTAGTTTATTCGCAGGACGTACGTGTCATATGTTTTTAAATAAGCCCGCTTTGGCTTGGTTGTCGAATTTCATCTGCTGCTCACGCAAATATTGCAAAATAAGTCACGAAAGTTTGTTTGGTGAAAATAGCTGAAAGGATTGAGTGAAGATCAAAAATATACTATTTAAGAAATATAAAAACTTTTGTTTCGGGATTAACTGTTACATTACTTTAAGTAGCTGAAATAGAGGAAACAACTTTGTAAACAATTGGGGCTATGCGGTTAAGTTAGGTCATATCTATACTAATATTATAATGAGGTAAAAATTGTAAGTATGTAAGTTTGTAACATTTATATACTACATACTCATACTTGTTTTTAAAAGCCTTTTTTTGTACATGCAAACGAATATACCGGTCAGAAAACCCCTGACACACGACATAATATCCAAATAATATTATTTGTAAAGCTCAACCCCTTCGCTCCAAGACATAAGCGGCTTACGAAGACTATTCCTGTATCAGCGTTGTAATAATAATAACATTTTACAACCGGGACTCGAATGTTGAACCTCGCGTTTATGTACCGGAATTATTGTTGTTATTAAATTGGAGCGTATTGGTTTTATGGGTTGTAGTGTTAGTGAACAGTTAATTTGCGAAAATTTTCGGTTGAAAATTTTTTTTTCTTCGAAATTATTATGTTTTTATTGATTTTTTGGCTGTCTTTTGAACTCGCGCAGCGATGTTGTTACCATAAAAAATAAATAAATGTTATTATTTTGGAATACATTATCTTTGTAATATAATTTAGTCAGATTAAGTTCAGTATTATTATTGACTGTAATATAAAATTACGTTAGATACTTAGCATGAGATATAATTGAATGAAAATTAAAAATTATTGATACCACTTCAAATACAAGGTCTGCGTTTTGTTACGTGCTTCTCATAACACAGTAGAAAAAATGTTTATAATTACAGCTTTATCTTTAGCAACAAACATAATATTTTTTGTGACCTATCTACTAATATCATGCCAACTTTAATCATTATTTCCTCCACACCCATTTCACAAACGAGACAGCCCTAAAAGAAAAATTACCACCTGTCACATATACAGCGTGTAGAAAAAAAACATTCGCTAAAACGCACAATGTCGCGTGAAATCGCGCAAAAACGCGGCGCGTGTCGCGTCGCAGGCGGGGGGGAGGGGGAAGGTTGTCGGCCCGTAGACAAATGGCGTGCTTACTTAGCCATCCAGGTTTTTTTCACTTGTCGACCGGCGACAGTCGTTCGTCGACGAAGCGTTTTGTTACGCTTGATCGAGATCGCTTGATAGCTTTTCTTTTTCGGGCTAGATTTACAAGTATTGCTGTTTTGTCTGGAGAGATAAGAAGTCATTTGTTGTGCTTCAACGCGAATAAGTGTCAGACAATGTGGGGTAATCTATATAGTTTTATGTTTTCTGTAACGATAACATATTTTACGGTCATAACAAAAAATATTAAAGTATTAACAAACCGAAGAGAAAATGAAATTCTATATTCTTTGTTTGTGTTTCGTTTTAAAGTTTTCCAATAGTCATATTGCAAATTTTCAGTGTATAAAGCAAGTCTGCTTCATTCTAATGGTATGGAAATAATATTCCTTTGTAAGCGACTTGCGTATCGGTCGTTTTATTTTTAGTCCCCAAATGTTCGCCTCTTAAAGCTTTATGGAGTAAACATTTATTAAGATTACAGTACAATAAACCGAACACGAGAATAGGTTATTTATGCAAAACTGGCGTTGGACCGTAAAAGGAAATCAATTCCCGCGCCAACCACAAGCACATTAAAACAAACGTCTTTTACGATTTACTCAACGTAAAAAAATTAATTCGACAAACCTTTCAACAGGTCTCTTGGCACTTCAAAAACACCCTCTTGCAAACTTACTCCATTATTTAGTATCAACCTGTATATTTAACACGTCGTGTGACACTCCACCTTAAAAATATTATACATAAAGTTGAAATTTCCTTGCACAACATTAAGCGGTTTACGTCTTTCGGGAGTCGAGCGAAACTTTAGCCATTTTGAGGTAAGAAGAGAGTATTAGTTCGACAAGTTTAGGAGGTTTTCAAGTTATCTGGAGCGTTTAATTCGTGTTGTAGTAAAATGGACTGTTTTACGGCGTGGTAAGATTCAATTTTGGTTAAACGGCTGTTGGTTTGACAAACAAAATTTGCACGCAGCAGAGTGCTGACACATTGGATGTGCTTTTGTGTTTATTTTAATTGGTAATTGTTTTCGCTAGGTGGCGCTCGTTTATCGAGCTCTCGAGCAAATGTAACTCGATTTGAAGTCTATACACGCGGGAAATGTTTAAGCTCATTTATTTAGTGTGGAAATGTAATTCCGCGTATTATTTCACAGTTCCCTGTATTAGGATTGTCGAGTGGAACTATGTGCGGGTTTGGTGATTCAATTTAAACTCGGCAGCTTTAACGTTTTGTACGACTGCCGGCAATTGTGTACTGTTGTATAATGACTGTAATGAAACTGAAGGTAAAACTTGGCCTTGATGATCATCTTTGTGACGACCTACAAAATTGTTCAAATGTTTAAGAATTATATAGATAATATCTTTTTTTTAACCCAGTACATTAAGTATTGCAATTCTTTCCGGAACATCTGAGAACTACTGTTTCGTTAAGTTTTTTTTCCATTGCGTCTCCTCCCCAACGAAGGAGGGGTTATTGTCACCAATAAAAACACAGTCTTTATTTCCAGTCATCAATATCTAAAAAACATCAGCCTATATACCCATCTAAATATCAGGGCTGTCTCACATAACTTAATATCTAGCTGGAAACCAAAATTGTATACTATAATATAATATTATTATACATGACACAAAATTGTGTCAAAGCAGAGTGGAATCTTAATGAACGGTGATGATATGCCACCGTTGTGTCTATGTGGGGAATTTGCTCTGATTCTATGGGTATATGGTATTGTGCGGGTTTAAAGGGTTTCGGGTAACTGAGATGTGTTCTTAGGATGGAATTTGGAGTTTATTCGCAGGTGTGTGTTTGTTGTGGGGGAATAAAAAAGGTGTAAATGTGTTTAATGTAGAATTTTTGGTATTTTTTATTATAATTTTTGGTTATAGCCTATTAGTGCGATGACGAATTAGTAGTTTTAATTAAGATATTATTAATGATGTATGTTTTTTTTGTTAGCAAAAAAGTTTTTGTTTAGAATACTAACTGTTTGTTTCGTGTTAAATTTGGGTACACTGTAAATGAAGAATAAATGCTTAACATTTCACCAAAAGAAATAGATAATAAAACAATAATTTCAAATTAGTCACTACTTAAACTTACTATTCCAAAAAAGCTTCATACACGATGTTATAAAAATTGTTATTGTGTGAAAAAAATGTTTTGCTGGGGTACAAGTAAGTTTTATAGCAAAAATGTATGTATGTATGTACAAAAATATACAGCAATTTTTATTAAATATTCCGTATGGATAGTGTGACGTGTAATATCGTGGCAATAACTCAGCGCGTCGCACCTTATCGACACGTATAAATATTATTAATGTAGTCCGTCGCAGTGGGCGCCGAATTAACGCGAAACTTTCGCGTTTTATTGAGTTGTTTGTAACAAAACTACAGTTAATTATAAAGATACATAGTATTATTCTTGACGATTTAATCTCTCTCTTTCATGCTATGAGTCCCATATGGTAGTGGGGTCAGCCTTCCTGGTCTTTCTCCTCCACTTCGCTCTGTCCTCGACATCGTCTTCAGAAACCTCACACTCACTCTTGTCTTTCTGCACTACAGTTTCCCATCTAGTTTTCCATATATTCTTGACGATTTATTCTAAATCCATAATTTCAGAGTATTTTCTTACAGCACATTTTTGTCACACAATTTTGAGTTGAATATCTTGGGTGGGATGATAATTGTTTTATACATCGGTATTATTCGGTATAGGTATAGGAGAAGATTACATAGGGAATTATTATGGATTAAAATAACATCCAACAAAAATAACCAACAAAATATTAACTATTCTTACAAACAAATATCCAAAAATTTCACCAAAAATCATTTTAAAGTCTTTTTAACACACGTCAAACGCTAGAACAGGATTAAAACACTACTTAAAATGTTACTAACATGTTAGCTAAACATTTAATACTAATATGTTAGCTTCAAACAAAACACATCAAAAATTCTAGCATAGAACTTAATCTTTCTCATAACATCAAAAAGCTAGCCATCAAACGTTTTAAAACAGTGTACACTATAGTCTAACAACTTAGTAGACAGTCTTGTATGCAGGGTTAACCGCTGGAAAAGCTAAACATTATTTTAAATTTTTATATGCAGCGGGCGATTGGCTGTTTGCTAGAGCAACTTTATTTGAAAACCAAATTAATTTAACCTATTAATGTCCCACTGCTGGGCAAGGGCCTCCTCCCGGAATTAGGGAGAGGTTTAGGCCTTGCGTTCACCACACTAGTCAGTGCGGGTTTGGGCTTCGCATAACTTCAACGATACGCAAAATCACGCCTTTTTTCCATAATGCTAGCCATGAGACCAGCGAACAACGCCACTTTGTACGATCCTTACAAACTTCCTTTTCTACATTCACATTCATACATCTTGTTGTTTTATAGTGTTTTTGATATACTATACTCTCTGTCTCTCTCTTCCATGCCATGAATTCCATATGGTAGTGGGGTCAACCTTTCTAATCTTTCTCTTTCACTTCGTTCTGTCCTGAACATATATCTCTCTTCAGAAACCTCACACGCATTCATTTCTATTAGACATACACAGAATTATTAATTATACTTTAAAAAAATCGTCCAAGCTAAAGCTCTCTACAAAGTTGCCAGTCTATAACAATATTAAACGTATACTACATTCTCTAAAGCTTTAACAAAGGCTCTAGTAATGCGATTTGCGAGGGATGAGCCACAAAGATGAATTAACACTGCCTTTTACGTTTCAGACATTTTTCAGTCGCTTAATTCTGTTATGGTGTGATGGATTTCGCTGAAATACTCGCCTTTGTGGATTGTGGTCACGTATGTTTTAGTTTTAAATAGAAGTATGGGATGTTGGTTTCTTTTGTTTGTTACTATTTAATCGTATCATGGTTAGTGGTCAACTAAGTATAAAATTCTTTATGCTATTGCAAGCCTTTGACATGACTTAACGACTGTTATCTCAGTGGACAACAACTAGTACCGACTTTATACGTGCTTTCCGAATCATGGTGATGCTCAGTTCAAACTTCACAAGGAGGTTACCCTTTACTTTTATGTAGTTGGAAGCTAGCTTATTATATATTTTAGTACATTTAGAAATATTATATTTAGGTTCAAGATTCTTAAGTTAGTTAAGTTACCATAACATACTTATGATAATGATTTTTTATTTTGTCAGTTTACTTGTGTACAGGTGCCTAAGATACAGGCCTAGCCTAGTTTGGGACCTATTGTTAATCTTATATAACTTTGTACTTTTTCTGGAAATAAACACTTTATCTTTTACTTAACATCTAATTATAGAAATTAAGTAGATACTCAGTATAATTTTCTTTGAAATATAAAACATTTAACGCTTATCCACTTTATAACATTGATTTGTATACAAAAATTAAAACTCACTATGCAGTTAAATATTTACCTTCAAATATTCATTTTCCAAGTAGGTAACCTACTAAAACTATCTTAGTATTATTCACCTAATACCTAAGTTAGCTATAACTTATTCAGAATCTTGCATAACACATGCAAGTTTGTAGAGCACGTATTTTTCACGGCAACGCTTCAAGAATATATTCAACACCTATCTTTTACTGTCCGTTACTCCGTACACAGAAATGAAACCCCTGATTTACGATTTACCCCCCACCCCCACTCCAATAGAGCATAACAATAAAGCTAAATAATACATATTTAATTTCATTTTCTAGGGAAGAAAGTAATCTCGACATAAAAAATGTAGTGACTCGAGTACAATTTGCCTCAGCGCCTGATAATTTTCTTATAGCAACGAGTGTCAGTTATGGTACTCCGGTAATAAATTTCAGGCGTTAATTTGGTCTTCTGAATATTATGGATGACGTAGTGCGGAATTAATGGGCTCAAATTAATTAAATTACTCTTTACTTAGAATAATGTTTTTAAAGAAAGTATGAGGCATAAAATTATTGAGTTTGGTATTTATTTTCTCCATAAATACAAAGTTTGTTGAATCTAATAATATTTTACTAACACAATGCTGTCGTGCAATCGAAATTGTATTATAAATTTTCTCTTCGATATCGGTTCAATATCAAAACGGTTAAATGTCTAAAATATAGGTTTGAATAGAAAGCGTGGCGTCGGTAACGGACATAAACAGCGAAATAGGTTGGACAGCACAACCCTCATCTCATTCGGTTTCATAATTACTTCTCCGCGTTAAATTTTCATTGCCCGCTTCGTAATAATATGAATATTAAAGTAAAAGGTCGGAACTAGTGATGTGGACTGACTCCGGTCCCGTCACGTGCGCCCCGATTTTCCGGGACTTTAATCCCGGGATCGTCGTTCTAAACTGTCACAATTTTTGCTTTATCATATTAAATGTGTTCTTTGATCCGTTGATATTGGATGCCTTTGTTACTCGCTAATCCACGCGAAGCTTTATATTTTCATTTTGTTAGAAGGAAAAAATATTGTGTATATTATTGTGAGGAATTGAGTTTTCTAGTCACGATAAAATCTATTTCAACATTCAGTGGTTAGAACGGCGTGTTACGTGCCTTTATCGTAATACCACCTACTTACAGCGCGGTTCAAAAGGAAACAGATAATGTAATCGTAAGCCTGCGAGTTACTTATTCAACCTTCTGAAACTATTGTATTTCAATAGAAGTCGAGATAGTTTTTGTACTTGTTTCGTACTAAAAATAAGGTGAACGTGAAACCCGAATGCTAATAGGTTTTGAACCTTTGATAAAATATATTTAGAACTATGTATTATAGTATACCCAAACCTAGACCCATTAGTAGAAGAATGTCTTTCTATAAATTTTATAGCTTTTTTCAAGGATTTGGTGTGTGATATCGAAAGAAGTTTTAATAACAATTTCTCTGTTAATTATGAACATGCATTATACACTGTTCTACTACGCTTTCTTGATAGTAATCTGTTTACATCTAACATCTTGTCTGATCAACAATAATAGTTTAAACTTAAGTAATCCATCTAATCCAAGCTAATCCCGACATCCCACTACATCCCACAGAAGCACAACACTAGTTAACACTTATTATAATATTAATTAAATTACATTTTAGTGCTTAGTTGTACATTTTACTCTTGTTTTACTTAACGCTGAATGAAATGATTGTTCATGCTTTTGTTAATATTTTATTGTCGTTCAAACAATCTGACTAACAATTTCAGCTTTGTGAAAAAGGTTTAGGTCCGGAGATAAAGTTTTACGGGTCTTTACATATAAAAAGGACTAAAGTATAATTTCATCTGACATTTTAGCGACGTTGGATCCTATTTTATGATTAAGGATAACTGATATTAAGTGTAAATGTTCATAACAAGTCGTTATTGGTAGTTTAATGTTCGTAGGCAACCATTCGTTTTAATTTTAGTGTCTGGACTAGCGCATATATTTCAATAGCTTTTGTTCGTTACAATTTAACAGTCTACGTGAATCTTCTGGATAAATATTCTTAAGCGTGAATAATTCATGTCAAAATAAATAAGTTAAGATTCAACAAAACGCCTTCTGCCGCTACACTTGCAACATTCCTTTTGTAAAATTATTGCTATGATAAAAGCAACAGGCGCTTCGACTTCCTTTGTAAAAGTGAGTAGAGTGTAAAATTAATATTATAATGAATTTATTCCACTTTTCAAACGTAAATTGTGTAAAGTAGGTATTTATGAGATACTGTGCTGGGGTGGAAATATTCCATCGTTTGCAAGGAGCTACTAATTTATTCAGATGGTTGGACAAGGATCTGCTCTGTGTACGTAAGTTGACTTAGCAAGGTTACCTCTCGGATGTTTGTTAGGTATCATCAGTCCCTTGTGATGTGTGTTATCTCCGGGGTGCTTCAACTGTCCATCAGGCTTTTACCTAGAATTTTGAAGTGATAAATAACCTTTAAAACGTAGGCGTAGGCTGGTACACTAATTACTCTACACTACACCTGGTCACTTCAAACATAATTTAGGCTCAGCCTGTTCTGTGCTATTTTTAGGTTGCTCTTAAACTGAGTAGGTTAAAGGCCGGCTCTACTTGACGTATTTTATTGGAAATTTAAGGCATTTATTACAGACTTATTCATACCAATCATTAAAGTCCCTAGATTCAATCAAGTTCAAAGGCGTTACATTCACACGTCTAGACTTTTGGGTCTTTAATTTAAACCTTTTAATATACCTATTACCCCTGTCCGTATTTAATTACAAGCTGCCATTCATCTGCTTTCATTACAAAGCTCTCAAAAAACATCACATTACGTATTCGACGGTCGTAATTACAAAATTAACCGCACAACACGTTCGTATAGAAAACAAACGTAAACTGGGAACATGGTGTAATCTCCTATAACAATACCCCATAACCGTGGGGTAAAGTTACCCGTGTTTCGGGGTATTTATTTACCATCGCTAATCCCCTGGTCACCCCGACCAATTTAAAGAGTCCAACCCTAAGCCGGCCTTTGTAATGACCCTACTTGGGTTTTGACCGGCTTTTACCCTCAGATACGGTACTTTTTTACCCCTTTGAATTTATATCGGTTAATTTTTTATTGCTGTTGAATGTTTTTAGTACGTATCCCGATTATTAGGGGGGCCGAAGTGTCACGAAGTTCGCCGGAGATACACGAAGTTTATTCTCTGGATGATAGTAAAAGGTTTTCAGTGCGATTGTGGGTTGTTAATTAAAAGTTTTTGTTTATGTGTTTTCGCTTAATGTGTTTTTATTAGAATTGTTTTGTGTATGCTAATATGTTGTAACAATAATAGCCGTTGCGATTGTTTACGTGGGGTTTTGAGTGGTCATTTTTAAACCAAATGTTTTATTGTGAAATTTCCTACTTATCCTACTAATTAATACTTAATGATATTTATAACTGCGAAATTTTTTGAAGATAGATGAATGTATGTTGCTCTTTCACATAAATACTACTGGAACGGATTTTAATGAAATTTGTTATCCTGGATGAACACATAGATTTTTTACACCAGGCAATCTTTTGAAGTGGACAAAGTCGCGGGTAAGAGCTAGTCACTCATAAAAGTAAGTCGATATATCGCATACATACCTGTTACCTATGTATTGAGTTCGAATCCCAAAGCTTTGTGAAATCCACAAAGGATTATTTCGAGTATGGTTGTAATTTGTGCCCGTGATTTGTCTGTTTGTGAAGTTGCCGCGACATGAATAATTCGTATTGCGCGAGTTGTGACATTATGCAGCTGGGTTAACGGCTACACGGTTACAGCTGTTACTCGGCTCATATTTTAAGATTGTTACTACTTTTTGGCCCTGTTTATAGCTATATTTACTGATGAAAAGCGTTTATGACCGACTTCAAAAATAGAAAGAGGTTCTCAATTTATCTGTGTTCTATGTTCGTTACCTCATAATATGTTTCATACTTCTGTGTATAGATTGTCTTGTTGTTATTTGTTAGAAAGATAATGCCTCCCATTTATATTTTTTCAAGATCAGTCAAGTATTTTTTGAGATATCGTCATAAATGCATAATCTGTAAACATTGATGATAATAATATGGTTATGTATATTTTGTCATACTGATAGTGACGTTTTTCTCCGAAGCCGTTGTTTTTTTTTATTTTAAGGACTATAATAGTAAATAAGCAAGTGGTATATAAAATATGTTTTTATGTATACTTATTAGTTGAGTCCAAAACAGATCAAATGAAACAAATCCGTACGTGGAGCAATACAGAAAAAAATCGCACGACTTAATCTTACCCTACTTTCACATTAAAAGTGGCCGCCACCACACTATATTTACCCTCTACACAAACACACAACAACTCTATCCACTTTCAAATAAAGTTGAAAATCGTGTGGCAAAATATTTTCTTGTGTGGTTTCAAAAATGGTATATTGTGAATGACACTTGGTACAAAGGGTGCCCTTACGTTCACGGGTACTTTTAAATGGCGACCTTGACTCTCTTTGAAAAGTTAGAAATGAAGATCTTTTTTCATTTTCTGTGTAGTTAAATGGAATGTTTTTTAAAGTGCCCAGGGTAAAAGTGAGACAATAGATCGGGTTTATTTGGACAACTGACGTTTCGAGGGTTAGCTTTGAATAGAACTCATTATTTAAGTGTGGAAAATACTTTTTTTAATTAGTTGAATAGGCCTTTATTTTTATGTGTGTATTTTTTAATTAGATTTTTTAGCTGTAATGGCATTGGTTTGTCTTTGGGATGACCATTTTATGACCTTTGTTTCATTTAAATTGTCTAGTTATTAAACATTAGTTTGAAATCTAGTTCTTGATCAGATAATCGATAAATTAAATTATCATTAAAAACTAGAATTCTAATCTGCAATTATTATAATCAATTTAGTCAGTATAGCAACAAAATCAAAATACACACGTAGGTAAAGCAGAAAAAAAAGTTACCGAATTTCAACCTCCACTTTTAAAACCCTAAGTAAAACCTAAAGACAGGTATCCTAGGTGATCTTAGTGGGTTCTGTCGAGGACTTACAAGATGGAGAGCCTCTCAGACATGAAACAGATCGACTTGAACTTACAAACACTTGTGAACAATCTCTTGTTTTAAGTCTGTAGAGGACAGATACAGATATTATATTTTGTTTTGCTTTAAAACTACATAATAAGGTTATAAATTAATGACTACCATTATTATTCCTATAGGTATATTTTATGCATAATAACTAAGGCGCTTTCTCTATAGAATATCTGCTTTTTATAGTATTTTTGTTTACAATTAGAAGTGTCAGGAGTTATGCTTTTGGTTCTAGTATTGTTTTGTTGTCTGTTATCACTGAAGCAAATCATTATTTGTGCATGTACTGAAAATCTAATAGTTTCAGTTTCTAGTTAGTAAAAGTTAGTCGTAAATATAGCTAGCGTTTGACAAACGGCCGTTACCTAATACCTAGGTATAAAGTTAGTTTGACAAAAATCAAAAATATAGCAACCATTTTCAAGGTACAAAAGGTATCCAGGAACAAAGTTAGTTCAAAAAAAATCAGAAAACAATCGTACGTAGTGTGCACAGTCCTAGCGTCACGTACGAATGGATTTGGCGACAAAGCGACAAAGACAAAGGCGTCAAGAGGCGACGAATCGCGAACGTTTCGTGTGTCGCTCTGTCGCCTTGTCGCCGCGACGTCGCGCCGCTATCGACAGCTCAAAGATCTGCGTTATTGAATTTCTTTCTCACAAATATTATTTGAAATGTCGGCAAGTGACAGATTTTTGACGCGGTTTTCTTTTATTATTTGAGGTAAACGTATTTGCGTATTTTGTCTGTCTGTATTTGTATTGAATCTTTATCTCAGCGTTATAAGAGTTACTGTTTAATGGTTGACCATGATGTTGTAAATTAGGATTCCGAGTAGATGATATTCGTAAGTGAATAAGTAATGAATTAATTGCCCTGCTTGAAAATTAAACTTATGATCGTTAGGTATTTACTTACGTTACCACTGGTAACACATTTGCTGGCAGTCAGTTTGTTCGATAAGAAATAGATCATTCATAATAATATTCCCATATTACTCATTTAATTCCTACCAACCACTTTGTGGAGTTAGGATAATAATGAGTTATTAAAAAATATGTTTTGTTGAGTTTTATATTTATAACTGAAAGGCCTTAACAACTAAACCTTACCTTTTTTATAATTCAATTATTCAGAACCGCTTGAATCAGAAATCAAACCCAGTCTACAAAAGCGACTTTCATGAACTAAAATTCGCTTTATTTAACGTAGGTATTACAATGACTTGTTCATAGTAGTTGGCAAAACAATTTATAGTTGAAATATCCTATAGTTATTTAAAGGTTCGCTTATTCTATTAACGCAATTATAAACAAACTATTTAGTGAGTTGAAACTGTCGTAAATTATAATATTAAGTTATGAAACTGTTCAACTATGTTTATATTGAGTTTTAGTTATGTGATTAAGACATTACTAAGGTATACTGGTTTTAATTGGGAGTTAGGTAGAGTAAAGATAATTTTAGTCGCAAGAACTGAGGATTTTTTTTTACTTTAATCTTGATAAGTCAGTTATGTGAAGTTTGGGCATGCTTTGAGGCTCCAAGTACCGGTTTGATTTTCAGGTCAGTCAAATTTAGTTTTAAGACGTTTGTCTGTTGTCGCTCAGTTTTAATACCTAATCGTAATATGTTATACTTTTGTTGCAAGGGGCATACAAAAATATGCAATACTATAAGTTATTTATTTAGTGAAAAAGTAGATATCTCTACTTTTCACCTTAAGCATATAGCGTGATACAAAATATAACAACAAAGAATTTAACAATGTTTACTATTTCAAACACAAAACGTCTGTATCATTAATTCAAATAACCCCAAACCGATATAAATCATGGCGCAAAAAACCAATGCACATAAAATATTTATTCGCCACATTCCACCCCTAAAATAAAACATTTACAACCCCTTACTAACAGAAAGAAATATATCTTAAGAAATCAACGCACAAGCCATTTGGTGCGACAATATTCATCTATGCAAATACGGGAATATGGGCTTACCCCGTCCCGCGGGACCCGGGATACCCGGGATCGGGAAACGTCAAATGACGCGATGCCTTGCCACCGGGATTTGGGAGATTATTCAATATTTTTAAGCTGAAATGTTTGTCATGTTACAATGATTTTTGATGTATAAATATTATACGTGTGGGTATTGGGACAGTATACGGATTTTTTTTGGTGTTACTGGGAGATACATGGATCGATTTTGGATTAGCAATGCACGCCGTGCTCGGGGGTCGTATTTAGGTCTGAATTGTTTTATTTGAAGATTTTTTAAACTATATGACCCCTGTCAACGAATCTAGGGTTAACTTACAGGGTTAACAGTTAACGGGCTTAACAAACATTATCACCAATCAGATTTGACTGTCTTTTTTATCATTTAATGCATGGCATAACCAATTGCAACACAACTACTTGTACCTTAACAATTGCGTCTAACGTTACATAGCAGCATTGTAAAAACATAATGTTACATTTATTAAATCGTCTCAACCCTTTGTAATATAAAAATATCACGTGTCTCACCTTTCAATGTCCCACGAACTTAAAGGCATCATTCTAAAAACTTCAAATTTTGTTTCCAGCCAATTTGCGCGACAAATCGATTTCCCATCTACATTTTCTCACTATTTTACTAGGAATAGGTGGAAAATTTCCCCCCCTTTCTGTCGTAGGAGTGGGACACGTGTGAGACAATCTCTTGGCTTTCGCATCGCCAATTTGCGTTCAATAAAGTGAGCTCAGGAATTCAGCTATTATGAGCTGATAGGATGTTCGTGTGAATACTCGAACAACGTATTTTAGATCGCTTTAGTTCAGCTACGAAAGTTGGGCGTAGGATTATTTTAAGCCTTTTTTCTGGTATGAGAATATAAAATTATCTTAATGGTTTTATATTAGGCTAGAATGTGTTATAAGACTGAGTTGTATTTGCTCTACAAATAAGTGTTCGAGAGCCAGCGAATTATATGATACATACAAACATTAAATTACGCTTGCTTCCTATAGGGGTCGGTAGAGACCAGAGACCATTCTATGATCTGTAAAATATGTGTTATTTTACAGTATTTTTTAATCGCATTACTGATGACTTTGTAGTTTCACATACAATTGTGACCATAGATTTGATAACAACAAAGAAGTGCACAAACCCCTCCTTCTGTATGTAGCCAGGTTTAAGAGAATGTGTACCATTTATATTATTAATCATTAACAAATACATTTTCGCGGTTTAAACACAAAGCTCTCATAATCCGCCATGTCAGCTGGCATCCGTTATATTTGATAGCAGAGTGACACGTCGCGCCATCCCGCGGCATCCAGCGACATCCCGCGACATCCCGCGATATGCCTCGACATGCTTCAACAATCCCGCGCTATCCAGCACATGTGGTGTCGAGTTATATTAAAATTTTACAATATATGATAGTAATAATACTGGCTGTTTTATTAAAATATGATTGAATCTATTTAGTTGAGTTCTGAGAGGAAAAGTAATGGTAAAATCACAGTTTTGTATAACTTTATTAAGCAAACAAAAAATAACGCTATATTGATTCAAATATCAGTTAGTATTTTAATACACTAGCTACTACCCGCTGCTCTGCTCGTAGATTAAGTTGTATTTCTTATTTTGCATGCAGCCAAATAACACCAAATTGATTTCTTAGACATAAGCTTTTGTCAAGGGCTTTACTCGTCACATTTCATTCATGTTTTTTTCTCGGGAATATTGTATTAAAATTAATTTAGTTTTATGAGTCGATGAAACAAGTCTGTCGGTGAGTTACAAGAAGCAGTAATTTCTACATATTTTCCTAGTCTTCTTTAATTATTTAATAAGTTGTTTATAGTTACAAAAAGCTATTAAATATACCCCAGTTTTTCCTCAAGTTTTTCGTAGGGTCGTAATCAGACAAGCAAATAAACGTTTTTACTCGACATTTCATAAGCAGATGTTTTTAATATTGGCAATGATTAAGGCGGGGGGCGGGGGGCGTCGGGGGGCGAGGCGATGGGGGTATTTATTAAAAAATAACTCAGATGTAAAAGCGCTTTAAACGCGTAAACGTGTAGCGGTTAGAGGGGCCGAGTTGTAAGCGAAGAGCGGGTTTAAGAAGAATAGTATAGAATAGCCTCCAGCAATAATATTTAGATGTTCCTGCAACATATCCACGTTCTAACTCAAGGCTAGCTCAAGCTACAAAAGCTTTGATGAATACTGTTGTGTTTTGTAAGTTAAAGTTCTCCTTATAAATTACTGTTAGTGTAACAGACATAGACAATCACCTTAGAATACGTGTTTATCTTTGTCCGTTTTAATAAAAAAATGTAAACATTGTGTATTTTAAATACTGTGTTACTTTTTAGCATGTTTAGTCTTACTTAGTCCCACCCGAATAACTGGTGTCTCTTTTACAATAGTGAGGTATTACAAAACAGCAGCATTTAACGCTACAACAAATCGCTATTTCTCCCCGCTACCTCTCGTACCTTGTCCACCACCATGGTACAAAAACCCCAGCTATGCGTGAACGCTGTCAAAGCGCTGTGGCGTCGCACTTCGCCTTATATTGAACATTTTTGTAGCGCTGATTAAAATAATGCCGCCTTGCTGCCTGCGCCTTGCGGCCTGCGGCTTGAGGCTGCGGCTTGAGGCTGCGGCTTGAGGCTGCGGCTTGAGCCTTGAGGCATGAGGCTTGAGGCTTTAACAATGTCTTCACTCTCACTGATGACTGAATGAGTGAGTGATAATACTCTGTTAGAAGTGTTTCCTTTTGTGGACAATATTTGGGAGTGATGTTTGCCTTTTGATGAAGGGGAAGAGTGTATTTTTACATAAAAAGTATGGAGGAAGTGTATTTGTCATTGTGTTTCTTTAAAATAGAGTGTTGTCTGATTAAGACTATAGTATGTTATTACAGAGAATGACTGAGGCTTTATAGCCACAAATCAATCCGTGATTTGAGACATAAAAAATATGATAAAGACATTTTAAACATGCTGAAAACTCCCAAATTTATATTCACATTTATAGATTGATTATATTATTGAAGTACACAACACTGCCTTTTATATAACGCTAAATGCTAGTGATAACTTGAAGGACTTCGGTCAGTAACAAAGGGTTTCAAAAATCTCCTTATTCACTCGCAATTTCCATTGAAAACACGTATTACCGATTCAAGATAAAAAAGCACGTGAAAACGCCAGTCAAAAGTTTCACAAAATCAATTGTAACATCTAACTATAGCCACGTACTACTAGCGATCGTCGTCAGTAATAAAACCACTCAAATATAAATAAAGTGCGGGCAAATCTTATTTCCTTGGGCGACACCGCACTTATTAGATTTGTCCCACCATCGAGCGTTCATCTAACTGTAAATAAGCCCACTAGTGGGGAAGTGGGGAAATCCAATTCCACATCGTGAATACGTGAGATGTCGAATATTAATGTACAAGAAAAATGCTGGTTTTTGAAGCGTTGTTTTTGAATAATTTTAGATAAATATTAGTTTTTTTAGTTAGTATTTAGGTAGGGAAGTTACGCAGTAGATATTTAAATGGTCGGACATGGCTATGATTCTTGAGTTTTGTAATTTATCTACTTACTAGCCGGTACAGTTTCACTTGCAATAAGCGTTTCATATTCATTTTACTGGATTGATTTCTGGAAATAAGAGACAGTAATTAAAGGTATACTAACGTCCTAAAGGCCGTCACTGTTTTTAGAATGGATTATAGCAAAATGCACTTGAAGTTGCATGAAGAAATGAAGCATAATTTTGGTTAATGAAATTATGGAAAAAAAGCGTACCTACTTAAGTGTCACAAAACACAAGTTTACACATGTATAACGTTCAGTAATTTCTATAAACAATGCGATTAAACTATTTAAATAATATTATATACTATTTTAGTTACGAAACTAAGTTAAAAGCAATAGAAATTTCAAACCAAAACGAGTTTCATGTTCACTAAAGCTTCATAAGTAGGTACTCATAGAGTAGAACGAGCTGTACGTATGTCCGTCATCCGTGTAACCTATTTAGACAAAACTAGTTCATGCCCCGGCGTTCCTCGGCATCTCACTAATATTTATGAGCTAGGGAACTGCTTACATGTACCAAGCCGGCTTGTAGGTTCTGTGTATGTGTTTCGTAGTACGGCTTTTTGGTACGGACTTTTTCGGACTGGGTTAAATTTGGGTTATATTTACGGATAGAAAATGCTGTTGTTAGTTGTTAATTGACTAACTTCCATTGCTTTTAGTAACGGAGATAGTTAAGGTGTTTTCATAGGTATTTAACTACTTAACGAATTTTCTCTTTCAATTGGTCTTATGATTTTTACAATCTAGGTTAGGACATAGGATACTTACATTTTATACTAGAAATAATGGTTCATATGACAATAAACTTAGGTATGTACATAATAATATGATATTAGCTCCCAAAAGGAATAATTTAGTAAAGTAATCTGATTGCTATATTCACCTTATCGTTTCTAATGTTTACGCGAATTCATTTTATGGCAATAAAATTCGAAACTACATTTAACATATTATTTTGGTACAACATTTTGGTAAACAATAAATAAGTAATCATACAATTAATAATTCCGTATACAAAACACACTGGTTATAACAATAAATAACGATAACAACAAATAACACAGCTCGTTATAACACGTGCGTTATGTGCATAACGGTGTGTGTCCGTCATGTGCGCGCTATCTATTTAGCTCAAAAACTGCCCGCCCCGTGCGCCGCATACCGTATTTATGAGATATCCTGCTGGTAAACTCGATGTGGTGCAAGTTATAAGTGATTGCTATTTTTAAAAATAAAATAGGAAATGAAAGCAATATATTATACGCTTTATGTGTTACTATGTATGTCTTGGGATTGATAACAATTCAAAGGTAACCGGGGTGTTTTGTTTTCGTATTATACTCTCAGGAATATTAGGTGAATATTTTGTATACTAGAAAAAAATTGTTAAATCATCAATTAAAATTGTTTTTTTTTCTATCTCCGTGCAAATTCAATAAAATTAGCTTTATCGGCTTGGCACTTTTAGCAGGTAGACCGTAAGAGGCAGACACTCAGGCTCTAATTTTTTTACTAACCTAACCTTTACACTAACTTTTCAGTAGAACTCCTATCGCATCATTAAATCAAACGTGTTCTTATTAATCGCTACAATCTCGTTTCTCCGGTCACACTCAACATAAAGTACTCTTAGATTAAAGTCGGCTCGGACACGATCCATCTCGGAACAAACTCCACAAGTGTGAACAAACTTCAATGAAAGCCTTCTTTAACTAAGCCTGTTTGTCTCCACGCTTCTTGTGCACAAGTTATTAATTATTCAAAAGATCAAAAATGAGATTGAAGTTTTTTTGACGCAAAGTTTTACAAACTATGGCATGTATTTTACTGATATTTGAAGTCTTTCAAACTGACCTACTAAAATCTGTTTACTTAGTTTCCTATTAGTCTCTAAATAAGGCAAAATATTTAAGGTTTTCAGAGATTCCTTCATGTAACGAAATTTCCCATGATTTAAAGTCTGTTTCTCGAATAGAGAAGCTTATTTTTTACTGTGAATTTAGAGACTTTGATTAAGTTCTATTGATTTTTTTACTATATAACGAAACATGTACCTATACATATACTTCTGGTCGCATCTACATTAATTCAGCTATACAAACGTAGTGCTTGAATAAACGTACAAAATATACTACGCAAGTAAAAAAAATACAACATACGAAAGTAGAGCTCCGTAATTAAACTGGGTACAGTTTTATAATTAGAGTGAAAGGGACAAAAAATACAACAAAAAACAGGGAAGGAAAACATAAAGAATTGTAACACTTAATAACATTTGTTTGCACACCTTCAAGCATTGAGATATGGGGGTGGGCAGAGCAAAAAATTAACAAAGCCCGAGGTCCGGGGGCTGAAGGGTCTCGTATTAATGTTATGGTCCCGGCTGTATGTTACACCGGAGTGTAACGGTGCAATATGACAATGAATTCTGCAACATTTGCGATTTATTATTTAGCAACCTATTTGTTTTCAAAGTTTATTGATATAAACACGAAGTGTGTTGTTTGTTTTGTTCCCGTACTCTTCTGAAACGGCTTGACCGATTGTCATGAAATTTTGTGAGCATATTGAGTAGGTCTGAGAATCGGCCAGCATCTATTTCTCATAGCCCTAAGTGACGAGGGCTGCCCACTTCAATTTTTTTTAAAAATTTATCTGGCTATAGAACATTTGCCGGCTCAGCTCGTAATTAATAAATTTAATTCCTCAAAAAGGACAAACTGTAAGTACAAAATACTACGAAAATAAATACATAATACAATGTTTTCGGTCATTTCTCAAGGCCAGTGAAATGAGCTAACAATGAATTCAACCCACGTCCAGAAAACAAATGGCGATCTGTGATTGTTCCAGAAAGTTTCTGTTCGCTTCATATCAAAGTAATAAGTGGGGCAATGAAAATATTACTGACCCTAATTAATACTATATCAATTACATTTGTAGGTTTTACTTGGTAGAAATATTTTATGTGCGTTATTTGACGTTTTTTAACTATCATGACTTGTACACGTCATAATAATAGATGATCATTATAAAACGAATCGTTCTAGATGTCGGGTAATAATAAAGTATGTACTATAAACCTTTAAAATATTTACCACGTTGTTCAATCGTCTTTACCAGTGTGGGAGTAGTTATTAAAATAAAATCATATATCTACTTCATATTGACATTAGGTTAATTTGTATTCGGTGAAATAAAAATTACGAAAAATCTTTCCAAACGAACAAAGTCATGCATGTATTATATTATAAGTAATATCGTAAACTTGATTTACTACCCATAGACACAAAATTACAACCACACCATAAAATCTTATAGCAAAATATCCATTACGCAGTTCACTAGCAAGAATCGATTACACGTCGGTATAAACGCAGGCATGTATCGTGCGTCGTATTTTACGTCCAGATGTCCTTTGTAACGGCCTGTTACTGGGTGTATGGTGTCGATAAAAAATAACTGTTTTACACCCCCCCACTTCCCCCCCTACATAAATAGGCACTTGGTTGTTTTATGCGAGTTTTTTTGACGCAACGTGTAGAAAATTAAGTTTAGGTGATAATGTCGGGTTGGATTTATTTATGTGTATTTTTATATACATTTGCTTCCGTGCTACGGACGGCACATAGAAAGTCGGTCCCGGTTGTTATCTACTGCGTTAATCGTTAAGCCATGTTAAAGACCTTGAGCAACATTGACACTAGGTTGACCACTAACCATACGATAAGAAGAAAAAGATATACATTTGCTTAGAATATGCCTTACAATTTTGACCTAGGAAAAAAAAAAGGTATCTCAAATAATGCCTGCCAGCACCCTTACTTCAGCTGTTAATTTAGTCGCCACGATGCTATTGTTGCAGTATCTATTTAATATGGAAAAAATATTAGTGTGAAGTTGTGTTCAGAAAAATGTAATGATTGTAACATTAAAACTATATACCTAGCTGTATAAAATCTACGACAGTAGATTGATTTTTAATACTAGATAGATTTCTAAATTTAGTGAAGCCGGTTCAGACCTTAATCTTTTTCAACGGTTTAATATTATTGCTTAGTTGATCTTTCAACAATATTGATAACTAATGTGTTTTTATTTGATTGTTACAGGTAAGCGTCAACTACTACTAATTTCAATAGAAATAAAACAACTTTTATTCGGTAAGTTTTGCAACATTTCCTCTGTTTGTTTGTTTAAAACTGAAAAAGCCTTTGCAATATCAAAATGAAATAAATTTCGCCAAATATTGTGTATTGCCTATTTATCGAATCACGATGAAAACAAATTATATTTAAATCATATTTTTGTATAAAATATTCACCATATCCATCGATATGAAAAAGCCGTAGTTTGTATGTACAGTGAAAAGCAAAAATATGTAATTACTTACAAATTTTCAACTGAATTTTTATCAGTAAAAATGGTAAAATTGGTCCTGTTTATTAACGTATCTGTAAAGTTACAATTTATTGTTCAATTATTGCAATAATTAAATTCATATTTTCATACAAAAGTTTCATACAAGAGTACGATTTAAAATGTGACGCTGTATACATATTTTTGCACGCAAATGTACGTGATTAAAGCGAAGCGCAGTTATGAAATAACGATCGTTTGTGAATTGCAATTTCGATATATCTCCATACATCAGTTGGAACGCTGAAAAATACTGAAACTTCAATTAATATTTCGTTTCCTGAAAATATAAAGTATTGGAATTATTACTGACGTTTACGATGATATGTTTGTATGTGAATGATGCAATAAATGTATGAATAAGGCTTCCTTCAGTCTGTGCTTATTCCCGTGAAATTGTATAATACCTAGGTGTGATATAACTTTTCAATAGCGGACATGTTACGATAAAATTAAACACAATATTTTATACTTCCAAAACCACAATGACTTTTGTAACTTAACGCACTTATTCTACTGAAATGAGATTTCAGTTTTCAATAAAGATTTGTAGCACTTTTTCTAACTGTCAGACTTACAGGTATATAAATTTGCTCGAGGTGCTTTTTATTTAGAAACGTTGCAATCTAACAGATTTCAGTTTAGATGATCGCGTAATAGACTGCTCGTACACAAAGATTCACTTTTTAACCTACCTCCATAAATATATATATATATATATATATATATCAGCTTAGCCTTTTTCCAAGCTATGTTGGAGTCGGCTCCCAGTCTCACCGGATGCAGCTGTATACCAGTGTTTTACATGGAGCGACTGCCTATCAGACCTCCACAACCCAGTTACCTGGGATAACACGGTACCCTTCGGTAAGACTTGTTGTCAGACTTTCAAGCTTCTGACTACTGTTAACGACTGTCAAAGATCTTCGAAAATGACAGCCGGGACCCACAATTTAACGTGCCTTCCGAAACACGGAGGAACTCGATATGTATAAGATGGTCACCCATCTACAAATCAACCTCGGCAAGCGTGGCTTAACCTCAGAGATCGATCCGCGCGGCTGTTGTTAACTAAGCCACGAGCTCCTTATAAATATATATTCCATTATACTTAAAAATATAGTAAATACACATCGCTGTGTATTTTAAATTGGTTGCCACCATAAACAGTGTTTTAACCCTAACATGGTACACAATTCATTAACCCTGCACCCGCCGGCCGCTGTAGCCTGCTCGCTCACGACATGACTTCATTACGTCGTGTGATGACGCTGACAGTCATTCTGCGGGTTAGTTTGACCACTGCAGTGGAGGGTTAATAGTTTTGTTGTTTAAACAAGATGTATGGAGAATTTTGTAGATAATTGGGCAGATATAGTTTTGGAAAAGTAGGTTCTTAGTTGAGTTTTTAACTAAGTTGTTACAATGACTTTGCTCAGAGGGACGATTCCCTACTACTAGAACGAAGAAACCTGTATGAAAACCTGATTAGCGCCTTGCAGGTGCATTAGGAATAAATTGATCAGTACAATTTTAATTGGCAAACTTACCGAAGGCTATCGTGTTATAACCCAAGAGGGTTGTGGAGGTCCAATACGTAGTCGCTCCATGTAAGCTACTAGTAATCAGCTGCATCCAGTGAGATCGGAATCCGACTGAAACATAGTTGGAAGAAAGCTTAAGCTGATGATAACATTTCAATTGAAACAAAATCCGATAATAGTTAATACCGACTGAAAAGAACTGCGCACTTTAAAATTGTCATTTATTGATAAATTAATTTAATAAACTTTTGTCTTTCGGCATGTGACGGCCTCCGTGGTTAAGATGGTTACCCCCACCATGGTCTGAATTTTATTACAAAATTACTGACTACCAGCCCGTTCTGGGTACGTCCTGATTATTTTTTGCTAATTTGCACAAACATACATACCTAAAGCTATATAGTACATCCGGTATAATTAGAAGTAAAAAGATTTTTTAAGATACATTTAGTAGTACTGTAGATTCCCAAAAACAAACTTGCAATAGTCTATGTAAATCACAGCTCAAGTTATGTTAAACACAATACCAATTAGTATTTCCATGTTATAACAACGCGTTCGATCTAGTAGCTTGTAGTCCCTAGACACGGCTGATTGCCCACTGACACTGTGACGTCATCACGGGTCACTGACCACCCCTGTGTAGCGTGCTTGATAAAATGTGTGATATTTAACCCCTTGCTGTATCAGGGCTATAGTCCAAGAACTAAGTATAGAGCTTTATATGCAAGTTATACAAAATTCAGAATTTATAGCATCAGTGACCCACAAGCATAAGTAGGTGACGGTAGCCTCTTAGATAAAGTTACTTTTTTTTGGAAACACACAGAATTATTAATTATAATCTAGATTAACTGGCATGCTGAGGCTTATACTAAGTTTTTAAACTAAAGTACATGATAGACGTGGGTCTTTGTTCAGATTGAGAGGACCTTGTGTCTACATCCCAAGCCAAATGATTTTCTTCAAGGTATGGCGTAATAAATAAGATATAGGAATACTAGCGGACCCGACAGACGTTGTCCTGTCTACACGTCTTTAATTTGAAAATTTTAAACTTTTTTTAATAATCTAAACCATTCTCAGATCCCCTTGAACACACACAAAAAATTTCATCAAAATCGGTCCCGTCGTTTAAGAGAAGTTCAGTGACATACACACTTACAGAAGAATTATATATATAAAGACTAGCGGACCCGACAGACGTTGTCCTGTCTACACATCTATAATTAGTAAATAATAATTAAAAAAACAGCGGACAAAATTGTGAATCTAAACCATTCTCAGATCCCCTTGAACACACACAAAAAATTTCATCAAAATCGGTCCAGTCGTTTAAGAGAAGTTAAGTGACATACACACTTACAGAAGAATTATATATAAATATAAAGATAGGCACAAGATAAGGTGTTTTTACTGAATGCGACTCATAAGTCAAGATTGTGAACTTAAAATCACCAGTAGTAAATAAACAACCCTGCTGAATCTGGATTCGTATAAATCATAATTATTAACGTAACTTTGACAAACTTCCGAGTGCCCAAAAATAGCCCAACAGCATAATTGAATAAAATATAACTCAACAAAATTAAAAAAGATAAAACGTCAAGTCTCTTAAAATACTTTAAAACAACGGGAATGTTTTCCAAAAATGTTTTCCCTAAACTATGAAATACGACTCGAAACATTACATCTCATTTCTCATACTTATCATTGTGGAATATGTAGGAAATTTTTCACTTTTTCTTCACCTTTATTCAAAGGAAAAACGTCCTTATTTGTTTAGTATTAAGGTGTATTAAATATTTCGTGTATATTTTTTCTGTACCCTACTCTGTTGCGGCCGCAAATGAGAGTTGTCACCTGTGTTACGAAAAAAATATGGAACGACAGCAAAAAAAGTTTGTATGTTTCGTTTACAGTATTTATTTTTGTACGCTTATGGTATTGTTTTGTTAACAGTGTTGCGAATCTACGGGGTGTGGAGAATTGAGATTACTTTTCAAAGTACATTACCATTACATTCGATAGGTTGATAAACGTATAAAGGGGATTGCCCATCATGCCCTAGTGCGTTGGGCCCAGAATTGATACTACTTTGAAAGAAATTACAAATACCTATGATAAATAAATTTATGAATTTTACATACACTGTACTGAGCGCCATCGTAATGAATTTAAAAAAGAAGTTTTACTTACCTATTATTACTTCCTATTCTGCAAGATTGACTGACGTATAAGTGCATAAAAAGATACAAATCTATGAATAATATTCACACAAGTATAGAGCAAAAAATCCTTAAAATACAGCTGTCTTTGAAGATTTTTTGCTCTTAGTCTTCCTGCCATCTTTACCATTGAATAACTAAATACTTCCCACATTATCAATATTACTTCCAAAAAAATATTCCACCTTTTTCTAATTTACCCCAAAATTTTCTATGCATTACAACACCAAAGTCTTTTGATTATATTTCTAAGCTATTTTTCTGTCGGTACGTGTTTTTTTGTTCACTCTACTTTGTAAGGTAAACGGTACATTATGTAAATTGACGATTACGCGCAATGAGCTGCACATTTATGCGTGAAACTTTTGCTAACGGAGGGGCGAATGTGAGGAGAAACAGATTGCTTAGAATTATGAGTTTTCTTGTTGTTTCAATCATTATTGTATTTTGTTTTGTTTTCAAGTTTTTGGATGAAGCTTAGGGTCAAAGTTTGATGCCTTACTGGTTCAATGTGGGTTCCAGACTTGATATGTTATTTGCTGATCTATGATTTCTTTTTGATTTGCCGTACCAGATTAGAAAATAAGAATAGATAATAATTAGAATGACTCGTCTATTGTCATCGATTTCTCAAATAAAGTACCTAACACTGTTGGCACCGATTGGTTTTCAAAAATATTCGAATTGATGATGATTTTTTAAATTATGTTAAACATAATAAACTTATCTGATAGGTTGACATACCTAAGCATTTCAACGCATGATACTTTCAGAAACCTCTTAGTTATACTGCTGAATATGATAACTATATGGTATGTTGTTATGGCCTTAAACCTATGACGTCAAAAACAAAGCCTAACACACAAAATAAAAAACAAAAAGTCAAAATGTAAAACGATGACGTTAAACGCGACACTCCACGTTGCTCCATTACAAATGCATTTGCACCTTTTTGTAAGCCACACGAAAACAAAGCAAAACCACCTCTAATACGACGCAATAAGATCTATAACAACTGCACATATAACTTTGCACTTGACACTGAAAACAAATGAATAAATGCAGTTCTGTCAAGCGAATTTAGACTCTATTTTGTAGGTAGTAAGGTTGTTCGTATGTGTGAAGAGTACAGTGCAATAGTGTCTCATCACACACTTGTCTGTCTGTCTGTCTGTCTGTATGACAAATTGCTGCGAGCAAACGATTAATGGTCGTATGACGGTATGTGGATTTATGATCAGATGTAAGATAATGGAGCTTGATTTATGTTGCTCCACACATTTTTCGTGTACGCAATAACATAATGTTCTTAGATAATGTATGATGAAGTAGTTTTGGAAATGAATAATTTTCAGAACATAATATGTGATATGTGTTTATAAAAAATGTGTTGTCATAAACTGAACGAAATTTCAAATTCGTTGTCACTATGCTAAAACAAGCTTCTTTCGTTGCGTTTGTCTGTCTCTTCGTAATTAACTAAATAAATAGTGAACGGATTTTCATACAGTTTTCAGCAATAGATAGAGTAAATTTCAGTGAAGTAAAATGTATACTGTGTTTAGGCTAAACTGGGTGAAGTCAAGAAGGTGCAGCGATGGTGGTATAGTATGAAAAATATATTAAAATAATCACTGAAATCTCCAAAGCCTTACAACATCTGTGTTGGAATAAACTATTGAATAAAATTAAATCCATTTTCATCAATAGTGATTCGTAAAAGTAAAATATTATACAATTCTTTATTATTTGTAACGTTGTAAATATAACGATGATCTGAAAATACCAGAAAATTGAAAGCTGCCAGAAAGTTGAACAATAAAAAAACAATTACGTCTCATTAATTTTATTTTGATTAATTGGAGCGAACAGTATATGAGCGTGGCGTTCTTCGAAGGCTTCAATTTTGCTGGTATCCCAAGACGATGACTCGGTCGTCTCACTCTCGGACTCCGTGGAGGAACTCTTGTCTTTGCTGTCAGTACTGCCTTCGTCACTCAACTTCACCTTGTAGTCGTAGAAGAAGTGCTCTCCGTGGGGAGACATCTTGGATGTATTTTTACAACGGTGGTCGCCGATTTTTGTGAACACTGCAGAAGAAGAAAAATTTACTGTATTGACTTGATTGCTTTCGTGGCGCAGTGGTTAAGGTCGTCTCGCCACTATCGTATTGGGAGGTTGTGGGTTTGATTCTTACATGGAACAAATATTTCTGCGATTTACAAATAATTGTTTCTTGACGGCTTTACGTGCTCTCCGAGGCACGGTGGTCTACGACTTCGACTTCCTGATTCCGGGCAATTTCTAAGAAATACTGAACAGAAAATAACGGAAATAAACTTTTTGGCATTCGAACCCCAGACCTCTTGTGCGGCAGTAGCACACTCTACCGACCGCGTTACAGAGGCAGTCAATGTCGATCTTATCATCTCAAATCTCAGTCAATCCGAGAGCCTTTATATACCATCAAAGGTTACAAAATATCTGTCTTACTGGTCCCATCCTGACAGTTCCTGTAGTGCATCATGCAAAGACTCTTGAAGGACCTCCTGGCGCGCTGGTAACCCCCACAGATCCATTTAATGCGAGGGTCTCTCCACTTCATCTTCATATCATCAGGACACTGTTGACACTTGCGATGCCATTTTCTCCTGAAAATCAGTACTTACAATGTAGCTAATAATTTACAGTTGATTTTACGAAAATTAACTTAATTTGATCCCGGTGGGTTGGGAATTGCTATTAAGGGTTAAGTAGCGCTTGGCGGGGACTTCTCATAGATGGGTTACCGCTGAATTGTATTTGATCTAAGTATCTTCGTAGGGCACGTAAATAGTTGTCAATTAAGATAACAGCCGTTAAGCCATGTCAAAGACTTTTCGGGCGGCTTGGACAACTTAGACACTGGGTTGACAACAAAAATCTATAATTTTATGATGTTTTTGCATAGGCAGTTAGTTACCATCCTTTTCGTTCTAAGCTGGATTTAGGTTCGTTGTTAGATTTCTTTTTCACTTTGTATCTCTTTTCATCCGTATCTGTGGACGTCGAATCACCAGAAAATTCCAGACCAAGAGATGTTCCGCCAGTTTTATCACCACCTGTACAAAAATAGAAGCGTATTATGTCTGTTAATATGGTCGATATTTGGTCCGATATTTAAAGTCCTTTTTCATGTTTTTGGATTCTTGATTCTGAATGCAAATTGGACAAGTAGGTATGTTATGTGTTGTGCACACACTTGGACATCATTGACAAACTCTTGCATAGTATTGTATGTATTCGAAATAAACTATTTATCGAAACTCAATATCGGCTGTTAAATCATTATTAATACGTAGTAATTTCTCGGTAATAGACCAAAGTATCTTATTGTTTAAATGCGGGATTTGAACCAGGATCAATAATTGGTAATAAAAAAATACTAGCAGCATGTTTTTCCCTTATTAATAGTAAAAGGCTGCAATAAACGGCAGTCATAAGACCATAGTTAAGAAGCCATTAAATATCTTTTTACTCACGGTCCTTCTCTTTCTTTTCTCCCGAAGACGAGGATGTGGATCTTACTTTGCCTGCTTTTCTTCTGGAGTTGATGGGCTTGCCACCGAAATATAGAGCACCGAGTGTGATATTTACTGAGAAAATATGATGTTTTAAATATCAATGGTGTCTTTACAAATATTTTATAGTAGTTTTTATTTTTATAGATACTGGTTTTTTTAGTTCGTTACTATTAGTTCGTCCACTGCTGGGCAACGGTCTTTTCCCGATTCGAGGAAAGTGTAAGGTCTTGAGTCCACCACGCTACCAACTCATACAACTCGGCTATTAACATTAATGTACCTACATAATATATTATTACTATATTCTCAGTAATATCAAAAAAACTGGCTTAAGAAATTCGACTATAACAATTAACTTTGTAAAAAAAAACAGTTTTAATTTAAAATCTATTAAATTCAATGTTTGTTTTATAAGGTGTAAATACACGATATTATATAAATATTATTTACCCAACACCAGCAACAAAACGAGCCGTGTCAAACACACCATGGCCTCGTCAATTCATTGTTTATTATAAAGAAACTCTATAGAACACATAAACCGTAAGCCATGAGCGATATTTACGACTATACAATTTTCATATTTTACGATACGATGTTATATTGAAAGCTATTTGATTTGTTACATTTATTTTATTTGAAATCACCGTGAGGAATGGAAATCGTTTTGTTAAGTTAAGCTCCGATGTGGAGGTTGGGTTTATGATGGGTGACCATTCCTCAGTAACGTTTTAAAACATTTATTTGTATATTATTTATTAACATTTGATTTGTTTCAATTGCATGTTTGAGGCAGTGGTTAACGTGGTCACCTCGCAGCAATAACCGTGGTTTTGCGTGTGGTAGATTCGAATCCCATCCGAAATATTTTTTCATGAGTATGTACCCACGTTTGTACTTTGAAGTATATAAGTTTGTTTAGCAGTTCTCTGGTTACTATGATACAAGCTCAGCAGAGTTTGGAATCAGATGACTGTGTGTAATTTTCGGATACGTAGAGCATGTTCTAATTTTTTTCCGCACCCATTTTAATGCTCTCTGCTTCATTTTTTTTACATACTCAGATTATAGTTTTAAATAAAACACAGACATTTTGTATAATAAAATATTTAATATCGATTCGCTTGATAGTCGTAGAACCAGTGCTTGCCGTGATAAGATAGTGTTGCATTGCCCACTGAACCGCCACATCTATGATCAGATAGTTTGACGAACACTGAAAATGCAAAAAAAAAAACAATTAATACTAGATATACTAGTACTCTCTTGCATCCGGTGAGACGGGAAGCTGACTCTAACATAATATATTAGTTGGAAGAAAGGCTAGGCTGATATAATCATATATTAGAAATTTGTTGTTAGCCTTGACTATGGACATCAAAGTCTCGTATTTTGGTACGACAATATGACTTGGCAAATAAGCGATATTGCTTAGTGATTAGGCCTCCATCTATGCGTGTCCTAGGCATGGGTTTTTTGGTAGTTAAAACACTATTTCAATTGCAAATACAATCTTTTAGCTTTCCTTACTGTCGTAACATTCCGTGAAACTTTACTACTTACTTTTAGTATAGACAATTAGTTATCTAGAAATATTTGGGTTTACATTTATTTTATGAACCTAAGTAGTGCGAATGTTATTAGAAAGTTATCTTAAGTATCCTTACTAGTTCCATCCTGACAGTTCCTGTACCGCATCATGCAGTCACTCTTGAAAGTCCTCCGTGCTCGCTGGTAGCCGCCGCAGATCCACTTGATGCCGATGTTCTTGTGACTCTTCATCATCTCATGAGGACATGGAACACAGGATCTATGCATCTGGGTACTAATTAAAGATATATTTTAGTTAATATATGTATGTTAGGCTTAAAAACTATGCAAATTTAAAATGTATACCCGACAATAATTTAACGGCCATTGCGGCTAATGAATAATGCTGGTCTGATTTCTCAAAAATGAAAGATTTATGACTAAAAGCGTCATTGAAGGAACTCTTTTTTACTTTCATAACTCAGTGGGATATCGAACCTAAGGCTTTTAGTATATTTCGAAATGTTATAGAGAATTTCTTCAAAGTGTAAGGAATTGTTTGCTTGAAAAATGGTTGATTTGAACTCTACCTTACCGTCAAATATTAGGCCACAATTATGGCGACACAGAAAGGAATATATTGTTTTAATTATTTAGATAATAATATGTAAAAGTCTTACGCCGCTTTCTTCTCTCTGGTTTCTTTGGAAGAAGCATCACTAGACGTTTGAGAGTCTGTCGACGTGTCTTCATCAGTGGATGATGTTATATCACTGAAATTAGTAAGGTTAGGAGACGCACCTTTACAATACGAAATTCGAATATAAATCTATCCATGATATAGTTTGCTAGATTTTGTTTCTGGGCGTCCAGTTCTAAACTGATCAGTTATTTCAAGTTGTAATAAAGTTTGACAACTTAATTTTTATGACGAGTATGACTTATGTAATTTTGGGATAAGTTTATTTTAAATTTTAATAAGCTGCCTAAAATTGTACGAAAAGTAAAAATATAAATATGGACTAGGTCTCGCATATCTGCAAGACTTTTTGTGCAGATCTTGTTAGGATACAAAGTACACACATATCAACGTGATCGACTAAAAAACTTCTTGTAGTAAAGTTTCATGATCAGCATAAGTTAAATAAGGTAGATGAAGATGCTGTACCTTGCAGAAGTAATCCCACTGTCCAGATTACTGGCTGACTCGGGAGACCCTGAGGTGGAGTCGTACCACGCCGGTCCTCGGTGTTCAGCGTCCTTGAACATGCCGACGTTCGGCAGATCATTGATGTGTGCTAAGTACGGAGTACCCGGCGGAATCGTGTATAACTCTCGGAATTTGTGAGCATTTGAAACTGTGGAAAGTATGAGAAAGATAAGAATATGACCACGGCTTCATCATCATTGGCCTGTGTCCATCTATTGCAAATGATTTAGGTGACGCAACCACGGCTTTATTATGCTGTAAAAGATGTACATATCCTTCTCTGCGTTGTAATCTGTCACCTTACTAAATGCCTGAAACCGTGTAGTGAGTTGAGCATTGAGTTGTTATGTAACGTACAAATAGCATTTTCTATGAAAACCTATTCAACGGTAATACGTCGGTACACTGTTCTTGGCTTACGCCTTTTCTTTATAGTTTACCCGTATTGTTTCCTTCTCATGTAGTAGGGACTGAGCTTATAATTATTTTGGTATTTGCTGATGGAAGTCGTTCAACACAATCTAAAAAAACCCGAATCGGCAATCAAACCGGAGATTTTAGGATCAGCAGTCACGTTTGCTACTTGAACTTTTTTCTACACATTCAAAATGTTATTGTAAAATTTTATTTAATGTCACCGAATCATGGATTCATTTTGCGGTTCCGCATCAGGTTTCATACAAAATTCATTAGGGACATGAATGCAACGGTTATCAAAATGCGCATATCGTTAACTGAGTACCGTGAGTACGTCGGTGCTCGGCACGAATTAATATTTATATATACGTTTCTGTAGCTACTACTACACCTGGTGGACTACAGATTACCCCGATTTTAAAGGTACTATGTTTTATAGAGATCGTATTGATTTATATGTTCATGTGGTGTGTATATGATCCTACTAATATTTTAATGCGAAAGTTTTGATTGATAGATGGATGTTTGTTTCTCTTGCAAGTCAAATCGACTATATGGATTAGGGTGTATATGGCTCGCACGTAGCATAGAAATTGAATGAGTACTACGAAACGCTTTTTTTTTAGGTTTTTCTCCACGTCAATGAAGTTGATTTTGGAAAATAGTGCTAAAATTGTATAACCTTTTTGTTACAGGTAAGCAAGCTTTTTCCAAATGAATAAATGGTGTATAAAATAATTGGTAAGTGATTTCAAACCCTATTCAATCCACAAAATCGTAACTGCATACAGTTATCACAATGATCTTTTAAATGTGCTTCTAATGCATAGCACAGAACTCTACGAATACTTCATACGAACAAACGTCCAGAAGTACAGATACCTAAATAGAAGAAAAACTTAACTACATAATAAACTACATCTTAAGTCCACAAAGACAAGAGTTTCGCAACATTAATGAAACAAAACAAGAGAAGTAATATTTAACAATACAGTACAAAAGAGGCAAGACACTGAGACTTATCATATTAAAGAGGAATTTTCATTAAAACCCGTCCCGAGATGCACCTAGTAGTTTTTACTTAAATATCAAGTTTCAAATTATGTTTCCCGTTGTTGTTCAGGTTCTGGAGATGTTATAGTGAATGTTACTGAATGAATTGTTGACTGTCTATCATTTGGAACTTGTTTCTGGATGGTTGATTATAATTGGAATTATATTAAAGAAATTGACGCTATATATAGTTATAGGTAGCACTTTTCCTGACCCATTGTCGGCAGTATGACTATCGCTACAACTACATTCTGAGAATACACAGATATGCTGATAAGTACGTAGTATTACACCTGCTAAACTCGACGGTGTAGACAGAGGTGTGGGAAATACACTTTCAGCTATTTACAATGTTAGTCTCATAAGTAGCGAGACTGTTGCTATACCGGACTTTAGACTGAAATAAGAAAAATCCAAAAACACTTTACCTGGTTCGAGAGTTAAACCCAAGACCTCCTAATCGCATACACTTAAAACTCAAAAGTGTGAGGCTTTTGATAAAAGTTATGTCTAAATTATTAGTTAAAAACGTATTTTAAAAGTTCCCGAGATCGACTCACCACTTATAAATAACAAGCTTATAATCCTCAGTGCCATATTTATTACATTCTGAAAACATTTATTTACAGTCTATACATATCAACATATTTGCGCTAAATCGATAACTTTCCGAACAAATATGACCGGCAAATATATTCTCGATTTTATTTTACTGCATATGAAATGTATGTTATTATTTCTTCGATTTGCTTAGTGAAATACAGTTCCAAGCAAGTTTATTTTATTATTAAATAATTTCAAAAGATTTAAATTTCGTAAAATCCGGAGCTGTATTAAATTGGGTACCAAACAAGGGTCAACTCTAGGTCCTTAATTGTTTTTTTTCGTTCATATTATTACAATAGCTATCAAAAATAAAATATATAATTTTGATTTTGTTTGCTTGTTCAAAGGTCAGGTAAGATATGGATTTAAAATAAAACAACAAAATTTAAGATGCTTTTCTTTTAATAATATATTAGGGGTTTTTAAAGCACCATTTTGCTAAGCACACTTTGTTTTATATCTACTCGTATAGTCCGTGTTCGGGCCGCGTCGTCTCTTCTCTTATAAGTAAATATCCTGAAACAATACGGGCTACTTCATTTTGGTTCATATTTAAGAGCTTTTGTGTGCAAGTGAGTCTTATCTTAAATGTCTTGTGTCTGGAACATAAGTTTTAAGAAAATAGTGAAAAGAAAAAGTATTGCAGTCATTTTTTGATAGTGAAATTTCAATTTTATAAATATAGTGTCTATGATAAGAACTAATGTATTATTATAATAAAATGTAGTTTTATCTTTTGTATATTAGAGTGATACAGAGCGTTACTTATTTAAAGTTACACAGGTTGAATTGTACCTATAAATCGTGTCGCTACTTCAAGGTCGAAACTAAACTTAATCTACAATTCCTAGGCCCTAAAACGTATCACAAACAAGTAAAACTTACACACATTATGTATACGCCACTTTACTCGGCGTCTGAATCTTCAGGGTAACCTGCAAAATTAATGCAAACCTTAACTTTTGGGTCCGGAAACTTGTAAACCAACTGACCCAAATTAAAAACTAGCTGCTCCAAAGAAAGTACAAGGGAAATTCAATAAGTAGTGACGGTTCAAAGTTTGATTAAATATAATTTGCATGGCGACCGCCACGCCATCTGGCCGTCTAATATATTTTTAATTTATGTCCAAAAAGTTGTGGGATACGAACGGGATTATAGGGCTCCGCTTGTTAAAAATTATACGGAAGTTTGGAGTTTCTTGTAAACAATTGCGGGATCCTCCGCCCTGATATAAGATTGTGTCTCGTCTTTGTAAACAGTAATTTTTGTTAAATTGCAAAATATAATTAAGGGTTTTGGAAACTCTATTCAATTTAATAAAGATTTTTACCTGATTTCGTTTGTAACTTTAGTCTCGTAGCAGCTTGTGCATCTGAAAGGTTGATACATAGTAATTTATTGTCATTTTATCGACATGAGAACAAATCAAATAGTAAAAAGAATAAAGGAAACTTACTTGCACCATTAAACTGTTGAGGACGATATACAGGATTTACGTCATAACCGGGCTTTGGATATGTCGTTGAAAAATAGTTAGAGGAGGGAATAAGCTGACTCTGGGTATAACCTGGGTTGAAGTAGTTATAACCTGGCTGTCCTTTCAAAATGCTGACGGCATCAGCTTTCCCATTCATCTCATAGTTGCCAGCGTACGCCGGAACTGGTTGATATCTTTCCGAACCTTGGTTTAATCTTTCATTGTAAGATGCGAACTGAAGACTCGGATATCCTTTATAATAACCAGGTGGGTAAGGATATACAGGCTTCGAGATAGCTGGTTGAAGATACGGATTATACCCTTGAGATTGGGCTATCGCTTCAGCAAGACCTGCAGTCTGTTCTGCTCTCGTTCTAGCTAGAGCATTGGCTGATGGATAACCAGGTACATAATAACCATTACCAATAGAATTCTGAGAAAGCGCGTTAGCGTATGCTTGATTTTGAGCTAATCCTAAATATGAATTGTATAATGGTAATGGTCGATCAGTAATCGTGACAACTCCTTTGTAAAGTCCAGGGTTATATTGACTGTATATTGGTCCCGGTGTAGTATTGATATTTGTCAGACCATATCCATACTGGTTGTATTGATTCACAAATTTTGCAGGCTTTTGAGCGTTATTCATGAGTTCTTTAAACTGAGCTGATGCTTCTGTATAACCTAGGTTTTGAGTGGTGTCTGAATATTGACCGTTCAAATTAGCTTCCGTTGATTGAGAATAGTATGGGTTGTATGAACCAGGGAGGTTATTGATGCCTGAAGATATAGTAGAACTTGGTCGAGGAGTTTGATAAGAACCTTGGCCGTAAGCGTTAGCTTCGGAATACTGGTTCTGAGCACTGTATGAACCCGGGTAACTGCCTCCACCGTTTGGAAGTACATTAGACTCTACAGTCGCTTCAGCAGCTGTCTGACCTCCATTGCTTAGTGCATTACTAAAAGCAGCTGATTGATAAGATCCAGGATAACCAGCATTGCTCTGAGAACTTTGTGCTGCAGCATCAGCGGTAACACTTTGCTGTAATCCCAAATTATTAGGATTATTTTGGCTTTCCACACTTGCTTCTGCTAAAGACTGGCTACCGCCAGCGCCATTTGTGTTGGCGTTAGCGTTAGCTGATAGATAAGACCTTGGATAGCCAGCATTGATTGGACCACCTTGGGCATTATTATTGCCATTATTTTGATATAATTGTCCCTGGGCATTGCTCTCTGCGGTCGCGTCTGCCGATGCCTCTCCTCCATTATTCGTGGCACTACTGTAAGCATTCGCGGATTGATAAGAACCAGGGTAGCCAGAATTGGTCTGAGCATTTGCTATAGCATTTGCATTTCCTGCCTGGTTTCCTTGATAGTCTGATCCCTGGGAATAGGATTCAGCAGTGGCTTCAGCTTGCCCAGTTTGTCCATTGCTGGTGGCACTGCTTTCGGCTGATTGGTAGGATCCTGACTGTTGATCTGGATTATTGCCTAAGTTCTGTGCTATCGCACTACTGAATGCTGATTGATAAGCTCCGGGCTCTTGTTGATCTGGCTTGTTGCCAGAACTTTGAGCTGTTGCACTGCTTACGGCTTGATTAGACCCTGGTTGTTGGGCGGGATTACCACCCGAACTCTGGGCTACAGCACTTACTTCTGCGTATCCTTGATTCTGTACATCTCCTGAATTGGGAACGTATTGTTGAGGCACAGGATACACAGCATTCGGTACTTGATTCACTTCGCTCGATGCACTGCTCTCTGCACACAAATAAAACCGCGTCAGATCCAACCATCATAAAAGCAAAACAAATATAAGCCAGTTATGAATGAGCAAGCAATATTTGACGTTGATTCCGAGCTGTCAGTTACGACCTCACTCTAATAAATAAATAACAAGCCTATAAACCTGTCACACAAAATTGAAACAGTTACCGGTGGGCTTATTTAAAAATTTTATATCGGTCTGCGAAAAATCATCAACAATAAAAAGTGTTTTTACGTTCGCCAATAAAAGTGATAACTGGAGTGGCACCTGAATGGGCGCACAATTACCAACGCTATCACGTTCTGGGATGAGTGGTTGCCGTGAATGGACGTCCAAGTGTCAATACTTGAGAGCCAATCTATGGCGCGTCAATATGCCCGATTGTGCTCATCGCCGACCCTTATTGCGTTTCCAAAACGATTCACCGTATTGGTTTTCCTTGATGCTATTTAATTAGGGTCGTGAAAAACGATTTATCTAACTGTTCCCTTTGTTTGTTTCTATATCAATAAGTTACGATCACAAATAGAATTCCTAAAATTACTTCCTCGAATTTCGAATATCATATCTATGTCCGAATTCAATGTTATGTAATCTAAAAACTCGTATTTCAATCCTAACGTCCGATACTATTGCAAAAATGTAAAATACGAGCGTTTCATACATCTAAACTTGGAACCGTTTCACGCGACTCCATCTTTTTTTACGCCACCTGTATCTACAATTTTGACGGCGTGTCGCTGCCGGCCGTAAATTTTTACTTTATTTGTTTGGTTTTAATGTTCGAGTTGATACGGGTTTTTATATTGCCCGGTGCTGCCCCCTGTCGGCCACCCCTCTTCTCACATCGGGGTGTAAACGAGTGTCGGCTAACTACGGACGTTAAATCGTCGGTTATCACGCACTCGCAAAGTTTGCAACTGTCCTGAACTCAATGGCTCTTCTAGTTATCTGAAATGAGATAATTTTTGGTTAGCTGGAATAATTTTATGAATAATTTAACATTTTATGCATGAGTAAAGTTGTGCTTACCGGAATTCGTGTTACCTGCTATTGCTGTAATGAAAATATGAATGCATTAGGAATAAGAATGTTTTTAAACAAACATTTTATAAACTATACTATACTATATCTCTAGAATTCATACCTTGAACAGCTTGTTGTGGTGACTCTATACCTGAATTTATGAAATTAATATTAGTACCAGTTATTATAATAGGTTTTCACAATATTAAAGTGCTACTTACAGCAAGACAGCTTGGTGAAGCAACTGACTTCGACATTCACGACCCCATATCCTGATGACTCGGTACATTGACAGATTTGACACTCATCCCAGGGATGCTGGAATGTCTGATTAGGAGGATACGGTCGGCAGGATTCATCTGAAAGATTATATCATTGTAAGATGATGGTCTCCTGACACAGTAGAAATATCCACTTGAGAGTAGCTTGTGGTACCTTGACGCGGTAGTCGTCTCTCCGCAGACATTCGGTTAGAACATGGACTGGTACAATTATATATTTTTCTTCATTAAAGAAAAGATAAGTGGTAAAGTAACCGCGGCCTTTGTTGAATAGTCTCGTATCAAAATATTAGTTTATGTTGAAAATGCATAAGTAAGAATTTAAAATAGTTGTAAGCACTTACGTGGTGAAGGGCCTGGTAATGGTCCTTTTGGCGTTTCAGGCGTTGTTGAAGGTGCGGCTGTTGTTAAAGGAGGCCACGGCACTAAAAGACAAATTCAGAAATATACGGATATTTTTAATATAGAATTTGACCCATACCAACAAAAAAACACGAAAAAACGTGTTGTACGTTAGACATTTATATATGACGTAGACACAAATTATGAATGTTTAAAATAAATAAAAATGTGATGGCTTAGTATTGCCTAAATGGAGTGAATTAGCATTTGTTTTTGTTTAAACTCGTCACCACGACTCGCCACCTCTTTTAGAAAATCAATAAAAGAGTAACGTTTCGGAAAATTATTCTTCTATATTCTAGCATTACTTACTTGGTTGCTCTGGAGCCTCAGGTGCCATTGGTACAGGATAGCTCACAGGTCCAGGGGTGGGTTCTGCTGGTGGTTCAGGTGAAGGACCAGGGTACGGTTCCACTGGGATCGGTATGAACGGAGCTGGCGGCTTATCACGCTCTTTCTCTAACGGAGACTCCGTTTTAGGGGCTAAAAATTAAACAAAATTGGAGTTACGTTTGAAAATGCGAATTTAATCTTTGTGGTATCGTAGATTTTATTGAAACACTAGATAACATCTACTGAAAGTTAAGCTTCAATGTGAGAAATGGGATTCGATACGTAAACGTAATGTTTGATACAAAGTAAAATTTTTCATTTTCAACTAATAATTTTCATGATTTTGTTGTCGATAAAAGTAAACACAAATCTGCAAATCAAGCAAGCCTGTAATTGCTTTGGCTTGTACTACAAAACTACAGAAAAGAATAGTTCATAAGTGACAAAGGTCATGTTAAAACTTTTACCACAAGCTGGGTCCTGGTAGCAAGTGATCTGCTGCTCTGGGATCCCAGCCTCAGACAGCTGTATGGAACATTGGCACTGCTTGCAGCTGTCTCTTGGATGAGGGAACAACACGTGAGGAGGGAACTTCTCACAAAGAGGCACTGGAAAAAATACATCGTATCCATATTCAGAGGCTAGGAAAAAAATTACGGTTTTAGTTATCTTGCTGTTGTCATCGCTATTTTTTAAAACAAAGTTTACACACACAGTGTCATTTTCATTGTTACATAGCACTGCTGTTGATGGTTATTAGTTCAGAAACGTCGAAATAATTTTTATATCTTAATTTCATGTCTCAGCTTAGTAACTATTCATTTCGTTATAAGTCAAGTCCGCAAACTACTACTTATGGTTCGAAAAATACATCAAGAAGCCAATAAACGGGCCATCTGGCTATCAGAAAATATTATTAATTTTATGAAACATAAAACTCGGACATCCTGAAAGAATTGATACTCAACTAATGAAAGTTCTTCTTGAACATGTCTCACATATTTCATCAGCTGCGTTTCATTCCCAACATGAAAGTCATAAAAACTGTTTAATTTCTCCCGTTGTCTTAAAACTCGATAGGTGCCTGGGTCGAATATGGCCTGCTGAAAAATATGGCCACATACCATTATTTATTAGAAACACAACATTTTTTGTCACCCATAGCTAGTTGCACTCACCGGTCTGTAAACGATCTGTGGGTTAAACAACCGTTGGCGCCGTGATTCTATAGATGGGTGACCGCATAATAGTATTTGAGCTGGTTGTAACCGTGCTTCGGAGGGCGCGTAAAAAAGTCGATCCCGGTAGTTATCTACTAAGATAACAGTCGGTAAGCCACGTCATAGGCCTTTCGGGCGGCTTGAACAACTTTGACACTAGGTTGACCACTAACCATGCGATAAGAAGAAAAAGCATTAAATTTGGTAACGTGACCATAAATTGTCGCTAGTATCGCAACACCGAACGGCGTACCCGTCAACCCTTCCAGCGGCTTGCTAGTCGCCTAGTGTCGGTTAAAGTGAACCATGCAAGAGGTGTGGAATAAGGTATGTGGCCATATTTTTCGGCTGGCCATATTCGACCCAGGTACCTATATGAAATATTGCCAATGTGTCGAAGGCTACACGGAATTTTTAACTTACGTGGCACGGGCACTGGTATGTCCGGGATCGGCGCTGGAAAATGAAAAATATGACATTGATAGTGTAAAGACTCTTGATTATATTGTTAAAGAAAATTAAATTTTAATTAACTTACGTAAAGTAGTCACGTCTGAAGGTAACACTGAAATAAAATACTTTATTTAGTAGAAGCTGATACAATAGATTCAGAGTTTAATTTCTTTGTAATTTTAATTCTACAGCACTACGATTCTCTACATACAAAATGTATGATTTTATTGTACCCAGAATGACTGACACACTCATGCACTTGATATTTTATAAGTGGAGTAATGTAATTAACCGACTGCAAATAGTATTATGGTTTCTATCAGCTAAAATACTATCAAAAATGCATATAAACAACTAACTAACGTTTCGGCGTAGGTTGCTCTCGCCGTGGTCGCAGGCTGACTCAACCTGCGCCGAAACGTTAGCCATTTTAAGGTAAAATGCGTGTTCGCGTTAATTCCCGTATTCTATTATACATTAAACATGCAACGCGAGAGTTTAAAAGGTATGATTGCATATAAACAAGCAAAAACTGCGAAACAAAGACTTTTTTCCCAACTCACCACAATGTGGGCTGTCCTGGCAATCAATATGGACTTCAAATTTACCCAACGCGTTGATTTTCTCCGTACATATGCACAGTTGGCAAGGATGCAGTGGGTTCGTGAAAGTCTGCCCAATTGGCAGGGGACTGCACGTCGCTGGAACTAAAATATGGAGCGATCGTCAGCAAAATTTTTAGATAAGTTGACTTTAAGAATGCTTGCAAAATTATTTCATAAAAATGAGCAGTTTTATACGTCTTTTTATGGAGTTTAGTTTGCATGTGCTAAATAAATTGAGGGAATTTAATTTAAGTAGATTTTCATAACAGTTCTAAAAATTTTAAACTGGAACATAATATTATTATAATATTATAAGTGAAGTGGTTTAAACGAAATAGTATTTTTATGTAATTCAATTAATAAACAGAGATTCAATATATTTTATGTAAATATACATGCCCTGTATTTTCGTTTCCCGCAAAAGCCAAACTTTCTAGTCGGGTTCCTTAACACTTATTTCTCCCAAAAATATTTCAGTAAGTAACACGAAGTAATAAATCAAAGGTGGCCAATATGAGTAAATTGAACGAAATTGTGGTTTCAGTAGAAAACTCGTATTTCTTCGTACAAGTTATTAATCAAAACGACGTACTAAAGACAGCAGTTTTGGACGGATCGTTAATCTTTCGTGAAATATTATTTCTAGATCCTCATTGGGATCCTACAAGCCTACCTTGACGAAATTTAAAAATCGTGCCAACAATTTATCTGGATCAGTTGAAGGTCTAAAATATATTTTCTGCTCGACCTTTATATAATTTAGAAAAAAATATGTTAGGTTTATTTTGTATAAGACTAACTCAATATTTATTCAAAGTCTTGCAAACGAATATTTAGAAAGTTTTACAAAAATCTTTCATCCTTAAATACATTTAAAAAAGCAAAATATTTTCTATCTAATTTCATTTTTATGTGTTTTTTATATCTCATCATTAGAACCTTGACTAATATGGCAACATTTTTAGTGAAAAAACTTGAACTGAAAAAAGACCTACCTTCTCTCACTGGTGGAGTGGTAGTTGCTTCAATATTTCCTTCATAAGGAGGTTCTACAATAAGCGATGGAGCTGAAGCGGGAGGCCTGAAAGGATCTGGATTAGGTTTAGGCAGCTTTACAAAAGGCTCTATAATTGGAAGGGGAATGTATGGTTCAGGGGTTGGGGGTCGTGAAGGCATAAAAATAGCAGGTTCTGGAGGCGCAGGTTTCTGGCAACCAGAGCAGCTGGCACAGACTGGTTGCAGAAGACCGTATTCGTTGAGGCAGATGCAGACGAGGCAGTCGAAGCGACGGGACCAGAAGTGGTGGAACTCGTTCTCCCTTTTACATTGTACTATGTTGTCTCCTCCTGAAATTACAGGAATTATTGATCACATTACACTAAGATAGTTTCCTCAATACACTAAGAGCAGATTGTAAATAAAAACACACACTTCTATGACAATTTAGACAAAAGAAAAAACGAATATCAACCAATGTCGGGGTACATTACTAAAGAAAACATATGACAGCCGTATTTATTCTTAAATAAGCCTTAGCTACATGTATTTAGAGCACACAATGAAACTAAGGCCTGTACTTACAGTCAGACTAAAAGACAATGCAAAATGGAAAAGGTTACTTTTACAAAACTTATCTAGGTTGTTTCAGGGTATATAATTCGTTCATTAAATCCCTAGGGAATATCAGAGCGTCAAATAGTTTCTGAATTACATGGGTTTGGTAACTTATGACAAGTTGCTTTGCTCCTCGTCAAACGGAATCCTCGACGGACGCTCGCATGAGAGATGTCAATTAATCATACCTTAAACGTGTACTGAATCAAATCATTTCTGTTAATGTTATTAGTTTTGTATGTTTGTTATTTATCTACAGTCCTTTGTAATTATGAATATCATAAATACCTTAGATGCGGTCGTTTATTGGATGGGTGACCATTTCTAAATTTCATATATGAATAACTAACCCCCCTCCCCCTAGTTTGGGAGGAGACCTTGCCCAGCAGTGGGAAAGTAATGGGATAAGATAAAAAATCGCTTAGCAGCTAGCGCGGACATTATATAGATGGATGATCACATATTATTATATTATTTGAACTGAGTGTCTCCGAATTTCGAGTGACTTGAACAACTTTCACAATAGGTTGGTTACTACCAACCATACGATAAATGAATGAACGAATAAAAATCTCTATTACTATAAACAGTAGAACAGAAAATTCTATTTTGCTCAGTGATTTATGTATTATTTAATAAATAATAAGCGTTCAGCTGCCCTGAAACAATATATTTTTATTTACGAAAAGAATACTTACCCAATATTTTATGTGGGAATACGTATTCGTGCGGCCTTATTACTCTTGACTTCGCATCTGAAACCATTCATAATGATTAAACAGTTTTATCCTCCAGTTGTGTCGTTATTAATTATTATAAATGAAAATATTACCCTCGATTACGATCGCCGAACTTTGCGCGCCTGAAATACGAAATATTTCCGTGAACAAATAAAAACTTTCATTGTTGAAAATAATTAATTGAGTTATGTATTCAGAGTTGGCTGTTCCCGAAGTATTGGTGGGCAATGGGTATTAATGAGATATAAATCAAAATTATGATCATTAATTAAGAGATTTGGGAATTGTTCTTAGAAAGCTGTTTATGCTTTTAATAATCGGTAATCAATTTATGACAAATTTATTTATATAGACCACTTAAGAGAGTATTTAACGATTTTACTTACTTAAGAGAGAGTGATACAAACGAGCTTGAATAAGAAATTTGATGTCATTTGTTTTAAGTTTTGAACACTGGATTATTTTAAATGTGACGAATAGTCTATTTCATCATATATTCAGTATGGTAAACAGTCTCAACAATTATATAAACTAATAAAAATATCAACCAATCTACTTACTTGCGGACCCACCGTTTGGCGACATAGCTAATGCATTTGCTGAAGCTTTACCTCCACCAGGATATCCATAAGAATATGGATTCAATCCTTGATTATGAGCCTCCAAAACGCCCATAGACGGCTGTACTTGGGCCGCGGAGTACGCATGCGCCGAACTTATCACTTCATCTTCTTCATATGGAGCACCACTTCGTAACTCCTGGGAATCTCCCTGGTCTGCTGCAGAATTAACAATGAAAGGATAGGAATTATCACGATCGCTGTAACGTCTCTCATCTCCATTAGCTTGACCGTCATCACTGGCCCGCCTTTCTTCCACATTCTGAGATTCATGGGAATATGATGATACGGGAGAAAAAGAATTTTGTTGTAATGACTGAACAGAATCTGCCTGTCCATGCCCATATTCTGACGAAAATAATGGACTGAAGTTTTCTCTTGACAGATTTGGAGAATTTGGTGTATCTGTTCTTTTAGTGTTTGATGGTATGTTTATGCTTTCAAAACCTGGTGGGAGTATAGGAGAAGTAAATAAAGGACTTTGTTCTTGGGAATTGCTGCTTTCTTGTTTGATCACTTGTTGACTGTCTGATGATTCTTGTTCTGAGTTACTGTATATTTGAAATTTTGGAGACAATGGTTTGGCAGAATTGGACTGTGTTGATTTTACTTCGTCACTCGAAGAACTCTGTGCAGGACTGTCAGACACTTTCAGTAATGAAAGTAAATCTAGAACAAAATTCCCGTTATTAATGTTTTGTATTAAAAAATGTGTATTTTGTATTTAGTTATGTATTTGTACTACCTTCCTCATTCAGCTTTGAATTTGGCGGCTCTGAACTTATTGATTGGTCTTCTGAGTTTGATTCTATTCCTGGTGAAGTAAAGTTTTTCATTAATGAAAAATAAATTACCACAATTACCTTAAGACAGACCTTGAGTCTTTATTGCTCTTATTCTTTATGTTTTCCTTTTAATACTACTTTTACAATATACATTTGTCTATCCTCGAAAAAGTTATTTTTACAAAAAATCTTATCTGAACAACTGCCCCAAAATAATAATGTCAAAAGTGTCATAACATTCTTACCATTATTCGCACCAATCTTTTCGTTCAAACTGTTTACACTACCGCTAGAGTCCTGGGCACTGACTTCAGAACTTCCATTTTCTTTGAGATCTTCCTTTTGACCCTCCAATGGCTTCGTATCACCTAATTCTTGAGTTTCAGCCGATAACAGGAAGGCTAAGAGGTATAGGCCTCTGATCACCCCTCCCTGCATTTTGGCTCAATTTCGCACTTGATTCAACATGAGCATAAACTCAAGGAATATGTACTTATTGTACAATCAGTTGTATTTATAACAGTACTTATTAATTCGTTCTGACATCCGTTTGACTTAAGATTTATAATGTAATTAGTGAATGTGTTTTCGATTTGTTTTGCTATAATTTATTGGCAGGTGTGACTGATGTTGTTTGCTATTAATCTCCTTTATTGTGAATGTAATCATTATTTAGTAAATCTTTGAAGTGTTACAGATTTCTGTGATAGAGTATATTTGGATTTTTGTGTTTTTATTTGCTCAAATAATTAAAAATTGAGTTGAGGTGATTGTTTTTTGATTAGTCAGTTCATGAAAGTTCATTCTTTACTTGTGTATTATTAAGAATGTAAGGGAAAATAACATTAGAAATAAAAAATACAGATTATATCCCACTAATGCTTTAATAGATACTATATAAGTGTGTAGTTTACTCGTCATTTTACATGCTTCTGATTAAAACTAAGTTGAATCGTGTCCAGGTTCTTGCGATATTTGTCGAGAGATCATTAGGATAGGCTTCGGGATGTTCTGTAAACAAACAAAGTATATAAATATGCGAGTATAAGAAACCATTTTTATAGACAAAGAACTTGCTGCAAACCGTAGAAGTATTTTTAAATTACTGACCATCCATAATCATAATTATATTAATCAATGAATCATAAAAGTTTGTGTCGCAATTGGTAACAGACAGACTAATGGAAGCATCCAGGTAATTACAACTGTTGAATAAACACAATTACATAATATGAGATACTTACAAGATTCTTAAGCTTTAGTTCTCAAGAGAACGTTGCGTTTCCTCCTGGATTCTTGAGAGTCATCAGCGCGTTGGTCTACATCATCAGCGCTCTTGCCTTCTGCGTCGTCTGCTGCACTACGGATAAGGAATGGACTGAATCCGTAGGTGTTGGCTGCGGCTTGGGCGGCTGCGTCAGCGGCTGCTTGGCTTCCTCCTAATCCACCTGCAGATAGAGCATTGGCCAAGGCGCTGGCTGCAGCGTTAGCTTGTCCACCTCCGTAACCTCCCAATCCTCCGGCGTTGGCGAGAGCGTTAGCCGCGGCATTGGCTTGGCTACCTCCATAACCTCCTAATCCAGCGGCGTTGGCTAAGGCGTTGGCTGCTGCATTGGCTTGACCACCTCCGTAACCTCCCAATCCAGCGGCGTTGGCGAGTGCGTTAGCTGCGGCATTAGCTTGGCTACCTCCGTAACCTCCCAATCCAGCGGCGTTAGCTAAGGCGTTGGCTGCTGCGTTGGCTTGTGCACCTCCGTAGCCTCCAAGTCCGCCAGCATTGGCCAAAGCGTTGGCTGCAGCATCAGCACTAGAATAACCACCTCCTAAACCTCCTAATCCAGCAGCGTTGGCTAAAGCGTTGGCTGCGGCATTAGCTTGTCCAGCTCCGTAGCCTCCGAGACCTCCGGCGTTGGCCAATGCGTCAGCTGCTGCGTTGGCTTGGCTACCACCATAGCCTCCTAATCCAGCGGCATTGGCTAGAGCGTTCGCAGCTGCGTTGGCTTGACCAGCTCCGTATCCTCCTAATCCACCAGCGTTAGCTAAGGCGTTAGCAGCTGCATCAGCAGCAGAGTATCCGCCTCCTAATCCAGCTGCGTTAGCGAGAGCGTTAGCTGCGGCGTTGGCTTGTCCAGATCCGTAACCACCTAAACCGGCGGCGTTGGCAAGAGCTTCAGCTGCCGCATTGGCTTGTGCACCTCCATAGCCTCCAAGTCCGCCAGCATTGGCCAAAGCGTTGGCTGCAGCATCAGCACTAGAATAACCACCTCCCAAACCACCTAATCCAGCAGCGTTGGCTAAAGCGTTGGCAGCGGCATTAGCTTGTCCAGCTCCGTAGCCTCCGAGACCACCGGCGTTGGCTAAGGCGTTTGCTGCGGCGTCAGCGCTAGAGTAACCTCCTCCTAATCCAGCGGCGTTGGCCAAGGCGTTCGCGGCGGCATCAGCGCTTGCTTGTCCATATCCACCATAACCAGCAAGGCCTTGGGCAGCTGCATTGGCTGCTGCGTTGGCTGCGGCATTAGCTGCGGCATTCGCAGCGGCATTGGCTGCTGCATTCGCGGCAGCGTTACCTGCTCCATATCCACCAAGTCCACCATAACCGGCAGCGTTAGCTGCGGCGTTGGCTTGAGCGGCTGCTTGAGCTGCGGCATTGGCTGCTGCGTTTGCGGCGGCTTGAGCTGCGGCTTGAGCGGCGGCATGACCTGCTCCATATCCTCCTAGTCCTCCATAACCGGCAGCGTTAGCTTGAGCGGCTGCTTGGGCAGCTGCGTTGGCTGCTGCATTGGCTGCGGCTTGCGCTGCGGCATTAGCTTCAGCGTTTGCTGCTCCATATCCACCAAGTCCTCCATAACCGGCTGCGTTAGCTTGAGCGGCTGCTTGAGCTGCGGCATTGGCTGCTGCGTTTGCGGCGGCTTGAGCTGCGGCTTGAGCGGCGGCATGACCTGATCCATATCCACCAAGTCCTCCATAACCGGCTGCGTTGGCTTGAGCGGCAGCTTGGGCAGCAGCGTTGGCTGCTGCATTGGCTGCGGCTTGTGCTGCGGCATTAGCTTCAGCGTTTGCTGCTCCATATCCACCAAGTCCTCCATAACCGGCAGCGTTAGCTGCGGCGTTGGCTTGAGCGGCTGCTTGAGCTGCAGCATTGGCTGCTGCGTTTGCGGCGGCTTGAGCTGCGGCTTGAGCGGCGGCATGACCTGATCCATATGCACCTAGTCCTCCATAACCGGCAGCGTTAGCTTGAGCGGCAGCTTGGGCAGCTGCGTTGGCTGCTGCATTGGCTGCGGCTTGCGCTGCGGCATTAGCTTCAGCGTTTGCTGCTCCATATCCACCGAATCCTCCGTAGCCGGCTGCGTTGGCTAATGCTTTAGCTGCTGCGTTGGCTGCTACATTCGCTGCTGCGTTTGCGGCGGCTTCAGCACTTGCGTGGCCATATCCATTAGCAGAGGCTGCAGCATTGGCGGTAGCGCTAGCTGCTGCACTGGCTGCGGCATTGGCTGCAGAATTGGCTGCGGCAATGGTTGCGGCGTCTGAGTAACCGGAAGCGGCGGCATTGGCAGCTGCGCTGGCGGCGGCATTGGCGATGGCGGTAGCTACGGCGTTGGCTGCGGCATTGGCAGTTGCGCTTGAATAACCGGAGGCACTGGCATGAGCGGTTGCGCTGGCGGCAGCGTTGGCTGCGGCGTGAGCTGCGGCATTGGCTGCGGCACTAGCTGCAGAATGAGCCGCCGCACTGGCGCCTGCGTTGGAGAAACCGGCAGAGGTGGCTTGAACGACTGCTTTGGCAGCGGCGCTAGCTGCAGCGTGGGCTGCGGCACTAGCTGCGGCACTGGCTTCAGCGTTGGCAATAGCATATCCTCCACCACTTGAACTAGCGCTGGCATGGGCAGCTGCGCTGGCAGCGGCACTAGCTGCTGCATTAGCTGCGGCGTTGGCTGCGGCATTGGCGGCTGCGTTAGCTGCGGCTTTCGTGGCTGCGCCAGAAAATCCAGCAGCGGAAGCTTGGGCAGATGCTTGAGCGGCGGCACTAGCTGCGGCATTCGCTGCGGCGCTGGCAGCAGCATTGGCTGCAGCATGGGCTTCAGCTTTAGCACTAGCGTGTCCTCCACCATATCCTCCGGCAGAAGCGTCTGCGTGAGCAGCTGCGTGGGCAGCGGCATTGGCTGCTGCGTTGGCTGCAGCTTGTGCTGCGGCATTAGCTGCGGCGTCAGAGTAACCAGAAGCGGCAGCTAGGGCAGCTGCGTTGGCTGCGGCGGTAGCGGCAGCGTTGGCTGCGGCATCGGCAGCGGCATTGGCACTAGCGTATCCTCCACCATATGCTCCGGCGGCAGCGTGGGCGGCTGCACTGGCTACAGCTTTGGCAGCTGCATTAGCAGCAGCATTGGCTGCAGCGTTGGCTGCGGCATTAGAGAATCCAGAGGCAGAAGCTTGAGCAGCTGCGTTTGCTGCGGCGGTTGCAGCAGCGTTGGCGGCAGCGTTGGCATTGGCATTAGCATAACCTCCGCCAAAGCCTCCTAATCCTGCAGCATTAGCCGCTGCGTTGGCTGCTGCGTTGGCTGCTGCGTTGGCCGCACCTCCAGCCCAAGGTCCTAGTGGGTATGCAGTTAGAGCGTTAGCGTTGGCGTTCGCGTCGGCCGCGGCGCTTCCAGCTCCGTGTCCAAAGACGTTGGTGTTAGCATTGGCATTTGCATTTGCATTTGCACTGCCCCAGCCCCCACCTGGCAACAATGAAAAATTATCATTACTCGAACTTTGTATTTTAAATGAAATACACAAGTGGTAGATTCAGTAACTGTTACATTGACTGAAAGGAAAAAACGATTTGGTTTTTATTTTGTTAATGACAGAGAGATGCCACATTCGTACCAGTCGAAGAAGAAAAATATTATTCCCTAAAGACTGCACCGTTAATACCTGCGCTCGAACAAGCTGGGTTGGGTTTGGATTCATAGTAGACGTAGTTGTATTTGACCTTGCACACGAGCACACGGCAAGGGTCGTGTGGTGACGTGAACGGTTTCAAAGGTTCGTGCCTTCTGCAGATGTGGTCTGAAATGAAACGAATACGTTAGACACAATACTGTGTGTAACGTATTGAATTATGAATTCGGTTCTTTAACAGAATGGCGCAACGCCTGAAGTAAAGTCACAGTACTCACGCACGTAAATGATGACGGCCACTGGGTAGAATTTGTCTTCTGGAAAAATAATCATTTAATTTACAACATTCACCTACATCCTAAAGACCCTATAGATTCATATTTAAAATCGAAACCAAATCGTTCATTCACTTTTGTTAATTTTAGTGAATTTACCACCTGTTTTGTCCGAGCCAGTTTTAGCGGAATAAAAACTTAAGTAATTTGAGATTCTTATTGGCTTAAGTCTTTTTTCGCTTAAAGTTTGGCTCCAACCAGAGTTGTATGCTTACCGCCGATAAGTACAGGTACAGGGACTAATCTGTCTTTGCCGGGCACTGGGATGTAGTGATTGACAGGCACGCGGACTGGTGGAGACGGTACTGGTACGGGAATGGGTCTGAAATATCCACATACGGTCAAAATATCCAGCATATATTGGTCATTGTCAAGATATCAGCCATGTACAGGCAGCAATTTTAAGTCAGATCAGGGTCTTAGGCCTTGAATGCTAAAATTTTGCAGTAAAAACAATTTGATAGTAGGAAAACATTGATATTTTTTCTCGTATGATTCTGTGTCGTTGATGAGCCGACAGACATTGAAATTGTGGGCACAAAATTTCAATTCCAGACTATTTGCTGTCGATTGTGGTCCATATTTTTTTTTCGTCCCATATTGAGATTTTTACATCACGTTTTATTGATTTTCCATCGGGTTATGGCTTAGGTAACTGGGTTGTGGAGGTCAGATAGACAGTCACTCCATGTAAAATACTGGTATCCAGCTGCATCCGGTGAGACTGGAAGCCGACTCCAACATAGTTGGAAGAAAGGCTAGGCAGATGATGTTGTATCGATATTCCATGCACACTCAACTTCTACACATATACATTAATTCTACAATGTTACCTGTGGACGGGGTATGGAACTGGTACATTCTTCGTGACTGTCACTGGAACAGGTACTGAAGGTCCTCGGATGTAGATCTTCTCAGGAGGTGAGGGTACGGGTACTGGGATACGCACCACGACCGGTTTGCCGGGCACTGGTACAGGTACTGGGTATGGACGGGGAGGTCCAGGAATCACTACTGGAGGAGGGCCTGTGGAAAAAACGCATGGTTATTAAAAAGTAAACGTTTTTGAAGTAAAATGTAGACAATTGCTGTCTACAAATAGTGTCTGAAAGCTGGTGTGCTGTAGACTTGTACTGTCTTAGTGTTGATCCTCCAATGTGTTTATAGCTTTTGCCCGCGACTTCATCCGCGTGGTTTGTCACATAAGACAGAATTTTCATATAAACTTTCATCCCCTATTTTATCCCCTTTGGGGCAGAGTTGAGCAAAATCCTTGCCTACGTCATAATCAACCTGCATGCTAAATTTTAGTCCGATTCGTACAGTGGTTTGGGCTATGTCAATCAGTCACCCCTGAGTTACATATAAATATATTTAGATAACCGAGTCTGTTCCGCCATGATCAGGTACTCATAGTCTTGTCTTTAGTACAACTGTTTATAACTACTATAGCTATAACAATGAATGACACGTTTAGTAAGGTGTAGTAACTGTGTAAACTAATGAGTTCTACGTTTCAATTCCATACAAAAAGGTAATTTCAGCATTTCTCGTATCTTACGGTGACAGGCCTCCCATAGATTAGAGGCTAGGTTCAATTATCAGCATTTTTATAAAGGATAACCCTTACAACTTAAAATACTATAAGTATTGATGTTGAGCATACTCACAGAATGGCAGAATGGGGTGTGGTTTCGGCTGTGGGATCGGTTGCGGGATCGGTTGTGGGATCGGTTGTGGGACTGGTCGTGCGATCACCGGCAAAGGAACTCGCGGTGGTGGGAGCGGCAATGGGACTGGCACTGGTGCTGAAAAATGCAAAAAAGAATTACTGTGGTCGAAGTGTTAAATATTTGGTAAATGTATTGAAATATTGGCCTCCCAAATGCCTTCAAAATTATAGTTGTATCAGTACAAATTTTTATATTATCATTTGTTTTAACGGTGAAGAAAAACATGGTTAGAAAATTCTTGGAGCATTTCTTGAAGTGTTCAAAGATTTCAATCTTCAATTGACTCCTGGTGATACTAAAGTTTTCTCTGTTGTTGTCGAGAAAGAATTCTAGTAAATTATTTTTTATTTAAAGAATAAGGTGAGAATTCTTTTTAAAACGGCAACATGTGGATGTAGCAAAATGTCAGTTGAGACTTGAGCTTTAAAAGTTTTTTTCCCAGTAACTAAAAGACTTAAAATCTAATATAAGATATAATGATACTCGTATATAACTGAATGACATTTGTAATAAAATAACCTTTCAAACAACATTTTCTTTGGGCAACTACATTATTAATATCACATTGTTATCATAATTTATACTACGCCCCTAAACTAATATTATTTTCTTGGAATTCATGACAAATAGACTGATATCTTTACGTGCTCATGTTCCATCATTGACTGAACAATAAGTTTTTTTTTTGCTATTGTTTTATTATAGTCACGTAGATTATTATTTTTTTAATGGTCAACCTAGTGTCGAAGTAGTTCAAGTCCTTCATGAGTTTTTTTAACACGGCTTAACGACTGTTGTCTTAATGAACAACAATTGGGACTGACTATTTATTTGTCCTCTGAAACTCTTAAATGCTTTAACAGCCACCCATTTACGAGATGACAGCGCAAGGGTTTGTTTTACCCGTAAGATGGTGGCTATAAGCATTTTAAAACTTTGACCTATTTATAAAACACGAAATACACCAACCTAATCAAAGAAAATATCTGATTCTATTACAAAAAATAATACATCTGTCAGTGAAACAAAAAACCAATATCCAAACTACCAAAAATAATTCATTCGAGTACAAAAACATGGGATCAACGAGGAAAATAACAAGATTTATAAAATATCTTCAAGTAACGTTGTAGGAACATTTGCAGATGAAGGGCGGGTGGGATGTAAATAGGGAAATATTACCTCGTATCCGGATAACCGGATGAAATGTAATCATTTGGACGGGTAGAAAAAAGGATTGGTGAATTCACAACAATGTTATATAATTGTGAAAAGAAAATGCTAAGAAGTTGGGCTTATTGAGGAAACAGCATAAATAGAAACTGTGGGAAATCCAAATTAGAAGATGTTATACACAGATTATATTCTCAAAATGAATGAGACTTTTGGTGCAAAGACTTAGGTTCATTGATTGAAAAGGGAAACAAAAGGCTAAATCTGATACTCTAGAAACAGACTGTAGAACTATAATAGCGACTAGATAATTTTGTTCTGAGAACCAAGAATCAAAATTATTTTTACCAAAATTTGAGAACCATTACCAGAGGCATATTTATATCCATGTTCTTTTGTATTCTTTTATCCATATTTTTACCTGGTACTGGCGAAACCGCTGTAACAATTGAGAAAAAATAATTTTAAATTTGAAACCAAAAAAATATCCAAATATTTTCTTTTATTTTTCAAAATTGTAATGTACCTGTGAGTTGAGGGGTACTGATAACTGGTTCTGTAAAATATAAAATAAAATTTATTTTGGCAGTTGTATTTGAATTAAATGATGCCTTAATAAATTATTTATTGGATTGAGTACCTGGTAATGGTACGGCGATGAAATTTTCTGAAAAAGAAAGGAGAATCTTAGATCTTAATAAGATTGAATATAAGATATAATTCTCACCCAAGGACATAGAACAAAATAATTTGTAATGAAATTCTGATAAAGTATCAAAAGACAACAAATACTGATATATGAAAAGAAAATGCAACGGAAATTGACAATTTGAAGAAATTAACCATATTTAAGAATGCAATAATAGCAATTTAGTGATTCCAAGTTTATATAGAAGTAAACATTTTCAATTTTAATCTGATTACTTAAGTTCATTGAAGTTTAAACAACACTAGTCATAATAAAGCTATAATAGAATTTATGAGACCTGAATGCAAATTCCAATTGTGAGTAGCCGGTGGTGCTCCCCCATCTAATAAAAATAGTATGAAAAAACAGATTAGAAAAGTAAGGCAACCATACAGTAATATCATAAAGACATTCATAAAATTTAAGAATATCACAAGATTTTAGAAGTATAAAAAGTACTGTATATTGCAATTTCGATAACCTGAATGATGAACCGGTGTTGGGTTTAAAGTCAGAGGTCCTGTGAAGAAATCATGCAAACGAAAAAATGCATAAATATTAAGAAATGTTTCAAAATTTCGTATAGACCTGGGCCTGATATTAACCCGGCTGAGAATATTTTAATAAATAAAGTCCGAAAATAAACAGCTGATAAATAAAGCTCAGAAGCTCGAGAATAAAACAAGTGATTGTGTAACCTGTATGTGAACCCAGTATTCCGATTGAAGCTTCTGCGCCTATAGACAACAAGACTCTATGAGAATATCATCGATGTATACAAAATATATCAATTACTAACGAGTTAAATATTAACCTGCTTGGCCAGCAGCGCCGTGCGGGATTAATATACCGCCTGTAAAACATTAAATTCAAATGAACTTTGTTACTCTTAACCCCTCCCTTTCGAGAGGAGACCCTTGCCCAGCAGTTGGACAGTAACGGGTTAAACAAAAGAAATAAAACTGCGTACTGTGTATTTCACTTGACAGCTAGTATGCGTCAAATTGAAAGCCACTATGCAGCACATTGCTGCTATGATGAAACATTTTAACCACCATCATCTTAGGAAAGAAGCAATGTACAGAATAGTGGCTATCAAGACGTTTTCAATCGAAATACACAATAGCTGAAATAATTCGAATAAAGAAATATAATATGAAAACAATTCCATTACCAGCACTCCTAATGAAACGAAAAATTATTTTAACTCCAATTAAATGTTTTAATTTTGTTACCTGGGTACAGATCTATATGAGCTGTAATTAAATTATCATAAAATTTTATATTTCAGATTTTTATAGCCTTAATTAACCAATATATAGCAATGTCATTTAAATTAAAAGTATTTTTAGTAAAGCTGTTATATTGAATCTCAAAATTATTTTTATTCGATACCTGGTAGAGGGAAAGATATTCCTGTGAAATATAAATAATTAAGTCATTCGATATTTTTCTACATCCAATGTTTTAGAAATCTCAACTCTTTCCGTATATTACACGTATCGATAAATAGAATTGTTTTAAAAATACTCATTTGAGAAATGTTCTGAATTAATCTCTTATAGACTAAGGCCTTCACAATAGGCCTAGAGCCTTCACATAGAGCCTTTCCCAAAATAATTCATTAGACCAAGTTATGAACTCTTTCGTTTATAAATCTTTACCTGGTGGCGGCAACGGCATCGGCACTGGCGCTGGTGCGACTGAAACGAGAATTCTATTATATCAATCATAATTCCATGAAAAACTTATCTATGTAAAACTAACCACATAGGGGTAGAAATAAAAAAAGGTAAAAAAATATATATTAAGTCATATCGTAAAAAACAGTGTTGAAACTCTTTTACTTGGAAAACATTGTCTGCAACCCTATCGTTTTTCAAAAGAGGTAAAAAATACCTCAGATTTCATTTCAATATTTCAATTAGTTGGATGTAATTAGGGTCATCTAATTAATCAATCCGATTTAAATAGTTAAACATCAAATTAATTACTGCATTCAATATGTGTGCTCTAATCAAATTATGGCTTAGGAACTCCGTAAATTCATAAAGCCTATTTGTTTGTTTGCCGATTCTGTTCAAATTAAACTAAAGTCTATTTATTAGGCGAATAATTTCTAACTGATAATTGGCCAATGTTTTTTGAGTATAAAACACTGAGTTGTAATGATGCTTTAACTATCGGTGAAGGAAACATCGTGATGAAACCTTGCATACCTAGAAACATCCAACTCACGTTTAGCTAGCGTGGTGATCTTGTACGAAGATCTTTTGGCAAGTTGAGCATGCAATTGTATACAATTTGTTGAGTCTCGAAAAAGACATCTACCAATGTTTGACTCTAGGAAAACATTAAAACTACACGAGACAAATATTTGTGAATAGTAGATCGCATATATTCTCTCTCTCTCTCATCAAAAGTCCTGTTATCACCACAAAAGTGTGGTCCTCAAAGAGCCACAAAATGTTGGCCAGGAAAACATTTCATGCAGAGTCCATTGACTTAAACCTGTCATAGGAAATTGAGCTAAGATAGTTCTATTCTTACATGGTGCAGGTGGGCATTGGTTGCAAGGCGCGCACTTGGGGTACAGCCCAGAGAAGCCGGTGAAGCAGCCGCAGATGTAGCAGGAGCTTCCACGCTTCTCGTAGAACATGTCACCTTCTGAGTGGCATTTGTTGACGATGGCTCCGGTTGTCGCTGGCGGTGCTGGTCCTGAAAGAATGTGAAGGATTAAATTAATGGTCTATTTGGATTGGCAATTGCGTTGAAAATATCCTTGAAGTGAAAAAAATGTTGATATGCGGTCTCAAGTTGCAATCTTAACGAGTTGAGAAACTGGCTTGTGGTTTGTCCAGAATTGGTTTTTGTGCAGTCCGTTGATGAGCGCCGATTTGATGCTGGGAGAAGATCCAAGCCTTGTAATAGGTTTGAAATAAATGTAGCTTGTCATGCCAGTGGTCAGGATTCAAACCTGTACCATACAAGTTCCTCGAAGTTGTTTCTGTCATTTCCTATAAAAAAACGGAAAACAATAGAAAGTCAATAAATAAATTTGAAATGATATTTACCTGATGGTGCAGGTAAAGCCGTAGGGATGAACATGCGAGACTCCTCCGAACGAGCATCCTCGTCGGGGGCATCCCGTGATTCGGCTGTAATAAATAGGTCAGTAACAATATGGTATCAAAGATACACATTATAAGAGCAGTACTATGGTGCAGTAGGACTCTCTGGTACGAATGTGGCATTAGTAGGAAATTAAAGAATATTAGCCCTCAGGGTTGGAGTTGTGGTAACTTGAATACATCTGGAACGATAGACTCAAGGCAAGGTGTTGTGTCATACTTGACGTGCGTGGTGCGAAGGAGCCAAAGTGCGCAGTAGAAACACAATTACCTTCACCGTCATCAGCAGAACGTTCGGAGATGAGTGACTCAGCGCTCGACTCGAACAGTTCTGCCGCTCTCGATTCATCAATGTCAGATGCGCGCTCAGCGGATCGCTGGTCAGACAGTATATCGTCACTGGGAGCGCCACGGTACTCCGAGCTGGCGGCCGCTAGCTGCTCAACTGTCACCCCGCAATGTTTAAAAGACGTTAACACACAGATCATCACACCATGATTCAAATATTCACAACTCAAACACTGAGGGCCATTCAGATTAGTCTTTACATATATCTTACCACTTTCGGGACGGGCCCTGATCCCGACCGCCAGGAGGCAGAGAAGCAAAAGACTTCCCTTGATCTTCATCATTGTTTTTGGACCCTGAACTATGGACCCAACAGTGAGCTGCGCGCAACTCACCGAAGATGCCTGTTGTTTCAACAAACCCACTATTTAAAGGATTTCGGCGTCTACGCATTGAAGAGCGTGAAAAATTGATTTCGTTTATTAAATTCAAATGCAATAATAATATATTTATTTAATCTCATTTTTAATATATTTAAACGAGGTGTGAACGTAATATGGAAATCAATTAAGGTAATTGTTTTTTTATATAATCACTTTCGAGGATACGGGTTGTAGTGACGCTTGAATAGATTAAGTTGTAAGTTGCTAAGTGCGTTACTATGTGCTAATATACTTGGATAAGTTATGTTCCTCTAGTAGGAACTTGTGATGTTTTCTGAAGTTGTACAGTATATAGCGTTATTATAGTATTTACGATCTTAAATTTTCTTACATAGTTGTTTTACTATTGAAATAACTTGTTACTTACACTTGATAGAGAGTGTAACATTTAAATCAAACTCATGAAAAACCTCAAACATAATTAAATTTAATATTATTAATCTCGCACCAACACGGAATGTAATTAAAACCAAACTCAATTCAACAATCAAAAGTATTTAATAACATAAAATAACATTTAAAATGTCTGAAAAACAAGGGGCCAACAATAGGGCGCATCGCCACAACAGGGCGGGCGGGCGGAAGCGGGCGGAACCCACCGGAACCGGAAGTGCGACCCACTAATGACGCTCGGTGGCGCCATCTATGTGCAAGCCCTGCGTGACTGTTGTTGTTGAAATGTTTTTTTTTCCCCAAAAGTTGGCTCTGAAATAAAAAAGAGGCTTAGTGAATTTTAAGGTTGGGAAACGTACAAAATATAAATTAAGGTGGTAGGCATTTTTAGAAAAAAAAAATATTAATTACAAACATAATTATAACGTAAGAACGATAATATATGTGGAGATGGAGTTAATTGACTGTTGTTGTTGAAATGTTTTTTTCCCCCAAAAGTTGGGTCTGAAATGAAAAGCAGGCTAAGTGAATTTTGAGGTTGAGTTTCGTATGAAAAATAAATTAACGTGGCAAAACATTATAGAAAAAAAAAATTGATTTAATTAATTACAAACATAATTATAATGTAAGAACGATATGTAGATATGGAGTTAATTTGCTTTTATGACTGCTGATCGTAAATTCTAAGTTCTTTTCCAGAGTCAGGTTTTCATCTTTCTTCAGTCTTTAATAAGAGCTTTTACTTTTCAGCGACATTTTACGATTTTAAATTCTCGCGACTATAAACACCAATAATGGAACGGGTCTTAAACGCGATTGAAAAATTAAAGGTAATGATATCTTATTTGTTTACTCGACTTTCATCAAGTTACATGTATATTTTATTTTGAAGGAGACCTATTGCTGTCTCTTCATAATAGAATATCACACGACAAGAACCAAAACAATTATTTTTAGATCGCACAAATAATATAATTGTTCCATTTGGGAATCGAACTCACGACTTATCGACGCAATGGCAGCGGCGTGGCGACCTAAACCACTGAAACAGACTTTATTTCGTTACTACTATTCTGTCATCCAAAGACCAACATCTGTCATTCCATAATAGAATATCATATGACCTTTCTATAGGACGTTACCTTTATCCAAATAACAGAGGAATATAAGAAAAATATCGAAAACGAATCAGCCCCATTTGTCGGGAGCGTGATTGATTAAAACAAGATGGCGATGATATTGACAAGTGACGTCACTGTACACATTGTGCGTACATTGTTGGAAATAATACGATTGTTGGGATGAATTTTTGCTTATTCATTTCGTGAAGAGGGTGTTTTCTAGACGGAACCTGTGTTATGACTGCGTTTACTGGATTTGGAAATTAATATTTTTATTGTTTACTAATTATTTCAAAGTTGAAACGATAAAGGTATCTGTCATAAGACGCATATTTTTCATATGATCATAAAAAAAATTTGACTTAACTTTCGCCAATTAAAGATAACAAACTTTTACCGCATTTTAGCTTTTCTAAGGTTCTAAATATCACTGAAATTTTAACTCAGACGCGAAAATCCGATTGGTCACAAATCGCAAATCGCCTAATTACGATCACATGAAAACAGTCGCAAAATCGCCAATCTAGGTTTTATTTTTATTTAAAAATACATGACATTGCAATTAATTTAAATCGTTGGGATTTATTCATTCCAATGTTCAATACCAATATCATTTTCCTAAACAGTCTTATATAATTATGCTCCTACCAAAAATGTATTTGCAATATTTCCTTTAAAAAGAACCATGTAAAACAAGACATTCGTAAAGAGATACATATCATTACTGAGTTTATTTGAATTAATCATTAAAAGCTACCCCCGGAGAGTTTCCCTTTGGCGGAGTTTCTACTAACTATTTCCTAACTACCCTCACATTACGTATGTATAAAGGAATTCTGGTTTTTCAAGTACTTTCTTTGATATTCCAGAATGTTCTTTGCTGAATGTCGTATCTTAGTCTAGGGTCTCTGGTCGATGTTTAATCGTGTGCTATGGGAATACTTTTTTAAAGTTTCTGGATCAAAAAGCAGAGTATTTGTGTAAGTACATAAAATAAGAATAGATTTTTCTTAAAATAGTAACTGTTTCTGTAGTGTGAGGCCTTTAAACCAAGCTCTTAGGATTTTATCCTAGGGTGAAAACATTTTTTATTTGTTTTTTTTAGAATAATATTCTTTTCAAGGTTTTTGGTTCAGTATCACAGCACGTAAATAGCTTAAAGTTTGCTGTAAATGTATTATTTTAAGACCTGAAAAATATTGCGCGTTATAATCATCATAATAATAATTTCTTTAATATTTCTCCGACCGAAACCCGTAGTTTGGTGGGTCGGCAATTTCTTCAAAAGTGGTACTTAAAAAGTGATGATTGCCTGTGTAAATGTGTTTGTATGTGTTTTAAACTTATTTAATTCGTATTATTACGCACACAACAATGTGTGACTATTTTAATAAAAATATTTAATTTTGTATTGCCATTGTTTCAGGTATGTTATTTACGCACTACAATCATTTGAGCTGAACGATAAGGTAAAGTGAATTATATTAGTATTATTAGTTACGCTTAAAATTAAATTATTTAATTTCACTACCATGGTTATATTATAAATTAAATTATTGTAATTAGCTACTTATTAATTGAATGTCATTTATTAATAGCCAATCAATTAACGAGACATAGTGAGTGATACGTTGGACACGTTTGAAATGAGAATCTTTTCAACATATAAATCTACATTAAATCATGCATTCTTCTCATAGGAGTAAGGAAAGACCAAAGACTAATAATTGATACAATCCTTACAAGCTTCTCTTGCCTCATTTACATCCATACATACTTCTTGTCATACAGGATCAATCTTTACAAATGAATTATATAATAGTCAACTAAACAGATTTTACGATACAGCTGGAAACATACAATAGTTTAATAGATTTCTGTATTTGCAAATAAATAAATAAATAATTTATTAAATGTATTTGTCACCATATTTGATAAATACAAAAACTCTCACTAACATCGATCAAAAACCAAACAATGCTTAATTAAATACTCCAAACTAAATAACAAATACAATTCTCTCGAATATAATCCTGGTCTCCGCATCCCTGGACCCTCGTTAATCAGTCCACACCTCCGTCAATCCCCTGGGATCGCATGCAGGTGGCCGCTGATCAAATCTCAGTTTGCAATTTAAATTTTGCACATGTAATTTCCCTGTGTCCTTGTTTACTGTTAATGTTTGTTTCCAAATGCATAGTTGGAATGGTATTTTGAAATTACACATTATGTTGCAGTGATAGCCAAGTGGTATAAGCATTCACATACCATACTAAAGCTTGTGGGTTCACACTTGGGACAGGGTACTGATGATTTTTTTAAATATTGTGTTTGAGAAACATAAGGCAATTATAGCCGACTGTTAAAGCATTCACTTGCTATGTAGTCGAGGGATCAAAGCCAGTTAGGTATGTATTAGAAATAAACACACTTGTTTAATTGGTGAAGAAAAGTAACATTACGAAACCTTACTTGTTACACAGTTCTTTAGACATTATTAAAGGGCTACAAAGTTTCTCACCCACAATTGGATAGCGTGGTTGACTCAAGATTTAATCTTAAACTGATAAGCGCGCCCCTAGCGCATTCCTTACGAACTATTTATGGAAGTAGATTTTAAATCTCAAACTTTCTACACTCGACAGTAGCAAAAGTAACAAATCTCGCCACTGTTCGGACTCTTAAGCTTAATGCACTTTGCCGTTTTGCCGTCTTATAGTCAGGCCCCTGGCTGTAAATTTGACGGCAAAATTCACAATTTCAATGAAACAATGCACTCTCAATATTCATCTACCCCTTCAGAATTTGGGGTGGAGTTGGAACTATTCGTGATCACCGAAAACTTTTCACTTTAAAACAGCTGTTGATCACTGGTGCCATCTGCCGGCGGTATAATGGAAACTGTTGGAGCTTTTACATGCATTCGCTTTATTTACTTAAGTTATTTTGTATAAAGTTTGTGGTACATAAACTAACTAATTTAGTTCGGTAGAATGCGTCTTGGTGTTATTTACTGGTTATGTATACCTAACTTTATTGCTGAAAATGTTGTGTTACTTTGACATTAGGTTTGTTATCAAATGTCTATGGAGTTAGATTCTCGATTTGATAATTACTTAAACATTGTTCTTTACGATAAAAAAATCTCAAGAGAATAAAATCGTAATTCCCATGCGTAATTATGTTATCGACGTATAAGTACACGTAAAATTACTGCTGACTTTAACAAAACATCCTTTCATGCACAAAAATTCAATAAAAAACTTCTTATCCTGTGCTGTTTGATTGTTGGGGTTCAAAAAAAGTCTCTCCCATACTCCAAAAGAAAAAAAAAATCTAAACATCTGAACCACCAAGAATAGTCTTTTCCATACAAGTTCTTGTAGAAATACAGGCAAAACCAGCTGAAACATAATAATCAAAGCAAAAGATTACGTATGCTGCTCTCCTCTCGTCTGAAGACGTCTTCCTCTGGGACTCAATAGGGCCTAATTCATAGTCGAGAATTACTGTTTAATTTGCCTTCATTAATATTCATAGTACATGACCGTTACATTTGTACGGTTTACGAACACTCCCTAAAGGTTTTCAGGGGATTTTACACGTGGAGTAGGGATTTATTAGTGGTAGTAATTATATTATTGATGTTTAGGTGAGGTTTTATACTTTTTTATCGTCTACACATACATATATGTATGCATACATACATAAAATCACGCATTCTCCCCTTAGGGGTAGGCAGAGACCAGAGAACGCTACTTGGTACGATCCTTAAGTACAAACTTACCTTGCTTCATTCACATCCTTACATCTGGTAATTATGTATTGAGGAGCTCGTGGCTTAGTTTACAACAGCCGCACGGATCGATCTCTGAGGTTAAGCTACGCTTGCCGAGGTTGTTCCGTGGATGGGTGACCATCTCATACATATCGAGTTCCTCCGTGTTTCGGAAAGCACGTTAAATTGTGGGTCCCGGCTGTCATTTTCGAAGATCTTTGACAGTCGTTAACAGTAGTCAGAAGCTTGAAAGTCTGACAACCAGTCTTACCGAAGGGTATCGTGTTAATACCTAAGTAACTGGGTTGTGGAGGTCAGATAGGCAGTCGCTCCATGTAAAACACTGTATCCAGCTGCATCCGGTGAGACTGGAAGCCGACTCCTACATAGTTTGGAACAAAGGCTAAGCGAATATATATATACTTATTAATGTTGTCAAACGAATTTCTGTCGTTCGAATTTCTCAATCTTTTTGATGAATACAGCCAGAATTATTGTAATTTTAATGCATGTAAAACTAAGGGCACGTCTTGTCTATAAATCGGAAATAATACTTATAGTAAACAGAAAGATTTGTACCATAAAACTGATGCACAAAAGTTTTATTATTGCATCAAAATTCACATAAATATAAGGGGATAAGAATATTAGTGAGTTGATGCAGCGCGTCGTGTCGCGTGGCTGCGGCGCGTCATTTGTTGCCACGTCGCGCGGAACACGCGAGTAATAGGGCTGCCATTTATTCATACAACTTTTAGAAGAAAGTTACTTTTTATAGCTATTTTTTTAAATCATTTATTAGGTATATCAATATACATAATTTTAACCAATATAATGTTTGTCAATAATGTTTAACCAATATACATTAAATTTTATTCTTCTTGCCAAGTTACATGTTCGGCTTTCGGCTTCGGATTGTATATCGGTAAAGGCTTACGTAGGCTTGGGTTCGAGTCCAGGTTGAAGTTTAGTGGTAAATGTATCTAGGTATCTTAATAGGAAATTCTCAAAAGTAATAAGGTGTTAGTTCTTTGTAAATTTAATTCAAATCTGATTTAGGCATTTTTGAGGTGAAAATAAATAAACTTTCAATATAAACAACTTGAGTGCCAGATTTCCCTTCGGTATTTATTTTGAAAAATACACAAAGATGTTTTTCGATTCAAGTTCTTAATAAATATGTACATAAGGTTATATCAAATCAAACTCTCATTGCGTCATGTATAATACGAATCATGGGAAATACAAACAATAATTTACATAAACCATCAATCTATGGGATTGTAAATTTACTTTTTGGTATACGAATATAAATTCCCCATGAATTTAGCCACGTTTTTCTAAAAGTAGTATACATTTATACAAGCGTAAATTTTGAGATTTCTGTCAACATATTATAGAAAACGTTGTAATTTTTTTCCTGAAAGAAAGTTTTTTGTTTTGAACAATAACATATATTTTTCAGACTCAGATTTTTTTAAATTGCACTATTTGTTTAAAGCAATTGCTATGCCAATTATACCAAAATCCGTTTCGTAGTTTTCGGGTAATTGATTTACAAACATACAAACTTTCGCATTTTTAATATTACTATCATTTTTCAACAAAATAAGCAGTTATTTTGCTTCAACCCTGCTCACCTAGTATCATATCTCCCCGGTAGATGCGTCTTAGTCCCGCGTAAATTCCGCACTGCTATACATAACAGCACCTGCCTTTGAGTGGAAGGAAATGCCTTAATGAGCAATTGTTATTATACGAGTAGGTGGCTGCTTAAATTATAAGCTGCGAGCGCTTATTTTAGCGAAGATAATGTTGAGGTTTTTTTGTTTAGTGAAGGAATTTTTGGTTGTGTTCATAAATATTGTAGTGATACTTATTTAAAAAAGCTGGAAATGTAGTAATTCTCTGCCTTTAAAAAGGATTTTAAATGATGATTAGATGTTTCAATGCTGGATATAGCAAGCAGACCCAAATCGGTGACCATTTGCGGAGTACAGCAGACAGACTTTTTTTATATTTGTCTGGAAATATTCCAAAAATCTTTGATAAACTAGTGATTTTTGGCCTAAATGACCGGTAAATGAAAGGTATACATTTCTTTAAATGAAATCACATTTTCTAATTAACCTTGAATAATACCATGGTTTTCCACGGTTCGTAGAAATCCTACACCACGTGTTTTAGAGGCAAAGACATACATTTCCTTGCTATAACTGGCTATAACTTATAACGCCTGTTATACCCAAAGGTTAAGGCTTAAGAAATACACCGTTTCACCATTTACAATGTCAGTCCCATGTAACCGGGGGACCTATTGCCATAAAATTTCACAAATTAAATGAAATACAACTTAATCTATAACAACATTTCCCATCGATTTTCCAACAGTATTAAAACATTATATACAATGCAACCTGACACGGGCGAGGCGGCGGTAATCATCTTCAAGCCGGCGCCGGCTCGAGCCGCCAGATGCTGTCTCCTTTTAATTACTGAATGTACTGGACTTATTGTAGCACAATGTCTGTGAAGCTTCAGTTCTGAGAGGGCTTAAGATGTTTATTTCGTTATTTGTTAGACATTATCGAGGTGATTGCTTGGTAATGACTGTGTTAATTGAGAATTTTCATTGATACAGTTTTACTGATACTTTGAACTTAGTTTACTGGTTTTTCAATTGTAAATCTGTCATTTACTCAATTATTATTGAGCGTTGTAACCCCACCTTCTTCCTTCTCCTAAGCCCCGTTCCTCCTTCAAGACCCGTGCCAAAATAGTTCCATAGGTGTTTATTTTACTACAAGTTTGGTAATGATTTCAAACAATACTGATTACTACTGAAGTGTCAAAAAATTATGTATCTTTCATTCACTATGAAGGCTTGCGAGTTGCCTTACAATTCATTTGGATTAATGAGGAAGAAAAATAAATACGTCACACCGAGCTATAATAAGCATAATAAAGATAAACAGTCTTTCATATACTAAAACAATTAAAGTCAACACTCTACCATCTATCATACAACTGGAGAACTTATATTCCAAATCCATTATCGTTATAAGCTGAGCGTTCTCGAGACAAACATACAAACAGCTGAGACGTAGCTCTATTTTTACAAGGATCGCTTTTGTTTGGCCAACGTTGTCTTTGTAATATAAACTTGAAAGTACTAAAAATATATTTCTGATATTTTTGAACTGAGTTGGATATGAAAATACTGGATAAAATTTATTTTGAATTACACTAAATCAAAATCGAATCATTTATTTATTTAGGTCAAATGCTGACACTTATGATAGTCAATGATACAGAGAGTGAATTTACCGCTAGTTCAGAAGGTAGGGCCAATGAGAAGAGCTGGCAAGAAACTGCTGGCCACTCTTTTTAATCGCCAAATGGTTTTAACAACATTTATATTAGGTATAAATAATTGATAATGTAGGGAGCTGATACCAACACTACCGAACACACACAGGTCATAACAAATTAAATCAATATATTAAAGTGCTAGTAAACAAGACGTCACGTGTATTGGAAGCGTAATGAGAGCAAGCGTATCAAATAGAAAATACACCTATTTTCCCCTAAATATATTCAAACACACGTAAATATTTTCTATCAATAGATTAATCAAGTCCAAAGGTCTAAAGGTGGTGGACCCTCATTAGGGCAGCTTCCGTATTTCCAGTTGATTTGCCACGGAGGTGTTTGTACGTCTCATTACGATGTTTAACCCAATTGTTGAGGACCCCTGACGCCGGACGCTGAATTTTGCATGATGGATATTTTTATTTATGATGTATACAATATTTGTATGTTTGTGTAGGATGACCTGATGGCTATTGATTATGTTATTCTGTCATGAAGAATATTTTGGTTGGGTGTACGGAAAGCAGATAATATAGTTTGATTTTTATGTCAAGAAAAGTGATATACTTTTCAATAACTACTGCAACGATCTCAATAGTAACCCGGACTATAAGAATAGTGTCTGCTGTAAAATATTTGGCTTTAGACTTTCAGCAAATTATATACGTCTGAATAGCAAACTTAAGTCTACCAAGCAACTCTGCCTTCACTAATAAGTATAACACAATCTACATGAATTCATAATTGTTAATATCGTTAAGTAAAACGGACTAAAAAATCTTATATTAAGATTGTAAAACAACTTTGACCTTAATTTTCAGTGATATCATAATGTATTCAGTAAATAAGTGTTATGTTTCAAAAGTTTATGATAAAAGCGAACAAGGACACAGTAATGTTTATGTTTTGATAACGACATTGTGTAAGATACCTACTGGCGTACATTATCTAGTAAATTGTACAGGGCGAAAAGCACAGGTATATTCTCAAGGGTAACTCATAATATACCACATCCTTTCGTTCTGTATCGTATGATAGCAGATTATGAAAAGAAAAACTAGAAACAATTATAGGCGAAGTGGCGAATTATCAAGCCGCTTTTTATACTCTTACAATAAGTCACTTTACTATAGATGACTACTACTAATTAAAAACTGAACCATTATTCACCTATATGTGTCAGACTATAGTATAATCAGACTCAGACTCAACCCACCAGTCACGAAAATGCATAAACAAAAATATTTAGCTTCACATATTTTTGCCTGACAATATTTGTACAAAAATGCTCCCCACTGCAGAAATCTAACATGCTATGGTCAGCTTCAAAGGGGTTAATATATCGTCTATATTATTAAAAGCAAAAACATAGTAATATAACTCATAAAACCACTTTGATGAAGCCACAAGCGATCAGCAGCTTTTTACAATTAGCGCGATTAACAAAGCGCCTCGGCTCCGATACAATACTTTTAATTAGAGAAAAGAAATTAAAACTACACCGGCTCTGTATTGCACAGTGGGCAGAATTAGTGAAACTTTTACAAGTTTTAATAAGGCAAAGACGGGAGAGATCTTTGTGGGTGCGACTGCAAGCGGGAAGCGATTTGAACATTTCGAAGTTCAGTAGAGAATTCTGAGTTATAATTAGTGGGTACTAATAAAATAAATATAATATTATTGTTCACTGCAATAACGATGTGTCTTCACTTACGCTCGTTAGTTAATAAGTTTTATAATGTTGTACATATCATGTATGTATATGAGAGAAAAGTGCGAATGTAAACACACATAACCAACCTTTTTAAAACTTTAAATAAAATATTTTTTAGATTATTATCTACAAGCACAAAAAGCAGACTTTTGTCTTGAATTTCAAAGGTAAAATATTTTTCAATTCTGACATTGAAATTTTCCATTTACTTGCTTATTCCTTCGGAGCTTGAATTATATAGTCGTACTATAGAATGCGTAAATAATATTCTCCGCTATCAGTGAGACCGGTACCCACTTCAGGAAGTTTCTGTTGCTTCCTTCCTGAAACTGTGAAATATTTCAGCGATGCCTTTGCACCACTCCTCCGTAGAGCCAACTCTATACTTTTAATTTTTTTTATTGTTTTTATTAAAGAATTGTTTGCTATCGATAACAGGAGGATATTAAATTGCGCTTGCTTTGAACAAACGATTGGAGAAATTACGCGCGATATTTTTTTCCTTTGAGAGTGTTAATAATGTTTTATTAGATTTTTTATTGTTGCTGATTTCTTTAATGAAAGAGCTTATGTAAGGTTTGTGAGAATTAAATATACTTTTAGATGCAAACTATTGAAAGGGCCTGGAGAGAAATTGGCGCAAATATACTATGTACAAACTTTGGTTAACTTATAAACTATTTCTTTAACAGCGTTATTTTGTGTAATTTTTAATGGAAACGATGCATGATTTTACTAGAAATTAATATTTATATCAATGTATTTTAAGAGTTTCGAAATAGAAATTTCGAAACAGAAAATAAGAGACCAAATAAACGCGACAAATAAGATGGGGCTATTTATTTTTTAAAGAGCACTTTTGCATTTTCATATACCTCCCACCAAATAAATAATTCTCAGTGACGAATTCACGAAATTATAATAAGAATAAAATAAATAAATAAATAAATAAATAAATATTTTGGGACAACTCACACACGGTCATTTGATTCCAAACTAAGCAGAGCTTGTACTATGGTAACCAAATAACTGATAAACATACTTATATACTTCTAAATACATACTTATATAGATACATTAACATCCAAACAGAAATAACAGAATAGTTATAAAACAAAAAATAACCCTAACGACATTAACGTACAAACAGATTCTAAATTCATATACACTTCAGTTAAAATGATCTCCCGAAATATCAGGTTATAAACAACAGCGAGATAAGTTTTGAAGCGCCACGTCTTGTCTGTGCAGGTGTCGCCCAACTTGTTCCCCAACTTGTTCGCCAACTCGCAGGTCTACTTCGTGTTTGTGAACTGAATTAAATTAAATACCCGCTACGAATAGAACTGTTTTGTGGAAAGAATGGCGTTTAAAGTTTTATTGTTTTTGTTTTGTGGAAATATATAAATATATTTTGGTGTAATATAATGCTCTTACTAACTATTGTTCATGTAACACGAGATTCAATTTTTATGCTCAAAGTATTAATTATACGTTATCGAAGCGTAAGTCCGTTTATCTGCCATTATTTTCTGTCTAAATCGTTGACCCGAATCTGATGAAATGTAGCATGAGGATGGGTATAATGCAAGGAGCAAACGTAAGTGCCTTAACTAGGGAATCATATTGATAATATAATCTTGCAGAAGTTGTATAAGTCTTTTGATTTAACTGTGAATTTGTCCATACAAATAAACAAACTCATTGGATAACGTCCTCGTATATTTACCAACAAACGTATATCAGCCTGACCTATTTCTAACTTAAACTAGAATACAAAACCTATACATTACTAAGAAAATAAATAACCCTTAGCTTAAACTTAGGGGTTGAGTCTAACCCCCCATCTCTCAAGCGAACCAATCAGGTAAGTGGCTCGTATTTTACAAGATTTGCCGATGCGCGGTTCGATTCCCGTAAAGCGAATTATAAAGCCTGTTCGATGAAGCGGTTTTGTCCGGTCGTTTTTTTGAGAGCCTTAGGAATTTTTATTAACATTTTTCTACTCGGGCTTGTCTGGATAGATGATTTTCTCTTTGTTGTACGTTCAACGGTGGGGTGTGTTTTTTTATTGAAAATTGATCGTGTGCATTGTTTTAGTTGTTGATGTATATTTGTTCAGTGATGCATTCTATTTGGGCTGTACAATGTTTGGGCAATTTTTTTGTGGTATGATGCATTCAAATTTTGGTTTCTATTGTTTTTAAAAAACTTATTAAGTACTTAATTCTTTATGAGAGACGCGATGCAGTTCCTGCGGGTAAACCTTTACAAATTATACACTTAAACTTTCCTTTAAGATCGCTATACTTATAAGTAAAAACGATTAAAAGAAGTTAAGTAGATTTTGAGTATATCGAATACAGACAAACAGAGGAAACTTAGTATATTATAATTGTTGTATAATTGTATAATAAGCCACTCAAAGACTTAGCAATTACATACTTATTGCTTTTGAATATAAGTAAACCATTGTTACTATAAATATTCTGTACCCTTCAAGGAAACCCAAATAATGATACATTTTTTATCATTATGTAAAAGATAAAAATAAATACTTTTCCTTCTTCATGCTTGTTGATACATGACCTTTGAAATAACAGAAACTTTATTTAATAATATAATGGAATAGTTGGCAAAAGGAGTAAACAATAAGTTTATACAGGTTGTTGTAAATGACATAATATTGTTTTTTTCATAACTTAAAAAAATACAACAATTTTAGCGGCTTTCTATAGTTGATCTACTAATACTAGCTCCTGTCGCGTCTCCGTTCGCATGGACTATACGACTTATACGGCTAAATATCTGCATAGCTCCCGTTCCCATTAGAGTTCCTCAAAAAAAGCTCTCCCTGGTCCTTTCTTGGGTTTCAAACTCTCTTCGGTACCCAATTTCAGTGGTTGAGACATGAGGAAGATACAGATAGAGCTACTTTTGCATTAATTATATTAGTATGGATTAGTTTATTGTGTAAATTCATGCTTAGGCCAAAAACACTACTTACAACCATCATTGCAAGAATTTTTAGCTTCATCAAACTAACCAAATGCCTTTCTTATCGTCATTTTATCTTTCTACAAATCTCACACACCCTGTATAACAGTTTGACCGTTAACAAGTTGACTGTGACCGCTCCCCAGGGGGGGGTAAGTTTTTCTCGTTCGATACGGCTCCAATTAATTTTGTTGTTTCACAAACTTTCGCGACACGTGTAAGGTTTGTATGATCTGTAAATAACTGAAAAATTGAGAAGTAAAACTATTATTACAAAGTCTTATGATAGGTATGTAAATGTCTTGCTGCATTACTATTAACTGAGTAATATTATATAGGAATTAAAATGATAAAATATAGTAAGTGTAAAGTATGCCAAAGTAAACGTTAAACAAAAATCGAGGTAATTTGGATTAAAGTTAATTATAATGTGATATAGTTAATAAAATAATACTTCTACTAAATATCTTTACACTGTAAGACGCTTAAGACTAACTCCTTATCTCTAAAGAAAACTATTAAACACAAATTACGTTGACACTTTTATTCATGTCACAATACATTAACAAAGTCCCAACTTTTAAAAACAAAGTACAGTGGCAACGCTTTTGTATAATGCAACAACAATCCCACTTTTATAGTTCCAACTGCGACCACTAGCGGCGCTAGTTGTACCGTCCATTGTTGCACAACTTCACTTGAATTGCAAATGACGAGCAAGATACCTGGGAACTGTGTACTATTTAAACTACGTACCCGTGTACCTGTGTACTGTGTATTGTGTACTTAAAGTACACAGTGTTTTAAGTGTGTTATTATAGTATGTGGTTTAGTTTGTGTTTTAATAGGTAGACTGGAGTTTTGCTTTGCGTTAGATTATGCAGTAGGTTGGTGCATTTCGACTGAAGGGGCTTGGCAGAGCGGAGTATAGCTTGTAGCGGTTTTGATAGTATTTCCACTGACACGGAATGCAAATTTTGAGCTTTGCTTCCGTGGAAATACACCCTAAAAATATTGTTAGTTCTGATGAAATTAATCGTATGGGACTGATATATTGCTTACTATTTTTGAGTGTTAAACAACTTGATATTAGTCTTTCTGTTTGGATAATCAATTCGTGACTGAATATTTTTTATAGGTACATGCTATCTAATGTCACGTCATTAGTCTGTTGAATACAGGTAGTATTACCAAAAATCGTTGAATGCAGTTGTGCTTATTTTCAAAAATGAATATTTTTTCTTTTTCATTAATTGAAGTATCTTCAATATTTGAAGTAGTTTCCCTCCATGGCCCATATTTTTTCCATTTTTACTTACGACGCTGGTTGTTTCTAATAATATTTTAATAAACAAAAAACCTTTTTCACTAAAAATACACAGCAACGACAAAAATACTTCCAATACATTGTGCTTCAACTTAGAATTCAATATCGGAGATAAGATATCACGGCCTATCCCGTCATAACAGAGGAGGGTGGCCATCGGGACTCTATGTTTCCTCTCACCCATTGTTTGCCCTCCAAAAAAAACCCTCCCATTTCCCTGAAAGGTTTTTGAATTTATTTATTGATACTGATAAAAATAAGTCTTTGAAATACCCAAGTTTGTGAGCCCTGCGTGACACTTAAATTGTGGTTACCAATATTTTTCTTGAGGACTCCAGTTTTTGTTCGGCGAAATGTGATATTTGTTTTTTTGTTGATTTTTCATGTTTGTTTCGGAGTTTGGATGTTTGGGGAACTCTTACTCGGGAATGAGGAAACCTATTGAAGTAAAATTACTTTAGAAGTGAAAATATACGATGACGTGTTAGGTTATTTTACTTTGCGTTCATTGCTTTTACGTTTATTATGCTTAAGTAGATATACAATTAAAAATGTTTATTTTAGTAACTTAAACAACTTTTACAGCAAAATTTTACCTCGATACCTCCTTTTAAGTAGGAGATAAAGTGCTAGGAGGTTCTGTTCATACAATCATATTAATGATCTTTAAATTTTTTATTCATATTTAATTTTAATCGACATTCTTTAAAATGTCTCAATTATAAAAATAACACTGCAAGACTAATGATCAATTTGTACACAGTTTCAAAGCACTATCATTTCAACATTTCATATCTTAGACGCCAAAATCTTGATTTATATAGCGCAAAAACGTCTTAAACAAAAATCCGTTTTTATTTTTAACAAGTGTCCTTAAAAACATCTACTTGTAAAATGCGAGCAATTACCAACTATATATTACATCACACGACAGTGTCTTGTAACGTTATAGTATTGTACACATTATTATGTTAGCACAGAGCGGTGGAGAGTGCTTCAGTGCTTCGAGTGTGGCAGTGTGCTTTGTGACTAGACGAGGGTTGAAGTATATAGGTTAATGTGATCTATGTACATAGCACATAGGTTTGATTTTTAGATGTTACTAGCTGACCCGGCGAACGTTGTTTTGCCATAAAAAAAGTGTCACTTAGGGGCATGAAAAATAGATATTAGTCGATTCTCAGACCTACTCAATATGCTCACAAAGTTTCATGAGAATCGGTCAAGCCGTTTCGGAGGAGTACGGTAACGAAAACTGTGACGCGAGAATTTTATTAGATGTTATTTTGTTGTAAGAGTTATAGTTTGACTGATTTCGTGGCGCAGTGTTTAAGGTTACCAAGCCGCTGCTATTGCAAGCAGGTCGTTGGTTCGATTCCCAAACGGATAAAATTGTTTGTGCTATCCACAAATAGCCGTTTCGGGTCTGGTTGTACTTTGAGTCCGTTGTTTTTATGTTTGTAAAAGTCCCCACAACAAGAGTAGTTCTTAGTTAGAAGAAAAAAAAAGCTTGAAATTTAAATTTTATTTTTGGCTTGTGACTGATAGGTAGAGTTCTTGCGTTTGAAATATTTAAGTGAGATTTTTGTTATAAGGAACTGAATAAACTCTTTACTAATTAATGTATAGGCACAAGTAGCCACTATAATCAATCAATCACCGCCTCAATTTGTAGTTTAGAAACAACTTTAAATATCCCATCTTACAATATATTCTAATAATCTATCTTCTCTTCATTAGCATAATCTACCTTTCCCCTCAGTCAACAAAAGCCTTATTTAACATAGATAACATCAACCAGGTATCAAACGAGAACACGCTGTATATGATGACGCGTAATGACGTCATCAATCATGTGACGAAACTTCACTTGTAGTGAGGTTAGCATAGGTGAGTGTGATAAGAGAGTTGTCAACGCTAGTGTGACATAGTGAGGTTTTCGTTTGAGTTGTACTACATTATCAAATCTACATGTTGAAATATCGATCGCCCAAAAATATTTTTTGGTGTATTTTTTTGAGTAAATAGTATAACCGCCGCGTGGAAAGAAACGTATTCTATCCTTCTTATTCATAAAAATATATGAAGTTATGAAAGGCTTATAAAGAGTTTTGTTTCTTTCACTCCTTAGCGAAATGAAAAAGAGAAAACATATTATAGCAGTTTTTTAACTAAAATAGGTTTATAGTGTGTTTATAAATAAGAGTGTATGTGTCCGTATAATAAAATGTTATAAACTATCAAATTTCTGTCCTCCTCTCGTATGGTTAATTTCTGTTCATCTCTCCATACCACTGGCAAATCACATCTGACTTGCTCCAGCTTTAAGACATGGATACATAAATAAACAGACCACTTAACGTAGTGTTTTTTGCTAGCCTCTGTGGCGCTGTGGTTAAGGTGGTCGCCACGCCACTACCAGGGTGTCAACAACTATTTGTGTGATCCACAAACAATTGTTGACACACCGGTTGTACTTTGTGCCCGTATGTTTGTAAATCCGAGACAAGAGGTATTCTTAGTGCAGGAGTTGTCTTGTTTAACAGTGTCACTATCAATCACGTAAGGTCACCATATTTAAAGTATACCAACACTACAAAGCGTAACATTAAATTTAGTTTGATATGCAGACTTGTATACTGTCCATTAGGAAGGAAAATAAAGTACTGCAATACTTATTAATTATGCTCTAATGACCATTACATAACAACCTTCATATAACTCATTGATTTCAATACATGTTTCTCTGATAACTTGTCACTTTACACCATGTTAGAGCCTGTTTGAAATAATTACAATCATTACATAGATATAACTTGATAGATAATATTCTTTAGCTTAAGGCGATGTTTTTATATAGTATAATAGTTTTGTGATACTGATGGAGTCCCGATAATACGGCGATGAAAGTGATAATCGTTCAGATTAATGATAGTAATTATTATAGATAAAGTGGTAAGCGGATACTTCGGGTTGGTATTTTTAATGTTGAAGTTCAAGCCTTTAATAATTGAACAAGTAGGTTCAGGAGTAAAAAAATAAACCCACTTTTGCTCATAGCTTTAACAAAATAAACAGCTTAACCAAAGTTTTACCCTGTAACCAAAATTCAGGTTACTATTGAGAAAACTCCAACAGAAATCAAAAACCCCAATATAATACTCAAAACAAGCAATCAAACTCGAGACCTCGTGAATTGCAGTCATATACAATATCCAAGGGATTATAGAGAAGTCAGTAATTTACTAATAACGACATATAAACAAACACATCGACATTTATAATATTAGTATGAACTTACTCTAGCTTGACTGAAGTTCAATGAATGAAATATGACATAACTCAAGCAAGAATGTATTCGCACGAATAATTTTCAATGCCACTCAAAATATTTGGATAGAGATAACAGAATTGATAGTAGTTGATCGAGAGCAACTCCCACGCACACATATGTTTATTAACTTACGAAAACACTATCTATGAATGAATATTTTAGTTCAGATAATAGTAAACGTTACTATTTGTTTTCGAAAGTTTATTTGTGTGGGTATATAAGAGGGTATTATTCGAGTCGAGTTTTAAGATCGAGATCTATATGTCTGCAATATAAAATGTATCATCACGTTGTCGCAAGTGGTGATAGTACCTATAAGTTTGTGGTCTGCGTGTTCTCGTTTCGATTCCCATCTGTTTATTTATTAAATTTACTTATTTATGGCGTTTTATTACATAGTACTTACCACTTCCGTTAGTCCAGTATCAGTTTGTTAATGTACAGCGACATGGTTTCGAAACTATAGCTGAAAACTAGGCCTAATCATAAAGAACAAGTATTTGTGTCCATTACTGAATACTTTAAGCATATCCGACATAGATTTTGCCAATTGTAAAGTTTCTACAATACGTGGTCATCTTTTTAAATAAACAAAACACACCCACTATACGAATTAATTTAGCATCTTCTAATAAATATCGAATTATTTACAACTCTTGTGTCAAACCACTTCTCTTGCACCTAATTCTCGACACTAACTCACTTATATCAATTCGAGTGTTCATAGTACACCCAGTTCATCTCCATTCATGGTAGTAGGCGTTAAATCCGTTATCTCCAACCAGTTTGGTGTACGATCAGCTAGTATGGTGCAAGAACCTGTTTGATGGTTTACCCAAGATTTCTTCATTGATAAACCTTAATACAGTGTAAGGTTAATAAGTAATTTGTTTATTTGATTTCTTCGAAGGTTAATTGAGTTTTTACAGATGTAACTGTCGTTTGGTGACATAACAAATTTTATTTGAAGAAGATTATTTTTAACTCCGACACTTATTTGTCTTGTGTCATGGGTAATTTATTGATTAAAATTATGGTACTTGTATTACTTAGACCCGGCACTATTATTGATGGATTAAACTTATTTGATCCTTATGGGAATAGAGTCAATGATGCTGCTGAACTCAGTACATATTTATTAAGATCCTTTACTGTTAATAAACCTCTCTTGTATACAAAGGTATTTTATGAGGATTTTACTGTTTTAAAGATTCATAATTAGTTTTCTGTGTTTTTATATACTTTTAAGGTTGAATTTACACGTATTTATGTCACCATACAAACAAAATAAATATCAAACTCATATTTTATTGGATTTAATTTCTAGCAATACAGTTTCCTTTCATAGCAGATTATGAAGAAAAACTATTCAGTAACATCTTCACAACAAGATGTAAAATCAAACACGATATACCCCATCACGAACAAGTTTCGCTTCCGGCTTGTTATTGCAACATCAAATCAACATGTAAACTTGCGTGGGAGGGTGTTCTTCTCGGAGGTTTCCCAATAACTTTGATCAGCCCACGTGTTGCCATCGTCCAATTATGGGCAACTTGATAATATTGGACTTATATGGAATGCTTTTGGTAAAGGCAGGTTGGATTCATTGAATGTAAGCTGTCGGTTGCCATATATCAGGCACGTTATTATATGCAGGCTACTATAGTAAATACTCTAAAATAATTTGTACAAATACTAATCACACTTTGCACGACACAGGAGTCGAACCCGAGACCTCGTAATTATCAGTCTTATACACTTTTGCATAAAACATAGAGGTTATTAAAATTTAAAGATTTATAGATTTGTCATAAATATCACCAAGAAACTACGAATCTATTATTCTATCAAACAGTCTACCGGCTAGTGTAAACAAACCCTTATAAAGCTATTTTCAGCTATCACTTACTGCCATTATCAATTCACTCTGTCAATTAGCTCCACAGCAAGCTTCCAAAATTGTCACCGCCGGGCACCAAACCTGTATACCAGTTAAGGCTAGAATTATCAACGCTTTCAAAATTTCGCTACGCCTGACAAACATAATCTTGATTTATGGGTTTAATTTGTTTTCTTTAGAAATACATTTTGTGAGTGAAGTCGCGGGAATAGTGTAGTATTATGGACTGAAGTTGATAGACTGCCTATCTTTCCAAGTGGTCATGGATGTAATACTTGTAATAGTTTCTGTGTTATCATGAATACGATGATAAAGGAATATTTTAGGACAACTTGTACTTGGTCATCTTATTCCCATATAATCAGAGCATGTTTTATAGAAATCAGACTGATAAACATATTAAATAATTGTATACATCTAAATAATATATAGATACAATTTACATCCATACTCAGTTCTGATATTAAATTTAAGAAAACATAAGCTTTCTGGCCGTTCCATTATTCATAATCACAGATTTTGATTTTCTCTACTTTACCACATAATATATATGTACTGGATCTTTATTTCTTTTACTAGTCGGTTCTATTTAATATCGACGAGATAGACATTTAAAATCGACTTTTAAAATTTGTCTCTACTAAACACGCTAGGGCGCTGATCAGTATTTCATATTTCTTGATAGTTTAATGGAAAAGCGATACGAAGTCACTCTTCTGTTTATACGTGTCTGTTTTCATGAACAATTTTGAGCGTTACATTAACACAAACAACGTTTATTTCGAAGAATTTCAAATATTTTTTGTGATCATCAAACAGTGTATACAAGACGTTTTCCTCATAGTTCTAACTTCATTGATAAATGAATCATGCTGTTACAGAATGATAGTATGACTCAAATAAGACTCGATCCCACGCGTTTAAAATGACTTTGTTAGTTTTTTTTAGGATTGTTTTTATGATAATCTAGTGGTAGATTATTACCCAAAACTACTATATTTTTATTCTTTTCTGTATCAAAGTTTCTGATAGAATTTGAACTTAGTGTAGCTGCTCTTGGACCAAGTCGCACTTTTTAAGCATGGTGGGCTCAAGGCTTAACCCCTCGCTAATTACGGTAGGAGACCTTTGACCTTTTCCCAGCAGTAGGACATATTTGACGGTTACATTTATATAATCTTTATTTTGATTTCGTGTTAGGTGAACAGAATTATATCTACTGGAATCTTGGAAGACCAATGTCATTTATTTTATCTTTAAGATTATTGCTACACAACTATTATTGAATCGTTTACACTAAGTTCGATTTCCGTTCAGAGGTAATATAAGTACCTATTTATGGTGGTTATTTCAAGTCCTATTGTATGGGCTATATTTCGTTTATTTTTCTATTGTTGTTAACAACTCAAGATTATTCTAAAGTACGGAAGTCCATCTTCAATAAAAAAACACCTTAAAAAATAATAAACTTCAAGCACTTACAGCCTACAACAGACTGCGATAGTACTCGAACTTGAGCCATCTATAGAAAAGTAAAAGTAGGCTCGAATTCGGTCAAGCACGTGGAACCTGTATCGCCTACTCACAATGACACTCTGGGAATGCAACAACTACTCGAAGAGAAGCACTTTGAGATATTCGACAAACAAATTAGTTGCTTTCTTATTTGAAGAAAGCAGGTAGTAGGTTCCTTTGGGAAGAATAATTTTTATGTTGTTATTTGACTTTATGAGTTAATTTTTATTGTTATTTAGTCATCATTTGTAATTAAGTTTTGCCTGTTATCGAATGCTAAACACATTTTTAAGTCCCGGGTTGCTATTGAAATTTTCGTAGTCAGTAAAACTTTATCTCCGTTTCTGAATGTTCAAAATATACCGCAAGCGCTTGTCAGTTTTATTATCTGCCATGGTTTTCTCAAGGTTTAATGTAACAAATGCTGAAATTTAATTGAAAAATTCTAACAATCGAATCTATCACTCTACCAAATTTTATCAAAATCGGATCAGCCATTTAACTGTAACGCCGCACTAGATACACGTTACTATAGCAATAAAAATATTAGCATATAAACAAACAATTACTATCAGAAATATTTCCACCATCCACTTGCGGCCACAAACTTGGGCGCACAAGCTTGTATCACAATATCCACGTAACAGCAAGCCACGAGAGGGCTCTAGTATCGACACCTACGGCGTTGCCTCCATCGATCGCACTTGACACTATTCGCTTGAAAGCCTCCGTCCCGTTTGTTTGTGCACTGTACGTGGGAAACTTTTCATGTTATAATGTTGCTATATTTTTGGTATTGAAAATGTTATTTTAAGTAAAAAAATCATTCTTGATTGATGAATATTGTGGTCCTGTGGTGGCTGTACTAGACTGCTATAACATTATGATTATTAAGGATTCATAGGTATGAAAAAATAATAAACAAACGTTCAGTAGAGACTTCGTCTATAGATTGATGAATTAGATTTATAAAGTAATGTCGTTAAAAACAACCAGTGCTCAATATATTAACAGGAAGCGATGAAGGTTTACATTTCTGATCATGTTAGGCGTAATGATACCCCGAGAGGGCGAAACAGTAAAATAATTCATGTTTGCATGTCTAAATTACAATTTATTTTGACGACCTTTGTCCCACAATAGGATAAAATATTGGTTAGTAACAGAAGCGTTGGGAAGTATGATTTCTATTTGTTTAAAGTGGAAAAACACTGAGCCTTAATAAATTTCTATTTTAATTTTACAGTAGGAAAAATAAATGTTTAAGTATAAACACTGCAACCAAATCGTTCAACATTCGTGCCAGCTATGTAAATACTTGTGTTATAATCTAAGAACAAAATATACAATGCAATGAAATAACTGTAAAACTAAAGTTTATGTATGTTTGTTACAGGTATGTCTGCTGTAATGTAAACTCTACATCTGCATATTTTTGTGAGTACATCATCATAATTCATTAAACAGACAGAACAAAATAATTTTAACAAACACTACTATAGGTTTAAAATTTACTAACTTTTGTACTACACATACTTGGAAATTATTTGATTTAATTTATCTATATTTATGAGATGTTTGTTTTTCTAAAAAGAAATATACATGCATCTATGCTAGCAATACTGCTAGGTGTCTTTTGAGAAAACTTTTAAGCACTGAAAATAAGTATAAATAAGATTATTGGGTAGATTTTTTCAGGTACTTAGCGTACATTTTCTATATCTTTATCTTTCGGATAGACTATCCATTAAGCCAAGAAAATGGAATACTATTACTTTATCTACAAGATACTTTAATAGGAAGTATCTAACGTATAAAATCAAACTATCAAAAGATAATCATACTAATAAAACAATAGCCAAAAAATCAAGCTTTGGTATGCCGCAAGGTAGTGCACTAGTACCAAATCTGATTTTAGAACGACGATAGGCTTTCGAGGTCGTACCACATGCCGTTGGCCAAAACCATGACCTTTTGTGTCAAGGCCCCGGGCGACCTTCGCAGAGATATTCTAGTTTATTAGATCAACTTTTACATACATATTGGAGTCATAAATATTCGGTTTTGAGATAAGGGTTTGAGTCAGTGTTGCATATTTATTAGTTAGCTTTCGATGATGAATTGCATTGGTCCGAAGTAGAACATTTTTGGACAATTTAAGTATAATTGAATTGGCTCCTGGTGCAAATTTAAAAAGAAACCATGTAGCAAATTAAAAATGCCTAAAAATATAACTAGAAAAATGTTTACTGTTCCTTTATTTTATCTATTATTTATTGCAAAAATATGCTTACTATTTTAAGAATATCAGAAAATCAAATAGATATATAATAATTATTAACTAAATTTATTAGGAAGACCAACAGCACATAATCTTAAATATAGAAATTACATTGCACACAGATGGCCAATTACAGGTCTTCACCACTAGCAACAAGATAATTAAAACAAATTAAATATAACAACTAATACAGTAATTCTGTATTCTCTGCCTACCACCGTTTAACAAGCCGTGTCATTATACTTATTAAGTTAATCGTACCATTATTATGCTGAGTCAGATCTGATGGTGAACCGGCTTCCCAGGTTCAATTCCGGTTGTGGTTATCAAGAATGGACGTGATACGCTTTCGTATCTACTTTTTATTGAGATTCCAGAATACTGCAGATATTACATAAATGTATAAAGTACGATAGTTGGCCCACGTGGCTGCGCTCGCGTACGGAATTAAATATCCTATTCTTAAACTTATTATTTAACTAGCTGACCCGCGCAACTTCGCTTGCGTCACATAAGAGAATCATAATTTTCCCCGTTTTTGTAACATTTTTCACTGGTACTGTGCTCCTATTGGTCGTAGCGTGATGATATATAGCCTATAGCCTTTCTCGATAAATGGGCTATCTAACACTGAAAGAATTTTTCAAATCGGACCAGTAGTTACCGAGATTAGCGCGTTCAAACAAACAAACAAACAAACAATCAAACAAACAAACTCTTCAGCTTTATAATATTAGTATAGATTATTATTTTTTTTGAAACAGAACAAGTCTACTTTTGATCTCGGCTTTTCAACTACCCTACTGCTTCAGCTTTTCTTCGTAGGTCTAACTATTTTTTTTTTAAATTGGTTCAGCAATTTAGACGTCAAAGAGTTTACAGGCAGATTATCGCATTTATTATTTGTATTTGTAAAGATGAAGAATAGTACCTAGTTAATAAGGCGTTGTAATAAGAGTTTATTATGTGTTGAAGTTAGCTATCAAGATAAAACTTAACTAGTTTTTGCTATAGGCTTCACACGCATTGAACATGGGCTATGCTAATTGAGGATAGGGTAGTTTTTAAGCGTGTTAAGTTACCGCTAACGTCTTTGAAATTAGCAGTTTTGTAGGAAAATTAGTGAGGCGTTACCTTAGAGGTTAATGATGAAAAGTCTGGAACCAAAATGTTCTACTGGACTCAAAATATATAAAATATTTTTAGGTTGCACGTTTCTGTCTTAACCAGAAAAGCTTTCTTAGCACAGCTTAAACATAGATAAATTAAATGTATATCTTACTTTCAAATTACATTTGTTAGTCGTGTACAATATATCATTAGACTAATATTACTAATACAAAACTTAATTTATTACAAAGTCCATCGTTTTATTCCGAAACACCACACAAAAGCCACAGTGTAGATAATTGTCTTTGACTTATTCCTGTTTATGAGCAGTAAACCAAGTGATTTAATACTCTATTGTATTAGCTGTGGTATACGCTGCAATATTATACGTGGGATGCTGATGGCGAAACTGTGATTATTTTGTGAGATCATAAAAACGTAACTTGAGTAATATTGAATGAAATTTGATATATTTGGAGGTCAAGCATCAAGTAATTGATATTTCCGTAAATATTTATTATATTTTCTATTAATATACTTCTTTTTTTCCATTTTTAGTCAAGTATATTTTTGTTCTATAGGTATTTATTAGGTTTGGTATTTATTTTTGGTGTAGATTTAAGAGCATTATTTAAAGATAAATTTTGAAATGGACGTTAAGTCAGAATATTTTTGAGACCCGGAAATCAAACTTATTGAAGTGAAAAATACAATTCAAATCCTAAAAACATACTGCTAAGTGTTAGTTCAAAATAAACATGACATTTAACATTAACAACAAATAAACCTAAAAGCCTAATTTTAGTGCTAAAATTAAGTGCTCTAGATACAAAAATAACATACAGGTCACACAATACCAAACACTACTGTATCGACAAACATTTCAAATACACAATGGTTTTACAAACAAAAATAATAAAGAGCGAAATATCATTGTAAATTCATGAAACGGTATAACGGTGAAGAAAAAACTTCAATTGTCTAATTACACGGGTTTTACAGTAAATAAAATGAGATAAAAATAGACTTTTTAGACAGACAGGTAAGAATCTAGACTAGACTAGGAATTTTTAGAACGATAGCGTGATAATTAACTTTTGAAACTATTGTGTTACTTCGGCTATTATTAATTCAATTTTCAACTTCAATTTATGTTATTACTAATACTCGGGGAAGTTACTAATTTTGTTACCTTATAGTGCATGAAACTACAAAACTATTATATCATTTTAGATGTTATTAAATTTCGGTTCGTATACTCTTTAAATTTAGGTTAAGGAAAAATAAACCAGGATAATTGGAAATGAAAATATTTTTTATTTTATTAACTTCTACAAATACTTGAAATAGAAAAACACAGCGGAGATAGAACAACTTTTTCCACTGGTAACCTTCCTCCTATATTCACAAGTCATCTCTGTAACCTAGTATTCCATTTTGATGTAAAATGAAGCAAATTTGTCTGTCAGTCAACTACTGATACAATTTAAATATTTAACAGCTTAACTCCAGGAAAGAATAGATACATTCTCGGAAAGAACTATAGCTATCTCTCGTACAAAAGATTTCGCATAAAACCCAGTTTTTTATATTCAATTGTAGATAGTAACTCGATAAAAGTCGCAAGTGGTTCACGATCGGTCCTTAGTTCGATTCTAGGTCGATGCTATCTCGGCATTCAATAGTCTCTACATTATTGATGATGCTTAGGTTTTATTCTTGTATTGTGTTTGAAATATTGTGGGCTATTTATTTTGCACTTGAGTATAATATTTTATTTTATTGTGTCAAAATAAAGTACAGTTACAATAATTTTTAATAGATGTAAGATGGTGATTATTTTATGTTTTCAACATAGTAGGTGCAACCAAAAATCAGTTTCGGTTAATGTCTATCATTTTCTTTTTTTCGAAGTAAATAATAATATTGATTACGCATATCAATTTTCGCACCTAAATTCTCAGCGCAGTGGTTTAGGCCACCACGCCAACACTACTTCGTCGGGAGGTCGTGGGTTCGATTCCCACACGGGGCAATTATTTGTGCGATCCACAAATAATTGTTTCGGGTCTGGTTGTGCTTTGTGTCCGTTGTTTGTATGTTTGTAAAAGTCCCCGCGACACAAGAGCAATTCTTAGTGCGGGAGTTGTCTTTAAAAAAATGAAAATAAAATGAAAGAAAAAAAATTATAACGCTTTTAATTAGTAACACTAACGCGTTTAATTAGTAACACCATCTTAGAATGTAGTTTTTTAAACAAAGTTTTAACTCGTAAGAAATTCGTTTGAAAAAGCACATCACATCCTACATTATGAATCGATCAACAAACAATCACCATTCAAAAACTCCGACCAAATCCCACACAGGCGTTCTGTAGATCGGTACACAAAAATGTACTTACTCTATGCCCCGTTAGTTACGCAACCGTACAGCGGGACGGACGGACGGACGGCCCGTTAACTCAGTCACTAGTGGTCTCACGAGCGAACAACGCGTTAAAAACGCACTACAAAATAAATAAATAACAAATCACTATCGTGCTCAACTGTACCTTGCGTTTGACAGCTGTCAAAAAAGGAAATTTTGAATATCGAATTGCATTTTTTTTTTCGTGAATGTGCTGTTTTAGTGGATTGCCAGTGCTATAAATCTTTGTATTGACAGTGAAATAAAGTGCGTATCGTTTTTTTTTGTTTATTACTGACAAAAAATATTTGATTGAATGATTTTTGTGAAAAAAATATTATTCTATCAAATGTTGTATTAGTAATTAATAAAAAAATTGTTAAATAATCTGTGTGGTTAGTGATAAAATCTGTGAATCTGTGTATTTTGCGTATGTGTGTGGGGTGCAGTGTATTTACGTTGTACAAAGGCGTCATTCATAGATGTGTCAATGGTTGCGCGTGCGCATGGCTATTCAACCGCGCTCGTTAGGTACGTAGATAGTTTTTTTGTTATTATGAATCAGCTGAGAGCCTGAACGTTGAACTTTTGGCTGGAATATTCTAGTTACAATTTACAGCAGAACAGTGGCAAATTTTGCAATGATGATTTTGGGAAAACCCACTGGCTAATTTATACGGGGATTAACGTGATCTTTTATTGTTTCGCCTTGGTTTGTTTGAAGTTTTAAAAATGGTATGATTACTTGTTGATATCTGCTTAATTAGATAATAATTTAGTAACTTTTTGGATATTTGAGGATTCTGTTTATACTTCTTAAAGATGCATAGTACCTAGTTCCTAACCATGACTTAGATTTAAAATTACAGACTTTTATCTATTTTATTCTGAGAGGATAGTAAAATACCCATACCATACCTACTAGTTGGCCAATAATTCTTATTATTTGAATTCATCGCTACATTATCAGTGATCATATAGCCCTATCTGTCACGAATTAACGATTAAACTATAATACTGATTTACTAGAAATTATACAGAGTAATATATTACATCCCAGAGAAAAATACAGAGTATCACTTTCTTTTTCAAATGTCTGCGTAGTCGCTGTCACGTGCAAAATACTAGTGATTTATAGTAACTAGTCGTTACCCGGAAGTTTTAAAATGTGCTAAATTTTTGTGTACATTAGAATGAGTAATGATTTAACATTGTGATATCATCATTGTACGATGGGAGGTCAGTGATCACCTTTGAAATCATTAGTTAGTAATCAAGATTATTGCGCTGTGGAGTAAGTAGGTAGAGAATTATTGCAATTGTTTTTATATTAAATTTAGGGTATTTTTTTGTATCGTTGATTTAATAGTAAATCAGTATGGGGTACTAATTTTGAGTCTCTTGAGTTTATTATTTCTAGATATTGTGTGAACATTTCATCAGCTGCTTAAAATATTTTCGGATAAATAAATTCAAGACGTAAGCGTCGCATTTATGTGATCATTGTTATTTTTTCATAATTATAAATACATACAAGAAATAAAAGATCAATGAAAAAATATTTTTTACCCGGAAGTCAAAGTCACGACCTCCATGCCTACTGTCTAATATTACCTAATAACTGTAGGTTACTGAGTCACTCATATACTACTCTACTGCCTACCTTAGTCCTTTAACCGGTATGATGTTTCATACTATTTTTAACTCCGTAGTACTCATGGGAATGAGTTTAGAACAAGTTGTATGAATTCAACCTTCGTTGTAATCTAATATCTTTATAGTTTTAATACAAAAATACGTGGGTTCAATCTGAGGTCATGTTTTAAACGTACAGTTTATATGTCTGTCTGTGGATGAGTAACGTTGGAACTGCTAGATTGAAATTGATAAAGAGTTAATAAATGAAACTAGTCTACCTACAAAATAATCGTAAAATCGTATTCATCTACCAAAACACAATTTAAATTATCGATTTTTAATGACAAATATTAAGAATTTTATATCTGCGCAAGCGCATGCATAATTTCAAATAGTATTAAATAGTAACTTACTTAGACTAAGCTAAGAACTAATTTCGTTGATTGAGCATAAAAGAAGCCTATTTTCGGTTTAGGCGCATTAGGGCTACTTCTCATTAGGGCAACTTCTCACTTGGGCTACTTCTCGTTAGGGCTACTTTTGTTTATTGAAATAAATACTGTCTTTATGTACCTACATATAAACATGTTTATACATTCATAAGAGATTAATGACATTATTATAAGAATAAATCAACATTAATTGAACCAATGTAATAGGTAAGTATACAATGTTATAAGTATTACTTCTTGTAATCACTTTAGTCTGGTTTGAAACTAACATTTATGTATAACATACACAAATCAATAGTTAGAGGATATGTAAACATTACTAGGTGTTACTTCTTTTATTTACTTTAATTTCAATAAAATCAAGATGAATACTAACTATTAAATACAATAATTTCCTGGTGCACACACTTTATTAACTATTATTATTATTCATTACCTTATAAACTACAACAACATTTTGTTTATCCAGCGCCATCTATTTGCATTACGTGACAACTTATATTATTGTGGACGTATAAGATGGATGGCAGTATTGTGCCTTTACTAGAAAATTTGGTACCTCCCTAGTATTCATCTTGATTTTATTGAAATTAAAGTAAATAAAAGAAGTAACACCTAGTAATGTTTACATATCCTTTAACTATTGATTTGTGTATGTTATAAATAAATGTTAGTTTCAAACCAGACTAAAGTAATTACAAGAAGTAATACTTATAACATTGTATACTTACCTATTACATTGGTTCAATTAATGTTGATTTATTCTTATAATAATGTCATTAATCTCTTATGAATGTATAAACATGTTTATATGTAGGTACATAAAGACAGTATTTATTTCAATAAACAAAAGTAGCCCTAACGAGAAGTAGCCCAAGTGAGAAGTAGCCCTAATGAGAAGTAGCCCTAATGCGCCTAAACCCTATTTTCTTATTAGCTCTTTTTCTAACCTTAAATGTATTATTATTTTACCATCTTAGAAAGTACTTGGTAAAGATGCCAGGATCTCTATCTATTCGTATAGTAACCAGATAATAAGTATGTATGTTTGTATGTATGTATGTAGTAAACGTGAAAAAAGTAACAGTTGATTTAACAAACACGTGGCAGGCCGAAGGGCGTGAAGCCGACCTGTCGTATGGTCACGAATTTTTCACGGTCTTATTCGTGTTATAGAAATACGTTCACTTGCAAGGTTATGGCTTTTTTTGATGGTTATAACACCATGGTGTTTTAAAGGTATTTAGTTTTGGTATATTTTTGTAGTAATATTTGGTATGAATGGATGTATGGATGTGAATGAAGCAGGGAAGTTTGTAAGGATTGTAGGTACCAAGTAGCGTTCTTTAGTCCACCTCTTAGGAAAAAAGGCGTTATTTTATGTATGTCAATTTTGAATTAAATTATGCGAGACTTGAGACAATTTTTTGAGTTAATTTGAACTAATCTGTTGATAGAATAGGACTTAATTTTTTAACTTAACTATCGTAAATTGTATTGCAGATGAAAAATATTCTCGTAATTGCTGAATTTAGTTACTTTCCGCTATTACAAATTAGTATTATGAAATGAATATTTACAATTAAAACAATGCAAGGTAAAATCTAAAAATGTTATTTGCATAAAATACACATTATATTTCTACCAATTAAAATACAATAATAATTAAATATATTTACTGTGATTCAGTTTTAACTGTTTGTCGATTATTTCAACCTTGCGTCTTGCCACTAAAGAAGTCAATTCAACTGATTTAGTTCCTTCAATTAAGTATTTATCTAAACAAAATATTACACGATTCTCATCTTTGTGAACATTGATGCTTATATCTCCAAAACTGCTGCATCGATTGTTATCATAATATACTAGCGGACTGGCCCTACTTCATCCGGATATAGTACCATTTTACCCCGTTTATTCCATTTCCGTGGGAATGTTGATTCCATCGATCCTATACAAACCTTGTCCCTACAGTAACAAACACATTAAAAAAATATTATCCGATTTCATTTTCATGGTTTTAAAGTTCTGCGAAATGTAGGCTAGATTTTAAGCTTTTATTAAAAGTAAATTTCATCAAATTCTGATCAGTAGTTTCTGAGTAAAATCGTGACAAACAAACGGCTACAATTTTGTATAGTGACTAAAAATAGTATTCTTATATTTCAATGTCAAATACACATTTTGTTTACATAATGATTGTGTAACTTCACGCCTCTTATTATGAATGCGTAAACAATAGACATTGACTTAAGTATAGAATTGAACGAAGGCTGTTTGAATTGAAAGAGGTTAACATAATGACGAAAATAATGTGCTTTTACAGAGCAATTTTAGTTTTTTTGTGGTGTAAGACTATTTGCGGATATTCTAAAAAGTTAGATAAAGGTTTAGGCTAAATGAAAAGTTTAAAAATTACAACGTGTTCTAAATAATTCTCTCGCCATGACTTTTTACTAATATTATAGGTAGCTCTGATTTTTGATTTCACATTTCAGCTCTGACTTTATCGTATAATTATTTAAGGGTAACCCAGAGCAACTAGAGCGAAACCGGGGCGGGGGACAAGCCGAGTATAAATAAGAAAAAATGCTAGTTAATCACACTACTGAGCATAGCACTTCTCTCAGAGTGACGAAGAGGTTAGCCCATGAGTTTACTAGATATCAAGCGATTAAGAACTTATTATAATTGGCAAAAGATGTTTCAATTTAAATGAAGCTCGTGTCAAAATGGAGTCACGCTTTTGCGTGCTAATATAATTAAAAGTAAAATTGATCAATTTACTTTGCTACCTTATAATCATAGTTTCGACTACATGCAATTTAACAAACAACAAACTTTCCTTCTACTTATTATTCATTAGATTTACAATGTACTTGATATGTTTGTGCGAATCACAGAAAAACATTGAGGAACCATGTTGTTTAATACGTAATGTAACGAGTGATTGTGTTTGTTCGGTGGACTGGAAACACACGCGATACTGCGGCCGGAGATGCGGGGCCGAGATAGTTACAAAGATGATTTAATATTGATTCTGTTTTTTAATCTTGTCGTTTGCCTTGCAGTGGGACAATATGAGCTGATAATAAATAATAGATAATAATAAATATTTTAAATCTTTAACCCTTCGGCAATTATAGTAAGAGAACTATTATTTTTGCTTATGAAAAAAAATGATTTAAATTAAAAAATAACGGCTAAAAGAAATCATGGAATACTTTTTTACTTATCTTAAAGAATACACATTTATTAACTTCTTCACTCTATTTTACATTTAAATAGTAAATTAGACTACTTATTTCAAATTCATTGAAACAAAAGTCATTGCACTTATTACGGAATTATTTTCCTGCATAACTATTAATTATATTATTTCATACTAAACCGCCGGCAGCTATGTTGGCATCAGAGATTCATGAACATAAACTTGCAATAAAAACGGTTTTTATAACATAATGCTTCTTATAACCAAAGGTATAAGTAGAGACGTGTTGTATATAATATCTACGTTTCTTCCTTTATATTATGTCCCGTATCTTGAGCTGAAGATATTGACAAAATATCTGGTATTTTACCTAGTTTTAGCCTACTATTTTATTATGTCAAATGTAATCTGTCAGAACTAAGAAGAAAAAAGTGGCTGATACGGAAGTCGAACTAAATACCTCAAAAGCTATAATAATATGATCAGCAGTTACAAATCTTGCCTAAGTTGGGAATCGAACCCTAGTCCTCATGTACGTTATTCGCATTCACTACTAGTCGAACCACAGAGGCATTTGAAAACACTTATAAAAACTAGTATATCATTAAAGTTGATGTAATTATTTGTATGACTTTTTGTTTGTATGTATGATTATAGCTGTCTGATACTTTGAACTTCTGTGTAAGCAGGTTTTTTGTTCCATACAAATTGAGTTAGCCGTTTTGATGTAATTGACATACAAATGTACGTTAATCAATCACTTTGAATTTATTTGACATAATAGATATGATAATTTTAGTTTATAGTTTGTTTCTAATGATCTTGAATACAACTGAATCTGCACTTGTCAGCGTGGTAGACTCAAAACTTAAACTTACTCTCCTCCCCGTTTGGGAGATGACCCTTGCCTAGCGGCTGTGCAGTAAAAGGTTATAAAAAAGCTCGTCTCAGTGAAGCAACAAATATATTTTCTTTTGTACTCTGCCTAAGGAACATCAAAAATCTTTTTAATACCTATATAATTTCTTATTAACGAGCGTAATTTAAGGAGCTAACTAAGCCACGATAGATCAACTATTAACCAAGGTTTTAAAACAGGTAATAAAATGAAACAGAAGTCATTGACCGCTTATCTTCACCTCGTAAAGAGTAAAGACAACTGAAGGAAAGTGTTAGCGTACTACTAGATAATGGATACGCTTCGTTACGTACTTTGATAGTCGAAATTACTACGAAATTAGGCCACACGCCATACTTTTTAACTTTAAATAATTTTTATTGGGAATATTTGTCAACCCGTTCTGCTACAAAGAGTAAGTCTTATTTTGTCTGTATGAGAGATAACAAACCGCTAGGTCCGAAACAACAAAACTATAGCGGGAACCAAACACACTTTCCAATCGCGTAATGGTAGAGCCAATGGCTTTCTTAACTACTGAGTCAAGGAAGACATTAGGATCATAAAATATTTTTTTTATTGGCCTAAGCAGCATACATATGTATTTTCCATAGTTTTGTTGTATATGTTATATTCATAGCCAGTTGTGCTCACCGGTTGGTAAACGATCTGCGGGTTAAGCACCGTTGGTGCGGTCATTCTACAGATGGGTGACCGCATAGTGGTATTTGAACTGAGCGTCTCCGTGCTTCGGAGGGCACGTAAAAAGTCGGTTCCGGTTGTTTTCAATTAAAATAACAATCGTTAAGCCATGTCAAAGGCCATACGGGCGGCTTAAACAACTTTGACTAGACCACTAACCATACGATAGATAGATGGATAGAAAGACTAGCCAAGGCGAAAATTTTAATCCGATTTAACATAAAAAAGTACTTTACCATCAGTAAAGAGTATTTCTAAACTTTATACTGTCGGTGTTCTCCCACAAACCAATAAAATTTATATATATTCTCTTGAAAGTCGTATAGTTAAAATCAGCAACAATTCCATGAACAAAAGTGTGTCATGTTGAAATAGGAAGTAATGAATATGACGACTTATTGCTATTGGCTTTACTGTGCTTTTCAATATTTGGGTTAATTGTGTTTCTCGAAATATTATTGGTCACTGAAATCATTAATTTAATTGTTTTCAGTATATACCTATCGTTATCTAGTAGGTAAGTATAATTTTATTTATAATCAGCTTTATTGAATTATAGTTTTTGTATTAATGTATGTTCCCATGTGTCACTGATCATAAATGTTACTATTAGCAGTGGACAGTGAACAAACCTTGTACTAGAATGGTGAAAAAAGTGTCTTTAAATTTGAATTACATACATTTTCTATGTAAACGTGAAAAAAAAATAACCAAACAATACCTTTTAAAACACTCAACCACCTCCAAAAAAGCATATATAACACAGCCAGACTCTAACTGCTGAAGATAGATAGTCCCAAAGACGAATACTGGCAAAAAACATAGCATTCCTACAATACCAGAGTGTATACATACATTCCTGTCCTGCAGTATGTCTGTGTGTGTATGTGTAAAAAGCGTGAACACTCCATATAATAGGTATGTTATAATAACCTGGTCTTTTGTCCCGACGCGTCCACCTTCACGCCTCAGTTCCCTGTCACCTACGAACAGCGCAGGGGAATTACAAAACTCAATTTACTTCTATAATTATTGTTACTGCATTCACCAATTTTATATACTGACCAACTAATATTATTAATGCGGAATTTAGGGGATAGCTGTATATTTGTTGTGGCTTAGGGCAACAAAAACAAACCAAAAATTCAACCTAAAATCTGAATGGAAAAATAGAAATTTGGTTCATGCATAGTTTTCAATGAACCATGAGAGTACAATAGGACTTTCTAGTCCGGAAATCTTTCTACGCAAATGAAGTGTCATCAGCCATAGGCTTAATGTAAATATGTGATTCTTACTGTTTCGTTGTCATCACAAAATGTTTTTTTTCCACTAAAACTCTTCTTATGTGCGTGTGTAGGCCTCGTTATTCAAAAAACATAATTATAGGGTCAAAAATACAAAGATGTTATCATTTCAAGTGATAATTAAACTATTATAAACACATTATTAACCCCTGTCAAAATCCATCAGAAGTCATATCTATATTAATTTTTCATTTGAACCCACATGGTTATAATAACCCTATAATTGCTTCGGTAATTTAGACCCCATGACCAACATCACTATGGGGGTCAAATTGACCAACATTGTTAGGGTTTCATTAACTTGTTGATGTATTAAATAGATGCATTTTGGGGTGGTTTCTTTTCAATAATTAAAAATAACTGTTATTGATGGTTTTCTAACAGATGGTTAATTTCAATTGAGGTTATTGGTATTCAAAATGGGGTCGTTTTGGTTGTTTATTTTCATAAATGTTCCTATCTCTAATTAAACAACATACTTTATTAGTAAAATAGTGGTATTAAAGGGCTGGTAGTTATTTTCACGTTACGCAAACGGGCGTTATGAATATTGAAATCGTAGTTATTGAATAAAAAATGTACATTTTGAAAATTTTATTAGAAATACTTATGCACTATATGATATCTTCCTACCCATATGGGAAAAAACGTGATATTATGTATGTATGCATACTCAAAATTTGACTAGTTTTTAAAGTTAAAAGTTAGAAATCTTCCTAAAACATTTATTTTAATACATATCTCTATTGCACAATGGATAAGAAATAAACCTTCTCTTATATATTTTAAAAGCGAAACGTAAATTGAAGTTTTTACTGAAACATTGTCAAAAAATCTTGTAGTCACAAACAGAAACATTTTAGTGTTAACAAAGAGTATTATTTAGATATTCCGAGTGGCTCTACAAACGGTTTTAAATGTTAATAAGAATCCGGAACGATGTCTGAATGTTAAGGGCTGTTGCTAGATAAGGGTTGAAGTCATTGACCCCACTATATTTAAATTGTATGTTCAGTAGTACCTAGTATACCTACTAGAAATGAAAAGGGTGTAATAACGTTTAGCTATATTTAGATTAAAATAATAATAATAATAAATTTAACCCATTACTGTCCCACTGCTGGGCAAGGGTCTCCTCCCGTAATGAGGGAGGGGTTAGGCCTTGAGTCCACCACGCTGGCCAAGTGCGGGTTGGGGACTTTGCATGCCCTCAATAAATGTATTAAACAAATTTTAGGCATGCAAGGTTTCCTCACGATGTTTTCCTTCACCGTTGGAGCATGTGATAATTATTTCTAATACACACATAACTTCGAAAAGTCATTGGTGTGTTGCCTCGGGTTCGAACCTGCGACCACTTGCGTGGGAGGTGTCAACTTATACCACTCGGCTATCACTGCTTAATATAAATATTTTATATATTTAGATTATTCTTGAAATATATTTTCTTTACAACTGATTACATATTTTTTTCGACTTGCATCTGAGATAATTTCTTGTTCACGAACATTTTCAGCGGAAATATTGATTTGTAAAGATAAAGTTTTCCTAATATTATGGGTAAGTATATTTTTTTCCTTTCCGTATATAATTTTCGCCTGTTGCGGATACAAATCTAAAACGTTTATAAATATTAGCTAGAATTGATACTAACGGAAAATTAGCTTTTGAACTGTCAATCATTCTTAGTATTAAAACCTAAATTAATTAAGAAATAGAAAATATTTTCGAAACGAATTTCACAATAATGCTTTTTAATCTCACTAGGTATTCGAGAATCTCGGAGTTTGTTCAATCAGAATATTTTAGATAATTTAACTGCTCTTGTGGTTTCAAAGTTTTTGGGACACTTCGACCCCCGGCCCCCGGCTTCCAACCCCCGTGGGCAGTGAAGGGTTAAATACTTCATTTTACTTATAATTCGTCTTAGCGAAAGTATTTTGTAATATTCATTTTAGAGGGTTGCCAGTTTATCTCAGCAGTAAAATGAATTTTGCTAAATTAAAAGTTTCAGGAGCATTCTACGTCTTGTAGTAATTAATATACTAGCATTTCGCGCTATTTTCGTTATATTCGAGAAGTTTTAGGGATAAAAAGTGTTTAATGTCTTAATCCAGGATAATTGCGTGCCAAAATTTCATCAAAATATGTTCCACAGTTTTGACATGATAGAGGAACAAATATTCATCCATTTCAAACTTTCGCATTTATAATAATAGTACAACAGTAAAAAGAAATACTAAAATACGGTACTTTTAAGCAAACAGAACTGAAATGAGTACTTCAATTATGTATCATTTAATTCACTTAAATACAACCTGTGTTTACAATGCATTGTTTTCTTTAAAAGCACCGCGTGGGAACGGACAGACAAACGGACCGACTGTAAACTGTTATTTTAGTATTCAGACCACGGTGCAAAGATTGTACAATTTGTACACAATAAAAACTGTTTAAATTCCTCTGTAGTTAATGTGTGTGACTATTGATCGTGAAGTTTCGGTTTCGGTTCCTGGATTATACCAATACAGGGTTTGGCAAAATTATTTACAGAAATACCTTACAAGTTGCCTTCTGCCAATAGTCTTCTCTGCTTCTTCTCATCTCTTCTCTTCTCTCGATAGTGACAGTGAATTTGGTAATGATTGGTTTTGTATTTGGTCAATAATATGAATGGCGAATTTTTTTTAATAATCATTTTTGATAAAAAATTGTCTCTAAGATATAAATTGTGTCTCCAGACAAGTGAGACTCAATATTCATGTCAAATGAAATGCCCTATTATTGTATAATTAACTTTAACACTATTATTTTAGGGTTTAAAATCACATACAACTACATATATTTCCTCAAAAGTATTAAAAAGAGGTTTCTTACAAAGTAGCACCCATCGCCCAGTGTGTGTGCAGTGGTCGTGATTAACATTCCCAGGTTCGATGCGGGGCCGAGGAACGCGTCCGTCACCGCACCGCGCAGGTATTTCGACCACTTGAGATCAGGGTTGGCACTTGAGTAATATTTAATTATAATATGAACAATCCCAAAGAAGATAGTGAATTTACTATTAAAGTAAAATCAATGAAATAATTTCCTTTTTTTTATAGCTCAAATCTTTATTTATTTAGGTCAAATGTTGACGCTTATGATAGTCGCTACAATTACTGAATCAATCACTAGCTCGAGGGTAGATCTAGTAAAAAACTCATTGCGACTCTTTTAAAACTCATTGGATAAAGCTATTTCGGTACTAGGCATTAATAATAACATTATTGATTGTATAAGAGACCACCCAATTCGCGACAGATGTAGCAACTATCGAACAAAATTCAAATATAGCAATAGCATGTCTTACGGTATATTACTGTGGGGTAAGGCTGCTGATATAGATGTTATTTTTGTCCTTCAAAAAAGAGCTATTCGTGCAATATATAGTTTAGGAGCGCGAGACTCCTTGAGAGAGCTTTTTGGGCAGATAGGGATATTGACGGTGTCATCACAGTATGTCCTTGCAAACTTGTTGTATATAAAACAAAATTTAGGGACTTTCACAACAAATAGCGATAGACACAATTATAACACTAGAAACAGACACAAATTAGTAGGTCCCCATCATCGTTTACACAAGGTGCACAATTCGTTTGTAGGTCTCGGCATTCGTTTCTTCAACAAGCTTCCCAAGCACATCATTGATTTACCCCTGCCTAAATTCAAAGTTGCAGTTAAGGAACATCTCGTTAGGAAAGCTTATTACAGAATTGATGAGTTTCTAAACGACAATAGCTCTTGGGATTAGTCGCTCGCTTGATTAGGATTCTTTGAAATTAGGGAACTTTGCTATAAATTGTATAAACTCAGTAGAAGTAGGTCTAAATATTGTAAAATATGGGCAATTAATGATGCAAATAGGTGATGTTACGTACAACTTGATTTTAATCATAAAACTGTCACTTTTTTCTTCTATAATGTTACAACCAATGTGCTCACTTGCTGCCCATATTCTTATTATCACATGCTAGTAGGTGCTCCCAACATACGGTATGATCAGAGACTAATTAATAACCTTGCTATATTCATTTTCCTTAATAATTGACTATTAGTCTATATCGCTGATTGTTGGCAGCTCCTCGCATGATCAATTATTGTATCAACCACATTGTAAAACTTTTGGCGATTGAAAAGAGTGGCCGTGAGTTTCTCGCTAGCTCTTCTCATAAGGCTCTACCCCCTTTCCGAGCTAGTGGTAGATTCAGTAATTGTAACGACTATCATAAGTGTCAATATTTGACCTAAATGAATAAATGATTTGATTTTGATTTTGATTTTGATTTTGAGCAACATAAAAAAGCTCTTAAACAAGAAAATAACCATAACACAGTATAGGAATATTAATTCACAATCATTATTTCTAACTCACTATTTAGCCGTTATTAATCACATCTTTATACTATAATGAAGATATGCCAAAGTCTAATAACACACATTAAAATATTCAAAAGCAATAATATAAAAAACTGAGTAAAAACGATCATCTATTAATTTACAAGTAGTTACATACAAAACATTATAGTAAACTATTAGACGAGTCATTAATGATCACAAAAAATCTTAAATAATAAAATTTCCTTGTCACAATGTTAGTTACCGTACTCCTCCGAAACGGCTTGAATGATTCTCATGAAATTTTGTGAGCATATTGTGTAGGTCTGAGAATCGGCCAACATTTTCATGCCCCTAGAAGACACTTTTATTTTTTAAGTTATATGACTAAACAACTTTGCCGGGTCAGCTAGTATAAGTATAATAAAAAATAGACTTAGGCCCAGTTTTATTGCCTATAAATAAGTGTCAGATAACCTATCTGCTGCATAAGATGACAGCAAATGTATGAAACAATTGTCAAAATTACGTAATTTCACGCCTTTTTCCCATAGAGGTAGGCTGAGGGAAAAGAACACCACTTGGTGCGATCCATCTTTATATATCTTGTTATACAGGACCGCCGGTTACAAGTACATACGGTTATTTATATTAAATTTATTATTATCCTAAGTTTTCTCAATATTTTGCTAATCCAGTAAGAATGCAGTTAAGTTTTAATCGTGAAATAGTCCTTTTCATCAAGCATGTTGATGATTTAGTTCCTACCCGGAACTTCCTTTTTAAATGGTTATCAATCACTAAGCGAAAAGGTTAAAAACACGACTATTACGACATTATGACAAAAAACGATTTATTACGAAATAAAAATGACAATACAGTCTATTTAACCGAACCATTTCGGTAACGCACAACAAAACATTACAGAAAAACTATCAACGCTTTTTTTTTTAAACTTTTTCTACATCGGCTTTTTTTTAACCGGCTTTTTTTTTACTCCGGCTTTTTTGTTATAACAAGTTAAAGGTAACCTTTGATGTTTTTTGTCGTCAATGAATCAAGAGGCGTGGCTTAAGGTCTTGTCGACACGATCGGCTTAAAAAAACTGTTTTTTAGTTATCTAAGATTTATGAGCAATTTGTATTATTGTTTAGTTTGTGAAGTTTTAATTATGGGCCTTTGGTTGTTAATTTAAACGATGTGTTTAAGTTTTGACACCTCATATGGTTAGGCTGTTTGTGGTATTTGGTTTGTGTGTGGCAACAATTAAAAAACGACGTTATTTTTTATCTTTTTGATGTGCTTATAATATTGACTTAATATTGAAGTTGATAATTTAGCTACTATATAATAAGACCTATAACACATTACGATCTCAAATATTGAACTTAACCTCGTAATTCTGCTGACACATAGTCTACCGCGAAATGTTTTCTAGATCCCCTTTTTTAGAAGCATCGAAGTAATGTTTATTACAAACTTCTTACACAATACAATTCCACCGTAGCCTTTGACAAAACAATGTGAATGATCTCAAACAATACTCCCAAGACCTTGAGCTCATTACAAACATACAAACAAACATATTACTTTACATATTAATACGCACGCGTTAATTATTCTTGTACAAATATTACTAAAACAACACCCTGTGTGCGTGATGGTATTTTGTATACATGGTGTTGATAAATTCTATGTGATGTAAAGAGCTTCTTTGTCATATATGGGGTTTTGTTTAAGTGATGGTTTTTGTCTTAACAATATAAGTTATTAGGTTTTCTATTATATTTTTTACTAATACTATTTTAAGACTAGTTTTGTTTACCGCTCTGCCCTCGTGGTTCTATTTTATTAATGACGGAAGTAGTTTTACTCTCTTTTCCGTGGCTTAGTCTATTTAAATTAGTTAGGCTACTTACAACTTTATAGATATAGTTCTATCTGCTTTTATGAAATAGGTAACAGATGTATTCATTGATAACATAATAAAAAAATCCTTAGGGCGTGACTATAAATCTATACTAATATTATAAAGCTGAAGAGTTTGTTTGTTTGAACGCGCTAATCTCAGAAATTACTGGTCCGATTTGAAAAATTCTTTCAGTGTTAGATAGACCATTTATCGAGAAAGGCTTTAGGCTATATAACATCACGCTACGGCTATTAGGAGCGGAGTAGCAACGAAAAATGTTACAAAAACGGGGAAAATTATGTCCCATTCTCTCTTGTGTGACGCAAGCGAAGTTGCGTGGGTCAGCTAGTTCTATGGTAAAACCGGGCAAGAAAATTTTGCATTCCAATATTGTAATGTCTGTACATTATCATATTGGTGCGTAAAATCCACAAATATGAAAATGTTGGGTAAAATATGTGAATATTTATCATTGATAATTAAAATCGTGTGGTTGACTTAAATGACTGTAATATTTACACACCCGCGGTGTACATATCATTATGTAATTAACGATAAAACAATATTTATTCCGAAATAACTGAATGAGTCTGTATTGAACTGACAATATTGACTTTCGTAGAAAATTTTAATACGTGTTTCACTACGATCAAATTGTATTGCCAAAAGTACTTTGTGATACCTCTTTGCCTGTTGAGAATTATACAAGACGTTTTTAAGTAGGTTTTCTTAAAAATAGTGGTTCTGCAAATAATTATTACTTTTTTTTTTCCCATAACTAGCTCTTTCCACTTCACCTCCTCACACGCGAAAGGTATCCTATATATGAATACAGGGTGTTTACTATCTACATACCAAATTTCATCAAAATTCGTAGTTATTTTGCCTTGATTGGATAACAAGCATTTATCCGACTATCCAAACTTTGACATTTACATTAATAATTTGAAGTTTGAATCCCTCATTATTGTTGTATATTTTCAATTTTTTTTTAATAATAATAAATGAAAAATGATATTATATTTTTGTAAATGGCAGCCCTATATTTCCTGAAGCAGTCTTGTCTGTGACAAAAACTGCTTGTCCAGGTCGTCGCACTGCGCAGACGCAGATACGATTATATGCTCTTACTTTATGTACATTGTTTGTATTTATGTTATTAGTGTGACGAGTAACGACAAATTATTGAAAAAAATGTAATCAGAGAGAAATTTACTCTGTGAATCGCTAATTGCCGACCAAAGTAATTAACAATCGTGTAATCTATTGATCACGTGTTATAAGAACTGTCGCCTTAAACTGTCGTTGGTATCTTAATTAACATGGCTTTAACTATTTCGAGGCATCGGTAGAATTTGTCAGATTGCAGAAATCGAAAATATATGGGCTTGTTAATCCAAATATCTTACTACTAAATATAATACTACTCTTACACTATTTCCCAATGACAGTCGTGAAAAAGTTAGTACTAAATTACCTTAGAAGAAGTCTAACTAAAATTATTGTTGATTGTTATAAAAAAAAACACTATTTTAGTCCCTTTTAAAATCCATGGGGTCAATGACCTCACACTTTGACCATTTGCTTCTTTACAGTTGCAATACATTGCCATATAAAAACAATAATTCAAACAAAGTGTTTCCTCCTTTTTAAAGTCGGTAAAAGCTTCTGCAAAGACATTTCAGTATTTATTTAACAACGATATAATTTGTTTTAATCACGGCAAGGAATGAATGAAAGGAACATCAATACGGCTATTAGTTTAAATCGTTCTTTAGTTCTTGTGCTATAACATAACTTAAGATTGTTAAATTGTCGTTTATACGGTAAGATAACTGTTGAACAATTCAGAGGCTTATTTGTTTAGTAAAAATCCTTTCTTATTGCTTCTTCGCACTTTGTAACAGTTGTCCATCAGTCAGTCACTGAGCAACATAGTAAATCATTTTATTTTCAAGCTACAATGGCTCATAGATCATACACTCATTATACAAGTACATTCTTTCATCCTATAATTCAGTTCTCTAAGGACGATCTTTGAAAAAGAAATCATCAGACAACAAAATTAAATAATGCCCACTCTCGACTATACCAGAGCAATTTTTTACAAAATAAGTTTCACTATTTAAACGCTAAAGCGTAACAAATATTAATACAGACTTACTCATCTATACTAATATTATAAAGCGGAAGAGTTTGTTTGTTTGTTTGTTTGTTTGAACGCGCTAATCTCAGGAACTACTGGTCCGATTTGAAAATTTTTTTCAGTGTAATATAGCCCATTTATCGAGGAAGGCTATAGGCTATATACAATCACGCTACGGTCATTAGGAGCGGAGTAGCAACGAAAAATGTTACAAAAACGGGGAAAATTTTGACCCATTCTCTTAGGTGATGCAAGCGAAGTTGCGCGGGTCAGCTAGTCAATAATATTTGTGAATTACACGATCCACAGTCCCACACTAATTACCTACCCATATAAAACTCACATCAACAAAAAATAAAACAAAATCAAAGTATACATTCTTGTACTACTAGTTAATGTGTAGTTATAATCAATAGGACATGATCTTTACCTTGTCGAGCACGCACTACTTCCGTTGGATGCTGGATACAGGCAATTATCGACATTACTCCTCATTACTTATGCTAATGTTGGAGTGACTAGGTCGTGGGATAAAGTAAGGATATAGATTTTTTATTATATATTTTATTTAAACATGTATTCATAATATTTTATACCTACATACATAAAATCATGCCTACATACCATAGGGGTGATAGGGGTAGGCAAAGATAAGATATTATTTTATGATAAATCTATTATTTTCTTTTCATGTACAACATACTCAAATTTTATTTAGTTTGTTACTATAACGAATTATTACTATAAAAAAATGTCTTAAAGTACTTCATCTTAAGTTAAATTTATTCACTTCTTAAAAAAGTCTTTTTAGGAATCTAATTGTACAAAGTCAAATTAAAGAAAAATGTACTCTAAATTTTGCAAAATTTCCGTCAAAATTTAACCAATAAAATCAACATAAACAATGTTTTTTTGTTATTAAATAGATAAAAAACCTCATCAAAACACACCTTAATAAATATCTTATGAGCATACCAATCAAGTGGCCTACACACAAGGCCACGTAGTCCACCGGTGGTCTACATCAGCCCACCAATTACCAACCGCAAAGGGAGCAATTACATAATTATGCGTAAACGTACGCAAGAATTAATTATCTCGAATTAAGTGAAATTAATTAAGTATTGTACCGTCACGAGTTTTCTACCGATTACATTGTATGAGATCATGACTTGTTTCTGTCAAATGTTCTTTGTAAGGTGTATATGGAGTTTTGGAAGACTTTTTTTGTGGCAGTTTGTCTGGTATTGTTCTTAAATTGATGCATTAATGGTTTTGTTAAATATTTTGTGCTCAAATATTTGCAACTTTGCTGTAAGTTTGCATTATACAGACTAAGAATGGTTTTGTAATTTATAACAAGGCAAAGGTAAATAAGAATGGGTCGAAAATTAAGCAATTTAATTACAGTTCCTTGTGTATAAGTTACAGGAATCATCAATCGAGTTACCCTAAATTCGTTCATTATGATAAGGAGAAATTGTTCAAGCTGTTTGGCATTATACAATCTTAAAAAATATTAAAATAAGAAACAGCCGACATATTGATCACCTAAATTAACGCGAACTCTATTTCTATTTTGGCAAAATGTTGACACAAATATTTACTTTCATTAAAATCTAATTAAAAATTCAATCCAGTATTAAATCTATTATTTTCAAAGCAAGAGCAAATCAGTTTGAGAAATTAATGCAGTTAAGACATTACCAGCTCAACGGATATAACTCGATCACTGTAACGATGTTATTAAATATGCATCGCTTCTAAGCGTATTGGCGGGGCGTATTGATGGCGTATCGGCTGCGGGGTGACGGCGTATTGATGGCGTTTTGCCTGCGTGAGGAATAAGGGCTTTCTAGGATAGGTTGGATTTTGTTTTGATTACGATAAAGGCGTATTTGCATAGTGAAATTAGTTAATAATTAGTATACATATTTTTTGTACACTTATCTTTAGAGTAGACTAGCAAATACCTAGAATATATATTTAATATTAAGATGGACAGTTTATAAGAAGCTTGGTCGTATAAAAGTAATTTTCAAACGTTATTACTTCAAGAGGTTTTCCCCTAACTATATTCTCATTTCCTGTAAAAGTGTAAACGATTTAAACATGTGCTTGTATATTTCCATTGGCTATTCCAAACAGTCTAAATTTCACGTTTATCGTGAATACACACTAAATGAATTAACTGTATATTTAATAATTATATTTTACACCACTCTCCGAGCGATAATGCCAGTTTACGCTCCAAAATTTAATTTAATTAACAAGTGTTCAAACTGGCGATATTTTACCATATTTAAGCGTTATAATTAATAAACCATTTTCATCATATTGCACAAAAATATAATAAATCAAATACTCTCTGTGTAGCGAGAAGCCAATTTAACTAAAAGTGTCGTGCAAATTGAATTCAACCCTGTTACTAACACAATAGGGTTGAATTTCTTTTGACTATAAATTTTCAAAATTCTATTATCTTATTTGCACAGGAATAGCAGCGTTTTGTTCAACGATATCTTTAAACGAGTTTCAGCCTTAATTTCTTAAATATAAAGTCCATTTTAGCTTGTTTTGTATGGTTAATTTCAACGGCTAGGCATTTGGGGACTCTGCGTTTTTATTCAAAAGTTTATTGACTCTTACTCTTATGTTAATAAGGTGCAAAATCGAGAGCATAATTTTTGAAAATGCTTTTTAAATGGAATGCACGCGACCATTAGTTGGGGTTTTTGCCCGGGTTAAACCTTTGAACCGGTTCGTCGTATTCAGTGTGTGAACGTTTTTGATCCGGGTTTCAATACATTTTTGCGTTTGATATCGCGCAATTGGGAATGCGTTTTAGAATATTTCGGTTTTCAAATTCATAAAGTAATATTGACGACAGAGTATTTTAGACTTCCGTATTATTATTCGAAGCTAATTTTGATTTGATTCGGTGATAACTAGTACTTACAATAAAGTCTGTTGATTGGAACATTACGTTAATTAAACCATCGACTTGTTTGTTTTTTTTACGAAGTTCGATACTCAAGTTGAAAAAAGTGTATTGTTTGTGATTCTGGCAGTAAGGTTACTCAGGAGCTTTTACTCTAAAACTAAAGGTTTGATTCCTGAGCCGGACAAAGTGTAACTTTATATAGTAGCATAGAGTTTGGAAACATGTCTTGTCAATATAATTTGCTTTTACTTCCCATATTATTTTATAGTTTAACCAGTAACAATAAATTACTTCCTCTATCTATGAAACAGCATCCAAATCTGTGTCCCACTACAATCAGATCCCCTTATACAGGATGATACACTTGAAACAATACAGGATGTTGACATTACACCGCTGACAGACAGACAGACACAATTGATTTATTTCTGCTGTCCCACGTTCCCGTTGAAGGGGTGATGGATGAGTTATTGGGAAAGAATAGACGGATATATTTTTTTGTGATTTTTACTCAAATTGTTTATAAATATTGAGGAAACAACTGTATTAGTAAAAAAAGCAATAAAGCTTGAAATAGAGTCGTAAAAAGCTATTTTGCTAGTGAAATGAAAAAAACATCAGTTAAATAGCTATTTTTAATCAATTAATTTAATTAAGTTTATTTTTTACCAAGGACTGATTGATGTGTCTACCACTTATGTATCGTAACAACGTGTAAACTGTATTAAAGATAAAAAATATTAACTTTAATGCATTTCTTGTAAAAAAAAAGGAATTCTGTTCGTATAAACATTTTTTTTCGCTTGACAATTTAACTTTTAGAACTGGGTTTTTCATCGATCATTATTGATTATAAATCACACAAATATTCTCGTAAGCTTTGGATACATTATCAACACAACACTTTTTATCCTTAATCAAATTCATATATTCGAATAAAACCAATATAACGAGCATCACCGCGAGCTTAAACTAGTCTAACAACATTCACTCACAAAAATACCTGCTTACAAAAATCCTAATCTAATTTCCCAAATAAAGTACAACAAAAGAGATCAATAGTTATTGAAACAAAAGCGTTTGTACAAAGAGGCTGATTGACGGCCCACGCCCAGCGCTGGCCATCCGCCCACTTGCCTATTGTCTTGTATCAAGAACAAGTTCATTGTGTGTATTGATTATCTTGTAAGGAAGTAGTTTGTTTGGTGGGCTAATATGAAAACACATTTTTTTGATAGAAGACAACTTTTGTAAGCAATTACTGCGGATTTGTGTTAAAAATTAAAGTTGTCTTATTAACTTTTAATTCTCTTAAATCGAAAATTTTATATGAAGCTATCTACTGGTATCGCCGAGGTGCCCATAGCCAGTTACGCTCACCGGTCGGTAAACGATGTCTGGGTTAAGCATAGTGGTATTTGAACTGGGCGTCTCCGTGCTTTGGAGGGCACGTAAAAAGTCGGTCCCGGTTGTTATCAATTAAGATAACAACACGTCAAAGGCCTTCGGGCGGCTTGAACAACTTTGCCACTAGGTTTGACTACTAACTAACTAAATACGATAAGAAGAAGAAGACTGGTATCGAATTTTAACGCAGGTAACAGCTGGGTTGTCGATGTCCGTCAGACAGCCGCTCCATGTAAAATACTGGTATTCAGCTCAATCCGGTGAGGCTGGAAGCCGACTCCAACATAGTTGGAAGAAAGGCTTGGCTGATGTTTGTATAAAACTGAGCCAAGGCCGCCACAATTCCGGTGTCCAGCTATTATTTAATTAAACCTATTGATATCTGTTGTATAATGACTTAATTCTATGTTGTCATCGATTTATTGCTGACAGTTTAAATTGCTGGACTTGATTTGTATAAATACCTGTACAAGCCCTTTAGCTAATTCCTTAGAAAAGCCCTACCTTTGTATTACATTTTAGTAACTTACATATATCATTCTACAAGCAGCTCAAAAAAGAAATAAGGATTAATCAATTAAAACCAATATGATTCCACTGGCTGGCAAAAAACTGACAATCATAATTATTATTAATTATAAATGTACTATAATACAAACTCACTGCTGGGCAAAGTACCTCCGGAAGTGAGTAAGGGAGTATTATTGAGTCCACCACGTTAGTCAAGTGCTGCAGTTTGCAGACTTTTCATCCCTTCAAGGACAGTCTTAAAGTGCTCTTGTCATGCAATCTAGCCTACAACTGTCTTACTAGGTAAAGGCAAGGGTATTCCGAAATTAATGAGGGATTATTTTTGAGTCCACCACAATGGACAATTGCAGTTTTGGGACCTTATATTATTATGTCTTCAAGAACTCTTAAGTATGCAATGTTTCATCACAATTTCCTTTACCGTTAAAACAAGTAATAATTATTTAATTAAAAGTCGTGTTACCGGTCGGTGAAATAATGTAGCAATTCTAAGTATATCGTTTCCTAAGGATGCTCAAACAACAGTAGGATTTCTGTTTGTTTTTTTCATTTGACAATATTGTGTAAAAAGGATACGCTTGCTTCAACATTTACATTTAAGTGGTCATTATTTTATGTAATTAGTATCGTAATGATGTTTGTGAAGGATGTTTCAATCATGTTCCTTGTATAGTACTAAATATTGACTGTCTATTGAGCCAATTTCGTTGGAATACGTTGAAGGTCTTCGTGGCGCAGTAGTTAAAGTGGTCGCCACGCCACTTCTAGTGCGGCGGGAGGTCATGGGTTTGATTCCCACACAGAGCAAATATTAGTGCGATCCACAAATAATGATGTCTGTATGTTTGTTAAAGTTCCCGCGACACAAGAGTAGAAGATACAGATGTATTTTTAATAGAAAAAAAAGAAACTTTTGCCTTAGATTCGACCCCGAAACACTTGCGTGGGAGGCCGGTACACCACACGACTATCACTGCTTTTTTAATTAAATTACCCATAAAACCTGTAACCACACCTAGCAGGAAACCGGAAAATGATACAAATGAGGTTTTTTTATACCATGAGTCATTACCCCCATAGACATACCATGACGAATGAATGAATGAATCATATTTATAGTTTTGATTGTATCTTTACGTTTCTGTGTATCATTATAAATATAGCCAAGATTATTATGATAATTCTAATTCGGAGAAATATTAGATTGCTCCGGTGTTTAATTAAATATTCGTCATTTTCTTGGAATTGATAAATGTTATTGGGTGGTCGGTCTTATACTATGGTAAGCATAAATAAAATTTACTTGAATTCTATTGCTTATTTATTTGGCATTAAAACCATAATTAAATCACGATGGAAATTCATCTGGACTCATATGAATACAACCTCAAAATTTATTTTGGTTATAGCAGATTATTTTTAAACATTTCCTGAATTTTCAGCGCTTATAAACCATATACGTACAAGAAAAGTACGCACCAACTGTGTATGTGTGAATATAGCCGCAAACCGCGTAACAGAAAGCGAAAAATAAACATGGCGGCCGTCACATATCCGTCACCCACAAGCATTACGTCACTTGTATTTAGTTGAACGACGCTTAGTATACGTAGTTTTTGAGCAACAGTAACTCAACGATGAATAATTACTTTTTGAGCAATAGTAATTTCACAAATAGCATTGCGCAAGAGATAAACATCAATAAATCGACAGCCGCAGAAACGACTGCACACAATCGATGAACTGTCGCCGTAAATTCCCTCCGACAAATAGCTCGCCATTAATCTCAATTACTTTGAATATCTTAAGATAAACACGGGATATTAGCATTTTACCTCGTTTCGTGGTTTCCAGACTTGTTGAAGGCCCGTGAGTTATAGGAGTGGGGGGATCTTTGATCCTTTTGGGAGAAGATGCGTTTCAGAGTTGTGGAGTAATATCAAGATATTTTGCTACTGGTATAGGAAGGCGTTTTTATTGCAAGAATGATGTAGTTAAGTTTTGATTTGGACTAGGTATTTTATGTGAAGTTTCAATAGATTTTTTGTAAAAATGGAGTTCATATTTTTTTCATTCAATTTTGTTACAAATTCGAATTGTTTTCTCTTTATATTTAAAAGCCATTTTTCTGATCATTGACCAGAATAACAATGAAATAATAAATGAATTAAAATTAAAGTAATGAAATAGGCAAAATAAACTCTAGCAATATATTTTTAAATAACGATTAAAGAACGGACAAAAAAATCCTTTCTACGACTGAAGTTGGTAGCAAAAAATAGTCACCAATAAAGTCGTTACTCTACCCATCTCATTCTATCCCCATAAAACACCATTGTTATAAACACATTGACTCTATCAGCCATTAAAATCATCCAAAATATGATAAATCCCATAAAATATGGACACCATCGTTCTATGGTGTTACGGCCCATTAATGGCCATTTAATGGTGGCTAGCTTTAAATTGTGTAGGCAGTTATGACAGAGCCGCATCGTTTTATGACCAGCCGTTTAATGGGTTCTGTACAACGTTGTGAATGAATTTCTTTTGATGTTTAAGGTGAATGGAAAACGTTAACGCCCACGTTTACGTTATGTGATATAGAAAGTGAAAAATTCCATATGTTATTTTTTAAGTGGTTTTGAATGTAGTTGTGATATTTTTGTTTCAAAACTACAGGTGCTTAATACGTTACAAGAACAACACCAGCTTAGTAGAAAGCCTTAGCATCTACGATTAATCGGGATTATAATTAATAATACCTTGTAATTAAAAAAAACCACCTGTATATAACAGATCATTATCAGCTGTATAAGCCTAAGAGTGTGGGGTAAACCGTCTATTTGAAATAATACTCGTTATAATGGAGTTGCAGCGTTTGTAGAATTGTCGATAAAAGTAGGTAGGTAGTAAGTCAGCCATTTTAATAGACGGTTAAACCTCATAGACGGAATATGCCACTGTGACCTTACCTCGAGTCCCCACAAACTATGCATCCAAGACTCCTTACTAAGTTATTGGACAATAAGAACCCATCATAACACTAAGGTCCTCATCATCATTAGAAATGACTAAACCTCATAAGACGACGGACTTCCTAACCGGAATTCAGTCTCCTAATCTCAATAATTACGTGTAGAGTCATAACTCAGTTTAAGAGCGGGCCAATTAGCGAGCTAGGAATGCGACGCGGTTAAACTTAATGTTGAGTGCGCACTCAGTCTGTTGCTCAATTACATGTTTGATATCTGTATTAGTTATTGGTGTAATTAGGAACCGAAATGTGGGAGTTGTCGCTAGTTTATCTTAGTAATATTTGGAGAGATGCAAGTTTGGGGAGGGAGGATTAGTAGTGTACGTTTAATTCGTCAGTAATTTGAAATTTGTGCTAATAGTATGATGGTATTTGGCATAGTATTACTTTTTTCTTACAAGATTTATGAATCCTTTACTTGACTATAAAAAGAAGTAGCTATTGCAATTAAACGTTATAAACTTTTTTTTCCATTCAGTAGATTAGTCTTCAAAAGTTTTTAAAATAAGTTTCAAATTTTGCCACGTAAAGATAAAACCCTAATGTGACTATTTGGTAATTTAGTACCCAAAAAGGTTCCCCAGCCATGTTGCGAATAAATTTCGTCATTCTGACTTTACCTAAAAATCAAACTCTGAACCTTCTAGTTAGACTCCTAGCATTCCACAATTCAAAACAAATAAGCTTAGAAGTACACAAGGCAATATTCAAATTATTTTTACCACTTACTGGCTAGTAATTCATAATATACTGTACCACACACTTATCTATCACCTAACCCTGCCACTACAATAATCGTAATCTAATCACTCCATTAAACTCAAAGGGCCGTGATAAAAGCTATCGTAAACACGATTTGATGACCTTATCATTACGACTGTTATCAATCAATCGTTTATGAGATCAGCTTGTGTTAACAATGACATAGTATTGTGTGTGTGTGCGCTTCTGATGGATATTTATGACTATGACTTTATGTATTTAAGATAATATAATTGTCAGCTTAGCCTTTCTTCCAAGCTATGTCAGAGTCGGCTTCCAGTCTCACCGGATGCAGCTGAATACCAGTGTCTTACGTGGAGCGACTGCCTATCTGACCTCCGCAACCCAGTTACCTGGGATAACACGATACCCTTCGGTAAGACTGGTTGTCAGACTTTCAAGCTTCTGACTACTGTTAACGACTGTCAAAGATCTTCAAAAATGATAGCCGGGACCTACAATTTAACGTGCCTTCCGAAAACACGGAGGAACTCGATATGTATAAGATGGTCACCCATCCACAAATCAACCTCGGCAAGCATGACTTAACCTCAGAGATCGATCCGCGCGGGTATTGTTAACTAAGCCACGAGCTCCTCCTAATTATTACCCGTAAAAGTATCTTCTGAACGTGTGTTTTTTATGCAAAAGACAGCTTGACGCCACGATGAATTAAAATAAAGAATAAATAAAGTTATTTTTCGTAAATATGTACCTATATTTTTAGTTGTATATTTCTAGTTTCTACTTTAATAAATAAATGAGCTATCGTATACGTAATTTGACATTCCATTTAATTAACTAATTATTTAAGTTTAGTGAAACCTGCATACTAACAATTTGGGACTGTTAGTGACAGTCTTGAGTTCAATAACCGGGGCCTGTAAATGGTGAATTCTTTGTACCTTATTACAAACTAACAAAATATAGTGTGGTGAACCTAAACTCCACCTAAACTCCTTCTACTCTATGGTAGATGCCATATATTAATCATATAACGATTTGGCATTCTCTGTCAATAAATATATCAAACACGTAATGCTCGTATTTTATTAATACATAATATTGGCGACGAGAAAAAACTGAACCTAAATGGAAAAGCTACGTAAAAAACGGAGCACCCTACGTGGGATGCTCACCAGACTCGATACCTACATCGAGCAGAGGGCGACGATGTCTGACGAGGACATCACCGCTCGCTCCGCAGCCTTGAAGGACACCATAACAGCACTGCGAGAGTTACAAGAGAAGATAGAAAACAAAACCATAGATGATAACGATGAAACAGCGTATTTACACGAACAAAATTACGGCTACGAATTCGAAGAACTTCACACTATTTTAGTATCAAAACTTTTAACAAAAAAAACCATTATTCAAGGTCAGCGACAGGAAGACCAACATAGAATATACCAATACCATAAGATTATACCAAAAATACAATTTAATCCTTTACATGAATCAGAAACGTTCAATAACTTTAAAAAACGTCTGGAAGTGTACTTTAGACTTAATGAAATTACTGAGCCCCACATGAAGACAAATATTCTTCTGTCTACATTATCACCAGAACTCCATGAAAAATTATGTGATTTAATAGCACCAGACGAACCATTGAATAAGACATTTAACGAAATTACTGAAACACTTGACGACTACTTAGACCCAAAACCTAGCAAATGGGTTCTACAACATAAATTTATATCGAGAACTCAAAAATCGGATGAAACAGTAGCGCAATACGCCGCAGATTTAAAAAAGCTCACTACCAACTGCGAATTTAAATGTCAACACTGCCAGAAAAACATTTCAGAAAGCTTTTTATCTCTTCAACTCATAAGAGGATTGAAAGATAGCGACGCACGTACAAAAATTTTACAAGACCGAACAGTATGTACATTTAAACACCTGACACAGATTGCAACATCTATTGAAATGAGTAAAGCAGAAAATACATCAATGCTTCCGAATGAACAACCAAGTAGTGACAATATCAATAAAATTTCCACTGATTCCTACAATAATTCAAAAAAATCTCCTTTTAGAGGAATCACACCAAGAGATTTAAAAGGGAAATGTTTCCGCTGTGGTTTAAATCACGAAACCAAGAAATGTAGCGCTATAAACATAACATGCTATAAATGCAAGAAGGTCGGACACTTAGCTAGTGTGTGTCTACAACGGCGCTCAGATGCGAAGCCCAGTAAGACTACACCGGATATAAATCAATTAAACGACTCAGCGATAAGCGATGATGATGAATGGAATGATATTAATGTTATATCTGGTGAAACATCCGAAAAATACATGATAACGGTACACATTGAACATGCTAAGATAAAAATGGAATTTGACACTGGAGCCACACTTACTTCTATGTCATTACGAGACTACAGAAAATTGAAAATCGGCAAAAGAATCTTTAAAACTAATATAAAACTCAAAACATATACCGGCGAAGTAATCGAACCTGCAGGTGTTGCATACGTTCAATGCAGATGCCAAGGAAAAGAATTCCACGGTAAATTATACCTCATCAACAACAACGTTGACCCCGTTTTTGGCCGGAGTTGGATGAAAGAACTCGAAACTCTAAATTTAGCAGATATAAAAACTTTACAGCAATCAGAAAATCTAGAATTAGACCAGCTTTTGGAACTTTACAAGACATCAGTATTTCGATCCGACTTAGGCGAAATACCCAATTACAGAGGACACCTAAATCTACAAGAAAACACAAGACCAATTTTTATCAAACCACGTAGAATACCGTACGCTTTAAAAACCAAAGTGGATGAAGAGATCGAGCGACTATGCAAACAGGGTGTCATCACGAAAGTCGACCACTCTGATTGGGGTACTCCAGTGGTACCAGTTGTCAAACCGAATGGGAGTATCCGATTGTGCGCTGATTATAAAGTTACACTAAATAAAGTCATACAAGATGAACAATATCCAATACCTATGATAGAAGATATATTTGCAGAGATGAACGGAGGTAAACTATTCTGTACACTCGACATCACCCAGGCATATCTCAACATGACAATGGATGAAGAAAGCGCAATGCTACAAACACTAAGTACTCATCGAGGCACTTTTAAGGTGAACCGCCTAATGTTCGGCGTTAAGGTCGCGCCGAGCCTTTGGCAGAAATTTATGGATAAACTCCTTCAAGATCTCGAAGGTGTAAAATGTTTCTTTGATGACATCATCATTCAAGGCATCAACAAAGAACAATTACTACAGAGACTTAAGCTCGTGTTAGACAAACTAAAAGAAAGTAACCTACGAGTAAACAAAAATAAGTGCCACTTTTTCAAAACAAGCATCGACTATTTGGGACACACTATCGACAAAGAAGGTCTACACAAAAACAGAGAAAAGATTAACGCAATAATTAAAACAGAACGCCCAGTCAACACCGCAGAATTGAGGACATTTCTTGGAATGGCAAATTTTTACAACAAATTTATACCCAACCTATCATCGATCACGAATCCACTGAACAACTTACTCAAGAAAGAATCTAGTTTTCGATGGTCTACAGAATGCGAACAGAGCTTTATACACATTAAAAAAGAAATTCTAAGCGAAAGAGTACTTATACATTTTGATCCCAAGAGGACCTTGGTTCTTGCAACAGACGCATCTCCACTGGGAATCGGAGCAGTACTGTCACATAGACTCCCAGATGGATCAGAAAGACCGATAGCATTCGCTTCCAGAACACTATCGGATAGCGAGAAGAAGTACAGCCAAATTGACAAAGAAGCTACTGCCATATACTGGGGATTGAAGAAGTTCTTTTATTATTGTTACGGTAGAAAATTTATCCTAGTGACAGACCATAAACCACTGACAATAATTTTCCACCCACATCAAACGTTACCAGCAATGAGTACAATGCGATTATTCCACTACGCTCATTTCTTATCTGGATTTGACTACAACATTGAATACAGAACTTCGCCTAACAACTCAAATGCAGATTACCTATCCAGGTTCCCAGTAGAAAACACAAAGGCAAACAAAATGGACCAGAATTACAGCTTTCAACTTCAACAAATACATACCATTGATGTCAACCCAAATATCATAGCGAAAGAGACAAGTATTGATTCCGATTATACACCATTAGTACTCGCATTACAAACTGGCCGATCACTTAAAACGCTCGGTTACAATGATAATGAATTTACTTTACAAGATGGATGTATACTAAGAGGAACGCGAGTCTTAATCCCAAAAACATTACGCGAACGAGTGCTGGACGAACTACACCTCGGTCACCCGGGCATTGTGAAAATGAAGCTACTGGCCCGCAGTTTTGTATACTGGAAAGGAATTGACAATGATATCGAAACAAAAGTTAAGTCCTGTAGAACATGTAGATTACAACAAAATGAACCAGAGAAAGCACCACTACACCACTGGGAACACCCAAAGGGCCCCTGGCAAAGGCTTCATATTGATTTTGCCGGACCTGTTTACGGATACTATCTTTTAATAGTTGTAGACGCATTTTCGAAATGGACAGAGATTATACCTACTAAATCAACGACAAGCTCTTGGTGCATCCAAAAATTGAAAGAACTATTTTGCACCTATGGAACACCTCTACTCCTTGTCTCAGACAATGGCCGACAATTCGTATCGGGAGAGTTCGAAAAATTTCTAAAAGACTGTATGATTTCGCACAAAACCTCTGCTCCATACCACCCTGCAACCAATGGACAAGCTGAACGATACGTACAAACAGTCAAGAGAATCTTACGAAGCTTAGAGGGAGAAAGGGGTAATCTTCAAGAGAAACTTGTTATGGTAAAAACTCGCCTCAGACGGACACCAAACTTGAATGGTCAGACACCTTATCAGTTAATGTTTGGAAGAGAAGTTCGAACAGCATTACACTGCATGTTTCTAAACACCCATAAGGAAACTACATCAAAACATCAAGAGATCAAGGTCAGACAGTTGGAAGTCGGCGAACGTGTACAGGCCCGTGACTACACGAGTGCTTCGCACCGTTGGCAGTTTGGTACTATCACAAGACGTCTAGGCCGACTTCATTATGAGATCCGCACCGACAACGGCGATGTCTGGCGCCGACACCTCAACCAGGTGTTGGCTGCATCTTATATTCAGCAGAACAGCTAAGAGGTTAGGAGGGGAGAAATGTGGTGAACCTAAACTCCACCTAAACTCCTTCTACTCTATGGTAGATGCCATATATTAATCATATAACGATTTGGCATTCTCTGTCAATAAATATATCAAACACGTAATGCTCGTATTTTATTAATACATAATATATAGTTTCCTCCAATAATGACATAGCTTTTTTCGAAATTAATTTTACCGTTCATTTAAATAACACAAAGCCTTAAAATATTTTTCTACAAAAACACTTTCCACCTTCTCCCTACACCTATTATCCGGCTAGCGTTTTGGAAAACATTTCAAAAAGGCATTAGCGTTACATTAAAACCGTAGCGGCTATTAACGTAGTGCATGGTGCTAATGTGACCATATAACTTGCTCAAATATATCGCTTTGAGCTTGCAACTAGAGAATTCTGCACTGTAAGCCTTATGAGTCCTTTATACTAAGTTTTGAAATTTAAGAGACATTGTAGCGATGAAAATATTAGTTAAAACGTATTTTAAATTAATTCTTATCAGTAAAACAGAATATTGTATTTATTGATATACCTATTCGATAGTTTAAGATTAGTTTTAAAACATTTTGGCACGATTTTCTCGCGATTTCCTTTGCAGCTAGAATAAGTGATTATTATATTTTCTTCGATCTCTAATGAAGATTTAATAGGTAATAATATACTATTTATAATAGATTGATTTTACATCCATACTAACATAAAATCTATAAAATGAAACAAAACAAAGTACATAATGTTGTCTCTCCTTTTATTCAAATCCTTTTAATTACTCACAAAGACTAGCCTACTTAAGACCAAAAGATTTACAACACTGAAATTCCATCGACACTTAACCTACTGAGCACAAAGGCAGTCATTCAGGCTACACATGTCCAAACATGCGCGTACGCACGTAGTAAACACTTATCTGGGTCACTACGACGATAACACTGTGATGAAAGATAGTTTGTCTATCTATCTGTCAGCAGAGATAGGTAATCTGTCGGTAATTTAATAAGTGATTGTTTGATGGAAGTATAATGGTTTGTTATCTTAAACTTGGTTTTTGTTTATGTTGAAAGATTGGATGTGATCTATGTCCTGATTTTAACTTTTAAAGTGATTTATTTTTTGATATTATCACATATAAATAGATTTTTATTTCTATAGGATAAGTAAAGATTCAGATGCGTTTTTAGAAGGTAAGTGTGTGAACGTAAGCAGGCTAAATAAATGTATACTTACCAAACTTATGCTTATTCGACCATTTAAGAATTTTACCTCGACGTACTTAAACAAGAAAACACAAGAAACTTTCGAATCATCGGCTAAGCAGTTACTTAGGAAATAGATAAATGTATTTTCTAGAAGTTTCTAAGACAATAAACAAGCTATAATACATGTAAAATGCTCTCAAAACCTTTAACTTACTGTGCCCTAATTTAATTACAGTCTTTTCTTATCCAATATCGAAAGCAATTCCCAACGTCTTATAACTTAAAACTTGTCATAAAGTTGCGTTTTAAAAAGCCCCATAAAGTCCATTATATGGTTGTTTTTATGTGTTTTCTGAAACACTATGAGGCCGTAAGGTTTAGTACCAAGTGTTTCAACTACCGTAAATGTTTTATTGTTGAATGAAACCCGGGTGATAGACGGGTAAGTTTTTGATGGGTATTTCAAGTTTATTCATGGAGTTTTAGAGCTGATAGGCGATGTTTAAGATGATTTTATAGAATTTTCGTGGAGATAAGTTTTGGAGCCCACAAATAGTTATTTTTTGGAAATTTTATCTCTATGCTTCTTCCCTAATGTGTTGTTCAATTATTTTAATATTAAGAAACACAAAATTTTGACAGATACATAAAATATTTGGTAAGGTAAAAATTGTTGCATGGTTTGACTATTAATATTACATTTTTATGAAATAATTTTGTTGAAATTAAATACTTACGCGTACAACAAACGAGTATATTAAGTTAATCTACATTTATGTCACGAAAACTCAATGATTGTTTTAATGAAAAGACACATTCGATTTTTATTTAATCTAAGCAATTTAGCAAATAATATCCATGCAATCCATCCATCCATGAAAATTATAACTATTGCATACTCAATCAGACACATCCCAAACACTTCTCCAATACTCCAAATCTCTACAAAGATCCTTTCCTCAACCTTCCAAGTTATTTACACACCACTCATTACTCCAGCTACCTAACTACGAAGGCTGTAGTCAATTACAGCGCACTATCCATGCGGCACTGATACACAACTATGAGCACAGTTCAGGTGCACATAATTGCACTCATTTTAGTGACCCGCTTGTCAACCGGACTGTGGCTTATAGCTTGAACTAAATTTTAAGATGGTTACCTATTAAGCAATGCTGTATCTTCTCGACAGAATATGAGTATTTTGAAATAATTACTAAAACTCGATTTATATAATGCCCTCTATATTGGCTAAAGATACCAATTCCATTGAAACTAGCCAACTGTGCAGTACTTTGTTTGTAGTCGGTAGTGTGATAGTTTGATGTGAATTCTTAAGTAAATGTTTGGTGTATTAAGAGTGTGTCTTGTTGCTTTCCGAATACCCTTTAAATATATACATGTCATTTATATTACTTAAAAAAAAACAACGAATGGTATGTGTGTTGTTATTTCAAAAAATTAAAATTACACAAATTTTCCATTACTTTGGCATTGGAATCACTCTCGTATTTACACTTGATATACCAACCTCTTTCCCAACAAAAAGAGCTTTCATACCACCAAAAATATTTAGGACATTGACCCATACCAATTTTATTATAATTCAGATAAGGAACTATTATAAAAACTACACAAAAGGTAAAAATAGGGCGCACGTGTGGTCCGCTGACCATATTAGGGCACTGCTTTTTGGGAGCCCTTTTCATACAACACGTTCAAAGGAAAACCTACTCTATCTCTTTAACACAAAGTTCATATTCCCCTGTCGTATTACTAAGGGAAGTAATTATGAAGAGTGGTTTTGGAAAAAAGACTTTATACCTAAGTGTTAAGGTGTATATTCTTTTGTTAGGGCGTGAGGGATAACAATTATGTTAAGTACGCTATTGTTCTTCGCCGATGGGGAATGGACACCATCGTTCACTATGCTTTTATGGGATGTATCAGTTTGTTAGACTTTCTCCCTCGAGGTGCTCGAGAGAAGTGGCCGGATCTATTAATGGACTGGTTTATTGTGATTTATATTTCCAAATTAATTTTCGATGAGATTTTCTGCCATGTTTATTAATTTTCTACTGGCTATTACTTTTGCATGAAAATGTTCAATAGATAAAAAATATTTCTTCAGTCCAGTCGTTCTGATGATACTCACTTGATTTGACTGACATAGGGATTTAATCTTAAAATAGTAAGTAGGGTTATAGTCGACAACTTAGTAGAAAGCATTGTCATACAAGATCTATCTAGATTATGATGAATTATTCAGTGTTTATCTATACTAATATTATAAAGCTGAAGAGTTTGTTTGTTTGTTTGTTTGTTTGAACGCGCTAATCTCAGGAACTACAGATCCGATTTGAAAAATTATTTCGGTGTTAGATAGCCCATTAATTGAGGAAGGCTATAGGCTATATAACATCACGCTACGACCAAAAGGAGCGGAGTAGCAACGAGAAATGTTACAAAAATGGGGAAAATGATGACGCATTCTCTCTTATGTGACGCAAGCGAAGTTGCGCGGGTCAGCTAGTCCAAAATAAAGTAGCGGTATCAGTCTGCATGTCACTGGATTTCTGAATTCTGAATGTAGCTTGACCTCTTCCTAATAGGCTCAGTAGTTTGGAATACAGTCCTCAACTAACAAATTTCAATTTGTATCGTGGAATAAATAACGTTTAAAAGAAGCCTTTCCTTTTTAAAGCATTATTGACTGCTACACCAAATCTAAAAAATCACTATAAAAAAACCAATAACACTTCCGACCTGGAATCGAATCGCAATTCTCCATAATTTCCCCAAAGCAATCACAGTAAACCGTACCTCATGTAATATTAATACAGGGTGGTCATAAAACTGATGGTCCCACAAATACAGGGTGTGATAATAATGTACTATTATTTATTTATCACTGTACCGTATAGAGTAATAAAATTTATTGTATTACCTGCCTGGTTTATTTTAATGGCTGATTTAATTGGAGTTATGCATTTGTTTGTTTTATATTTATTGTAAATAGTATAACTTTTCATACAGTTTATAATTGGCTACGCAACCATTTTTATTGGCTGGACAATTAATATGAAATATCTGAATTTACGATGGATAATTTTAGAGTGTCAGGTTAATAAATTAATTTTCACGTCATTTTCATACAAAAATATTTATTGCTTTTATTGTTATCGTACCAAGTGGCTTGGTCTCTGCCTACTACTATGGGAAAAAAGACGTGATGTTATTTATTTAGATATACATACAGTATGTATATCTAAACATTACATGCAGGAAGCCTACACTCAACAGATGGTAGGAGTGGTCTAAATATGTAAAAAGGTAGATAGGTGAAAATCATATTCGCGTTTATTTCCCATTCCCGTTTATAAAAATATTGCCGCAATTCTATTTTAAGCTTGATTGTATATTTGTGTTTGAGGTTGGTATGTCTATAAAGTTAGTGATTGTCAATTAAATAGCCATGACAATTTATATTTAACATAGAAACACGAAAGTAATATTGTGACGAGTTAAAAATCCCCCATTCATACATCCTCTATTTCACAGCGTCCACTTTTGTTTGTTTGTATGTCCTCTGACAAAACTCATGCATGTCGGTTTGGAATTTCATAAAAGTTTTTCAAAAAGCTGCCCGCCGGTTTGTGTCGAAATAAAGTTTTTTTACAAATATCATATTTTTGAGTCGCCACGCCTGTAGGCTTGACTGGCATATGAAGGCTTTAGAAATGATACTGAAATTCAGAGTTTTACTGAATTCATTAAACTATAGTTGAAAAGAATAAGCCTTAGTTTAACTGTTTGATGTGTACCTACATGCCTCAACTAGGTGATCAGACACAATAAAAAAATATTAGACAAGTTCTAAAAATATTGTGAAATTTCGAAATTTGTGTTTTTAAGTGTGTGTGTGTATTTATAATTAATTGTTTATTTCTCTTTGTTGCAGGTAAGATAAACAGAGTCTTTATTTTAACAAAAAACAACCTTAGCGTATTATTTTCATTCGGTAAGTTTATTTACTTAATTTAAACCTTACTTAATCATAAAAACATACTATAAGGTGAAAGGGTTATATTTTCGTGTATAATGAGATGTATGAATGCGAATGAAGCAAAATAAGTTTGTGGGAATCGTATCTTGTCTGTCTGTCGATCTGTCATTCTTTCACAGCTGACGTCGAAGCGATTTCAAAACATAGGATACTTATTTAAAGTGGAATTCTGTGGTCTTTGCTACCCCTGATTAAGGCATGATTTATGTATTTGACTTGCAAACTGTATAGGCTAATATTTGTATAAACACCATCCAAGTAATATCTATTCCTATCTTAGCACCTAAATCGGCTACCACTCTGCTAATGAGACCTAAAATAAACCTAACACAAATCTAGCACTCATTAGTGCGACTAGAAACCTAGATTACCTAAATGAGATCTAGATAGTTTCATTATTTCATCCCTACAAGGCACCCGGTACTAATAAACTTTCAAACAATGGATATTATTGATAACAATTTGATTATGATCATTTACAAAATGGTGAGCGGTTTGTACGAGGGTAAGGAATGTTGTCACGGTTAAGACTGTGATGGGAAGCCGTAAATGGAAAGTCACGACTTTTGATGTTTTAAAGAATAAAGATACGCTGCTTTTTATGGAAATGGCCTACTATAAGGTTTGATTCATAGATCAGGCATTGCACTGTTATAAAATTTTCTACAACAGTATAGTTTTAGAATGGGTCTAATACTATAATGGTATAATGTTTTTCATTATTTAAAGCTGTTAAACGTTAACCTCCATCTAAGATACACAATAATACACATTAATATACATATAGGTGTAAATACACTTCGTCTAATTCAACTGAAAATAATAAACTGTTATACCACACTACCCAAAAAATCCCAAAAAATACAATGATCAATTGTCACAAAACGTCCCAAAAATAACCTTTCAATCAATAAAGTTGGGGTTCGAACCCGGAACTTTTGACGCGCTCGCACCCTCATCAACATTGTCGCCGTACCACAGTACACAGGGTGGTTCTAAGTGACGTGTGGATAATGGAACTTATTCTGTCACCTAAATAATCATATGATATGGGAGAGCTTCTTAGAAGGTTAGATGTTGTGTTGTTTAAGAAGACATCATATTTTTGTGATATTTATTAAGTACAAGATATTTTTATTTTCTTCTTCATACATCATCATGTGTGTATTTTTTTTATATAAACTACTATTAACTGCATGTTTGGCGCAATGATTTAAGCGGTCACCTCGCCGCAACAACCGTACCGCCGCGTGTGGTGGGTTCAAATCCCACCCGGAACAAATATTTGTGTGATGAGCACGGGTATTTGTTCTAAGCCTGGATGTTAATGTATCTATATAAGTATGTATTTAGAAGTATTTAAGTATGTTTATCAGTTATTTGGTTACCATAGTACAAGCTCTGCTTAGTTTGGAATCAAATGACCGTGTGTGAGTTGTCCAATAATATTTATTTATTTATTTATTGTATAGTTTTTTTTTATTAGCTACTATTGTATTGTACGTGTGAGAAAACTTTTCCTCAGAGACAATGCATTTTATTTATCAGTTAATAAGTTTGACATATTGATAGGTAGATGTCGCTAAATATTTAATCTAAATATACGAGTATGTAACTCAAAGGTGACTGACTGACTTATTGATCTATCAAACGAACAGTCCAAACCGCTTGACGCATCGGGCTGAAATTTGGCATGTAGGTAGATGTTATGACGTAGGCATCCCCTAAGAAAGGATTCTGATCAGTTCTATCCCCAAGGGGATAAAATAGGGGATAAAAGTTTGCATGCAAATTCTGTCCAAAGTCTCAAACACAGACCAAGTCGCGGGCAAAAGCTAGTCTCGTTATAATTTTAGCATGTTTAGAACGTGCTATTTTTGTTTACGTCTTTTAAAGGCTGTAGTGAGACCGGCTTAATGTCAATGTCATACTCTAAAGCTTGTTATCCATACGACATTTCACTAAGATAAGGGTGTTGCTAAAATATTTAATTTAAATGTGTTATAGTACGCGTATGTGGGCTGTTCTATTAGTTATAGTGAAAACGGATATATACGAGTAATGAAAGGTTAAAAGCTTTTTAATTGGAAACACAAACCCAATTTTAACTTTTTAGTTTTACCGTTATTTTAAAATGTTTATATTATCGTGCTAAGCAGTGATAGCCGAGTGGTATAAGTTGACACCTCCCACGCAAGTGGTCGCAGGTTCGAACCCGAGGCAACACACCAATGACTTTTCGAAGTTATGTGTGTATTAGAAATAATTATCACATGCTCCAACGGTGAAGGAAAAACATCGTGAGGAAACCTTGCATGCCTAAAATTTGTTTCATACATTTATTGAGGGCATGCAAAGTCCCCAACCCGCACTTGGCCAGCGTGGTGTACTCAAGGCCTAACCCTTCCCTCATTACGGGAGGAGACCCTTGCCCAGCAGTGGGACAGTAATGGGTTAAATTTTATATATTATCGTTTGTTTACGGTTTTAGAAAGAATGTAAATTAGACTTTACTAAATCATTTTAGAAATACGGAAATTGTTTCTGTAATATTTTTAAGAAGTTTTTTTAATTGTTAAATCTCCTATGGCTCGGCCCCTATTATAATGATGATAGTGAGGGTATTTTATACACCTCTGCCTCCACCTTCAGGTAAAACACGTGCAAAGGCGCGGTATTATATATGTATGCTTATTACATTTCCATTCTCAGTTTAATTTCTAAGACGTGAAAAGAAACTTAACTTTACCGAGATTACAAAATAGTTGGATTGTTATTTATATGCATTGTCTTACGTTTTCCTCATTACATACGACATATATCGAGTATATATTTGACGTGACAACAGTCACCTACAGTTTCAATAACACCCGACAAGCCTTCAAGATAGTTAATATCAGCGGCACTCAATACAAACACCGCTTCAACGTCAACGCGACTGTTGACGCTTGTCCCGTATATTGCGATTATTTGCCATGGATAGATAGCTGTAGTGATACAGTACATATCTGAGAAACTTGAGCTTATAGGCTGAGTTTGAGTATTGAGAACTGTAGCTTTGGTCATAAATCTATACTTATGTTATAAAATTGTAGAGTTTGTTTGTTTGAACACCCCAATATCAGAAACTACTGGTGCGAATTGAAAAAATAACTTAGTGTTGGGTAGCCTATTTATTGAGGCTATAGGCTACATGACATTACGCTACGACCATAAGGAGCAGAGTAGCAATGAAAAATGTCACAAAAACGGGGAAAATTATGACCCATTCATTCTTATATGATGCAAGCGAAGTCGCGCGGTATAGCTAGTTATAAATAAATTTAAAACGAAATCTACTGCACTTCAAATTGCTTTTATGTCGTGGTGATTTTTAAATTCATACAAACAAAGGACACAAAGTACCTACAACAAGATCCGAAACAATTATTTGTGGACCGGACAAATAATTGTTCCGTGTGGCAATCGAACCCCCGACCTACCGACCCAATGATAGCGACTCGGCGACCTAAATCACTGCGCCATAAAACCTTCATTTACAAATTCTAGTATCTTCTTCTTGTCGTATGGTTAGTGGTCAACCTAGTGTCAAAGTTGTTCAAGCCCGAAGGCCTTTGACGTGGCTTAACGACTGTTATCATAATTGACTACAACCGGGACCGACTTTTTACGTGTCCTCCGAAGCACGGAGACGCCCTGTTCAAATACCACTATGCGGTCACCCATCTATGGAATGACCGCGCCAAGGTTTGCTTAACCCACAGTTCGTTCACCGACCGGTGAGCGCAGCTGGCTACGGGCGCCTCCTAATTCTAGTATGACGTATATCCAGTCAGTTGCGTGTGCGCAGATGTTGTTCATTCTACCATACAATGCGACTCGTACAACTGATTAGGGCCACGCCGTAACGGTGAATACATTGATATAGTAGCCTAGTTTGTATACAATTATGTATGTAAATATTGTGTCTGTAAGGGCCTTTATTAGGGCAAGAGGTCATCGCACTATTGAAATGCTGACCTGTTTCTTTTATTTGTAGATAATGGAGTTTTTAATACATTTGTTAATTGTAAAGCGCTTTTTAGGTGAAGGTTAAGTGATGAAGACACTGTCAATTGACGAATAGTCAGTATGAGTATTAAGTTAACTGGTCTTACAAAAAAATAAACAATGACAATTGTAGGTAGAATAGATTAAGTTAATTCATTAATGTGCCCACTGCTGGGCAAAAGGGAAACCTTTGCCCAACAGTAGCGTACCCTTAGTAGATGATTGTCGTATGGTTAGTGATCAACGTAGTGTCAAAGTTGTTCAAGCCGCCCAAGAGGCCTTTGACATGGCTTAACGACTGTTATCCTAGTAGACAACAGCCGACTTTTTACGTGCCCTCCGAGGCACGGAGACGCTCAGCTCAAATACCACTATGCGGTCACCCATCTATGGAATAACCGCGTCAAGGTTTGCTTAACCCACAGATCGTTTACCGACCGGTGAGCGCAACTATTTACTTTTAGGTCACCCCTCAAAAGATCAAGCCAACAACATTTAAAAAAAATCCTTTTAAAAACCTTTCGCACCGTGTGAGCGTTTTAAAGTCACACACAAATTCGCACATTTCCTAGTAATCAAACACCAATGGAACAAACATCGTGATCTACACATTACTGCCTATCACCGGTTTCACAGGAAGGGCTCGTGTACTGCGGTGTGCGGTTCGATTCCCCGGCAACGCGAGACGATCGGGTTACCTATTTACGGCCGATCGATCTAGCGTTATTTTTGGATCGGTCGCGAACTGTACGTGTAGTCTGTTCCTTGTTGTTTAAAGTTAAATATGGATTGGAGATTAAGTTTTGAAGTACAAGTAAGAATTTTTAAGAATTTTGTTATGATGTAGTACGTAGTATATTTTTATCAAAGATCGATTTATGCGTTGCAGTATTTAAGAAAACCTGATTAACTTGATTCTTACCGCTTTTTTGTGTTAAGGAAATTAATGAGTTTTTGTCTGTCTGTTCGTTAAGCTTTGACGCTTAAACGACTAATTTTAAAAGAACTTTGCATAGAAACAACTTTGCGATAAGAACTTTTGGAAATCAAACATAGGCTACTTTTTATTATTAAAAAAAAAATCCCGGTTAAAATCTTAGATGAAGGTTTACCTGACTAAGACGTAACTCTCTCTCTCTCTTATTGAACTTTTTACTTTCGGGGTGCATGTATGTATAATAGGATACGAGAATTAACGCGAACATGCATTTTACCCTAGAATGCCTGACGTTTCAGCGCAGGTTATAGTGGCTATAGTCGCAGGCTGACTCTCTCACTACCTCTGTCTCAAACAATTCAACGTCTAATTACGGATTTTATATTATTATAAACAATTTTAGTTCAAATTTAACAGTTAACAACATGTTATTAATAAACATAACCCATCCAATTCAACACAAATGAAACCTGTGCGATAATTAATGGAATCCACCCAATATACGCGGCTTTCATAACGGATTCCACACGACTAATCACTCAGTAAGACACTGATGAATAGAACCTTCGTGAGATAGATGGCGTGAAGGCAACAGGGTAAGATAATGTGACGCCTCTGCAAATATGTCGTCGTTGACGGAAACTATGAATTTGATGAATTATGATCATATGTGTACATACAATATTGTATGGAAAGCATTCTGCCGTATGTCTTCTGCTTCAGTTAGTTCGTCGCCTATGACGAATTTAAATAGGTTCTTGTTGAGAGTTTACAAAATATGGAATATCCGAAATTTGTGCCAATAAGCGTTTTGGTTTTACCTAAAGAAAATCTAAAACCAATTTTTTTTTAGAGAAAAAAGTTTTACTCAAAATATTCACGTTTTCAAAACATTTTTTTAATTGTTGCTCAATTGCAGGATTGACTAGACACTGATGAGTAGAACCTCCGTGAGATAGATGGCGTGAAGGCAACAGGGTAAGATAATGTGACGCCTCTGCAAATATGTCATCGTTGACGGAAACTATGTTGGAATTTGATGAATTATGATCATATGTGTACACACAATGTTCATGTATGGAAAGCATTCTGTTGTATGTCTTTTGCTTCAGTTAGTTCGTTGGCTATGACGAATTTAAATAGGTTCCTGTTGAGAGTTAACTAAATATGGAAAAGGTATCTAGAATTTGTGACCATAAATTTTACGTAAAAAGTTCTTAAACACATTTTTTGAGACATAAAAAATGTACGTTAAATGTTCCCGTTTTTCAAAATTTTTATTGGTGCTACACTCGCGATGTTGAAAGTAATAATAGCTTTTCCCAATAAATTTACTTTACTTTACCCAAGTACTTCCTGAGATTAGCGCGTTGAAACAAACAAACAAAATCTTCATCTTATAATATTAGAAGTATAAATTTAGACTATTTCCGTGGCGCAGTGGTTTAGGTTGCCGCTACCATTGCGGCCGGAGGTCGTGGCTACGATTCCCATATGGAACAATTATTTGTATTGTATGATCCACAAATTATTGATTAGGGCCTAGTTGCACTTTGTGTCCTTTGTTTGTATTTTTTTAAAGTGTTTGTGACACTAGAGCAATTCTTAGTGCGAGAGTTGTTTTTTATCAACAAAAAGAAGGTTGGCCTACACCTATAAACTTGATATCCACCTAAACTTAACGTTACTTATATTCGATATGATCATACAAACATACATACATAACCATTAACACGTATTCAGTAACGAGATTAATGTAACTGTCAGTCAAGTTTATCGCTGTCTGTTTAGCGCGTCGTTATTATTAATATTAGTTATATATTATTATATTATATAACATTAAGTAATAGTCTTAACTCGGAGGTAATTAACACTTCGAGTCGTTGGGTTTAATTGATGGCTGTAAGTTGTAGTTACTGCAAATGATCTATGTGTAGCATATTTGTGTGCTGAAAGGCCTGCAAGTTTAAAGATGGATTTGCTGATTGCTTGATTTGTATGAGAGTATTTTTTTAAGTAGGTACTCTAATAAAAAATAATGTAGCTTTGTTTTGAGAAATTATTTTTCTAATTGGACAAGTAGTTTCTGAGATTTGTGGGAAGGAGCCCTCTCTCGTTTGGGAGGAGATCCTTGCCCAACTTTGGGACAGTAATAGGTAAAAAAATTGTAAGCAGGGAAAAATCTTATGTTGTTTCAAAATACTTATAAACTTGCACATTATTTTTATACTGCTAAGACAGCAATGAGTAACATACATACCTAATATCACGCCTTTTATACCCAAAGGCAGTCAACACCATCTTTTATTCTTGTTTGATTTAAAGGTTCTTTTTATTAGGGTAAATTAGTGGCCCTAAAGACGGTCTTCCATTCAGAAAATTCCGTATTTCATAAAAATTCGGAAGAAAATATTCATTTACACTATTCCTAAACCTCCCTTTAATGTAGAACACTGCTAACTGTAATTTTACCCATTCATACATTTGAAACACACAAAGTTTCAAGAGAAATTATAAATCACATCACATACATAATCGATTACAAAATGATTTAGGTATCGATAAGGGTTAGGTTAGGTTACCTACGTCAATCTTCTCGCTTCACTTCACAAAGGGAGACTTTCTTACTAAATATTCAATACCACTGTTTAATATTCAGTACCTAGCTGAGTAAAGGCATGTTAACTATGTATTACTAGAAAGTATTTCACCAATAAGTTTCTTCGGGCTTTGCACATTTTAGTTAAGCTCGAAAGGGAGTTAGGTTTAGTTTTCAAGTATTTTTTGGCTTTGAGACTAATTTGGTACAGTTTTTGGTATGTTTTTCTGAAACTAAAAGGTAATATTAATATGTAACTAGGCTTAAATGTGTGTGTTAAAAGTTTTAATCATTTAAATCTGTTCGAAGACTTTCATTTCCCGAATTAACCTTGACGAAATACATACTAAAACCTGCCAAAGATCACTCTTTATCCATTAGTGAAAACAACATAAAAATCCGATTATTAAAGAACAATGGCAAAAAAATCACTTATATTTTTTGAGCGTCTTCGAATCTCAATATTACCAATGTACTTTATTAATTATCGTATGAATTTCAGAAATATCATTTTTGCTTCGGATGGCGACATTTAATAGATTAAACAAAAAGTAATAAATTGACTATCTAAAAATGATTCTCCATTTCCTTTAGATAAAAAAATGTTGCCATTCGGTACTTTGTTGTTTAATAAGTAGATTTATGTTGTCTTTGTCTATTTAATTGTTTAAATAACTAAATAGCCTTCAACGTGAAATATATTGTTATGACAAGTTATTAAAAACAGAAACTAATAAACTAAAAACGTTTCATTTATTTTGCTCATACAAAGATATATTTACAGTCAACAGAGATATTTTAGTAGTATTATCTTTTTAAAGTATGGCAACTATATTGTCTACTTCGGTTCGATTTGATTGTTTGTCGTTGACGTTTGGTGATTTTCGGCATTGACGTGTTGTTGTGTTTTGCGATTACTATAGCTTTTTCGTACCTATTTTCAAACAACTTGACTTACTGAGGATTTCTGCTCTATTTGTCAACCCTGCATCTCTAACGGATTTCGATTTGTACTGCATCTACATGACTTCTACTGATTCATCATGGACGTTTCCCTTGCTTTTTGGACTTTGTGGACTAGTTTAATACATCTTCAAGTATGGGAAGTCGTGTCAGACTGACTCGAATTTTGTGCGTGAATTGTAACATAGAATAGCTTCCGCTTATAACCTGCTTTGGAACAAATTACAAGAGTTGCTGCACTACATTGCTGACTAGCCGGGTTTATCCAATAACATATCTCACAAAATAGGTTGTCCGGTGGATAGGCATACAATAGGCTGCTGTGCTGACTTTAGTCTGATACTTAGGATAGCCCAGGCATCAAGATAAAATTATAGCACCAGCTGAATTTTAAAATGACATTATACCTAATCAGAGATGTGTATGAAAGAAATATTAATAATGTATAGCCTTTTCATTTTTTATTAACCTTTGTTGCCTTTGCCAAGCTAATTTATAGTATCTGATAACTTAAATACCCCATAGTACAATTTGTTTCATAATAATATAACAGTCTAGTAGTACAATGACTCAATTAAAATCTGCCGGAGTGAAGTTGGCTAGAGCAACAGCCGACAGCTGCTATCAGCTCTTTATTATCGCAAAGAATTGGAAATGTAGACATAAGACCCAGAGGTTACCATACGGAAGCCTCTGGGTACATATTGGTTTTGGGGCTATACCTGCTCGAAAGGTTGAGGCAGTCAACTTCACTACGATGACGATAGTAATATACCTATTACAGTAGATGATTGGCGATACGTCAATGTTCGCCTCCGTCTGCCCCGTCGGAGAATAACAGGGGTGATATTATGAATAAATAAACACTCAAACAATATTTGACAAAAATATTTACATTTTAATAATGTGATGATGACATAACCTATAAACATATAAATTCAAATTACTCAGGATCTCCGGCGCGCCTAATGAAAATATTTATATATTTAGAGTCGGGAATTAATGCTGCATATTATAACATTTGTTTTATTTGAAGACGCAACATTTTAAAATTAGTGATTTTGATGTATGAGATTTATTGCCATTGTTCTTTCAAGTTTTCGCGAGCAGACTGACAAAACTACGCAGCGAGGAGATTGTTCAATATTAATTTGAAACCGACTCAAAATATATTACGAAAATAACACTCGAAAATCCAGTCTTAGTTAAAAATTACTTATAAAAACGCTAAATTCAGTTTTAAACCTACTTTACTTATAAAAACAGACATATCTCTATAAAACCTACTTCAACACAAGAATCCCATATTACTCCTCTACAACGGTATCAACTGACATAAATACTTTACCCCTTTGCCCATACTTGTCCAACAGTGGACAAAGATACATACGCACCATGTATAGTAGCCAAGTTTATAGTTTTACACATCCTGTAGTTTATTACTGAATACTATTTATTGGTACTGCCTTTTTTGTAGAAGCGGTGACGGTTCGATTTCTAGGTTGAGTCAGTTTATATGATGGTAGAATTACATCCCGTCTCTTGCGAGCTTGCATGAGGCACTAAACAAATTATGTAATTGGATTTATAAGTGTCATAAATATTTGCATTGCATGAGAATCGAACTTATGGTTACTGGTGCAATCACCTTCTTCGTTTACATCTGCTAAAAAAATACTGTATCTAGCCTGTAATTATGAATTTGGTTGCGATTATAATAATCCTATTACTTTCATGGCAGTTTCCCGTAAAGACGAAAATACGTACGAAGGCTAGCAAACTTATATTTGCTACAGTCGGGATTCAAACCCATAAGCCCAGTGGTTAAACCACAACAAATAAGCCAAAACCATGGGTGGTAATAAATATTGACTTAAAAAAGTCCTTTCCTATACGGATATTAAATTATTACAGAAATCCTCTACTCGTAAAGTCAAATAAAACAAAATGTAAATACAGGGTGCTACAAAATAAATAGACAGATACAGCATGATGTAAAATTGTGTTGATTGAATCTGTGTGTTTGTTTATTATTTAGTTTATATTTTAATATAATTCTAGGAATGTTTTGAAACAGGAAATGGTTGTAAAGATGGGTTTTGATATACAGGTGGTTTGATTTTACGAAGTATTTAAATATAACTGTTTTCGCATTTATGGCTTCCGTAATTCGTGACGTTATGTATGTTAGCCTGCAGCTTTCCTTTTGTATTTACACACAATATTTAGACTTTCATTTTTAAAAGTAACATTCAAAATTACCCTTTTCTAAAAGAATATTTACCTTTTAGTTTTTTTTTCGTATGGCTAAGATTTGTAGGATAAATTAGTGTTTGTCAAGATAACGCTAATTATTTTACTGTTTTACTAATAAATAATGCGTCGTGTAAATTTTGTTTAGTTGTACAGTGTTTTGTACTTTGATAGATATATTTTATGTGACAAAACACTGACAAACAAACACACACTATTATTTAATCTATACTAATATTATAAAGCTAAAGAGTTTGTTTGTTTGTTTGAACGCGCTAATCTCAGGAACTACTGGTCCGATTTGAAAAATTCTTTCACTGTTAGGTAGCCTATTTATCGAGTAAGGCTAAAAGCTATATATCATCACGCTACGACCAAAAGGAGCAGAGTACCAGTAAAAAATGTTACAGAAACGGGGAAAATTATGACCCATTCTCTCTTCCGTGACGCAAGCGAAGTTGCGCGGGTCAGCTAGTAAAAAAATATATTGTTTTACCATGCCATTTAATCTCAAATTCTGTAAACTTTCAAATAGTTTTCACACAATATAAACCCTAGGACACACGTAGCATACTACCATATCTTCTATCTCCAATCAGATATTATTGAAAACGTGCGACTGAGCTAAATGTGCTTTAAACGCGAACGTAACCGGAGAATCGAAGCTGTGTGAGGACAATGACCTCAAGCAACTAGTGCGGACTAAACTTAGATCTGATATTGAACTGTTTGAATGTATTGTAAAGGACGTTTGCGAAAATGTACTTTATATAGACATATAAACTACATTTTCATCATGTCAAGTCATGCCTTTCTTCCAAGGAGGTAGAGATCAAGTCATTTAACGAATTAGTTTTGTCATTAATTTTAAACTCTCGCGTTGCTTCTTTAATGTATAATAGAATACAGGAATTAACACGAACACGCGTTTTACCTTAAAATGCGCGTTTGCGTTAATTCCCGTATTCTGTTACTTTTGTCAGGCAACCGTATTTGAAAATACTAGTCTTCGTACCACCTTTTCGCTTTCCCGGCTAAGTCGATAAAAAAAAATACAGCCACGGCATCATAATATTTGGATTCTAGAATAACTATAACATCTTATCATCATTCATCAAAATGTATCTTTACTCAAGTATAAACGCATAACCCTCCCCCAAAAAACATCCCCTAAAGTATTAATTAAACAGACATGAGGAAAAATCTCATATTTCCTTGAAGGCCCTTCTAAGACTTTCCCCTCATAATCTAATAACTCGTGAAGCAATTACAAAAATTAACACTAACACACGCCGCAATCTCGCAAATGTTCGCATAGTGCTGTTCTAGATCCCGCGGGAACTGTCCGGGATTGTTAATCACGGGAGAATTGGTATTGGACAACTTTTTGTATTTATTTGCTGGTTTCTGTGGAGCTTTTAGTAAGTTATGAATTTAAAAGAATTTAATAATTTCTAAGCATAATATTTGTTGAAGATTTTTTTAACTTTATTCCATTTACTTTATGAACTAGTTTAAGGGGCAATGACGTCATATTAATGTTTCAGTACCTACTACGTACAATTTTTTTTAATGTTTAAAATAATATCACAAAAACAGCTGAATGAATACACGTAAGATCAGAATATAATATGTAGTCTATAAGATAAGTAAAACGCAGTAAGTATACATTTTTGAAGTCCAAGCAGATGAATTCACGGACAGAAGGCTGCACAATATTTTTCCAATTTTGTAAAAAAATATAGAGGAAGCCTCAAAGAAAAAGTAAATATACAATGTAACCCCAAAAACCACAATTTTTGTATCACCACAGTATCGCAATAAAATGGGCCTGAAAAATGCCGTGTGGGTTCCCGGGGACCTTACGGGAATTTATGTGGGTAAATTGAGAATAATGTGCTGCAATATTGGCCCGCTAGGAACTTGGACAAGCCAGGAATTAGGCCGGGTAATAATATATGTAGGGGAAACTTGCCCAAGATAATACCAACTAAAAGGATATTGGTTAAAGTTTTGATTGTAAGAGAAGGTTTGAGAAGTTTAAATTGAGATTTCTTTTGGTAGAAATATTTTTTATTATGACTTTTCGAAAGTGTATTAGAAATAATTAACACTTGCTCTAACAGTGCAGGAAAACATCGTGAGGAGATCTTGCTTGCCTAAACATTTGTAATGCATTTATTGAGGGCATGCTAAGTCCCCAACCCGCACTTGGCCAGTGTGGTGGACTCAAGGTCTAAACCCTCCCTCATTACGAGGAGACTCTTGCCCCGCAGTGGGACAGTAATGGGTTTTTATTTATTTATGTTGAAGACAATAAGGCATGCTTAAGTCCTAGTTACTCTCTCACTTCGAGATAAGAAATTCTTGCACTGCTGCTTCCATCTTAAACCCATCATGTATCTGTCGCAGGGAAATAATGAAAACAGAAACAAATTTTCCTTTTTCCCTATATAAGCCAAGAAACAGTTCAAAAACATTTAAAAAATACTTAGTAAGAAGTTATTAAGAAATGTAATTTGTAAAAGCTAGCTCCAGTTATTATTACATAAATGCCTTCAGGCAGAACCTAAGTCAATTTCTAGTACGACTCGCTCGCAAATTAAAAAACGGCTTATTCGGGCTTCGTGAGTTGTACAGTTATATGGCGTAGAGTATTGGAATACTTATTTCAGGAAGAGAATTACAATAATTTCATTGAAACAAATATTATTGAGTTGATGAATTGGTAAAGACGCCCAATAAAAGGAAGGTATAATTATGTATATTTGCTGATTTAAAAAAACATTGTTAATAGAAATTCAACAAATAGAATACTAAAGTTTATGAGGAACAATTTAATTAATACTCTAAGTATATAAAAAAAAACAGGTTAAAATACTCAATCAGTACTTAAATCACAAGAATAAGGCTTCAACACTTCTAAATAAGTTTCGGCTTGCTTACCAGGCGTTCCTTATTTATCGGATAGGTTATCAAATGCTTCATAATTTGTTTGTTTCATTCCATAAACTGAATAACTGGCCCTCAAAAATTATATATGTTGTTATACAATGCAGCTATTTTAAGCAATCCTTAAAGGTATTGGTCCAAAGTATTCCCACAGTGTTTCATCAAAATATTCCTCCCCAAAATCGTCAATTTTTTCATTTTTCCCTTGTAAAACCTTGTAAATATAACAAAGAGCATGACAGAATGAAGCCTGCTGAAGGATTTACTTAATGAGGCCCGACTTCAGCGAGTCAACTCTTAATGGACGCTGAACAGCGAAGCTAGCGAAGCAAGGGACTATCGAACTTCAAATAATTATATATTGATTGTAATTACTCGGTGCTTTTGATGGACTTGTAACTTTTGTTGCGAAGTGTAGTTCATATTGTATTCTTTATGCTAGTACTTTAAGTTGGGTTTTTAACTATCAGTGAGTTTTAGTTTAAAATCTGTGCTGCGAGTTTTGTTTGATGATCAATATAGCCATGTACTTACTTTAAAATATTGGATTTTGTCTACATTATACGATCATTTTTATACTGAACTATATTAAAATTTGTCATTTTAAAGCATTGCCAATAACATCTTTAAAAAAGTACAAAAAATTAAAATGAACTCAGAAGAAACTAACAATAAAGTCCCGTATGACAAAGTGAATGTAGCAAAAGGAGTTTATAAGCTTCTACCTAAAAAAATGCTGTTTATATACGATGCATTAATGCATACACACATGCATAAAATCACACCTTTTTCCTATAGGCGTGGGCAGAGACCAAACATTAATCTAAAAAACAAAATCTTTTAAATTTTTGCGGAAGTTAAAAATAAAACTGTACCGATTGGCAAACAACACATGCGATTTGAGCAAACTCAAAGGCTTTTAATGGCTTACGTTACTAATATATTAACATCTTAGAATACAGCATTGTATTAACTTAATCAACCACTATTTACAGCCTCCGTACGGCTGAAAAACCTTTGTAAAACCCACCCATAAAAGTGTTGTCTAAAACCAGCAAAGTATTTAAACTAAAAGTAGAAAATATCGTTTAAGTGCAGTCTGTCTGTCTGTCTCGTAATACGACGCGGGACGGACAGGCGGGCGAGGGTAGTGTTTACCTGAATACCTACAATACTTGTGACGTAATAGGGATTGTGGGGGTTTTGTGACCTAGATTGTGTGATGATGAGTGGAGAAGGTATGGGGTCTTAGAAAAAAATAATCTCTTTTACTTATTTCTATAATATCTCGTCTGTTGTGTTGTGGGTAGTGTTGTTTACAAGTTATTCCTGTGAGAATTCATATAACTTTTGGTATTTCTTGAATTCTCATTAACAATGTTGTTTTTTTTGTTACAGGTAAATATCAAATTTGCTGACGTTACAAGAACCTATAAGCGTAAGATTACACTTTTTTTTTCTCTATGTATGTAAACGAATATAAACTTTCTATTCAGTCTAAAATTCTTTAGACTCAAATTTTATCGATACAATTACGTCACTACACCAACCTTCATTATATTTTTACGTCACCAAAAGAACCATCCACTATATTTTTTTACATTTATTTCAGTTCGTAAATATAATGTTGCATTTTTTTATTTTAAATCCTATCTTAGCACACTAAACTTTCTAAAACCTACAGGAAGACAAATAAAACGAGCACTAAACATGAAAAACCCTTAATTTGTATAAATCTTAACCGCGCTGTGTCTACAAATTGGTCGAAGAGTACACACGGGATTTAATTAAATTCATTAACGCGTTTACATCGCTGAGGTTAAGGTGCGAGGTAGTGTGAGGGACGAGAGGTAGCGGTATTGTTATAAATAACTATTGTGATAGTATTTCTTCAGTATAGTGTGTCTAAACTGCAAATTATTTCCGTAATTTCTATTATAGGAGTTAAAAACTCTAGTGATTACAATGCAAAAGCAAATTTTTGTAACGTTTAAAATAGTAAATATAAACAAACGGGTGTTTTTCTGTGATTAGACCATTTATCTAATGTCTAATCACAGAAAAACACTCGTTTGTCCATAATATCTTCTCAATAGGATGAAAACAGAATTTTAAAAATGATTAGAAATATAAGCTTAAGCATCATGCTATTGTGTTGAAAAATATATGTACTCAGACACAGTAGGTACTTATTCTTTAAACATGATTTACAAAAAAGCTCATTTCTAACAAAGTTGGCATACATTTCCTATAGTATGGACAAATCATATATTTCTGTCAGTGCCCTCTAACATCTTACAAACTACACCACAAACCAGAAGCCCAACTAATCCCCCATTTATAATAAACGCGGGTGAATGCGTGTTTGTATGTTTGTATGCTTATAACCTTGTTTGTGCACGCCCCACATACTCCACACAAATATTTGTACGATCCCTTCCTTGTTTTGTATGAATTAAATACGACAAATGATTTATGAATTGTTTTTTGTTGAGTATAATTTGTTAATCTTTTGAAGGCATATTAATATCTTGTTATGTTCGGATGAATAGGAAAATGTATTATTCTCTGTATAACCTAATAAGGTCCCTAATTTTAAAATTATTTTGGTGCTATTATTACAATCTTGTGGAGGTGAACTTTATAAATGTACCTACAAATATTAGCTGCACTCAAACCAACTCCACTATAAAAAAATAATCACCGATTCATTTATTCCGTTTGATTTTAGTAACCAAAGTCTAAAAAAATTTGAATATTTTGAAACATAAAGAAAGTCATTGGTAAAAAATAACGAAAACTTGCCATTAAAATTATTTTATTCTATTCTGCAAAACATAATACTTATTTTAACCGACCAAGATCTTATGTCTTTCAATAAGGAACCAAATTCCATTTTCATACTTAACACTCTTTAATAGACCTCTTTCATTATATTGTACAGGTATATACCCAAAAACCTTTAAACAATTTACACCAAAATAAACAGGCAAACTATCAAAGCTATTATGTCCGCAAATTACCCGTATTTATCTGATATTTACCGCATTTGCTTACGGGGTATTACCCATATAACTGATAAAGTGATAAGCAATAAGCTTGTAACCCATCATGCGGGTTACATTGTTCTGTTAAATGTTACGCGTCTGTGGTTATTGTGTACAAATATACGTGTTATGTATTACATCGTGTGATAATAATTAGCAGATTTCGTAATGGTATGATAAACTAAATAACCGGTCAATAAATTCTTTTTTTCTTTTTCTTTTAGAAAAAGACAACTCCCGCACTAAGAATTGCTCTTGTGTCGCGGGGACTTTTACAAACATACAAACAACGGACACAAAGCACAACCAGACCCGAAACAATTATTTATGGATCGCACACATAAATGTCCCGTGTGGGAATCGAACCCACGACCTCCCGTTGCAGTGGTTTCGGCGTGGCGACCTAAATAAACCACTGCGCCACGGAGGCAGTCTTATAATTCGTTTAAGTCTTGTATTTCGGTTAATTATTGTGAAAAGTTGTGCTTGAATGAGTTCTTTTATTCATTAAATATTTATCTCACTCTTTTATCCTAAAAAAATCTAAGCAACTGAACGATTTAGCATGAAAGTAAATATTTTTGCGGGTTTTACTTTATTTAAAAAAAAATAAGGACTTAGATTAATTTTGGAATGGTATTTTCCAGTATTAAATCAAGAATATTTTTACATACTTAAATTGGGAAAATCCTTTCAAATTTCTACGTATTCTCTATGCATTAAGTATTTGTCAAAAACGAGAAAAATAATACCTAAATAATATCGGTCATTGTAAAAATATATAATTATAATATATCTACCAACATTTTCAAGTATCAAAACCAATAACATAAAGTCAGCCCAAATAAGCCTAATATCAGTAAGTAAGCACGTCATGTTAAGCTTAGTTTACACTATAATAGAGATAACTAAGCCCGGTACAAGCTTGCTAAGCACCCTATTCTAGCCTCGGCTTTTCACTGACATCACAGCTGAAACAGTAACCACTGCAGAATGAAACTGGTTGAGATTATTTAGAAATTCTCTAGCTGTTTAGAGGAAGAAGGGTGTAAGGGAATGTCATAATGTAACCACTTATTACCTTATAATATTGAAATTTAATATTAGAGGATGAAATTAGAAGTAATCGTTTTGTTATTTTGTCGATTCCTTATTAAGGTTTATGGGTTAATTTTAATGCTAATCACGTGTCTGTACCTAACAATGTTCGTTCTTATTTTTGACGAGTACTAGGTTGGGACTTAAGTTGATATTATACTTAAATCTTTAATACAGAAAAAAGTAGTTTCGCTCGTCAGGCACGAGCGAAACTACTTTCTGTGTTAGGAAGCACGTAGTCTATATTCTCACAAAATTTATTTAACAAAAAGCTTGCACAACAACACGAATACAAGTCTACACAAACACAAAACTTGATTTATTCCAACACCGGTACGTTTGACAAACAAACAAAAAAACTCAAATTGCTCACACCGAAAAAATTCAAGCCTTACCCTCTCACCTTTCACGGGTAAAACAAAAAAGGTAAAAAAATAAACATCTCCGGCCGAGGGGTTAACGGGACAAAATGAACATCACAATGGACAGGGGTTACAAAATAGTTGTTAGGGTTTACCCGGCCAACATCCGGATTAACCTGTCGCCCGGATTATCCGGACGTCTGCCCGGATGAACCTTACAAGTGTATCGCTGATGGCAATTTATTTTTTCATTCTTTTCTTACGTTCGTATTTTGTTATACGGCCCGGTTTTGGGAAAGGGGAGAAGCGTAAAATGTCAGTTTCGATTGGTGTTAACTTGACAAGTCTATTTTAAGTTTCGGTGAAAAAAAGAACTAAAGAAAAAGGGTCGACATTTTTGGGGATTTTTACGTTGTGTTTAACAATAGCTTGTGCAACGGTAAAAGGTTCCCTAACATAATAGGTATGTAATAAATCTTTATAAAAGTCCAATTTTTATACAATCAATAGATTTAATTAGCTGATGGGGGAATCTTGAAGTAGTACATGTATCTGTAAAATATCAAATATATTTTTATTTTGGGTCCATAATGGTTTTTGGGTCTGTACCACCTGCAACCAACATTCAATAATTCAATCCTTCATTAAGTTAATCATTTTCTATCTTGTTAATATAAAATATGTGGCTTTACAATAACTGGTTTAAAGGATTTGATTCGTATGCAATGATAGTAACAACAAAATAGTGGTTTTACATGTAAAATATTTTGAAAAATATTCGAGCACCGTAAAGCTTGGTAAAAGCATAAATAATAAACTTTTCTATAAGCAGTGTTACTTATATCTCGGCTTGCATTAGCTACAGTTTCCCCTTGCACAAGCTCGCCTCTCCATCATAAGGATAATCCTTTAAAAGGAATATCTAACTGTACTCTATGAGGGAAAGAGACAAAAGATGGACGAGACTTTTATATTTTGTAAAGATTATAGCTACAGACACAGTGCGTAGCAGCTACTTTGCAGCGTAGCACATTATGTGTTATTTGCGTAGATTTTTCATATACAGTTAAAATTAAAATTTCAGGAAAAGTATAGTGTGCCTGAAGGAATTATTTAACGTAACTAAATTATTTGACTCGGAAATGTAAAATATTCTATGTCGAAAGTAAGATTGGTCGCATTTAGGTTCTTTTATAAAAATGTTTATAGTTATTATTAGGTATTCATTACCAAGCAAAATAACACTTACGTCTTATAAGGCTACTGCTATAATAAACAAATGAAACATAATTTGTAGCTTTATCTAACAAATATCTTATCCAACACAAATCCGTGATATAACAAGTTCTTACTCCTTAATACTAAAAGTAAACACCAAACATCAATCTAATACCAAAAAAAGTCACCTTTTTGCAATTTATTTAAAAAGAAATACCTTCAAACTTAATTTTGCGGGCATAATCTGAAAGGTATACAGTACACTATTTATTTTTAACCGCCCCTAACTTGATAGGGGGGTGATAAGGCACGCGCGGTCTCTCCGGTGGGGTCGTAATTGTAATATTATGGCCTCCAGCCCTTGACTAATGGCTAATAGGTATTTATGATGGGACTCTTTAATAAGGTCACCTATAAAATTGATAATAATGAGTTTTTGGGTTTATCTTTTTTGGTAATTTTATTGATAAGGGAGTGAAATACGATTATGGTACCTTGGTCGAAAAATTTGTATGCTTTGAGATTTTTTTCTGAGATTAGAATGAAAATTATGTTGAATTTCACAAACATAAAAATCTCAGCTACAGTTTTATAGGTTTATAGAGTATTTCAACTAATGAATGGTTAAAACCCTATATTTTTGGTAACAATATACTTTTCCAACTACTATTATATCAACAATTTTTTTTAATACTACTTATATTTGTCTGTTTTGTACGTATGACACTCTTTGACCAAAACAGCTAAGTCACCTGAACCAATTATCATATAAAAAAGTGATAGAAAAAAAGCGAAAGAAAAAATGATAGATTACATGGAAAGAAAGTTTATATTCTACATTTTTGCGCAAATAGAACCGTGACCATAACGTAGTTCTACTCTAAATCTTCTGCTATAAAAGTAAAAAAGTCCCAGCAATTTCAAGTTAAATTTAAAACGAAATTGTCGGTTTATTTGTATAACTTAGAATCTTCAAGTAAATCTAGTTTGTGTGAAGATTTTCACTTGATTTTTCACTTCAAGTTATTTGATGTTATTTCAAGTTGTTGGTTTTTTGCTGTCGTTGGGAAAACTTGCTAAGTTTATGTTAGTAAGTTAGTGATTATTTTATTTAGTAGTAATATTCTTCTATAGTAGAAGATTGGTTAATGTTATTTTTGGTCAGTTATTGATAGACGTTGCTTACCCGTACTGGGCCAGCGTGATGGACTCAACCCCTCCTTCATTTTGGGTGGACACCCTTGCCCAGCAGTGGGCCTTGGGTTAAATTTATTGATAGAAGTAATAAAATTATTATTTGATATATAACATTACAGGTAGTAAACTTTGGTTTTCTGCGATTGGGATAAGATATGATAAGATATTAGATGATTAGATAACACATGATCATTAGGCACACATTTTATTAGTCATATACACTACCACACAAACGACAGACACATTATTAATATTTTTGAAAAAGGCGAGACTATTTTTATGTATTATTAACATTTTGCCTATAAATTCAAATGTTAAAATTTACAGGAATTTCTAATTAGGTGACTATGCTAGCAAAATAATTTACCCAAAATATTTACTAGATATATTAATATACCCTAAAAGCTATTTGAGATATTCTCAATTGATTTCCCGCAAGCTTTCAGTGTAGTTAGCAGGAAAGCTCAAAGTAAATTGGTTCAGTACACTGTGTGGTGCTTCGAGCTTAATCTACGAACATTATCGGTAAATGCTTTGTGAAACTAATAGTTTGGCAAGAAAAATGGTAATCGTATCTTTTATGGTATATTAGGTGTTTCAGATCTTAATAATGTTTCATTTGCACTATATTTTCGTAAATAATAATAAGTTAGATAATGAAAGCATGAGACTGAAACAAAATTTTGAAGTATTTTTTTAAACAGCCTGTATTTATAGTCAAGATACGGGTTTATAGTAACGAAAAATAACTTTTTTAGAATAAAAGATGTATGCTTTAAACGAATTTTTATTGAGTATGTATATTTTTGTATTTTATTGTTACGTAAATAGTTAAAGCAAAATGAAACACTGGATCTAAAAAAACCGCTTCTAGGAAGTACAAAACGTATAGATTTTATAACAACTAATGTCAGTCAGTGACAACATTGCAGTCTATTTTTAAAACAAGATATTCATCCCTACCCTATTACATTCACATCCCAAGACAATACGTTCCACAAAAAATGATAATCTATTGTCTAATAATAATAAAGTCACATTCACCCCGCAATAACTTCAAAAACCACTTCTTCCGAGAAAAATCACGTCACATCATAACCACAATAAAAGCCAGAAAATAGATCCTAGTTACAAGAAAAACTCATTCCGTAATTCCGTATATTATAAGGGGAACGAGTAGCAGCCCTTACGCTGTTATAACGCACACTAATGTAATATTAGCGGATTTGTGCGAGTGTGTGCGTGTGTGTGTGTACGTGTGCGTGTAAACGGACGGCTGTGATTGATCGCAGCTCTTAGCGCGCGTGTGTGCGTGACGCAGGGTTGACGCGTACGTGATATGATTTTATTTATTTCGTGAATAAATGGTATGACGTTTACGAGATAAGTTTTGTGTCGCGAATAGGGAAATAGTGTTATTTCTAGACGATTTTTTTTGTTGAGCTTTTCTTGAGATTTGTTGTGGTTTGTGATATAGTTATGTTGTTCGAGTATGATCTATTACAGTATATTATCATGCTATTTTTGTTAACTCAATTTGGTGACGCAGTGAATAATAGACTAAGGTGAAAAAAACATCTATATAGACTACGAAGTCGCAGCAGGTGTCAAACTATTCAGATATCAAACTTGTGTTCTAGAGGTATAAAGCTATCCTTTCACTTTATTTGAAGGCGTTAACAGGATCGCTCGTAATATTTAAGGCTATTTTAAAAATTGACGAATTATGGATTGTCCATTTTTAATTATAATTATAATTTATATTCCTCCACTATTTTTATAATTACCACATAGTAGATAATACATACTAACCAAACCGAAAGGAAAATAACCTCTATATTAAATATAATTGCCGAAAAACTTACCAAATAACAAGAAAAACATGAAATAAACGAATCAATCGAAGCGAAACTAACGTGAAACAAACTAACACTACTTACTAATAAAACGAGAAGTAAAAGTCGTAATAAATAAAAGTTTGTCTGTAAGCCGCGTGGCAGCCCTGGCTTAGAGCAACAAAGTAAGGAAGCGTGTTCGTCTGGTGACTTCTTAATCTTTTGCTCGAATGCTATTGGTTGGTTTGTACGGTGCAAGGCATGAGCGGTAGCGATTTACTTCTTTTGGACATTTTACGTAACTAGAATTATAAATAGTTTAATAATTAGTTTAATAATAGTTTTGTGAATATTATTTATATTAGTGACTTTTTCAATAGTATGTAGAGTATTTTATATTAAAAATTGATTTTTACTTAACGACGCAATGATTTTTCGGTAACTTAGTTCTTAGTTACCATTTGAAACCTAACATAAAAACGAAACCATTTCCACTGAACAATTTAGTCACTTTATCAAATTTTATAATTCTCATTTTACTAAGTGAACTAAATTAAACAAAAATATAGGTGAAAATAACTGGGTCTAACATAGGTCTAACTGACACAAATATATTTCCTGCCGCCCAATCTATAAATTTACACCCCACCCTAATCCCCGTTTGAGGTTCGATACAACACAAAGTTTGTCATCAGCAACAGGGTTGAAAGCCAGGGCTGCCACAAATACTTTACGGTTTGACGAACTATCTGGCGGATAATCTTCCTGATCCGGTCAAAGCCGAGCCTACAAAAACACGCTCATGATAAACTATTGATGTTAGGAAATGCAGATTGTCAAAGATTAAACTCGGAAGTCAATATTATTGGGAGGGAAGTGGGTTGTCTTTGCTGTGTAACTTTGTAATCTTCACACATTTTAACAAAAGACTGGCTGGAAGATACAGTCTTCCAATCTTTTACATATATTTTGTTATAAATAGTGAAACAGACGTGATATTAGAGAGATTGAGATGTATTAACAAACGGTCAGTATAAGCCTTCATCGTCAAGGGTTCATAACCTAGGCATCGCAGCACTGATTTCCCGTATGTCTAATAGAAATAATTATCATTAATTTTAATCATGAAAAAAGCGGTGCCTAATACTTTGCTTGAAAGATCTTTTCACTGTTTGTTCGATTTAAACTTCACTAAGAACACACTGAGTGATAGACAGAAGACTAATAATTATTTTATCTAATTCCGAGAGGGAATCCATAGCAAATTAGTAAAGTGCAAATAACCTATAAAGTTAACGACTGTCAAAGATCTTCGAAAATGACAGCCGGGACCCACAATTTAACGTGCCTTCCGAAAAACGGAGGAACTCGATATGTATAAAATGGTCACCCATCAACAAAACAACCTCGGCAAGCATAGCTTAACCTCAGAGATCGATCCGCGCGGCTGTTGTTAACTAAGCCACGCCCCTTCACGTTCGAACACGAATCAAGTGTATGGAAACTAACTATATAACCAACTTACAACTTTGCATATATTAACTAAACTATCATATAATAAATACTAATTCCCCTATTCTCTTCACCATAATCACCGAACACATGTACGAATGAACAACGCTACCTAATCCGTTCGAGTCTGCACTAAATTCAACAGTAACGTTAGCCTAGCCGTAGACTAGTGCTCCGCCCCGACTGTGTCTTGCTTGTTACAGATTAGGATTCTATGGTCGTTAGATAAATGGCATGAGACTTTATGTGATCGGTTTATATTGGTTACGAATAATAGTTTAAATTGTAATGTTATAGTGGTGTTTTTTGATAGTATAAATTCTAATTGCAATAACATATTAAGTAATCATTTACAGTTAAGCATAAAAAGCTGACTTTGATATGATATGACTTCATAAAAGTTTCATTTAAAATTAATTCATATGTAAAAATTATTTGTAGCATCAAAAAAATAAACAGTGTAAGCGAAATAAATATTGGATGAATTAAAACCATTATACCTTATCAAATACGATTCAGTAATTTAAGTACAGGTTTTCTCTGAAACGTGGTTACGACTGCAAACCAATTCATATAATACCTTCATCTTTAAGGAAAAAGGCGGGCTTAACACTATAATCCGAAAAAATACATTTCTAATAAACAAACTCGAAAAAACACTGCTTGTACCGAACACACAGCCACAAACGTATTATATAATACACCGCAAAGTTTGTAAGACCGTTACCGGCTAAGCCCGCCCGAAGTCCCGGATTACCACGGGATTAGTACCAAGTCCCCCCCTACCTCCCCTCCATTCCGGGAACTTTTATTTCCGGCCTCCGTCGCGTATCCGGTTGCGACAAGACAGTGTCGAGAGAAAAAAAATGGTGTAAATTTTCATTATTTTTTGTCTTAGGTTTTTTTAGAGTTTTATTAATGAAAGGAAAATGGTTTATTTATGATTTTCTCAGTTTATTGTATTTCCTTGTTTACTTTATTTAGTTATTGAGTTTTTTTTTACTATATAAGGCCAGTTTTTCAGCCTAGAAAAATGTGTCCGGTAATCTATTTGTTAAATTAGGTGACAGTAAATGTATGTAACCGACCGTCCAAAATTTTGTCTGTAAAACAGAGCTTTACACATTTAACATTTAGAGCATTTTTGCGATTCTTATTTCACAAAAGAATAATTATATTAGTACTTTAATAAATGTTAAAGTTACAGTAACTGCTTGTACAGCCACATTGGAAATTAAAGCCTATAAGAAGAGTTGGCAAGAAACAGACTACTTCCTTGCAAAGCAATTAGGCTCAATTTATATTAGAAAATCGTTGATGGTAAATTGTTTGTCGCATTTCTTCGGGGCATGCAGTCTTTAACCCGCACTAGACCAGCGTGGTGGACTCAAAGCCCAGCCCCTCCCTCTTTGGGACCTTTGCCCAACAGTGGGACAGCCAATAGTTCAAATAAATATAACAATGTATTTTTTACTTTCTTTAGGAACTCTTATCTTTGTTTTCTTTTACTTAGCAATGAATAGCCTTTAATCCGTCCTATTTATCATAACTCTTAAGTATATTTTCATGTTTCATAGCCAGAATATAGCCCATTTGAAAAGCGGGTCAAGCCGCAGTTTCATTCAATGTCTAGTGAAATACTTCACCGGGATTTATTTATAGACTAAAATATTATTCCAGCATTGAACGTAAATGGAATATCTTTGGTCAAACAATCTGCGTGTTAAGCAAACCTTTGCGCGGTCATTTCCTAGATGCGTGACCGCAGTGGCATTTGAACTGGGTATCTCTGTGCTTCGGAGGGTGCGTAAAAATTCGGTCTCGGTTGTTGTCAATTAAGATAACAGTCGTTAAGCCACGTCAAAGGCCTTCGGGCAGCTTGAACTACTTTGACACTAGGTTGACCACTAACCATATGAAAAACAGAAAAAATACACTGTGCGTATACTTATCTGTTTGTAAGTAAATTAGAAAAGAGCAGTGTCACTTATGATAATATCAAATAATAATGGCAATAAGCAATCAGAGAATGCAACTGCGACGTAATCCCGTCTAAACGAGGATTACTCGCGAACTGCTGCGCCGTTTGCGATGAAACTCGGCAGATTAAGCAAATGCACGTCGATAAGGAAAATGAGGAGGACGCTATCTCTCGAGCTTTCGATTGTGGGGGTGACGAAACATTATGAATTTAAATTGTGTACTTGAGTTCTTAACAGAATTTTGCATTGTGATATTGTCACGGACATTTAAAATGTTCGTAAAAGAATAATGACGATTATTAACTTATGTTTCGCTTTCTTTTTTAATTATTGTTATATTCTCTGTAATAAATTAAGCCGAATTAAAATAATTCTCGACCAAAATTGCATGAAACAAATCAAACTTAATACTAAATTGTCTAGTGCGTCATAAAGGTCATACTCCAAAAGCCCAAACTTCTTTAATTCGCTCCTAGCAGAGCTGCCGTGCCTATTCAAAAGACTGTAAGTCAACATACAGTGTTTTTAACAAAAACGAATCAATTCCTTTCAGTTTAGTATAACTTTTTTAACACTTTTTCATTTATCGAGATAAAGCAAATAAAAGAATACAGTATTATGTTTAAAATATAAACAAATATATTTTGTTAAATATTTAAAAAATGGCTTATAATAAAAGTCACATTGTTGTTTTGGTTTGTCAGAGAAGAAAAGAATATAATTTACTTTTTACTATGTCTCAGCAGTTGCAAAATAAATGATATCATTAAACCATTACCTACCACTTACAACCCATTAATACGCTTCAAATACATTTATCTTGTAAATAAATATAATAATATAAGTGCTACTGTTTGTTTAGCCTCGGTTCATGGGCGTAGTGCCGCTTATCGGCTAATTGATCGCTTCGAAGTGAACACCTGTGCGGTTTAGTGATGTCACTAGAGTCGGTATGATGTCGATAGTGCGGTTTGTGTTGCAGACAAAGCAAGTGTATTTAACGTTTGATGTAGAAGAGCCTTTGACTTCTAGAATTATATTTTGTTTTCCTTTTTATACAAATTTAACCCATTAATGTCCCACTCCTGGACAAGAGGCTGTCCGAGGGAAGGGTTAGGCTTTGAGTCCGTGCTGACCAAGTGCGGGATGGGCTGGTTTCCTTTTTATATGCAAAATTAAAATGTGACTAATGGTATCAGTGGCCTGAACAGATAAATTATTTTTTTCGATAAACAAAAATGACAAGATGTAATGGTCAAAGCAACAATAACAATGATTTCTTGATATATGACAAGATGTATGAATATGAATGAAGCAAGGGAGGTTTGTAAGAATCGTAGCAGGTGGCGTTCTCTGGTCTCTGCTTAAACGTATTGGAAGAATCATTTTCCGACAAACGGTTTTAGACTGTCCATTAGGCATGAAACTGATACTCTTTTTAGCTAACATTTTTGATTGTTTATCTCATTTTTAATGTTTAATTAATAACGTTTTATAAAACACGTTGTCCAGAACCTTGAACCAAAATAACAATTCACTTAACCATCGATAACTAACCGATCACTACTTATCAACGTACCAGTATATTAAGATATCCGCTCGCTTAGTGCTGCGGTCAGCTAACGGCGGGCGGTCCATCGATACAATATATCGATAATTCCTTTATTGAGCATTGTAAATCACTAGCTTAGTTCCTTAGTCTGACTCTAGGGTGATGTATTTTATGTTTTGATATTTTTGCAACATTGTTACTGAATGGAATGTTGATAAATCATTTTGTGAATGGCTTATGCCTGTGGGTAACCACGCTATGATTTTTCTGCAATTATTATAGTATGTACTTTGTAATAGTGTAGCTTTTTAGTGGAATATTTATTTATAATATTTTAAGTACCGCACATGCAATAACTTGATAAGTTTTAGCTAAGATTACTTGTTTAAAATACCTACATAAAGTCACGCTACTTTTCTATACGGATTTGAAGATATATTTTTTTACTAAAAATATAAGTATCAAATGCACGCAGACAGATAATATGTGTTAAATAGGCTAAAAGAAAAACCGAGATAAGTTTTCCTCATTTGGTTCTCCACAGCAAATATTTTATTAAGGTTACAAAAGCATATTATGGATTAACCAGTAACACAATGTCCACCACAATATTTATCTTTTCAAAATCGCCTTTCAAAAATCTTAGAGAAAACTGAAAGAATAATATAAATATTATTCAGAAGCGTATATCGTTGGGAGTAAAGCGTGTTATCTTGAGTGAAAGAGTCTTGTATTCAAATCCCTCGCAATCCGCCTTTACTTTACCATATTGTGTTTCTAGATATTTGCTCTACTATCTACTAGTTCGGGTTTGAGTTTTTATATGACTTTTATAAGTTTGGGGTAAAATACATAATGTTTATTGAGAAAAAAAAAGTAACCCATTACTTCCCCATTACTGGGTAAGGAGTAGTCGTTTCAGGAGTAGCCCACTCTTGAAATGGACGCGGCTTTATTCCTTGAGTTCATCACGTTAGACAAGGATCGTTTGGAGACGTTGCTTTCCTTCAAGAACTGGGATTAATAAATTTTAGATAAGTAAGGTTTCATCACGATTTTTTTCTTTTAACACTAGAACTTATAAATAATTATTGTTATTACACACATAACTTCGAAAAGTTGTTTGTATTATGTCATGGTTTGGTACTTTCACTTGTTTCAAGGGCAAGGGTCTTCTCCCGAACGAGGGCGGTGTTAGGTCTTAAATCCACCATGCGAGCAAAGTGCAGGTTAGGGACTTTGCATGCCTTCAAGAAACAAATTAATCAATTTTTAGGCTTGCAAGGTTTCATCACGATATTTTCCTTCATCGTTAGAGCAAGTGATAATTCTTCTATAATAAAATAATAATTACATAATACATAATAATCGAACGACCTTTAAAAATAACCTCTAAAACAGTTTAGAACCCAATTACAAAGTTACAAGTATTCACCGTGCGTTTGACAAGCACAGTGAAGCAACGGAACCCATTCAGATCACACACGCCATTACCTCGTGAACCCACGGGACGTGTACAAGGAACCCTAAGGAATTTATGTGAGACTGAATAGAAATTGTTTGAAGTTGATCTTATAATGTAAAGTGTATTTGTGATTATGTGTTTTAGTTTTAAGATTGCTGGAAAAGTGTCGGATTGTGTATCTGATAGTTTGATAGCAAATGTGTGAAAAAATCTGTCAATACTTCACTTTATAAGTTAAACGATATTTAAATAGAAATGGTCAAATCTGGCCATAAATATTTCATACATCGTTTTGAAAAAATGTAATTGTATCTTGATTTATTAGGTTACTTCACTTCAAATTATTAATTATTCTTGTTTATTATTATCAAGGGGTATTTTACAAACATACAAACAGTAGACTTAAAGTAGCAAAATACATTTTCTTGGATGTTGTTCTAATCAAACCTTGCAAAAAAAATACAGCATGTCGTCAATCTTAACCACTGCGCCAGTATCTCAATTATCAACACCAATTTATATCACTAAAACCGCAACATAAATCTAAAAATCACAACTACATATAATTTAAATCATCGCTAACGGTTTTACGAGCAATATATTCGGCAGCGAGGTCCATTGGTGACATAGTACCATCGAAATTGGCACATAAGTTAGCGGCCGCGGCAATGGACGTCGAATTCACATATATACTCGCTCCGATCGATTTCCTTTGGCGAATCGAAACTGTGATGGAATGCCTTTTGTAGGATGAAAGGATATTTGTTTTAGATGAGTCAGGCTATTTTCTTAGCTTTGTGTCTGATAGAGGAAAATCTAGATATTATTACTTTATTTATTTGAGTTATGAGCTTATATTTTACTTATATAGTACCTACTCGAAGACAATATCTATAGAAATTTCGGGCCAAATTACATGGCTATAATTTCTTCGCCTTCTTTCAGAAAATTTGGACTAAGCCTTAATGTATTTTTTTATACTCAAACCTTACTTATCAACTACCTTATCTATTTTATATGTGTATCAGTAAAAACAATAGTATGGTTTTGAATCTGTCGCGAACACACAGACAAAAAGACAGACAGACAACTTTTTTCTATTATATGCAATGAGTAAACCTTCTCGACATCGCTTATTTTATATCTATTTATATCTCATTTTTATTAAATACGTAAATATTTTTTATCCTGGATCTTCAACTATATCCACGCTGGATTTCATCAAAATCGACTCAGCAGCTAAGCCTTTACAGACAGACCCACCACATGTATGACATTAGCCAAAGTCACAGTACTTCAACAATTCAGCTCGAACGGTCCAAGCTTGCGGTCAAAACACACTGTCTACCATGTATTGTGTTGAGGGAGCGTTGATGAATCGGAAACAGGTTCAAATCCCCGGCCATATTGTTGCTACACGACTGTTTTACTGCCATCAATCTTGCCAGTGATTGATGGATATTTTCGACTGTTTTTCTTTTAGATTTGTTGTATTTATAGCCTTTATTCTATACCATAGATTTAACTTATATCAATGCTACATTTTTTGTGGATTTGTAGACTTAAACTTTCACGCAAAAGATGGATTTTGATTGCATAGTTTTCTTATCAACATAGATAATAATTATGCCTTTGGCAAGGTCTGGCAGTTTGATTCCCGAATCGGACACTAATAGAATGTTTATTAAATGTTTTCCAAGTTTGATATCCTGCCCACCGCCCGGTATATGGCTGTTTACTTATACACTCACTATGGGTATATTTATACACTCGCCCCTTATTTCATGGAACTAACATTGAAAATTGCGGAACCCATTTCATACACCTCTGCCCACATCTTCGAGTATACTAGACATGATTGTATGTATAGATTTATGCAATCATTAAATCCATAACAATATTTTTCTAAGAATCAATCTATCAAAAGTCTATAAGTACCCCTTTTAGACATCAAAACCACGTTACCAGTTCATTCACCCCAAAGGTCCCTTCGTCATCATTTTCAAAACACTAAATCGCACAACCCGTAAACAACATATTCAGCCAATTTTTTAGCTTTGGGGTGTTTTCGGACCCCATTACTTGGGTCCTGGGGTTTCATTACACCCCTGTATCGAATGTCCACTTAATCAGCCGTACTATGTTGCTGGCGTGGGGTTTATAGACCGTTTTCGACTTAGCAACCCTTTTTGGGGATATTTTCTCCGTTTTGTGTTATCTATGTAGACACAAATTCTTGTTCTTGATCGTGAATTTATTTTCATAAACTATTTCCTCTACTAGTTTACTAGAAGATATATTATTATAAGCTAAAACCTAAAAGCGAATAACCTCTATGCAATACAATAAATTGCTTGCGTCGAACAAAAGTTTATAAAATGTTTACTCCAGTCAACGTCGCTTGAAATCAGCTGAAATACAAAAGACGGCTATTTAATAATAAATAATTAAATGTTAAAAATCATAAACTTAATTTAATAATACATTCACATCTACAATAGATGATTTCCTCGCGCATTACATACTATAGTCCGACAAATTAGAAGAACGTCTTGGCTGATACGATTTATCCAGATTGCAATTACCAATTCTGTGTTTTTTCTGGAAATAAAGAAGCTGTTTTAAACAAGCCAGAACCTTGCTTACAAGGGTCTCTACTAATTTGTTAGTATGTAATTGTTGATTTAGCCAAGACTTGAAGTAGCTAGTATAGTTAATTCTCTTTACTATAACACTCTTATATAGTAAAATAATACGCCAAATACACTCTAAAAACTCATCTCATGCTTCAAGAGTACATAAAAAGTGATACATCAACAATATCGAATAAGGGCGTGTATCAACAAGCGGAAATTGGTTCAATGTGATGAATGGCATCGGCGACGTGATGCGGCGATGTGCTCTGTACTTTATACTGTATACATTTGTATAAGACTAAGGTTTTCGGATTATGTTATAGTAGTAATGCGTTTGAGACTAATTTGTTATGTAAGGTTGAAAGTTAATTCAGATTTGGCCAAATTCTCCATTCACAGGTAGATAGATTTCTCTCTGCGATTTTTTCTCCAATGTATTTATCTTGAGCCTCTTTTTTGCATTAGACTATCTTCCTTGTGTTTAAAATAAGATAATAAGATTTAGGGGCTTGATTTAGTGAATATTTACTTTTTTTTTTATTAGCCCCTTATGTGTCCTACTGCTGGGCAAAGGCCTCCCCTCTTTCCTCTTTCTTTCTCTTTCTTTTGAATATTTACTTTATCAATTTAAAATCAAAATCTTGATTCGGGCACCTTGTATGTCCGATGGGTTATATTTGGCCACGAAACCTACCCCTATATTTTATTCCAGAACAAAAACACCGAAACCAAAAAAATGCTCCATCAGCAAAAAAAGGCACAAAATCCATTTACAATACAAACTGTACTATTAAACAAACGTATCCTGACAAATCACGAGCATGTCAACGGGCCCGGGGCCCTTGGAGTGGGGTGCGGGCCCTGATTGATGTCCACGTACCCTCGCACCCCTCCCCACCCCCCACTGTCTCTCGAGCATAAAGAAAACTAATCTTGAAAACATTTCGTTACATGATTGGGTCATTTTTTCCTGACCGCCTTTCCACACTGCCTGTGTTGGCTGAGATTTTTATGGGGCCCTTCGGTTTATTGTTGACTGAATTTATTATAAAGATGCAAATTGAACGAGTTGCTTCCTTGCTGTTTGCTTTTTATATTCAAGCGATGTTTGTGCATTTTTTATTTTATTTTAGTCTAAATTTGGCCGGCGTAGTGGCCTAACCAATCCCTCAACCGACCTTTCTCCAATAGTGAGACATTAATGGGTTACATTTAGTCTCACTTGTCATAGGTGCTTGCATAAAAGCAAGATGTTTAAGTTCACTGCTGTTATTTTCTGTCACTAATTTATTACTAATCTTTACAGTCACAAGTCATTTAATTTTTCTAAAATCTCACCTGCTAGCAGACATAGAAGATAACAGGGCTGATCGTTAGCTACAAACATCTTCCAAAATGTGTTGTTAGTAGTCAGGCATCTAACCTGTTATTTCTAATGGTTGTAAAAACAAAGTTTAAAACTATGTTTGACTCTTCTTCTTTGAAACAGAAAACTTCCAATTATTTGTGGTCAGCTTGCAACTGCAGAAAGACTAACCTGTCCCTAAAATGAAATATAATCAATCGTGATAATACTCGTGTAATTAAAGTTTTTTTCTTCGTCTTATCGTAGGTTAGTGGTCAACCCAGTTGTTCAAGCCGCTTAAAGGCTTTTGACGCGGCTAAACGACGGTACCAGTACCCACTAAGCATGTATGTTTTCTTATATAGAAAAAGGGCGATTTTATTTATATTTTTGTCGTTACCATAACCTTCAAAATAAACCTCAGCACCATTAGTCAGTAACGCAACTACAGAGAAGGGAGGGTCGCAAAAAATCTCCAGTCTTGTCGCAGCGGAGTCGAAACAAATCGTCCCTCTTGTCGTGAGGTATTGAGGAGGTGTCTACATTGACAACCAGGTTTAATGTGAGAGGAGGAAAAGTTGGGTTTATTGTTTTTATAGTGTGTTTAAATGATGATATCGTATTTTATTTTTATGTTTTTTACGTTACACCACACATGGTATTACAGTTTCGATTGTACATATATCTAACTTAATTAAAATTTTTAGTAGGACATGACTTTTGATTAACACGGATACCATTTTAAAAAGAAATCATATAAAAAGTAATGAAAAATAAACATAACTAATTCCCAATAATAATTAGATTTTTAGTTACGTTTAATATTTTATGCAAATGTTACTCATTTAAAGCAAACACACCTTTTACCGTTGCAATACTTTTGATTCAACTTACAACTAAACCTTTAAATTACGCATCAGACATAACACAAAATACATTGTTTTTCTCATTGATCAGTTCTTCATCAAACCACAAATTAAACATCAAAACATTCACATTTATTTACACTACAACTTCCCCACTCCCCACTCACCAAACCAAAGAACCCTCCACCCTTAATCCTTCACTCCACACAGAAGCTGTTCAGCATCAGCTCTTCAAACATCAACGTGAACAAGATCGCATCTTCAGTAATCCGTTGTTCGATATCACATGAACATCATTCACGGACCATTGACTTCCACGACGTGTTTTCACAAATTCACCATTTCTGTCACATACAGGTGTTTTGTTTGAACAACTTGTTGGATCATTTTTAAAGACAAATAAAGTGGTTAAAAAAATTGATCGGTAACCCTTAAAATAAATTAACTAGACTGCCTCCGTTGCGCAGTGGTTTAGGTCACCACGCCGCTACCATTGCGTCGGGAAGTCGTGGGTTCAATTCCAACACGGGATAATTATTTGTGCGATTCACAAATAAATGTTTTGGGTCTGGTTGCACTTTATGTCTGTTGTTTGTTTGTAAAAGTCTCCACTACACAAGAACGATTAAAAATGCGGACTCGTGATAAGGTTTTAAGTCCTTGGATGTTTTTTTTAAGGAAAATTTGTTGTATTTAAGGATGTGGTAATTTGATTAACTAATTAAAATAATCCACATGCTCCTTAATTACCTCAAAATAATTAAAACATTACTCAAAAATACCTCATCGTCGCACCACAAAACATCATTATAAAATGACATTCAACCCCATTTCCAACCAACATATCCGCTATCCGTCCTATCAGCCCGTACGTCAGCCGCCACCACCGTAGTACGTGTGCAATAGGGTGGAAATGGAAATAAGTACGGTAAGCGATTCACGAGTGATTTGCACCCGCAGTCTGTAGCGGGCCGCGAAGATTATTAGCTTGATGCCCCCTCTCTTTATGTTCACTTCGCTCCGTTAAATGCGGACCGTTTTCTTTAACGATTTTTCTATCTAGTTGAAATAAGTTTCCGATAATCGTCTGAGTCTCTCGCTGCTCGATAATCTTGTGTTTGTGTTACGTGTGTTTGTTAAGTTAACGGCTACTTTGAATAACTTAGCGTTTACTTTTAACTTAACTGTTATTTAAGATAAAGTTTAACTTACATAGATGTCTGACTCGATAATCGAATCCAATACTCTACGTTTGAATAAACCTGTAGTTATTAAGTAAAGTTTGAGTTGAACTTACATACATAGATATTTCGCACGCTACTTAAGCCCCATACTTTAGGCCTATCTTAAATGTGCTTATTTAAATGTGCACTAATTTCCCCAGATTATTGATATTTTTAGTTCTTGAACGAGCCTACAGTCCAATATATAGCAACGAAGTATCAATGACACAGCAAGGGATTTGTAAAAAGTTGACACCACTTCGTTTGACAAGGAAATCGAACCTAAGCACAAGTGATCAACAGTCTCAAGCATTACAGCTTCAATAGCTAACATTTTTGTTATTGTTCAAAATTATTCGCAGCTCAAACGACATTCCACATCAATAATATCTAAGAAATGTCCAAGAATGTCTATATGACAAATGTCTTCCTTCTCGTTCATAACTATTCCTGTCACACTCTAGCAACATCGCATTGTTGTACACACTGCGCATTTTAATTAAACTATAGCAGAATAAGAATATTGTAGGTCTGTTTGCGAAAGTTATCAAACCGATATTGATTATTGTTTAATATTTCTAAAAAATAAATGCAACTATGCATGCTACTTTTGTTTACTTGACTTTAAAAAATGTCAATCACATGTAAATTTTTGAGTAATTTTTTCTAATCCACAAAGCTCAAAAGCTTGTCTGTCCATGCAGTGCAGCCTTTTCCATCAATAGACACCTTTCCTGCCCAGTGTTTCATTACTAAACAATATTAAAAACCATTAAAAATAAAAATAAGTAAAGTAGTAAAAATACATTAAAAACCAAACCACTCAAATACTTAAGCTCCAACCATTGAACACTTACATCGTCATAAAAGGAAGAAATCAGAGGTAAATCCAGCAATGTAAAGCGATGTTAGCGATGTACACGCGAGAAGAATGCGCTGAATACTTGACGATGTGGCGTGTTCTCGCAATGACAGTGCGGAACACGGGAAATGGTCCGACTTTGACTTAATTCATGAGATGTAGCGATTTTACTGTGCGATATTTTAAATAGAAAGCTTGAATGCAGCGTTGAAATTACGCAAAAGTTACCGTGTTATTATATTATGTGCTATACATATGCCATGAAACCTGCCTGAATAATGACATAATGCGTACATTCAAGTACAGTGTCAGATTAAGCTGTTTGCGAATCGTTTTATGTCAGTATCGGCAGTACCAAATGTTTAGATAGCTTGTTTGGGTCATTATTTTCACACTCTAAATTCATTACTTAAAATATTGTAATCACAGATTTTTTTCGTATAGAGATAAACATAAATAATATGTTCAAAAAGTACACTAAGTTTTGTTTTCAAATAAAAAGTAATTTATTTTTTATTAAAATTTCATAAATTTTATATTAGGTGCGTAATAATTGGAAATAACCAAACAATTACACTACAACCATTTGTTATGTAACATTTTTGACAACAAAGTAGCTGTTCTTTTATACCTTAGACCATCCCATAAGTGGGAAATAGCTGGGAAGTGGATGGAAATAAGAGCTAAACGGCAAGAAGACAGATTTGTTTTATTCACAATCCTCAGTGAGATGAGACCTCTACCGTTCCTCTACCGTGCCTCTACCGTGCCTCCACCGCGCCTCCACCGTCTATGTATTCGTCTTGAAAACTTGAAGCCCTGATATTTTCATATTTGCTTTTAAGGCTCTAGTTTTGTGTATTTGGTTATACGTATGTATTTTATAATATGTAAGGGTGTGTTGGTTAGTTCTCTAGAACTATCAAAATACGTGGTTTACTGTTTTTTTGCATTTGAAAGTCTTTACATTATTGCTTTTGACGAACTGTCTTGTCGGAGAAGTATTTACAGCCCCGACTTCGTCCTGGTATGTACAATTCTGTCCCGTTGATTTTTTTCCATTAGGATATTATGTTCCTTTCGCACAATTTGCTATTAATTTAACATCAAAGTTGTTTTGATTGTTAAATGTTGTCATCATAAGGTAACCAACAGACCGACCACGCACATCTTCAGACATCGGCAATTAAAACTCTACCGCTACCCATCTTAATATTAAGCGCATCAAGTGATGCTTAACTTCAGAATTTTACTGGTTTACAAACTGCATTCGTTCTCACGTCTGATCTTAATTCTCATTAGTTGTTAACTAAACTAGATGTAGATACGTAACTCGGTATGTGGACGTCTAAGTATATTAGCTCTGCACTAGGGATTAGTTTCGGACCTTTACTTAGACTAACTGTTAGGTTATCTAAGATCTTGTTGAAAACTTAATATCTGTTCTATTTCTAGACTATAAAGGTCAAGATTATATTTTGATGTAAGCAGCGGCTTTTCGTATATTATTGGGTTTGTTTCCCGGAATTTTGAAATATAATAATTTTCCTTTTTTTGCCTAATTAGAAAAGAGGGTTAGTTTGGACCGATTTTGACGCGGTTTTCAGAAAAATATCTGTTTAGATTATATGCCTATACATGTTAAGCATAAAGGTATGAAAAAGTTTTTCAACATTCAATATTCTCATCGCGTTTAAGCCCAAGCAATTTATTAAGGGTATATTTTCTAACAAAACATACAATATAACTTACAATTAAATCAAACCCGAGTATAATTCATACATACATACATAAAATGACGCCTTCTTTCCAAACATGTAGGCAGAGACCAGAGTATAATTCAAGCAAAACATTACTTCAACAACATACTTTATCTGACTTAAAACCTATACGACTCGAAACAAAAGACGATCAACTCGCAAATTATTTATAGGGTGGCAACACCTATTATCGGGCGTTCTCCTTCAATTTATACACAAATAAACGGGCAGTAACCCCAGTTTTACGGCCACTATTGGTTTAGAATTCAAATTAAATTCATCAATGACTTGAATCGTATTTGGTTTGCTATTAAATTGTTTTAATGTTGTGTACGTGATGTAGGTATTAATATTTTCAATTATTTTACAGGAAATATTGCTTATTTGGCATTTTCTATAATAACCATTTTTATTATACTTTGAATATTTGTGTACAAAGTTTTTGTGCATTGTTATATAGAAAATGGATGCATGTGTTCTTTTGTCTGTAATTGATGTTTCGTTCTCGATTCTACTTCTTTGTTAACGTTTTTTAAATAATATGTCGAAGTTTATTTGAGATATATAATGCAAACTACGTTATCTTTAACAAATTAAAGTAAGTAGATATGTGTAAGTAGTGATATGTCAGTTCAGTCGATCACATTTATTGTATCGTATCGAAACCGAATTAATGATGCAAACTGCGTAATAGATTCTATGAAATCTCAATGATTGCAACACAAGAGTCTCAAAAAGTATTGATCTAAAAATTGACTCGACTTCTATATTCTTCTTCTTAACTTTAACCCATTTCTTTATCTCTAAAACTCGTAAAACATATTTATTTGATGTCCACGTAACACCGACCACACCAGTATTCAAACCACATTCCCAGTGGCCAATAACTTGTGGTCATACCCTACGTTTTACTGCCACTAAAAACTCTTTAAGTGATCAAGAATTTTACGAGCGCGGTTCACTAAATACAGCGGAGTATGTGCACAGCTCTTTTTCCGTTTATTTCTGCGGTAGGACATGTGTTTCAACCATTTTATGGTGTTTGAACTGATAGTGGGATGTGCTGGCCGTTTTAGTGCTTTTGAAGTCGTGCTAGGATTTGCTGGTTGTGTAATCAAGTACGTAAAAGGAGAGAGAACGACGTAAAACTAGTAACAATTCATTGGATTACAGTTTAGTACAAAAATTATTTGTGTGACATTTTCGCGTAAGAAATACAAAACTTTATGACCGAGTGCTGTCAAAAGACTGATAATATAATGAACAGACTATAGTTTCAAAATATACTTACTCAGTGTTCAGTGAAATATTTAAACGAAAACAATATAAAATATTCTTTATAATGAATACATCGCTTAGTAGAACTTGTTTTAAATGCGGAATAATTTGTCCAAAATAAAATAAATAGCCTCACATTTTTATCTTATAATTAAATTACAACGAAATTACTTAAGTTTCTGATGTTTCGCTAACAACGGATTTTATCATCCTACAGCTTTATGTAAGCGCCTGATGTTAAAATTATAACAAAATGTTACGCTAGCAAGTTGCTCTTGCCTTTTCTTTAGGCGCTTTGCGTAATAGCCTTTTTGAAGTGAGCGTGTAGTGAAACAAAATTAAAACAATTTCATTGTTCTAAAGGAACTATTTAATGCAAGTTGTTTCTACTAAAATGTGTACTTTGTTTATTAAAATACGCTAAGCTTACGTCAACATTCTCTTAAGTTAACATCATTATATTTCGTTGCAATGCCTTTTATGTTAACAAAACACCAATTTATTTTTCTTGTTCAACAAAAAAATGTTAAGCATCTTGGGACTGTCTAAATTAAAGATTGTGAAAATATTTATTTTCCTCTGATATATAAAATAAAAATCAAGCTCTTACTCCGACCGAGAGCCCCTGGGAGTTCTAAATTAAAAGGTACTTTTATAACAATTTGAGATGATTTCCCTCGGAATCAGGTTTCATTCGTTTTAGGGGAATTTGTAAATTGTATCCAATTTTGTGTTGCTTTGACTCTCATAATTAAAATAGCAATCGGATTTGATTTATAGACAAGTATGTTAATAAGCGGAAGCATCAAATAATTAAATGATTACAATCTATAGTTTCCAATTAATGGAGCCGGTATCATTGATAATGAAATAAATGATTTAATATTAATTATATTAATTACGTTTGATTGGATGTTTACTGCTAAGAGGTTTATTGGTTAACCGTTTAAATACCTGTGGATGTTCGTAATAACAATAATTGAGGTTAATTTAACTTTATTGGATGATTATTAATATTATCACGCTTGTTTCTCTGTTAAAGACTTAACAGTTAATATTATTGGGCAAATTGACCAGTTTATTTTGGTGTTCCCGTAGTAAAGTGGTCATTTTGCTTTACGTAATCCTATAATAGTTCACTTTTATTTGTCATTTTGTGAGGTTTCATGTGAGTGCATTCAATACGTTTATATGGTTTTAATTTTAGATTTGACTTTATCGTTGTGTGTTTCACAACCTCTTATAATATAAGTGTTAATAATTAACTTAACAATTGGGATTTTTATGTGTTTTAATTCTTGAAGTCACTGTTAGACTTGCGATAGTGTAGCGTATCAAGTTAGTCCTGTATGATAATGATATGACAATGTGTAGATGTGAATGAGGCGAAGTTTGCAAGGATCGTACCAAGTGGTGTTCTTTGGGCTCTGCCTACCTCTATAGGAAAAAGGCGTGATATTATTAATGTATGTAATTTTAAACAATTTTGACAAAAATGTTGCATAATAATAATAAACCTCTTATCGGGCAATTATAATCTATAATACGCTACATTGTACACTATTCGTTAGTTTTAAACCAATATCTTTGCTTCTTGTTAATATGTAATACTAATAATATTGTTTGTTTGTTCCAGGTACTATCGGTTCCATACACACGGTACAAACAGGTTGTATTGGTACAGCCTCCCGGGAATCATTGCGAGATGATTGAATCGTGTTCGGAAGCTTGACTTATGATCGGTATTAGTTCAAAGAGGTATTGGTGTTGTAGTATTAGTAGGTACATATGACCAGCTAGTTAATTAATTTTGACGTTTAAATCCGGTGGGTACACTTCATGTATATGAAATTATTTTGTGAGGTTTGTTGATACAATCATAAATAATTATTATTTTTAGCCCTTTAAGCCTTACTCATGTTTCAAAGATTTAGAGCTATGAACGTTTGTTATATGCCAAGATAACCTTTAATATTATATTTTTGACTTAACCGAAATTGGAACCCGTATTACTCTTCTAGCCATTTTTAACTTTGGTGAACATAGATACCCTATGTTTTAAATCAAAATCAAATCATTAACTCATTTATGTCAAATCTTGACACTTATGATAGTCGTTTTGATGACTAAATCTACCACTAGCTTTGAAAGGCAGCCTTTTGAGAAGAGCTAGCAAGAAACCCACGGCCACTCTTTTCAATCGCCAAAAGGTTTGCAATGTGGTTGATACAATAATTGTTCATGCGAGGAGCTGCCAGCAATCAGCGATATATAAATAAGTGCTTAACTTCGTGGTCTGTGACCTGTCATTTTACATTTCAATAAAAAAAATACTGTATTGAATTCGAACTTCTCTCATCGAAAACACTACCATACTTATTTTTGTAACGCCATTTAAAACACATAGTAATCCCAATAAAATAGTACTAAAACTTATCTTCCACCCCTACAAACCCAGTATTACACCTGTTCCCAAAGATCAACCCCCGATACAAACTAACTAGTATCTGTCTGTCCGTCTGTCCGGGATTATCTACTATCAGCAAGTTCGCTACAAACCTCCGCGGTATAGAGGTTATCTACAGACGGATACGGGTTGGGGTTTATTTTACAAGTTTTTTAAGGGGTGGAAAATGGACTATGTATTTTTGAAACAATTGTTTTGTACATTTTGATACTGTTACTAGTTTTTTATTTGATTGCAGAACGCAAAAAGCGTATTGTAAATTTCACCCCTTGATTTTTTTTTGTCTATAATTTTTTAAACCTTTTATTGGCATTTTTTAAAGATTACTAAGTTTACAAAATTAAAGTGATCTTACAATAGTGTTCAAAATAATACTTGTGAATGTGTCAGTGTGAATTCACTTCTATTTTACCGGTAGTTTCAATGTCATTCAATAAAGGCATCTACTTCCATATTGGGAAACATATTGTCAGACGAGAAGTTATTGCCAATATTTCAAATGTTACTCTATTGTTTTCATTCACAATTGCAATAACAAATATCAGACATTAAGAGTAGTTTCACGACTTATAAGTAAGACTTAGAAGACTAGCTGATAAGTGTCGGATAACCTACCTGATTGATAAAGTAAAACATTTTTTTTATTTGTTAGTTTTCCATTCCAATCTAATCAAAACTAATCCAGGGGTGGTAAAACTGGCTATAATAATCATTATCTTTAAAAACACAACTATATCCCCCGCTAAGTAGACACTAAAAAAAACAATTTAAAACCTGCAATCAATCTCAATTACAAAAAATCCACTTTAAACTAGTTTCACAGTCCATAGAGGGTTGAAAGAGGGTTCCTAAGGGTTGGTTCTGGGGTTTAACAAGTTAAGATTGGAGTTTAAACGCATCTGATTGTCTTGAGTCACCCACATCAGTCGCGTTACGTAGAACTTTAACTGAAACACTGGATGTGTTTGAAATGGGAAATTGAAATTGAAGTTTCGTTTGAGTTGAAGTTTTGCTGCAGTAGTTTCATGTATCTTTTAGTTGAATTGAATTACTACTATATGATAGTGATGTAGATGCTTTAACGATGTTTATAGTGGTATTTCATATGACTGATTGCCTTAAGTTTTTGGTTTCATTTTCAAAAGTAATAAATGACTGTTAATTATTGTGTCTAATATAATACAATTAAAATCTTAGATTTGAAACTGTAATGCAATTTACTACTCTCGGTTGTATCGATCGTTTGATATTTAAATTACGCTAAAAAGTTGGCGCTTATCTGTGTTTTACAAAATCTCCTGATAGATTTTTATTACCAATTATTGGTAGGTAATTGTCTCTCTAATGAGAATGCCTAATCTGTCAGTATAAAACATTAATACTCAGTTAAAGGCTCTTTATAATTAATAATATAATAATATAACAGATATACTTCCTATCCACAAGCGAATCTAGTCTCAATTAAATCAATAACCGAAATCACTGACTTAGAAATCGAAGTGTACTTCACTTGCAACCTCCAGTCTAACTTTGACATCGTTCCCCACCATTAATCTTCAAACCACGCTCGTTCGAGGTTAGTTTGTGCGCTCTACCGCTTCCAGTGACAAACTATCCGCGACATTAATTAAGTAGAGTCAGTTAATAAATCGTGAAGTTTTCAACTCAGATAGATTGTGGAGATGGACCGCATAGAACTCTACCTAGAGTTGGTAGAGCATTTTTAATTACCTTGGAATATTTATTATGATGAGATTTTTGGTTATTCTGTAAAGAAGACACTTGGTGTTGTTTAAGAGTGTACAATCTGGAAATCGAAACCACAAGCACTTATATAATGATAGTACTTATATATAAATAATAATATATACGTAGTGAAAACTCTAGCTAGCTAGCAATTACGCCACGATTGTAGTTGATGCTCATTAAATATAAAATTGGCAATAAAAATATGATAGTGTTAATGGTTTACAATTTACAATGCAAAGTAAACATCTAGATTGGGTTAGCTAGACTCATACTTCTGCCTTAACAAATAACAAGGTTTACTAAAGGAAGCGGTTAAAGCTAGTATAACATTACAGACTACACACAAACATAAATGCAAACGAAAAAAACCGTCCCCAGCCCCCATACTAATTTACCGAAAATTGTAAGTTATTTTTGGCGAAAATTCCCACCAAATAATGTCGCTGTGCCGTTAAGGGATGAGGGGTTTCAGGGGGTTGGAACTGAATTCTATTAAAGCCACCCCTTGGACCGGATTTCTTCATTTCCTAAACCCCTCTTGGGTTCCAGAAAACACCCCCGTATAGATATTTATACCGTAGTTGAAGATAAAATTGATTATGAAAAAAAATTTTTTTTGCATAAATCTTATGAATTTCATGAAAATTCTCTCGCGATTTGACACGTTTTTGATTTTGTTTTATGTGGAAAGGAAAATGAATTTGATTTGATTTTGTTAAGAAAATATTTGGCGAATATAGACTCTAGACTTTCGCATTTTTAGTAGATCAGTTAAATTTCGGGATTAAAATGTGCTTATTTTCTTTTGACGATAGAGGAGTAATTGTAATTTTAGAAGTTTATTCCTTTAGTTAGAGAGTAAAATAATAATTATCACAATGTGCTTTTAAATTAACCAAGTTTTCTAGCTCTTGCTACTAAAATATCTAAAATCACTGTAATACCCAAAATAGCTCTTATAATAAATTAAATTACCTTTCCAAAACATCTTAACCGTTTAAACGATTTCCTAAATAAACTCAAATCTTTCACCCCCAGAGAAGTTAGCAATAATAAGTGCTCGCGATCCAGGAAATTGGCACAACCAGATAAAAAGACTTTGCCGGGAAAAATCTGCTTGAAACCGGTCTCTTCCGGAGTGTTCCGCCGCTAACCGGTTTCAACTGGCTCCGAGCGGTATTTGAGACGAGTTTGAATAATGATTTTGGGGGATTTTGTGTCTATTAGAGTTGTTTAGGAGGTTATAGAGGGTTATTTTAAAATATTATTGTAGAGTGCTTTTTTGTCAACAATAGTAAATAATTGTCACTGTAGCGCCGTCGGTAGCATATCCGACTGCTGACTATGAGGACCCGGGTTCGATCATTGGTCAAATCTTTATCTACCTAACAAATCCTTAAAGTGACACCAAATCGAACTAAACATAATTTGAATTCGTACTACATTTATGTCTCTACAAATTTATCATTCCATTTCAATTACTCACTCACAAAAGTCTCCCTCAATTTCAGTTAACAGCCGCAAAACCTTAAAGATGCAACAAAGTTTTGTATTTAAAATATTAGTGAGGCTTCCGCGATGTTCAGTGGCGGTCCCGTGGTTAATCCTAGTCGTTACGCAGCCCGCTCCGGGTCTACGCTTAATTCCACAATTAGCGGATTTCGCTACTATACGTACATATTTTTGGTACATTTTCTAGTTATTTTGAGGTCTTTTTTTGAGTTATTCTTGGTTATTCTCCTGACCTGATAGCTTCAAACTTTCACGTTTTTATTATAAGATGAGTTCTTCTTATCTTTAAACTATTTTTGTCTATAAAAGGCATTGCAGTGGGCTTAATAAATACTCCTGTTCTGTGAGAAGATAAACTTAGTAAAATATCTATTAACGAAACGTACATTGATAGTTTATTAAAAAGTATACCCAGGCACAAATCAACAACAAAAGCATCACTCAAATATTATTTTCCACTTTATAGACTTCTGTGTTCCTTGATCTATTCTTATCCACATAGGAATATAGCTTGGTTCTGTATGAACCTCTATATATAATATAACTCACATCATTCTTGCCAATGGTAGACACACAGCTATGTTCTTAACCGTCTCCCCATCAATTTGATAGCCTTTTTACGACAATTTGACTTTAAAACTAATTACATTCACATAGAGTCATTAACTTGCCATTATAACAATACAGGGGACCAATAAATCGTACACAAGACATAGTCTAAGCGCTCCTACGTCTTGGCGCCGTTCCAGTGGCAATTACCCTTGCCGGCTCCTAGGCTATATACTTCTTGTATGTTTAACTTCTTGAAATTTGTTTAAATACTTTTAATTGTATGGTTCTGTTTTTAAGCATATTTGTATAATAGAAATAGGTTTTATAACGTAGAGATACGCCTGTCTGCTAAGTAAGCCGTGTCTGTCAGTAACAAATTTTAATTATATTTCATATAATATTAATGAGAAAATTGGTTATTCATTATAAAGAAAACTTGAATCTACAAAAAATAGTACTAATGAAGTGATCAAGAAATCAAACCTATAAATTCTTTACTTATATTAAACTATGTCTACGTGGTCTATTAAGATCAGGAAGGAATAATTACTAAGAATTCGATTAGTATTTCGCTGGAACTATTTTAACAGTCGGCTAAGACAAACATCAAGCAGGTAAATTCGATATTATAAATTCCTTAAAACAAAAATACAAAACGATTTATTTCAAATATTTCGGTCAAGCGTATACCAATCTATAGAGCCTTTATCTCAAAGACGATCTACAGTGTTCTTAGGCGGTTATCCCTGAAAATCCCCACAATAAGAAATTAATCTGCCTGAAGGGATTACAGACTCAAATTTATTTTCTTATAAAGTGGGATTACGGACTAATGAAGTAAGAATTTGAATGAGGTATTATGATTTTAAATGGAAATCTTGGTTTCTATTGAAAGTATTATTGTCAATTTGAATGGTTTTAATTGAAGAAATGATAAAACAATCGGGGGTTCGATGTCTATATAAAACAAATAGTATTTGTGTGATTGCGATATTCGGTATCTAGATGAAAAAGTTTAATCCCCTATTCAAACCCTTTAAGGGTTGATTTTTAAAAGTAGCCTTTTGTAATCAGGGTTTTTAATTCGAAATAATTTTATCTTCCTTCTAAATTATATTACAACCGTTTCAGCGATTTAGCATGAAATCGTTACTGACAGACAGATATTTTCAAATTTATGATATTAAAAGTATGGGTTGTATAACCCCATATTACCATGTGTTAAAACCATAGTGTTTGTCCGGGAAAAACAAAAATTAAAACCAAATTGACGATATTTTCAAATACAACATTTTGCAATTATTTCTGCCTCTATCTATAGAAACACTCGTAATTCTGTGTTCATTTTAAAGTTAAAACTAAACGACTTGTTTATACAAATACAAATGTAAATAAATCACAATGTATTTCGTTGTGGAAACTGAAATAAACTGTACATTAACACGTTCAGATAATTGTGGTGTTTCAGTTTAACATATGTTTAAAACTATTCGCTTTTGAATTAAATGATAAACATTTTGTAAAACTCTAAATTAACTGCCGTAGTGCCAGTTAATTAGGATTTTAATTCATTATGTGGCATTTGTTTAAATTTTATGGGAATATGGTTTGAATTTAATGAGTTTAGGTCGCCACGCTGCAACCACTGCGTCGGGAGGTCGTGGGTTCGATTCCCACACGGGACTATTTGTGCGATCCACAAATAATTGTTTCGGGTCTAGTTGTGCTTTGTGTCCGTTGTTTGTATGTTTGTAAAAGTCCCCGCGACACAAGAGCAATTCTTAGTGCGGGAGTTGTCTATGGAAAAAACGTAAAACAAGCTTCAACCGGCGGTTTTGTTTTGTAGTAAAAAGTCTTCTATGTGTTTAACCTTACATTTTTAATTATCAAAATTAACTTATCATAGACCAGTTACCGTGCTAAAGTAGACTCGATATTATAAGAGTTGTCAAACTTGTCATTAATAACGTTAAAATGCCGCATCCAAAATTACGTCTACGAACTGTTTACTCCCACATCAATGTACCGTTCTCTTTAATTTTAACAATTTCTTACTAATTGCCGATTTCCTAATTAATCACAGGGGAGTTATTTGATTAATAGGAACGAACCCCTCGAGGGAAGAGGGTGTAACAATGATTTAGCGATTTTAGCCAAAAGACGCCGTTTCGAACCAGCTTAGATTCTCAACGGCTAATTAATAAGTGTTAAAGTGTCAAGTTTTTGATAATAACCCTTGTTTTTAATAAAAAGGCTTGGGACATTTTTGATGAAAAGTTTCGGTGATGACAATCGGTTTTTCAATTTGATTGTTTCAAAATTTTCTTTTAAATGGCAAAAGTTATGGCTTATTATATCCTTGATCGTTTAATTTTATGAGTTAAAGAATATGGTTAAATTTTCATTGTTATCGGCCTCTAAATTTCATCCAATTTACAAAATCTTCTTCTTAAGTTATAAATTTGACACGAGGCATATTCAAGCAGCCCGGCATCAAACGAACCGAATAAAAAAACTTATTTCAACCTAATTTCAGTAATCTACTCAAACCATCTAGGAATATAATTTTCAAACGTTTCATTTCTCACGTCGACGCTCAAGCTCGTGAATACTCGGCCTATATAAAGCCATTGACACATCTCCGGAATGACGCCAGATTCGGTGAAATTACCTTCGAAAAAAGAAAATTCAGCTCTACCTCTTCGCTTTTGAATAACCCCGCACCGTACTCCAATTATGTTAAAAGCTAATTATCTTTAAGCACCCAGTAATTATTAGAAAAGGGAAAAGGGATCTTATCGAACGCTAAAATTAGAAGATCAACCCTCAAATGCGCACCGTGGACAAAAAACACCCTTTCGAACAAAAAAGACAAGTGACAAATCGACAAAACTAAGTTGCGAATAAAACCGTGTGAAAACATCGCGAGTGATATCCAAATGGAAATGGAAAAAGCCAGCTGATACTACGACTTACGGAGAGTGGAAACTGCAAAGGCCTCCAAAAGGCCTAAGGCCTCAAGAACGCTCAGGAACATGGCCTGGCCGCCCCCGCACTGGCCTTGCGGGGGCGAAAAAACGAGGCCTGACGGACACATGGGAGAAATTCGTTACCAAAGGGGTGTGTTTGGGTTGTGGAGGTGATTGGGGCTTTTCTGGGGGGTTGAAAGTAGACGTGAATAGTTCGGAGTATACGGGTTATAGGTACTCTTTCAATAGACCGGGGTATAGGCAGAAGGCCAGGTCATGTGAAGATGCGCGGTTTATACATATCAACTTTGTTTTATTGGCGGAGGTGAAACATTTTGAAAAGGTGAGTTATTTTATTATTTTTGGTTGCGGTATGCACTTTCAAACCAGGTTACATTATTCCATACTTGTGCGTGAAGGAAAAATGATATTTTCTTAATTGCCCTAACCTTTATGTAAGATGTTCTGCTAACTCTAGAGGCAGTAAAGAATATTTTTAAATTAGTTTTGCAATCCAAATTACCCGAAAAGAAAAGAAATACTCATTCAGTTACATTATTGTAACACATTATGAAAAGCAAAATGACAAACAATAACGTACTACACCCTTTCATTCTAAGGGTTGAATACGTAACGAATTTTCTTGTATAAGCCGTTCTCCAAACATTTTCATATAGCCTTCGTTTGTTTAACTTGCCTGTGTCTTAGCTTCCCTTTTAAGACAATGTTCGGCAAATTCTTTCGCAAATTAATCCTCTTCGAGGGTCGTAAAGACAATTCTGAGACTATTTTATTTATAAATATAGATTTTATTTGAAAATAGGCTTTTAGTTTTTAGAATAAACGAGGAAATATGGCTAAATATATTTTTTTCTATATTTTCTACGTGCTTAATAGTTTAGGATGTGTTCAAGCTTGTTATCTTACATTTCTTACCCCCGGTTTCTGAATACATTTAGCGATAGTTGATCTATTCAATAACTTTTTTTTTATATGAGTTTAAGCGCTATTGAATAGATAAACTACCGATAAATGTACTTCAGAAACCGGGGGTTAGACAAATATTAAAAATGTTTTCTTCATAAACAACAACAAGTTTGTTTACATAAAGGTACTCAACCAAAATACCACTCAACTATGAACTAAAGTGTATTTACCTCTCAGATCGTTTACCAACCAGTGAGCACAACTGACTATGAGCGCTTCAAATACTCTCCGAATATTATTAACACACCTCCGACATCAAATATATGTCATTTCCACAACCGTCAAGAGAACATTACTTGCGATAATGTAATCAAACATTAATTTCAGCCCTTCAAATATTCACCCTAATTTCAACCCCATCCCAAAATCAACCCTAACTAGATCGAAATAAGATTGCGTTTCCCACAGCCTTATTAAGAATTCTGTAACTTGATATTTGAAAGTAAACTTTAATAGATGTTATTAAGGTTGATTTTCATTTGTTCAAGTCGGTAGTTTGTAATTAGATGTAGCTCAGGTCTGGTTGACACGATTAGGGTTGAATGCAGGCAGAATCACAGGTATTAATTAAGTCGGTCCTTAGTAGGGTAGCGAGATGTTTTCTACTTCAAAGTAAGGGTGTAAAGATTAAATTGCGGGGTGTTTTATTTCAAAGAAACGTCTGTTTGGCTTTTGTTTGGCTCAGTGGTTGGTTGTATTGTTGTAACGGGTTTAATTTCCTGGGTGAGCAATGTGTTTTGAGGTGAGTTGAAAATGGGTTGATGTTTACCTTTGTAATAATAGCAACCATTTAATATTTCACTGTAACTATCTACCTAATGAAATCAAAAGTTTAATTAAAATGATGTACTTAATTGACTTTTTCTTGTGTAATTTTGATGATAGTTTTAAAATTCTATGAAACTAAATTATGTTTTTTGATACGTAATTTGGCTACGTATTTTTGTGCAATATTGATGATATTTTTAAAATTCTAAGATAGAGAATTATATGTTTTTTAATACGTAATTGGCTACGTATTTCAGCTTAATATAAATTCATAATAACTTCGTACCTTAAATTAGAATCTCCCAACACTGTACTCAGATCAATAAAAGCGCCTATCATATCTTTAGCTGAGCGATGTTCGCTCAAGTTGATATAAAACAAACCGTTCTGTAAGGCTCTTACACTCGCTATTTATCATTACATTTACATATTTTCATACATTATCTACGAAGGGATGCGAGTAAATACGAATAGCTATTGTAGTATGTAGTTTCTGAATTAATTAGTTAACTGACTGGCTTTCGTATAAGACGTAGTTTGTATAACATTGTATATAAAAAGATAGATTATAAAAAAACCTGTAAATTTAATTCTGATGTCTGTCATATTATTTTCTGTGTTACTATGGATGATCAAAAGGGTTGAATATAGGTAGTACGATTAGATCAAAGGGTCTTAGTTTCGGTTTCTAGGTACGATAAGGTCCGTGTTAAGTACTTTTGGTGGTTGTTTTTCAGCCAGGTTAAGTAAAATCGGGATTCTTATTTAATAACTTATAATAAAGTTCAGTAAAACAAGTTGATATTAATACAACCCTTTACTCTTTAAAAATACCACAAATATAGTGTCTCCACTAAAACAGAATTACTAACTTTAAAAGATATTGTATGATACAGCTATAACACATTTCCTAAGCTACCATCCCTCCGTAGCGATGTCCACAAAACGCGACTAATTGGTCGCAGCGCAACCGCGGCGACTAATCGCGTTATCGCAATCAACTTGCGACTGCCGGCGGCTTCGCGCTCAGTCCACTGAATTTTCTCTGCATTTATACGTAGAGTATATGAAATAACTTGGTTTAAATTTTGATCTAAATTAAAGCTTGCTTCGCCTTTGGGCTTATGAATTTGATAAGTTGATATTTTACTGGTAAATGGAATTCGGATTTAGGTACATTTAGGGCTATCTTTCCACTGCTATTGCAATTTCGATTTTAATTTGTGAAGAAATAATTTGTGGCTATCAAAGATTTTAGCTGTACAGTCGTATACAAGACTCCTTTTTAAACGGTACTCAACAGCCCTTAATTCAACGCTAGCTTACACATCTTGAACAAAGCATTGAATTTAGAACTGCGTTATTGACAGTCGCAAATTAAACTATAACTCAAAAAAACACTCTTTTTTTATCAATGTTATACCCTATCTCACTTCAAACTAAAAAAGATAACAGAATAAAACCTACATGTTCTAAATCCACCTCTAACCAGTTTACACCGGCCCGCGCCAGTCACTACTGGTTTGAACCGAATAAACCCGGTCACGTCCCGAACGGATTGCACGTACAACACACAAGTGCATGCCGCCGCTCCGCCCGTTTGAATATATTGAAAACTTAAATATTATTACACATATTGAATGGAATAAAGGCACATGTGGCCCGTAATTTTACAAAGTTATGCTTTCAGAAGTGGTTTCTTGAATACATGAAGTTTGGTGCATTTAATTTAATCTAGTAATGTTGAAACAAATTTAGTTTAGCAAAGAAACTTTTTAAATAAAATTTACTGAGACGTTAATTTTGATTGTCATGTTATTACTAAGGTTTCTTATCCCAAAAAGGTTTTCAAAATAGAAAATTTAAATGTTTACACGATTCTATGAATCTGTTAAAAATCTAAGAAGCGTAGCTATGGCACTCACTTAAGAAATTAGTTAGAAAAAGACCACAGACGTTTAGTTTTCACACGCAACTAACAATTCCATTTCAATTTAACTGCGCCCTATCATAACAAAGTAAGTTTAACTCAATACATCTTAACGCGAAGTGGGTCGAGGTACAAGAGAGATACCTGTAACTTATCTAACTTAGCAGTTACAGATAGCGTCTCGGATAACTTCGTGTTATCTCACCAGATAGATCTAGTTTGATACAGTTGCTACTGGTCTGTTATTATTTATAGATAGATAGGGTTAGAACTATAGTGTTTTCTTTGTAAATTGGTGAAGTATAATTCGTATTTAAAAGATAGTTAAGTTTAACTTGGTTTGATATTTACAGTCTTATTATGGTTGAATTTGATTTCACAAAAAAATATGCTTTGTCGTATACTGGAAAAACTACAATTTGTGACTAATTTTCGATTCAGATTCGAATAAAACAATCATATTATTAATTAATTTAGTTCAAATGTTGACATTTATTATAGCCGTTACATCGACTGAATCTCCTAGTAGCTCAGAAATGGGACAGAGCCTTCTGAGAAGAGGAAGCAAAAAAATTAGAAAGATACTTTTTTTAAATATAGTTTCCTGAAAATTGTATTGTTGTATTATATTATTATGTATAGTAAACAAAGTCTAAGTTCGCAATTCACACATAATCTAGCTTTTCAAACAAAAAACGTGTGTAATTTTAATTAAAATCTTTTTCTAACCTCCCAAACTAAAGTACGAGCAGAATTCTAAAAAAATACAAGCCTTAGCTAAGTATTTTCAATCAAAACTAAGACCGGCTTTCTCTTACATAGAAGCTACGGACTGCCACAAAAAACCCGCTCTTCGGGGAATTTTCTTTATAAAAACTACCGAGCAGTTCGGTAGAATAACTTGCAAACATTCACGCTCTGTAGGACCTCAAAGTTGATCCGGTTTAAAAGATATTCAATTGGATGCAATAGGTGAGCTTTAAAGAAATTTACAAAGCGAGCTATGTAACTAGTGAATAGGTAAGTTAGGGCGGTTTTACAGGTGTTTCGTGAAAACTTCAGTGGAATTTTAATTTGCTGTTAAATTTTTTACAACGGCAAATATAACCGAACGTCATAAGCCTTCCTTAGAACTGTTAATGTAACATAAATTGTACCATCTTATGTGCAAAGTTATGTAATGCATTTATCTTTGTTTTTAATCCACACCAACTGCAAATAACTTGCTTAGCAATGAAGTAAAACATCGAGAGAAATTGTTCCACACTAGAAAGTTTTTTTGAGGTAGTTCTTTAGGGATAGCACAGTTTTTTCGGTCCTTTAAAAGGGACTAACTGAAGCCTTGGCCTTCGACCAACTCTATGCTGAATTTCATAAAACATAATTCAGTAGTTTCAGTTTTACGTAACATACAGACAAACATACCTCAGCATTATGGTATAGTATAGAAAAATCATAAATATTATCCTGTCGTACCGCTTTCGATCATTACCACAACGCTTTATCCAATACACATTCATTTACAAAACCGCGTTGATCTTAATATGGACATGCCTTAACCGGGCTCCATTGGAGCGCAACCACGGCGGGTCGTTATCACAGGTGGCCGGCCCGGGTATATCCGGCTAAAGCCTGGTTACAACCCGGCTACCAGCCAGGGATTACTCGCTTCATCCGGCTCTCCAGTCGTTTGCAACTTGATTTATTCACTCCAAAACTTTTTTACTAATGTATTTCTCTTACCCGGATTATATTTAACCGGGTTCATTTTGATTTGTGTTTTTGTTTTTGATGGTATTCGATATTGGAGATTTATTTTACGGGTTAATAATTTTTTGGTTATATTTTTTGTACCGTAAATCAAATTGTGAATAAATCTAAACTGAATTTGCATTTAAAGCAGCATTTTCATGTTGATTTTGAATGTCTATAGCTTTTTAAATGTAATTGTTTTTGTACGAGATTTATCATAAGCTATGGGGTTTGCGTCAAGTGTAAATGGCTTATGGAAGCTATGGAATATTGATGGAAATTATAATAGATTGTAACTTTATGAACATTTTATTCTTTTAAAACACTCTGTTATGGGTTTAATTCTCTACATTCAGATAATCTACCAATCAAGAACATGTTTGTAAAACTTTATTATAGAATACCCTCCGTTCCAAATATTTTGTTGTAAAAATAACGCTTTAATCTTATTTTTAACCCCCTAACACAAAAGTCAAACATATTTTCGGCTAACAACGGTCCCAAATTAAATCTTAATCACGTTTACTTAACGATATGTCCATCGCCATGACAAATGCGATTATCGCAACATAAATTATGCTAAGTCGGACAAAGAGTCGGCCATTTTGTCCGGCGTCCGGTTAAAACCGGTTAATCTGCGCCTTCATCGTGTAACATGGGTTAAACAACCGGGTATGTAATTTAAAGTATTTTGTCTTTTTTGGTACGTAATTGGAGGTCTTTTGAGCTTGTACAAACATACATTATTTTGAGTATACGGTTACATAGAAATGGCGTTAACAGAGGCACAAAAATAGAGAAAGATTTAATTACGTAGGAAAAGTAAATTATTCTGTATTATTTATTTTTTCTAAAGAAGTGTGGGATGTTGAGAAAAACTGGAAAACGTGAGGACAATGACCTGAAGCTCTAAAATAGTAGATTAAAAACAAAACTAATGGTTTCGTTTATGTATTCAAATTATTTTTTTTATACAAAAGTGTATAAAAGAGGAATTAATGCCACAAATGGACTTTATTTGCTGTTTACAATAACATGTTTCGCTATTTAATACCATGTCAATACTTTTATTTGCAACATTTATTGCTGTGAAACCCACTTGGTTTAACGATTTGACATTATTATCTTTACACTTTACTCTGGACAATACTCATCTAAATTAATAAAAAAAACATACAGTCGAATTGAGAACCTCCTCCTTCTTTGAAGTCGGTTAAAATATTCAGAAAATCTCACAGCAATCTTGGACCGTCATATAAAATTACCGCATTAGCAATTCAACCCGCATTTTGATCCTAATCAGAGCCGGGTAATGTGTCCGGTTAATTTATAAGTTAACGTTGACGCCCGGCGCCGTCCGACTTTGTTGGACGTTTTAATTCTACGGTCAACTGTTTGATGTGGCGAGCACGTGTCTTGAATTATGTAGTTGAGTTTGTTTTTGGTTAGGAATTTAGAATTCAAAGGATTTACTTGTCAATTTTAAATAAGCAGATAGCTACAATGTTTATTCCTTAGGGCGAGATTACTGTAAATAACTACGCCAATATTATAAAAGCGCAATTTTGGTTTTTTGGATGAATGTATGGATGTCTTTTTACTCAATTACGCGAAAACGACTTTATATATTTAGAAAAAAAGGAAACGTTTTACTCTGAGAAATCTTTTCACGCAGATATAAGCGTGTCCTAATTAATATAAATTAGAAAATCCTGATTACTCCTCGCCTTACCCGAGATTCGACCTCGGGACCCTACCTAATTCTATCTTCTGCTAGACCATAAAGGCAGTTTAGAATAGCTATTTTCTAAATAAGTTCTAGAACATGATACCACAAACGAATTACGCCACCAACTGTAATATTAAACGTTATTTTTTAAACAATTCCCTCGAGTTTCGTTTAATTTCCGGCTTGTTTGTTGTCTTAGCTTCTGCTCCTGAGGGAGAGATACTAATTTGCGTTGTTCTAACCACTGATAAGAGTATTGTCTTAATATAATATTGTTTAGGTAATGAGGAAAAAAGATACAAGGAAATAAAAGTTGAGGGAAAAAAAATATAAATAGAACTGAAATACATTTACCGGCACAATTTTTTTTTACCCTTTCTGCTTACATAACTAATTAGATTCAACTATCAGTGATCAGTGTTTTAGAAAGGCCTTCTTCGAGCGGCTTGAACAACTTTGACACTAGGTTGACCACTAACCATACGATAAGAAGAAGAAGTGCTTTAGTATACAATTAGTTTTTAATCAACCATATCTTTAAGTTCTTATAAAATTCGCATTATTAGAAATTATACGCAAGAAGGTAACTGTTAAGGCTTTAGTCGAAACTGCTGAAACAATTGTCATGAAATCGAACGATGCTTGTAACAAAAAAATACATACTAGGCCACTTTTCTTTAAGAAAAAACACATAGATGTAATCTCTTAAACAAACCAGTCAGGATTATACGTTAAAAAATGCACTACATATTATAGTAAATTTTATTAAATTTCTTATAATAATCAGTACAATAAAAACGGCCCATAACAAAGAAGTCACTTAACTCCCCAAAGTAATACTCTAAATTGGCACTAAACTTACTAATACACAAATAAGTAAGTAAAGCCTTTGCAGTAACTTGCAGTAGCGTTAAACTAAACTTGCAGGTACTGCAGGTATACAGGTAGTGCAGGTACTACAGGTAGTAGAGGTAGGCTGTATCAATTTAACGATACGACTCGAGACGCGCACCTGGGCTCTATGTAGAGTATGATATTGTTGTAGAGGGGGCAGGTATTGTGCCTATTTCTTGGTAGTTATTAATACGTATATATTAGCATTAGGTTAAAAAAATTAAGTAAATAGTTAAGAAAGTAGTAAAGGACTTCATTTGGCTTTTGTCAAACGTTATAGAAACATTACATTATTTTCTTTCAGCTCAAACTACGAAATTGGATAAATTATATGATATTTTGTGTAAAATGTAACTAAACTGCAAACAACTTTAATAAATAAATAAAATAAATTTAACCCATTACTGTCCCACTGCTGGGCAAGGGTCTCCTCCCGTAATGAGGGAGGGGTTATGCCTTGAGTCCACCACGCTGGCCAAGTGCGGGTTGGGGACTTTGCACGCCCTCAATAAATGTTTTAAACAAATTTTAGGCATGCAAGGTTTCCTCACGATGTTTTCCTTCACCGTTGGAGCATGTTATAATTATTTCTAATACACACATAACGTCGAAAAGTCATTGGTGTGTTGCCTCGGGTTCAAACCTGCGACCACTTGCGTGGGAGGTGTCAACTTATACCACTCGGCTATCACAACTTTACTAAAGTAAAATAGTTTTATAAAATTTAGAGTAATATTCGTTTCGTTATTTGTTTTGTGCTATTCTTTAAAGAGTAATCAAAACTTTAAAGACTTCTTACTGAAATCTGTTCCAGATTTTATTTGAAAACTTTAAAATAGTCATAACTAAAAGAGGCTGACATTAATACCGGGTTTTGGGTAATGCAAATTGAATTTACAAATAAGTTTTATATCTGAAACCTCTTCTTAAAGTACTAAACTAAGAACACCCATTTAAAGATAAAATATAAAAAAGACACACTTTTAAGAAAGTTTCCACACTAAGAAATTGTTTTTGTATCATAGGGCATAAACATACAAACATCGATTACTCAGTACTACTAGAAGAAAATAAACCACTATTTATATTGTGGAACGCTCAAATAGTAACTTTTATACGGGAACCATGCCTACCACCAGAATTGCCATTCAATCTTTCCCAACATTTAAAAGTCATTGACAAAAACAAGCCACACAACTATCCCACCAATTTTTCCCAACAAAATAGGCACAAAACTACCAAAACATCTACATTTTACTCTTTGTCCATAACAAGCTGAATAAAAGTACTTAAGTAAATCTGGCGTGTAATAAATCTCCCAGTAACAGGTTAGACAGGGCAAGACGGATCGCCTCCCCTCCCTACCCCCCAGGTATAATGAAGTGTTGTTCAAATTAAAACATCCCCTATATTATATTTTTTCAGCTTCACGGCTTGTGAAATGGGGCGATTTTTGGGAAGATTCTGTGGTTTGATCTGGTTTTTATGTTTTTGAGGGCTAGGTGGAAATATATAGGTTCATTTCGAAGATGTTTTTTATTAAACAGTTCTTGTAGTTATTAAATTGTAAGCTTAAGCTTTAACGATCGTTTTATCATTCTACACCTTATGAGAATAAGCATGCTCGTAGTCCGCCTGGAAATGAACTGTGGGGGTAAGCAACCATTAGCGCGTACGAAGGACAGATGGGTGACCACATGGTATAAAGTACGCTATACCTATAAAAATATCATCTACTGTATTTGACCATCATAAGTGTCGGTATTTAATGTAGAGGTACATGAATAAATAATTTGATTTTGATATAAATAGTTTCCAATTAGGAGAACAATTAAATAGTTTTCAGATTTTTATTGCTAGATTGGTCACAAATCATACGAAATAAAGAAGCGAAATATTCAATAATTTGATCCATACCTCTAAAAATGTCTTTCAAACAGTATTCTTAGTACAACAATCTCATATCATACTAAAACTTCGCTTTGACATGTACAAAGTTATTTTGAAGAGAAAATTCTTCGATACAGGGAACAAAGTATTTAAAGAATAACAAAACAATGTACGAGACGTTCAATATCGTGAACGCCTTTGTAAACAATATGTTGGATATTGAATAAATTCTTGTAATTATTATGATGCGAACAATGTTGTTTTGATAGAGATTTCTTTTTGGTTTTATGCTAATATAAAATATAATATTCTATGGTTTGTATAAAGCACAATATTAGATTTTTGTATTTGTAATTAAAAATTATTTAGCTTACGAAAAGGATAAAGCACTCTTAATCATTATTAATTTCTGTCAGCTCTTCTCATTGGCCCTACCTTCCAAACTCGCGGTTAATTTACTGTATTATAGACAATCATAAGTGTCTGTATTTGACCTAAATGATTTGAATGAATATCACTTTGAATTATTTTCTGATATTAGTTTTTAAGATTATTGATTGACATCCATATGAAAATACTTCAATATTTCTTCTTTAAACTTAAAACAACTAAAATTTACACCATCATGCTTTTACCCGGTATTCTTAAAGAACATAAGAATGTATAAGGCACATTCGTCTAATCCATCTTCCACAAAGATATATTACAGTAATACATAACAAAAACATTTACTACATTTACATCACGGACCCGTGTCGTCCACAAATCAACTGCCAAATTGATTAACTACCCTCCGAAAAACACAGGATTCAATTCAACGAAACATCAAATAAAACGCAAAAAAACAAACCAACCCTATCACTACCTAGTAGTTAAAACCGGTTAAACCGGTAAAACCAACAACCGGTTACCGTTAACCAAATTGAAACGTAAAACCGGAAAATTCGGTTTAAAAATCAGAGTTTTTAACCGCTTGTAATCAACGGACAAACAATTGTACATGTCGAATTTTTAATTAATTTTCGATTGAATTTCGGTTGGGGTTTTAAACGATATTGGATTGTAGTAAGTGATAGTTAACGGGGAATCTTGTTATGAGTGATTATTATCGTTTACGTGGTTTTATCGTAGTTCTGTTGAGTTTTTATTTGTTATATTTGTGATATAAGTATTGCTTTATTAATAGATTATAAGCATTCTTGATGATCTTTTTAACAACTAGATTGTTCTAAAGTTCTAAACTAGTTTTAGGATATTTTATTTGTTTTATAAGATAGAGACTTTAGCGGGTTCCTTTTCATTCCTTCTTGCTAAAAAACTTCTACTTCGTACGTTTAAAACCCTAGTAAGGGGAAATTAGCAAGGTTATTATATATAAGACACAAATATAACTGATCTATTTCATATTTGATTTGGACATTGTTTTCCTTACTCAATTGTGACTAGATAAACAAGAAATCGTCATCTTCATATTGTTTTATTTCAGAAAAAGTATCTATTCTGAGAGATATTTTTACAGAGAGATTCGGAGAGAAAATAAATAATCCTTAAAAGAAAACCAAGCTATCCCCTCATAATTTTCAATAAAAAGATAATTATAAAACAAAACAAACTTCGGAGTTATGCCGCTATAGCATAAATAGTACTTATAAAATGTATTGTTACAATTACTTGGAGTTTGCCAACTTGGTACGAAGTTGTGTGGAACTTGGCGATTGTTTGCCAAGTGCCTGGGGCTGGCTGGAGAGGACACTGGCTCGCTTACTCCCTCACTGCGGATGTTAGAGATAGATAGTTCTGATGTTGCATTTTAGAAGGAAAGAGGTAACTCCCTTTAGAGTTTTTCTCCTGCTTTAACATAAGTATCAGATAACTGAGAACTGAGTATTTGAGTCTGTGTGTGAAACTATCCCATGGATTTATATGTTTCTGAATATTTACTTGTAGATAATATTGTTGCTACCTGAAGATTTTGGTAAATTTTATAGGCAAGGTTTTGAATTGAATGCTAATAGAAATAAACATTTGTAGGTAACTAAAAACCAAAATAAATATCATGAAATCCTTCGTTCACATATTCATTGGTAGGCTAAATCGTATTTGTTTTCAATGTAATTATCTCTAGTTTGTTATTATTCTTCTCGTAGCCCTTTATCTATACACTGTTTACCTCAGTAAGCAACAGTTTTCTTAATTCCTATATAACCCTAATCTTCATATAAAATCTATGCAGATGAAGACACATATTCTTACATTTCCCTTTAATTTCAAGGAAACCCAAAGAGAATCGTTTTACTGTTACATCAGGCTCTAGTATACGTAGAGATTACGAAGAGTTCTTTAGCCTAAATACATTTTAACGACTCACAATCAGTAGAGTTTCGAGTAATAGCCTGTTTCTGTTGCAAATTATCTGGAAAAATATTCTTTTAAGATATATTTTTGTTTAAGATCCTTTAAAAAAAAATAGTTTTCCAATATTTCATTGTTTTCTGTACGTATTATAAGGATATACCTATGTGTTATTTATCTTTTTAGACATTTACACGATACACTTCATCTAAATATAACATTTACCTTTGTTTTCTTGACGTTTTGGCCTTACCTTTTCTGTAATAATTTTGCATTACGACATAAAATACAGTAGAATGTTATATAGAAAAAGAAAACCACACTTATAAAACTTAAGTTAGTGTACTATAAAGCGAGAAAATACGCCCAACAAAATAAAAGTAGTATTTTCAAGAACAGCCATCTAAGCTCACATTTACATAATTCATAAATCTTACTTAAACTTCTACCAACGTTACCTAAATTTGATCCTTGTTCCTTCACTCTAAAAACTTTCACACCATCCTAACCCTACATATAACCTAAAAACCTTCAAAACCTCCCCAGTAACCAATTTCCCAGTTATCGATTAACCCAGAACAACAAAGGCGAATCATTGAGTATATTAGGGTTCCGTATTATAATAAACCCTTAATATTATTATGGCTCGTAGGGGCCGATAGCGAGTGCAAACAACATCAATATCGTCCCGTCTCCCGGTAGGGGTGGGGAAGTGTCGATAATGTAGGGTAGATTGAGATGTTTGAAATTTTGGAAATTGATTTTTGAAGCTGTGTTTATGGTAATCAGTATTTTGTGATATTTTAGAATATTATTGTTTTTCGTTTTCTTACAGTCTACTATTTTCGTGATATTAGTTTTTTGTACGGCTTAAGTGATTCAAGACAATCAAAAGCTTTTAGATAGTAATTGAGACTCACCTATTCTTTCTCAGGCTGTTACTTGGATTTTTGGTTCTGTTGCGTGGTTTTGAATTTAAGGGTGGTATTGGATGTCTTATAAACAACACTCAAGGAACTATAGCCCCAAGTTTTCAAAACTCTATAATCCCTACATTTTTAAAATTATCCAAATACATTACTAACACACTCATTACCCTCAAGTACCACAAATGTATCCTACCCACCTTGCGATAAAAAACACTATTTTTCTACCCTTATCGATACAAAACTACCTACCTCCTCCCCTCCCTACCCAGAGACAGCATCAGGTAAGCACAAAGTACACATCACCGGAGCACTCCTGCCTACCACACAACGCAGAACAAACAGTGGCTCGGCTAAGATAAAATAATCCTTATTGTTATTTTGTTTGTTTGTTTGCTTGCTTATTGGAGTTTAATGGTTAATGGTACTTGTGGAGTAAATGCAGAATATGGTGGTTTGCAACACACCGATAACTGAAATAGTTGTCACTTGCTTAGCGCTGAAAATATCGTAAATATATAATCCTTAAGAGTCAGAAAGTTCTTCAAGCAGGTTTTGTAGTAATGCAAAGTCCCCAATCCACATTTTTTCAGCGTAGTAGACTCAAGATCTTGTCCCTTCTCTTATTCAAGGAAGATTCTCTTGTTCAGCAGTTGGCCATAATAACCCGCCAGGCTAATGTTTAAACTAATAGACATACCTACAAAGTACGGGATTTTTATATACTACAATATCTTATCTAAAATTTAATGTACAATATAATATAATCAACCTGGAGAAAATTCATTGACCTCAAGTACTTGGAGGGCTTCGAAATATTCCTAGAATTGCACGGTCCTCTATACTAATTTCTGTTTCAAAAAATAAATACAAAACTGATAAAAATTGTAGCATAATATTTAAAAGGCGCTATTTACGTAAGACGGTAATGATATGGTGGGGCATGCGATGGGAAGCCTGCGCTAGTTTCATATAAAAGAGAGGTTTGTGTGTCAAGCGCTACGGGGTAATGTTTAATGTTTATCCTTTTGATACGAACCGGCTATGTAGCTCTAGTAATACTTTTAGACATGTTTCTGAGCGGATGGCAGGTTTAATTTAGGAGATGTTTTTGCCAGTGTTATATTGCTTTTTGGAAAGCTACTAAGATAAGAAAAATTAACTTAAATCGTAGGAATTGGGATCCAAATGTATACTTATGTCTTTATGCTTTCGAAAAATTGAAAATGTGTTCATAAAGGCTGTGTGGTATAAGCCAAAGTCCTATGTATGTTTTAGATAGACAGAATACGATTTCAATTGCCGGATGTATTAGCATTTTTTATACGATAGTTTTCATTTTGCCTACCTAAAATGTAGCTAAATAAAAGTAAAGACATTATGCACCTTAAACAACCCAAGCCTTTTTCTATGTAATTCAGCTTTGAGATACTGTTATTTCTTACAAGAATACATTAATTATTCACTTACATAAGAGTATTTACAAATAGATAACGTATTGTACAGCGTACAGACAAGAGTATAAAACAAACACATATTTATTAATAAACTAGCTGACCCGCGCAACTTCGCTTGCGTCACGTAAGAGAGAATGGGTCATAATTTTCCCCGTTTTTGTAACATTTTTCGTTACTACTCCGCTCCTTATGGTCATAGCGTGATGATATATAGCCTATAGCCTTCTTCGATAAATGGGCTATCTAACATCATCCTGAGATTAGCGCGTTCAAACAAACAAACAAACAAACAAACTCTTCAGCTTTATAATATTAGTATAGATAGATGTAGGGTAGTAGAAAATACATTTGGCCAACCAAAGTTTTATAATTCGCACCATTATCTTCAAAAATCTGTAGCTATAGACATCTTTCCAGTTACAAATCATTTGTTGTGACCACTCACTAAAAAGCAGGTCACTAAATAAATAAGTTGTCGTCCAAACACATGCTGTTTGCGTGTACTGATGACTACTAGTTCAATTATTTACTGCAAGTGAAACCGTTGCTCGTGAATTACTGATACTTTTATCTGTTATATAAGCCAATGTGTTTACACTGTTAGGGGTGGGGGTGAACCATTTTCATCGATATACTATATAGTTTAGAAATTGTGGAGTGCTTTTTACTTATGGTCAGTTTTCTTAACTCTGAATAAATCTCAGGTAGCTTATCAGCAAGAATTTTGACAATTTTTTTACATGAAACTTTCCTATTAACTTATCTGGGATAGGTTATCCGATGCTAATCCATTAGGTATGAGCGAGCTCTTACTGTTTTATTTTCTCCATAAAGTCAGCAGATTTGTCCATACAATTTTGACAATATTTCGTTTGACGGTACAGTTTTGTGCCATTTTTGGTACCTTTATCAGTCAGAATGAAAAACTAATATAAAAAAATATTTTTAGCTTATTGTTTTTTAATTATTTGCCAGACAGCTTTATTAAATCATGACAAAAATATCAAAAGAACCATCTCTATTGCAGTTCTCATCAAATAGTTCCAACCAATCAACAAATCGCTTCACTACTCCAATTTAACTTACAACTCACATCTACGAACCAAACGTTTTTGCCGCTAAAGTCCCAACTGTGTACGTCACCGGTATTTGTCAAAAGATCCCCCACAAGCCTGTACAAATGACGCACTTACGTCTACTGACGCCCAACCACTTTACACCGTGATGTATAATAGTTTTTATGAAATTGTCGTATGAATAAAATATTGTATTGCATTAGTTCTCTTTTATTCTTTTGTGTTAAGAAAAATAAAGATGTGGAGTGCTTCTTTTTAAATTTTTGTTGTTTTTTTTTTGGTGGGATTCTAATTATGCGTTGTTATGTTTTAATTAGGCAAGCGTTTTATTCTGTTAATGTTAGGGAATTAAATACAGTAATTTAAGTGTAAGTATTCGTCTCCCGCGTAAATGGTCAAGCTGATCATCAATTACTTTTTGAATACCTAATCTACACTTTGTGGACTCAAGTTTGCTCCATACAGAGAGACCAGGATCTATTGATGAATTATCTTTTACTAGCTGACCCGCGCAACTTCGCTTGCAACATAAGAGAGGATGCGTCAAAATTTTCCCCGTTTTTGTAACATTTTTTACTCGTACTCTGCTCCTACTGGTCGTAGTGTGATGATATATAGCCTATAGTCTTCCTCGATACATGGGCTATCTAACACTGAAAGAATTTTTCAAATCGGACCAGTTGTTCTTGAGATTAGCGCGTTCCAACAAACAAACAAACTCTTCAGCTTTATAATCTATATATATAAAAGAAAGTCGTGTTAGTTACACCACTTATAACTCAAGAACGGCAGAACATATTTGGCTGAAAATTGGTAGGGAGGTAGCTTAGAGCCAGGAGATGGACATATGATACTTTTTATCCCGCTCGACCGTGTTTGAACATGCTAGAAGAACAGAATATGGAAATAACAACACCAATTAGTCATGATCTCCTGCTAGCAGTGGATCTATTTTCCGATCAGAATTAGGCCTAAAAAACTAAAAAACGGCTCTATAAATAAACTCTAAAAACTCTCTATAAACCGTTTCACAGTTACCAGGAGATCACGACCACTTGCTTGCTAAACAACTTCGATTTTTATAGATTTAGCTTCAAAACCGACGTAGTTTTATAGAAACTTTTTGACCCCCGTTAAGGCAGAATTTCCAAAAATATTTATTGCGTCATTCTTAATTACTAACTATATAGCCAAATATTAATTTTAATCGAATTAACTCCAAAACTGACGGAATTTCATACAAACTTACCCCCTCTTTCTACCCCCCTAAAGAACGAATTTCCAAAGAAAATAGCCTATATGTTAGCGAAGACTAATAGCTATATAACAAAAAAAGATTCATCTAAATCCGTCCATTTGCTTTTGCGTGAAAAGCAAACAACAAAAAGAAAGACAAAAAAAAATGGCATCTATTGGTTGTATGAGGATCCCCCATTTTAGTTTTTCTTTAATATCTATAATGTGCAGACATGAGGTTGTTATAATTTTATTATATGTATAGATTTACAAACACTATTTTTAAATAAAAACATGCCATTTTTATTTTAGAGACAAATACAGAAATCTAACAAACTACATTCAAGATTTTTTTTACAATCATCTATACTCGTATTATAAAGCTGAAGAGTTTGTTTGTTTCTTTGTTTGAATGCTCTTATCTCAGGAACTACTGGTCTGATTTGAAAAATTCTTTCAGAGTTAGATAGCCCATTTATCGAGGAAGGCTATATATAGGCTATTTATAACATCACGCTATGACCAATACGAGCAAAGCAGCAGTAAAAAATGTTTCAAAAACAGGGAAAATTATCTCTTATGTGACGCAAGCGAAGTTGCGCGGGTCAGCTAGTATTAGTATAGATTTACAAATTTTACGTCCTTCTACGATGGTGTACAAAATACTAATGTATTTTATTTGTTGTTCCAGGACCTACAATCAGAGATCGAGACCCACCGCGATGTGTACGCGTCTCTCACGGGCACAGGTCGCCGGCTACTCGGCAGCCTGTCGTCGCAGGAAGATGCTGTTATGCTCCAGAGACGCCTCGACGAGATGAACCAGCGATGGCATCATCTCAAAGCCAAGAGTATGGCCATCAGGTTAGTTCAATGAACTGTTTTATCAAGCTACTTTTTTTTGTAATTTCGGCTTCATTGGCTAGTCCTCAAGAGCCCGATCTATGACTAAATGACATTGGAATACTGATTTAATTTCGTATAGAGGTGATTAAGCGCAGTTCAGTATTTCTGAAAAAGGACTATGGGCGGAATCGTCCCCACCCATCAACAAAAATGAAATGTAGCTCAATTGATATATCTTGGCATGACGATATTTTTATACTATGGCGACATTGCCCAAATGCATGGGGTTCTCATAGTATCTTCGGTTTAAACAAATATCTCGTTAACGTATTATTGACGACTAATTCCAAAATACATGCTCATTTATTTATTAATTAGTGCACAGCGGCGGACGCCGCATGCACATAAAGATAGCTGGGTACAAAATAACCCCCTCCCCCCGCTCTCCAACCCACGATTTTAGATCTGATCAGATTTTAATCTGCCAGCGCATCTGTTAGACAGCATTATAATAAAATTGACGAGTAAAAATAATTATTGAAATATGAAATCAATAACATGTATTAACCATATAATGGAAATGATATAAGTATATACATATGAGTGCCTCTGTGGCGCGGTCGGTAGTATATGCGACTGCGGTGCGAGAGGTCTCGGGTTCGAATCCTGGGTCGGGCCAAACAGTCTTTTCTGAGATTTTCTGTTAAGAATTTCCTAGAGATTGCCCGGAGTTAGGAAGTTGAGGTCGAAGACCTCCGTGCCTCGGAGAGCACGTAAAGCCGTCGGTCCTGCGCCTGACCTCTCACTGGTCGTGTCGGTTATCCGTCCCACCAAACTATGAGAGTGATGGAATAGAGAGTGTACCTGTGTATTGTGCACACACTTGGACACTATAAACAAAGTCCGGCACATATGGCCAGTTTCAATGAAACTGACCGCCGTAGCCGTATATCGGCTAGGAGGCCATTATTATACATATGAGTTAGTACTGTAATATAAAAATAATGTTAAAATAACTTACAAATGTAAAATAAAAATATACGTTAAATAATAATTACAAATTGTTTTTTTTTTAAATATATGTATTTTCCCACTGATTTATCAAAAACAAAGGATTTTAATTAAATAGGGGGCACTTTATGAACACGTTGGTATCAGTTCCATGTTTGTTGGTAGGTGGGGACGGAGCCCATACATTTTTGCCCATAGTCCTTTGGTAAAATGTAGTGTTTATGATTATTGCTTTTTACACAACGTCAATCTAAAATATATGAAGTTAAAATTGATAAACAAAAACAAGGCTGATTATACGACTGTAATATCGAAAATTAAATGAACTAATAGAATTCAAAATAAGATTATATCCCGTGTATCTGCATAGCTTAATAGTACGCTCCTAATTAAACTATCATCGTAAACTTATTAATTCAACTTGTTGTACTCAGTACTTAAAATTTCAACTTGTTGTACTCAATTATTAGTATTCCAAACTTAATGATACAAAGCGGACATTAACTAACAACTAACAATAAAACTAAAACTACTAATTATTTCATTATCCGCTATTCACGCAATAAAAACTTTTACAACACAATGTTACTCGTATAGTTTATAAACTAAATTAATGAAAAGAACGGTTTATACGTACTAATAATAATAATTATAAAGGCCAAAAGTCTATCTGTCTATCTATGACGCTTCACGGCTTAACTACTGAACCGATTTACGTAAAATTCAGTATGGAGCTGGTTGAAGAATCACAATAGAAAATGGGTATTTTTTTTGTGATAATTGTGCCACAAGGTGCTTAAACAGGGCATAAAACTTTGTTCACGAGTGGAACCGCGCAGGTCACCTAGTTTTCAAATAAATAAAAAACTGTTTGCGTTGGACGTCGGCTCGCGTTTCCCGCCAAACGGCTATCTGTCATTTGCGAATGACGTTTAAAAATGTGTGTTCGGATATACGTAGCGGTGGAATAAAAGTTTCTTGTATGTTTTTTTTTATTTAAGTTTGTATAAGAAAGGTAAATGTAATTGTTTTATTTAATTTGAAAGTAGTTGTATGGAAATTTGGAATTTTATTACACTTTACTTCAAAGTGAAAAATAATAATAAATGCGAGGCTTTTTGGGGTCAATGCTGAATATCTCTGATCTTAAAACCAGTAAGGCATCTTGATTTTTTCTACTATAAGTTACTAGCTTTAACTGTATATAAAATGTCGTTGTGAACAGTTTATACTCATAAAGTCTCCTACCTTCATCTGTAATAGTGATGGACCCACGACTTTACCTGTCTCTCATTGCAGACAAGGCAATGCAGATTTTTAAATCTTGGATGATTATTTCCATTTAAAACGTTATAACTAAAGCCCATCAAATCATCATCAATATATTAAACGTTAATCTATATCACCCGAACGCACCTTACCCGTCTAAAACAATTACATAGACCGTAACCTAATAACCTGGCTGTTAGCCGACGGCTACCATAGCCGATTTAACCGTTACCGCTGTAGCCGGTGGTTGGTAAACCGATTACGTCACTGGTTGCTACTGGTTGCTGACTTAATTGCTGTAATGTATCGATTGGGATAGATATGGGTGATCGTGTTAGTATTTAATGGGTTAAGTCGATTGTGAAGTAGTAGATATTTTATAGTGTAGTGTGAATTTATAAAAAAAAAGAGGAGAGAAGGAGGAAGAGGAGAGCTTAGTTGGATTCACACAGATTTTATAGGAAATAACTATTGTAGTTAATTCAATGTGTTTAATAAAAATAAATAATACGTGCCTGTTTAAAAAGCCATTATTCTTTGAAACCTTAATAATAAATTCTTCTCTATCAGTCCGATTCAAAATGAAGACCTCTGTTTGTCTACGAAAAATTAACTATCAAAGATCAGAAATCGAATCCAGTTACACACATAGAACACATTCACCTGTCCCGGTCATCTATATTGTAATGCGAATTAAACTTACCTTTATCTTTGCAAAACCAGAAATAAGAGTCATAACTGCTAGATTCATTAAGTACTTACTAATTTTATAATTAAAACTTTTCTATCTAAAGTATTCAACTACAGTACCTCAGTAACCATAAACAAAAGTTTCCGACTACATTAATTAACTGTGAAACTTGTACTGAAAATCATTAAACTAAAATTGCAAAATGAACTCATTTTGTGCAACAAGAATTAATTTACAAAGTGTCACAATCACGAACCGAACCTTGCACTCGATCGATACGTAGTAGTACATTTTATAAATACATTTTTGGGGAAAATTATTTGTGGTAATTTTTGGCAACATTATTGATGTACGGATGATTTATTTTTCCTGATTAAAGTAAACAAGTTGCATTGTGAAAACTAATCCTATTCTTTCTTCCATTTAAGGTAGAAAACCCTTGCCCAGCTTTAGCCTAAATATAGGTTTCATCATATAAAAAAAAAATATCAGTTAATATAGACATACAACAAGTAAAGAAAGTCCCCTGAAACAAATAAGTATACAAAAACTGATACACATAAAACTTCAATCGTATCATAAATATGAAAACCTCAGAAAATGCCGTTAATTTCCAAACATTAGCTATTATACATAACTTGACACAATCTACTGAGTAACTCTTTTACAAAATTGCCGCAAAAATGTCCGTAGATTAAGTAAGGTATACGCAGATTAGACTACATTAATTCGTATAATTATTCATTGACTAAAACACAGAAGCACCTAAACACGCCAATTGGTAAAAGGCTTCTGCAATCACATGCCTTAAATTCTGTAATTATATAAAAATGTTTATGATTTACACAACTTTTACAAGAAATAAAGACTTCTATGCAAAACCAAGCGTGAAGTGCGACAAGATATTTATTTTTAAAAGCAATAAAGTTACTTATTTCATTTATATTTTATTCATGAACATCAAATGTAAAGCTTCGAACATTCGCTTAAAAGTACCAATTGATCACAATATGCACCAACCTTTAAAAAATTGCCAAAAATTATTAAAAGCTGAAATTAACCCTAAACCGCTACCTAAACATGGGACTTTAAAAAATGTTGAGCGTATTTACAGGCGATGGGATAAAAACGGGCCGTTACGGGTTATTTATGGGAAAACAGTACATGGGTTATAACCTCGGGTTATAAACGAAATATGGTGCTTAGTAGTAGAGAGTTAAAAACTGATTTGATATTGTATAACGTGATATATCTTAATTACTATAAAGACATATATTGTCTCTGTCGTCTGAGTGGTAGTGTATTCGATTGCTGATCGTAGGGTCCAGGATTTGATTCTCGATTGGGCATTGTGCCACCGGTATTTTCCAATTTTGTATATGATAATTCTTCTTCATATCGTATGGTTAGTGGTCAACCTAGTGTCAAAATTAGGCTCTGACCTATGTCAGTTGACCAACATTTTTTTGTTTCTTTTTCCAAAAACGCACGTATAGATAGCCCTCTGCTTACTCTACCAGATATAACATGCGTGAAGTATTTTTTTATGAAAAGCTTGACTCTTTAGTCACTCTAATAAAACAAGATTAATTTATTTAATCCTTATTATCAATACTCTTACTTCTAAAATTCTCAACGCAGAGATAATCTTAATAAATTAAAATGTATCAATTCACAAGTTATTCAGTCCTTTTCACAGTCATTTGTAAACAAACAACATTTTATGTAACAGTTCTAAATATTTGAAATATCTCTCAGGTCATCATTCAAACTTCCGAGGCACTAAAAATGAAACTACTTCTATCTCGCTCTAACGCTGAAAAGGTCACTTGTATTTAAGTAAAAATGGATATAGTTCCGTCTCACTCTCCCGTTGAAAGGGTAAAGGGATGTCAATTAAGAGAAAATTAGATATTCACTCTCTTCAGAGAATTTGCTTCGAGTTCCTTTAAGGCGAGTACACATTAGGACGTTTAGTTGTAACAGAATCGAAAATGGACGGAACAATAATTACTTTTGCAAGTATCATGAAGAGAGAGGACAGTCACAGAAAAACATGTAAAAATATTTTTTTATGATACGCTTATTCTAGTCATAATATTGAATAATTATCATCATAACCCTGCTTTTATTTATAAACAATATTGGAACAGTTGTGAAATGTATTTTACTTACACTCACTAAATCGTCAACCTTATGCACAAAAAAAAACGATATACAGGGTGTAAATGACAGCTAACCGAAAACTTTACTGGTAAGTTTGTGACACTGTATGCGCGAAATTTACTCCAACGATATTTCTCGGAAATGATTGGTTCCCGAGTTAGTCATTTTTGAGCGTTCAATGTATAGTTAACAACGCGATGTATCTCCGCGCATGCCTACGAGATTTCTGGCGGCGGCGGCGCGCTGAGCGACGACATGTCGCGACGCGTCGTAGGTACGTACGCGTACCACCACGTCTATGCGCTCACTAGTATGCAACGCTATCATTAGATAACAATCTTATGTATCGTTTATGGTATCGTAAATAGGCCCGTATGTTACAATAGCTCATAGTAAAATTGTAAGTAGGTAGGTACCTACTTGGCTTACGTGAAATCAAACAATAATAGCAAAATGTAACCAATAATAAGAAAGTGCTAAAACAAATTGTTATCAATGTCTATCAACACGCAAATACCTGGTGTATGGCGAGAGTTTGAGTACCTTTGGATCCGGACGTACAGGTGCAGAGCACGCCGTGCACTTCCACGTGCTTCACCATACATAACACATCAACATTTCTTCCTATTTACGAACACAACTGCACTTCGAAAACAATAACAACAAAAATAATAACAATAAAAACACTAAAAACTCAAAACCGGAACAATAACAAGTAATAATAAACAACAGTTCACACACGACACGACGAATAGGACATAACGAACGACACCGGTGAAGAGCTTCCGTCTTCCGCGAGCGAATTGCTCGAACTATCAAAGAGAGCCGCCGGCGCGGGCGCCTCTCCGCTCACTCGCGCCGCCCCTCGCCCGCGCCACCCGCTCCCTCCGCGCCGTCCACGCGCGCGCCGCCGATTTGGTGACGAGCGACGAGTTAGGATCCCAGCGAGAGATTAGATTCAATAAAATATTGATGTGGCATTACTATTTTTACTTGTCACAGTTGTTACTGGTTGCATTGTAGTTTTATTCAAATACCGAATAACATTACAAACATTATTGATGTAAGTTTAAAATACTTTGATATTTATAACATAAAATCAGCTTAAAGTAAATAAAATAAACACGAAACGTTTATTTAATTAAACCATAAAAAATTTAGGTACATAACAATGATAACAATCAATATCCATTAACATTCTTATCAGAGAAACTAACTTATCATAATTCATAATCCCCGGAGAATTACTTAGCATCCATTTTGTCGCATCCCATCTATGTAACATCCACGCGCGGTCGCGGCGTCACGCGTCACTACGGCCATCTACTTCTCGAGTCGCACCGCGCTTGTATGAAGTATGAATGAGCGTGTAAATATCGAATAGAATTTTGCAAGAACAAATGGAACAAAGCGACAATACATGTTAAATTGTTTATTAGAGATTTTTATAGCATTAAGGAATATCAATAGGATTTTTTGTCGTTCTGTATGTATTTGTACGTGTAATAATAAGATATCACACATTTAAAATCTTATGAATTTACCTTTTATCGGCGAGCGTGATAGTTATGTTATTTTCATTTTTAACATAGAACAAATACTAAGTAACGTGCATACTAGTGAGTGTGAGGCTGACAGCTGTGTGCGTAATCGTGTCTGTGTGGCGCGCGTAGGTACACGGCGTGACGTCGACCGTCGCGGCCGGTCGCCGCCGGCGCGGTGTCGTTGGCCGAACAGCTGATAGCGAATTTATACGTTGTTTTAATCCATTGCTGTTTTTGTGAAAAACAGTAATAAAACCGATTTTTTTTTTCATATTCATGTTGCATTGTGTAGTATTAACGAAATAATACCAAAAAAAATTAAAAAAAACGCATAAAAAATCGGAAAAATCAAGAAAAAACCGATGAAAATTTTCAACGCCATAAGCATCAGAATCGTGTCTAAAGTCATTTTTTTTCGTTTTTGGTAGGCTGTCTGTTACACCCTGTATATAAAACTCTTCCGTTACTGAGTGAGTGACTGACTAACTGACTGACTGACTGACTGACTGATGGGCAACGCACAGCCGAAACTACCGAACATAGAATGTTGAAATTTGGTATGAAGATCCCTTAGGAAGTGTAGAGGCGAACTCAAGGAGGATATTTGGAAATTCCACGCAGGAAACGCTGCGGGCGTAAAGCTAGTTATTTTTATAAATTATTAAAGTGTTACGTCCCAGTTTAATGTACAAACTCCCTTTTAAATAATTTTAAAAGGTATTTTCTTGAACTATGAAATAGATAGCAAGAGCAAAGGGACTGAAAGGTATCGTTATTGAATTAAGATGGTGAAGATAATACAATTTATTACTGAAGGATATTGAGGGGAAATGTTTTTGATGTCATCTGACGTACTTTATGGTATAAATTATTATCTATGGTTTGTTTAGATAAAGATTTATGGGTTGTATTTGAAATTGTTTAGGAAATTGGTATATTGAGATTATAACTGGTTTGCATAGAATTTTGACAGCCAGTGGGATAACCCTTTGACCACCACGGTCGGCTATACACGACTAATCAGAAAGTGCTCACGACGTTTTCGTCGGCAAATGTCGACAAAAATATAGCGTGGTCTTAGGGTTAAGTTAACTTTAGCAAGGATAGTTTGTAGATGGGTGGTGGGTTAAAGGTATTTTAGCTGAATGACTTTGAGCTTTGAACATCTTTGTCATTAGGTTCGTAACTAATTTTTGATACCGAAAAATACTTGGGTTATCTAAAGAATTTCTTTCTTTCTTTCTTTCAAATGTCACAGGCCCAGCTTACGGGTCACATAGATTTTTTTTTATGGTATTCCATAAAATGTGTGTATTTGTAAAGTTGTCATTTGTATTCATATAAAATTACAATCTATGGTAATACCATAACAAAGTTATTGGTTACAGAAAATAACAATTTCGTTTAATATAACCATCAAGGGGTATATACTGTTATACTGTACATAACATCACGACGATATAAGCAAGGGTGCTAATAGATTCATGCGTTTCCTTTGATCTTACAACATGGCGGCTCGTAAACTTTTATATATATTATTATTTCGAAAGGGGACCCCTAAGAGAATCACATAGTAGAGGGTACATAGTAATTTTCGTGAAAATGTTATGCAAAATAGTAAAATTATTTTGTCTCGGAAGGGATTGTAATTTTTGCATGTTATGGATAAGTCACAGATAACCTACCCGGTAGATAACGTGACAGCTACTGTATATAAGATAACCAGTACAACTAGAAACAACTACACAGAAACTATGAACAATGAAAAAAGCTCTAAAACTGTTATGACAGTAAAAATCGTTATATTTGTGAAGTAATAAAGTAAATAGCACATAATTGGGTTTTTAAACAATATCATAAATATTAAACGAACTTAAAAAAACACACACATAATATTAGCCTTTTCAACAAAAATAAATACCTATATTTTGTATACAAAACTAAAATGAACTAAAACCAAAATAAAAACCACTCAACATTAACAATCACACATTCTAACAAAAAGCACAAATACATTCAATTTTATAATTCAAAATATAAAAATGTCCGATTTCCAATCATGTCGGAATAGCAATGCAAACAAGTAGATTTATTTTACGCGCCCCAATCGCAGCCATAAGTAATCCTTCGGTAAAAAATTAAATTTTCGCCTGTGTAACGGTCATTCTTAATTTAGGACGCCATTTTGTATTTGGAGCTTTGAAAACAGCGGGTTGATAAGCTGAAGCGATACGGAGGCGGGAGCGATTGATGTGTAAGCTAGTAGTACTTAAGCTAAAAGATTTCTTGCAGATAAAATTTTATTTTACTCTCTGAACGATCTGAAAGTTTTTTAAAACTTTAGTGCTAGTTACTAGCTTTTCTGTTGAGTGTGGGGTGTAGATGGCTCAGCTTAATCTCTTAATCGTTAAAGTTATAGTCTGAAAAATTGGCTTAAACTTAATATACATAGAATTTGCACACGTACACACGAACCAATAAAAAAAATTTTTTGTCAATGACATTAACATTCAAAACAAACAAACATAGCTAACTCTTAACTACAGTTCTATCCGCAGTTATTGCTTGCAGCTCGCTTCAACCGCCGCTGATTTTATGGCCCCATAGCTATCAGTGAATTACTCATTCAAACTTAACGACGTGCAATAAATCGCGCGTTTTTCCGCCGGGAAATCGAACCATTGAACGTTGTACACTATGTTGATACTTCTGTCTGGGTTTATTATTATGTTGTATGATACTGATGGTATTATAAAGGTATTATTCTTCTTCATTCTGATATTATTAATGCGAAATATGTTGGATGAATGAATGTTTGTAACTTTCACACAAAACCCTCAGAAAGAATTGTAATAGTAGATAACTTGCATTAACACGAAGAATACTTTATATTTCGGACGATCTTCTCACGCTGTCAAAATTGTAAAAAAATTAAAGTCTATATTCTGTAAAACAAAATTTTGGTTTCCAATTCCGACGGTAGTTATTCTCGCGTAGAAACAAACTAAATCATCGTTATCCATATTATTATAGTACGAAAACTCTATCCAATCAAATATATTCTGACTGCGACGCAAATCCACTAAAATATAATATGCTATTAACTCTAAACCTCTAAAGCTAGCGAACCAAACATAATACTCAAAAATATTTCCTCACAATATCAAACTACCCTCTTTGAAAGCATAGCTCGCGTGCCGATCCCCGACTACGGCCGAACATAGCCGAGTGTGGCCGAACTTACCCTGTGTGCAGTAATGCGGCTCTTTGTACATATTTGAGGGATATACGATAATATATATGTATCGTGTATCGTAAGGAATAAAGTGGGCTGGGGTTGCGGTTTTTGAAAATTCGTTTGGTATTTTGCGGGTAGCTGGAAATTTAGTGTAAGTATGAGATTATTATGGAATTTGATATTATACGTTGATGTTACATAACCTTATCCGAAAATCAGTAATTAAAAATCCTTTAAAGTACGAACGATAACATAAGCTACAGCAAGTTGAGGCTAAGGTTATCGAACCTTATTGCCTACCCTGATTTAGAAATCGTCCTGAATCAGAATAAACCGCTAATAAAAGCTAAATAGTTACCTACCAATGCTACAATTTGGAAGTATGAATATTTGTTACTCAAGCACTCTAATACTACCAGACGGATTTTGATGTAATTTGGCACACAAATTGTTGATAATCTATATAACACACAGGCTCCTTATAACCTGTAAAATTAACTTTTAGGGCACTTTTTTCCTCTTAAAAGTCTTTTCACATGGACAAAATCACGGGTAGTCTAGTATACGCATATATTCACAGATAGGGGAGGTAACAGGTAGAACAGGGGTAAGTTCCCATGAATAAAAGTCATCAGTCACTTTGTACGATACTCGGGAAGATAGAACGAAATTAAATAGAGCCTTCAGCCTTCAATAAGGCCGTAAATAGAGGGTTTTATTTTTATTTATGCTGCTTTTTACAAGAATTTTATAAGTAGGGGAGTTATACAATCTCGGTTAATAGTAAAACTAAGTATAATAGCAAAATACTGCCTCCGTGGCGCAGTGGTTTAGGTCACGACGCCGCTACCATTGCGTCGGGAAGTCGTGGGTGCAATTCCCACACGGAACGATTATTTGTTCGATACACAAATAATTGTTTCGGGTCTGGTTGTACTACGGGTTCGCTGTTTGTATGTTTGATAAAGTCCCCGCGATACAAGAGCAGTACTTAGCGAGGAAGTTGTCTTTATAAAAAAAAATTTTGCGTTTCGACGAGATATACGGTACATATTCTTTCGAAAAAGAATGGAATTTTATTATAGTATGAATAAACCATAAAATTTATCTCCAAACATTAAACAGCAAGCCCACTAGGATCACATAAAGTCACTTTATACCCCACTTTACATGTGACGGCGCAGTGATAAAACTTTTACACTTCGCGGTTACATATGCAGGTTTGATTCCTATCTCGGTAAGTTGTGGCCAGTAAATTGAAGGGTTTATAGGATTTTCAAGATGTCTAGATCTGAAGATCTTATTGGAGGTTGTTGAACCTGTCTGTTTATTTCAACATTATTGATTCTTTTACTAAGACGAAATTTACACATAATCCGTCCTTGTGAATCACTCTATGTATTGAAAAGAAAACGCATCAAAATCCGTTGAGTAGTTTGATAAATCTTAGCATAATAGTAAGGAAAGACAACAGAAAGCGACATTTTTGTTTACTATGTAGTGATTTAGAGGGCTATGTTTTAATTTTAATAACCATATTTCGGAGTAGACATAGAATTAGTCAATTATATTGAATGTCGAATTGAACAACACATAATAATATGTATGTATTGGTATTCACAGCAAATGTGATAATAATAATATGTATTTTTGACAAAGTTAAGAGAAATTCACATAAATTAAAAGTTTTAAGATGCTTACACAAATAAAGTCACAAATTCTCATAACATAGGATAGAAACTCCTTCAAAACAAAGCTTTAAAGTCAACCATTTCAAACGTAACATAACTTATATCTCCTTAGTAAGCCATAAAATCGCTAATCGCTCCTCAACGGTTGCAATAAAACGCAGCGTGCATGACGCAGATCGCTAACTTCGTGGCCCCACGGAGAGAGACGTTAAAATCACTTTATTGTCTTTTACGAAGATAAAGGGTGTTCTGAAAATATATTTATTTACAGTTACAGTTTTATGTTAGATGCAGTGGCATTAAATATAAGTTCGATATCTCGTTTTAAAATAATGTTATTATTAGTAACCACGAAATCTTAAAGATTTTCTAAAGTTAAAGTTTCTGAGTAAAGTTTTCGCACTTAATTTTGTTTTAGCCTTAGAAACGATTAATAAAATCCGGTCAAGTGCGAGTCGGACTCGCGCACGAATTGTTCTCATTAATATTTTATTGTTTTTTTTTTTTTTTGGGTATGTTGTTATAGCGGCTACGGAAATTTTAGCTATTACAAATCTTTATTTTTAGATGAATCTAGATTGAAATGCAACTCACGACACGACAATATCTCAGCATTCTAGTAGGCCAGTTTGACAATACCTAGCGACAATTATCAAGCTATCATCAAACGCATTTCATCTTCAAACCAACCACATAACAAGAGTAAAACAAACAATTACAGCACTCAAACGACTAACCCTTGAGGTTCAAGTACCGGTGACCGTCAAAGCCTTAACCGCAGACAACCCGCGAACGAGCGTACCTACCTGAATACCGCATAATAAATGAATATAACCCATTACTGTCCCACTGCTGGGCAAGGGCCCTCTCCCGTAAAGGGCCCCTCCCTTTACGGGAGAAGGCCCTTGCCCAGCAGTTAGGCTTTGAGTTCAGCACGCTGGCCAAATGCGGGTTGGGGACTTTGCATGTCCTCAATAAATGTATTAAACAAATTTTAGCATGCAAGGTTTCCTCACGATGTTTTCCTCCACCTTTAGAGCATGTAATAATAATTATTTATAACTAGAGGTCGCCCGCGACTTCGTACTCATGGAAACCCTTCCCGTGTCCTCCTGCCTTCCCAAATCCCGATCCCTCGGGAACTCCGGGATAAAAAGTAGCCTATGTGTTAATCTGGGTCTATATACCAAATTTCCTCGTAATCGGTTCAGTAAGTAGTATTTGCGTGAAAGAGTAACAAACATACTCACAAACTTTCGCATTTATAATATTAGTATGTAACACACATCATTTAGAAAAGTCATTTATGTGCTGCCTCGGGATCAAACTTGCAACCACATGCGTGGGAGCTACCAACTTATACCACTCGGCTGTCACTGCTGAATTGTTGGTGACCGTCAAAGGCTTAACCGCAGGCAACCCGCGAACGAGCGACCGTACCTACCTGAATACCGCATATTGTAAGTTAAATAACAACTGAGCTTCGGGTTCAGTGATATGAGTTTCACGATGAAATGGATTTTTCGGTGATTTTTGTAGAGATTTTGAAGGGTATAATGAGTATAATGTACTTATACACGCATTTTATCTTAGAATGCCTGACCTTACCCAACTAGCACACAAGCTGCTTATACAGTCGTTATACAGCCTGATAGTTGCATAAGAGTCGTACAAATGCTGTACAATTCTCTATAAGTTGTATACTAGCTATTTAAAAAACCCTTTAACAGCTAGGCGGGACAGTAGCCGTTTAGTAGGAAACTAATGACTTATAGTGATATATGAGCATGTAATTGCATCGCTAGACAGCCTAGGGAAGTATAACTGAGTTAATGGAATCTTCTATAACACCGTTAACTGTATAAGGGGACTTTAGGAGATAAAGGAGTTTGTACGGAGTTATGCGTTGCGCTTATAGCGCTCAAGAGCGTAAATAAGCTTTTTGTAATGCCTTAGGTTCTATAACAGATTTTTTTAGGGCTAGTGTATTACTCATCTATAAAAGAGTTGCGTAGGTCTTTAATAGCGCCTTGAGCGTTATATCAGATATTTATATGGCTTCTGTACGGCAAATAGATGTATAAGGTATCATTCGAAACATTTTTACAGCCATGGGGATTACAGAATTATGTTTAGCACCTAAAGCGCTATAACCGAGTAATATACCTTTATACTAAAGCTTAAAATTATTATCATAATATATTTACATAGGTGCAGTGGTGGTTCAGTCTGTCAACTGTTTTTAAAGAAAAAATAAAATAAAATAAAATAAAATAAAATAAAATAAAATAAAATAAAATAAAATAAAATAAAATAAAATAAAATAAAATAAAATAAAATAAAATAAAATAAAATAAAATAAAATAAAATAAAATAAAATAAAATAAAATAAAATAAAATAAAATAAAATAAAATAAAATAAAATAAAATAAAATAAAATAAAATAAAATAAAATAAAATAAAATAAAATAAAATAAAATAAAATAAAATAAAATAAAATAAAATAAAATAAAATAAAATAAAATAAAATAAAATAAAATAGAATAGAATAGAATAGAATAGAATAGAATAGAATAAAATAAAATAAAATAAAATAAAATAAAATAAAATAAAATAAAATAAAATAAAATAAAATAAAATAAAATAAAATAAAATAAAATAAAATAAAATAAAATAAAATAAAATAAAATAAAATAAAATAAAATAAAATAAAATAAAATAAAATAAAATAAAATAAAATAAAATAAAATAAAATAAAATAAAATAAAATAAAATAAAATAAAATAAAATAAAATAAAATAAAATAAAATAAAATAAAATAAAATAAAATAAAATAAAATAAAATAAAATAAAATAAAATAAAATAAAATAAAATAAAATAAAATAGATTTTCAAACTATTTTAATATTCAACGACTGACCCCTAAAAGTACGAGTAAAATGCTGGTGTGCGACCAAAACAGTTATATTGAAGCACTCCTATGCCACAACTGCAAAACCTTGAGGTCTACAACAGCAAACACTAGAGCCTTTGTACAGCTTAAAGCGCTAGAGCAGATGTAACCAACTCTGAGAGCTGCTTGATCGAGACGCCATTATAGCATTTGGTAAACATATTTTTTGAGGTTATTACGATCTTTTGAAGATCATATAAATCTATACCCTGGTAACGTTAACATAATTAAAATCATTTTTTATTACCTATAACCCTAATTAAATTATCTGTAACCCTCAAAGTCTTATTTATGTTCAAAATACAATTTCCAAATCCACATATCTATATAATTTTTGCACTTAAAACTGAATATTTTGAGGGCGCATGAAAATATTGACGATAATATACATATATATTGACAGCATACTTGAACTCGCACTTTCATATCACGTACACAAAGAAATAAAAGTTATAGACTACTTGTTATTTTAATAATCCAATCCGTAAAAATAAAATGTCTCCTCATTTGTCACTGATGATTCATTTTAAAAAAATATATTTAGTTTACACCATAATAAACCGACTATATTACTAATTTAGAGCGTTAGCATTTATAACCGTTACACAGTAGCGCTAAAATAAGGTAAAGGTGGTATAATCGCGCTGCAAGAGCTTTTTCGAACGCTCGTGGCGCTAACCACCTCTGTACAACAGCTGGTAAGCGCCACGAAGCTGCGAAAAAGCTCTTGTAGCGCGATTATACCACCTTCATCTTATTTTAGCGCTGTATTACTACTATACTACTTACTATTATAATTACTATTTACGACCACTGTAGATCCAATGTCGAGCTATAAGCTGGACAGTATGGGCCTATTTGACGCTACAAGAGATCTGTAGCCGCTTATAGAACCACTATACTTCTTACTAAGGAGCCTAAGGCGTTATAAAAATCCTTTAACCGGCCATTGTACAGCTTGTTATAGCGCTTGTGTGCTAGTTGGGTAGTGGTCGCAGACTGACTTATTTTTTAAATTGGACATTATACTGGACTGTATATTTTAAAAAGTAAATAAATTACTAACCTATTTTATTCTTATAAATTGATGTAATTCTTTCACAGAGAAGGGTTTGATAAAATTATTACAGTTCGTGAGATTTTGTTGAATATGTCTTGAACATAAAACTGTCTGCAATTTCTTGAATTTAACTTGAGATTTTAATACGTGTAGTGATGTATGTGACACATGCAAAATATCGATATAACCAAAAAAAAATTAAATTAGACATTTAGGATAAGGATGCAAAACAAAGGACCATAACTAAGGCAAGGAATGAGCATAATATATTATTAGACATTATAATATTTTTTTTAGAAAAACATAATTTTAAACCGTAACCATCAGTGGTATAGCAATGCAAACGTATTTTAAAAATTAAAACAGTTTACAAATTTCAAAACTGTGTAACTTAAAAAAACTGAATAAAATTACTGATTAAGCATTGTGGCAATGGGCAGGACATTTGGCTAGACGTGAAGACGGAAGGTGGACCAAAGCAATCACTGAATGGCGGCCATGGAATGGGCGAAGGTCTCAAGGAAGGCCTGCAACTAGATGGTCGGACGACATTGTTAAATGTGTAGGGCCGAAATGGATGAGACAAGCGGAGGACCGTATAAAGTGGCGTGCTGAGGGGGAGGCCTATACTCAACAGTGGGTGGATACGGGCTGATTAGATAGATAGAAGTATTTTAAAAAAGTTTTTATTGTATCAACATCAAGCTAAAAGTTAAGTTGTAAATAGAAATCTGTCTCTATTAAATAGAACACAAGAAAAAGTTTGTATAACCAGTGAAAAACTAGTTTTTGGTTTCTAGCCTAATATAATGATAACGACAAAGCGCTTGTCCCATCACTATCGTTATCCGGAACCGCGTGAGGCATATCTGGAGCCGGGGCCAAAATTTCTACAATTGTACTCATCTCGCATTGTTCAAGAGCCAAGTTTGTGAGTTATAACCCTCGCTGCTTACGCTCTTATTTATAAGGATTCACTTTACTGAAGATTACGTTTTATTATTTTACTTTGTGTTGTTTTGTACAAGTTTTTGGGGTTCATTAATGTTATAATTGTCAAATATACAATGTATTAATTAGAAATTAATCTACTCTTATTTATATAACATCACGCTGTAACTAAAAGGAAGTGGTGCTGTATAATAAAATTCACGTGAGAGGAAAGTTGCGTGCAGCTGCGTTATCATAAATTTCAAAAAATATTATTATGACATTTCAATCTTGTTAAATTTTTAAAACAATAAACATGTAATAATGCGTAAAAAAAACCATTTTATTAAAGTAGCGCGATATTACGATCTTTTTCAAAAGCCAATCGAGTATCTATTTTAATTTTGCTATATAACCCTTAACACATATCAATACCAAAAAATATGCTAGCGAATCCACGACTGGTAGAAACTCAAATAAAACAAAATAGTTCCCAAAAGCAATACACCTTAAAGACTCCTCTAACTTTCCCTTCTTTCATCTTCACAGAAACCGTTTGGAGAGCAACGCGGAGCACTGGTCTGCGCTGCTCCTGTCACTCCGGGAGCTGACCGAGTGGGTCATCAGGAAGGAGACCGAGCTGAATGCCCTCGCACCACCCAAGGGAGACCTGCCGGCATTGCTCAAACAACAGGTAAGAAAACCCTAGACATTTTAAAGTTAAAATTGAGGCGCCCATAGCCTGTTGAGTTCACCGGTCGGTAAATGATCTGTGGGTTAAGCAACCGTTGGCGCGGTCATTCCATAGATGGGTATTGTGGGCATAGTGGTGGGCATAGTGGTATTTGAGCTGGGCCTCTCCGTGCTTCGGCGGGCACGTAAAACGTCGGTCCCGGCTGTTGTCTACTAAGATAACAGTCGTTAAGCCATGTCAAAGGCCTCTCGGGCGGCTTGAACAACTTTGACACTAGGTTGATCACTAACCAAACGACAAACAAACAAACAACATCTTAAATTATATTGGTAATTTGCCCAAAAGGTATGATTGCCAAATGCTTTATAGTGAGGTATGTTGGTACCTGGTTGCAGAAGGTATAATTCTAGATATAGTAGCTGATTGTTGATAGGTGATTTTTATATAGGAAGCTATGTGAGTTCTAACATCTCATGCGTAGATTTATTAATATCAAAAGTCGGGAGTAAACGTGAATGGTAAAGCTTCATAAAAACCGGAAAAGTGCTACATGAAATTTGTGCAGGATAAAAACTATAAAACTGTTTAAAATCAAAAGTGGTTACACTTTGAATGTATGTTAAGATTGTATGTTTATATTCAATAAGTAGATCTCCTTCCGGTACAAATTATTGGTAAAAGCCGTAGTTGTCGTTAAAAATAATAAATTTCAAACTTTTTTAGCGATATATAATATAATATATCAATACAAACAGCCCAGGAAAACCATTTATTTCACTTCAACAAATCCGAAAACCTAACGAGATAGAATCTTCCAGAAACTTTTCCTAAAACGCCTTTAAGTCTCCAACTTCAACAAGAACCCTAATAAGGGTACCAAAATAAAACCACACAGCTCTTCCCCCTATTCAAAAGTTGCGGAGTCTAGAAATGTCCATGCGAAGTGATTCTAGCGGCCGTCAACTGGCTAAATGACGCCATTTTGGGTCCATGTGCCGCCACAAAATGGACGACAGAGCAATTTGACTAGAAATAATTGTCGCCGTTAGAACTTGTATATTTGTTTGGTTGCTAGTACTGTGTTGTAGGAATTCTAGATAAGGATTGGTTTATGTGAAGCCTTTTTCTTATCTCTTCTTTACGCTGATAGACACTGTTATAAGATTTCCTGATTCCTGTATATTTTACTAGAGGCCACCCGCGAGTTCGTCCTCGGGGAAACTCTTCACGTCTAAATCCCGATCCCTCAGAAACTACGGGATAAAAAATAGCTTTTGTGTTATTCTGAGTCATCACACCACACACCAAATTACATCGTAATCGGTTCAGTAATATTTGCGTGAAAGAGTTACAAACATCCATACATACTCACAAACTTTCGCATTTATAATATTAGTAGGAAGTAGGATTCTACATTATGTAGAAATTGTAATCCCAAAATCGTCTGGTTTATCTATACTTCTATACTAATATTATAAAGCTGAAGAGTTTGTTTGTTTGTTTGTTTGTTTGAACGCGCTAATCTCAGGAACTACTGGTCCGATTTGAAAAAATCTTTTAGTGTTAGATAGTCCATTTATCGAGGAAGGTTATAGGCTATATATCATCACGCTACTACCAATAGGAGCAGAGTACGGGTGAAAAATGTTACAAAAACGGGGACAATTTTGACCCATTCTCTCTTATGTGACGCAAGCGAAGTTGCGCGGGTCAGCTAGTGTTAGATAAGACAGATAACTCTGTTTTCCACAGCTGTGCAACATAAGTGTGACTTTGTGAAATGGTTACTCGGATAAGTTTTGACTGTTTCATGTTGCAAATTGTCAACCAACAACACTTGCTCACTAGAAAAGGTTATTCAGTTTTCATTTTAGACATTCCAGATTAACTTTGCAACTGTTTTATGGAGAAACTAAATTAATAACCCGCTCTTTTTTACCAGTAAATACCATTCTTTCTTAATCCTAATTAATAATGTCTCTTCCTTAATACCATTTCGTATAGCCATCATATTATTATCTCGAGACTTCTCTAAAAAAATGAGGCCCACTTTGGCACACAAAGTTTTTTTATTTATCCAGTATTTGCCTTAGAAAATGCATCAATTAAATTAACGTACGAAAAGATTGACAAAGAAAATTTTCACCTTCATTAAGTACTATTGAATCAACATCAGCGCAAATTTCAATCAAGTCCCCAAAAGTCACAGATTACGGTCACATAAAGGTTAAATAATTAGTTGCCACAAATCCGCAACGTGTGTCAGTTAAATCGAGCTCGTGTTGCCGCCATATTGGTGGGACGTGTGTGAAATACCCGCGTTGGAATGTTAACGCGCCTGTTTGCCTTGCATTTAGGTTTTACTATTAGTGATTGATATTTAGTGGAATTTATCCGATTAGGCTGATTTAGTGGTAATTAGTAGTCCATTGTTGATTTGAATAAACTTACCGTAAGTTTATTATTCTGATTTTTAATTTACCCACCTTTTGAAGATTGTCTTTTGATTTCTTAGTCTTGTTTGCCGTTTCGTATAAAATACATTCATACATCAACTTAATTTCCTTAAGATACTTTAAACTGGGCAAAATATCGACTAACACTGCTAGTTTTTATCGTCAAGATATTATACCCAAAACAACAGATTTTTATTTATCCAAAACTTTCTTTTTTCCTATATGTTTTATCACTTTGAAATAGATGTACCGATCATTCAAATGCTGTGAAAAGATTTCTCGATTGATTTTTCAGTCAGTCAATGGAAGTGGTCGTTAGTGTTATTACTAGATTTAGACGTTTGTTTAGTGCTAGTTTTGTTTCAAAATTCTTGATGTTTCTATTCGAAATCTAGTGTAAACTATACTATATACACTTATTGTGTGTATAATTACGGAACAGTTATTTCACCTATATTTTCTGATTCCAGGATGACCACCGCGCGTTCAGGAGACAGCTGGAGGACAAGCGGCCGGTGGTTGAGAGCAACCTGCTCAGCGGCAGACAGTACATCGCCAATGAACCACCGCTCTCTGACACCAGCGATACTGAAGGTTAGTAAGAAGATTAATTGATGATGTTTGCATATTTTGTGAACCCACTTTGAGTACAAAGTGGTTGAGTTAGCTGGAAAATTAAAAAATATGTTTTAGAACTCTCGAATCAACGGTGGATGCAATTAGATCGAAACGTTGGGCAAACAAATAAGGTATCCTAACCTTTAAATCACTTTTAAGACTCGTTACATTATATAATAATATTAAGTTTTAAAATATGCTCGAAATATAGATGAAAAAAAATTTTGACGAGTTTTAAAACAGTTTTCAAAGTTAAATCCAAATGTTAAGTTTTATCCCGAATTCCTGTGATCGTTATTTAGTTATTTAATTTAACATTAAATAAAAGAGTAGAAGAACACCGCAGGCAAAGTTTTTTTAATAGTATGACAGTTGGAACATGACAACTAAATATTAGACTTGTGTTACGTTACTTGGTCTTAATAGTCATAAAATCTAGCCTAACCTAAAAACAAAACTACATACATATATAAAATCACGCCTCCTTTCAATAGGGGCAGGCAGAGAGATCCTACATAAACAAATATAAACTATTTTATCAATATCTAACGTCAAATTGATATCTACCTGACGGCAAGTTATCATGCAAATATGGTTTCAAACAATCAAAGTGTGATTGACCGGCGATGCGCATCACTGCACCGTGACGACCTCGTAACGGGGCCGTGACGGGGCCGTGACGGGGCCGTGACGGGGCCGTGACGGGGCCGTGACGGGGCCGTGACGGCTCCGTGTCGTGGTCGTGACGTGTTGACGGTGGACTGAATATTGATGTTTTGATGTGAATGATCGACGTGTGAAGTGGGTGGATATTGGGCTAACTTGGGGTTTGCACTGAAAATGTTATGTTTTGAAGTATTTTGTAAAACGTAGACTGGAAAATACATAAAAATAAACTCTGATTCGCAAAAAAGTCTAGGTAACTCCTTTTTGATTATTTCGGTGAATCCATCTATGCGTTGCGTTTCTTAAAATGACTGTTAATTGAAATGAGATGTACTTGTGCGGTATTTTTACATGCATAATTGAACTTTTTTTTGCTAGAAATGCTATTTATTCTGGTCCAAAATATTTGTTATTTTGAACGTTTCTAATTCAAATTGTTCTTCCTCGTTCTTTTTCTGATTTCAAATATGTTCTACAAACACCTTAAATGGTGAAAAGGTTTGATATGTTACTCATTTTACGAGCGAATACGTTAACATCTGAAAAAGTTGTGCTTAGGTATTTAACTTTAAACACACAGCAGTCTAACCTACATTGAAAAACACATTTAACTAAAGCACCTAGTTTCAATGTACCACTCAACTTCAAACCGAACGCTCCAAAAGTCTATCTTAAACACGAAACAACAAACAACACTCAGAATCACTCGTTCAACTCAAATCGGCTCACAAAAGCACACTAGGAACAAAGCGGTGAACGAATGAAATGACTGAATGAATGGATGAACGAGTGAACGCAATTAGAATCGTACCGGCTCGCTAATTGCAAATTCCGTACGGCAGGCGAGCTCAATCAATATAGTTTGCATTCACTAGGTGATAGCAATCGGCTTGCCAATCTATAGAGATTGATTGATGAATGAATGATTGTTTTTAAGCGGCCAGTGGAGGGTTAAGTGCGTTTTGATTATTTGCTGGGTTACCGTTTAGTGTGGCTCTCATGTTAAATGATGATGTAAATCATAAAGTGTCCGTGTATCAGGAAATGCTTGGTCAATTTTGATAATGTTGCTATGCTAATGTTTTGATTTTCATATCAAATTTGTTTGTTAGTTTCATGAGATATTAGGTTAGCTTATAATACTAGTTATCGCTTGCTGAAGTTTTTGAAAAGAAAAGTTAATCGACATTTCAAAAGTTTAAGCCGAACTTTTTCTAAGCTTTCGTGTTAAGCACAAAAATTTGAATATTTATGGTGGTTAACGCTATAAACTGGCTTATTTGACAGGCTCTTACACTACTATCCAATTTATTAATAATTTTTTGTTTTTTTTTTATGTTTGGTCTCTGTCATGTATTGGGAAAAAACGTGATTTAATGTTTGTATTGAATTTTTTTTTAGGTCCAGTCCATGACTTTTTAAGCTACTTTTAGATCCTTAAAATAAAAACTAATAGTGGCTTATAACTCTAGTCTTTGCTGTGCACAAACTGAGCATAAAGAGCGTCATCAACTGCCTTTGCCCAATCCGGGAATCGAGTTCATAACCCAATTGCATCTGAAGTTAGTTAATCAAGATTCTCCGAAGCAATTAACATCATATATCAAGTATCATAGGTCATATATACACATTTAGTGTCTGTGTGTCCGTCTGTCCGCGTCCCACAGTGCTTGCACACGACGCCTCGGGGAAATCGATTCGAACCTGAGACTACACGGTGATATGATTGCATCGAGACGTTGTGTTATTGCGTTAATTTGTTATCGTTTGTGTTGTGTTTAATTACAACTGTTTTTGCATGAAAAAAAAATAAGCAATATAACAGTGACAGCTAAATTTAAGCAATTACATAGCATGCTAGTGGGTTTAAACCTATGACAACATACCAATGACTTTTCAAAGTTATAAAATTGTAAACGAATATAAATAAAATCATCGCGATGAATAGCACGCCTAAAATCTCATTAGAAGGCCTTTGATGGGGCTTAAAGACTGTTGTCTTAATTGAAAACAACCGGGACCTCGTGCACGCCAGACGCCCAGCTAAAATACCCGGTCACACACGGTATATGCGGTCACCTATCTATAAAATGAGCGCGCAAACGGTTGCTTAACGCACATATCGTTTACAAACCGGTGAGCGCAACTGGCTAGGGGCGCCTCTAAAGCCGGTAAACATCTCCGGTAGGATCTGCTTTACTCCGGCTTGTTGCTATATTCAGAGACACATAGTCAAATGGCCCTTACAGTCAAGCCATCAGTTATAATGTAAGTTGGCAAGTGACGTTCATTGGCAGCCGGCGTGTGCACAGATGAAGGGATTAGACGACTGTCACGGGCTTAGCCTTAACACTTGAGTAATACGAGCCAAATTGTATTGTTGTCATTACTGGATATTACTAGGTTATAAATTTGTCGGAACATACTCGAAAATTAGGTAGAAATCCTTATTTTGAAAGTTCAAGCTTAAACTTTCCCCTTATTGGGCATTGCTAAAACGTTGAATTATTTATATTAACATAAGTACCTTCTTGTCTGTCGCATTGGGTTAAGCCTGTAATAATAGATTTACTATGATATATAAATAAATAAACGAATTGACAAAAATATTATATCTTTTTGTTGAGGTTTTCCTTTTCCGGAAAGAACAAATTCGTTACAGTTTTTAGTATATTAAGCCAACACTAGTCGTTTATAACACTAATTCAATAACACTTTTTGAATGACTATTTCCACTTTAACAACGTTTATAATTTGATAGGTTTTATCTTGAACTGAAACATCTCAATATTTCACAACTTATATTTCTAATATCTGAAAAACTATTCGTATTACCCACGAAATCAGAGCTATATCGATAAAGTAGTCCGCGGGTAACGGCCATTGGTCGGCTCGTAAATTTGAAAATGGAAGCTCGACGGACCAATGGGGTGAGCGATTTGAAATACGTCAGCGCTCTTCGCCGGGTACCGTCATTTATATCCTAGAGTTAAAATCTTGAAGGCATTTTTGTGGTACGTGTGAATGATTGTTGTATATCTTTTAAATAGAAAGTATATTTATGTTTCCAGTTTGTGTAGTTTTTGTATCTTGCCAATTAAAAGCTAAACTACTTTAAAATAAAGAAACTAATATCATTATGTAAATTAAAGCCTGTTAAATGTACTCCACCGTCTGGCTTTGCCAATGCCTAGATTACCAAATGAAAATTAATAGATTTTCAAAACATGTTATTTTGTTTCATAGGCATATACTCGTATATTTATATATTGCTAGTAAATTAAAGTGGCAACATTACAATGCTTTGTCAATACACATTTTATAAAGAACGGTCGACTTAAATACAAAATAAACGTACAAATCCGAAGCAAATCACAAGTCTCTTAAATAAATCCTCAGCACTTTCAGCAACAAAAAACCGAAACTCCAAATAAACCTACTTAGCATCCAATATATCGGGATTACAGCCAAGCAAAGCCGGTAACAAAAATTGTACTCGAAAATCCACGAAGAGAGGGCCCAACAAAACTAGTGATGTGCCAAAAAATCGACTAAAAATCGTAAGTCGATTGGCGGTAGTCAGTGTAGTGAAATATCGAGTGGAAAAAGCCGGGGGGAAGCCGATTTGATGACGTGTATTTTTCTACGGCTTTCCCCTGTTTTTGTATTTGTTTGTGATTGTTGTTTTTAAAGCGGCTTTTTTATTGAAAAGATTTTGTGAAGAGTTTTATCTATAAATAAAATGGAATTTAATGATACAATTATTTGCTTACTATTTTTTGTTCTCAATACATTGCTGAATAGTTTTTATTCATGATTAACTTTTACTATATTCTAACGTAATGTTAGCTAAAAATAGTAGCTTGAAACTTAATTAAAAAAATATCGATCAACAAGAACCTCTTTTCGTGTACAAATTCCAACTCTTAGCGAACTCAATACAACTTAACTTAATACAACCTCAATAATATGCGACATTGCAATACACAAGCTGACGGATAAAATTAACAGTCAAGTCCATTTCTTTTATACAAAATCGAGTTCAGCAATGCCCTAACATTTTCCATTTCCTCCCACCATCAACAACAGTCGCGGAACTACATTAAAACAGAAATAAATCTAAATAATATTACACAAGAACTATTCAGTATAACGCTGGAAATACTCTAAAAGAATTACTGAACCGCTACAGGGGAGAAATGTTGCAAGTTGGAAAAAATTGAAATATTCGGTCGACAGCGTCGCGGACGGGTGGCTCGTTTAGATTTGTGCGACAGTTACAAGGCGAGTGGACTTGACTACTGGCGGGATAATTTTATGAAATTGAAAGGAGTCTTTTGTTAGCTTCTAAAGTTTTTTTGTAGTCTTAGAATATTGCGTTATTACACTGCATAGTATCTACTTACCTGTAACCGGCTGCAAATAATATATCCAAAAGCCTGTTAGGCTATTGCACTTGTGTTGGCAAACTACTTAACAAATTTTGATGCAATTTAGGATGACGAAAATTGCTAAAAAATGTGACTTACATTTACATTTAGGCACATTTATTACACTTCTTAACTCTTAAACTCTACTCATATTAAAGACTTACCAAACGAAACATTTCGAAATATTTTATCTAAAAAGTTATCTTAAAAAAACCTTAAAAATGAATAAAACAATTTCAATAACTCAACTTACGCACAAACTATTCCAGTATGTTTCGCACATTGAACGGTAGATGGCGTTGTACGGTAACGATGTAATTATTAAATCCCGCCTCTTTCATCTGGCGCTTGTTTCGCTCCAAATGCTCGCTGAGCACTGAAAGATACGCCAACCGTTTTACTGCACACAAATTATGGGTTTATATTTTATAGAAATATGTTTTTTTATTCATATTTATTCTAGTTTTAGTTTTTTCGAAGTACCCTACTTCGTGTATGATTTTAGTGGAAGTTAGAAATAGTGAAAATTGCATTTATGCGTAACTTGATCGAAGTTTTAAGCAATAATTATGGTACTGTAATCTTTAAAATGTTCAACTTTTGTGTCTCTTAGTATTATGTGTACAGGCCACGATAGTTTTAAAACGTTAAGAAAAGTGTATTGTTTTCTTAGTAAGGAGTTGGAGACTACGTCATTTTGTTTTACAAAACTGTGTATTCGGTTTTACCAAAACAAGATCTTATTTATCTGGAATATTTTGAGGTAAATTTTTCAAAGTAAGTAGAACATTTTAAAACTAATAATAATTGCAAAGTTGAAATCTTAGTTTATTAGATTTGAAGTTGCTAATTTCACGAACTTCGCTAATAGAACTGGTCACTAATAGAACTGGAGAAATAGCAACCATTGTATTGCAAGCAGGAAAACTAATACCCACTCCCATCTTAATTTCTAAAGTCCCTGATTTTATACCCTGAAAAAATATAATACATCTATTTTATGTATTTAGAAGTATATATATAAGTATTTAGTATATTTATCAGTTATTTGGTTACCATAGTACAAGTTCTGCTTAGTTTGGAATTAAATGACCGTGTGTAAGTTGTCTGATAATATTTATATAGCTAATAACCTATTATTTTGTCCCCAGCGAGTCGAGACAACGAAGGCGACTCCCGCGGCTACCGTTCGGCGGAGGAGCAGGCTCGCGAGCTGGCCAGGTCCATCAGACGCGAGGTGGCCAAGCTGGCTGACAAGTGGAACTCCCTCGTGGACCGCAGCGACGCCTGGGGACGGTGTCTTGATGATGCTGTACAGGTACGTCTTATAAACCTTTGTTTTTATTATTTTAGTGCGTATGATGAGAAAACTGTGTGTATTTGGCACTTGGTTTGGTTGATAGAGTATCGTAATAGAAGAGAATATCGAGTGTCAAGTAAAGATATTGGACCAATTAAAGACAGATGGTATGAGAGACATGGTTGTAATCAAGGACAATAAAAGAGCTTGTTGCATTTAATGTGTTTTAGGTATCAGACAATTGCAATTAAATCATTAGTTTTATAACTTTTAACACAAATTTTATAAAATAAATTGTATAGCATCTAGGTAATGAAAAACAGAAATGCAGTAAAATAATGAATAATAATAATGGTAATAATAAATAAATTTAACCCATTGCTGTCCCACTGCTGGGCAAGGGTCTCCTCCCGTAATGAGGGAGGGGTTAGGCATTGAGTCCACCACGCTGGCCAAGTGCGGGTTGGGGACTTTGCATGCCCTCAATAAATGTATTATACATAATAATTATGGTAGTACACATTTTAATTAACTCAGGCAAATTTTCAAACGAACGCAACATAGAGCTTTTATCTCTCACCCCATCTATGATTTCAACCGCGCAACACTTCCACAAAATCGAAAGCTTCACTTCTCACATTAACTCTTAACCTGAACAACAGATGGCGTTTTACACAATATTCACACATGAATGCAGATCTCATTGAACGATCTTATTCAATCAGCTGTTAAGCCGGACATCCTGTTTGATGTATAGATGTATTATAATATATTGTAATATTATGTTTATGAGAACATTTGTATGCTTGAACACGTCTGTAGTTTACTTTGTTTGGTTTGTTAGAAACTGACAGATCTGTGCCGAGGTCTATATTTAACGCGCCTACAGATGCTTTTATAACATACTTGGTCACAAACAGTGATTTGATAAACACAGTTATTGATACAGATAAAGATTTTCTTTTCTTAGTCTAGCTTAGTGTTTTTTTAATTATTAACAACAGATTTTTACTGGTTCTACAGAGTATATTTTTAGGAATTAATTTAGTTACTTTGACACTGTCTTTATTAAAACTAATTAGTACTTTAGTAATGTTTTAATTACTATTCTTTCTCAAATTAAAAGCTTGTTTTCGAATAATTATCGCTGGATATTAAATACCATTCATAGTAATTAGGTGTCGAATAAAAATTATTAAAGATTAGGTTATCTTCTTTACAATATGCAATAGGCTCGCCCCCTATTTCAAATTGTTTAAATGTGTATTTCATGCACCTCTGCCTACACCATCGGATACAACAGGCGTACATATTTATGATATAGTTTCTTACTTCACATCTTAACGCAACAGACAAACATCAATATGTATAGTAATAGTTTAAAGTTAGTTACCAGTTGCGCTCACCGGTCGGTAAACGATCTGTGGGTTAAGCAACCGTCGGCGCGGTCATTCTATAGATGAGTGACCGCATAGTGGTATTTGAACTGAGCGTCTCCGTGCTTCGAAGGGCACGTAAAAAGTCGGTCCTGGTAGTTGTCAATTAAGATAACAGTCGTTAAGCCATATCAAAGGTCTCTTGGGCAACTTGAGCAACTTACACTAGGTTGACCGCCAGCCATACGATAGATACATAGATAGACAGTATATAGTCTCATATAAGTATCGTATATACATAGTTCTACAGTGACTCAGTTTATATACAATATACATTATACAGTATGTATAAAAGCACAACAATGACAAGTAACTGGGCGGCGGATCGCGGCGCGCCTCGCATACCGACGGCTCAATCAACTATTGAACGAACTATGTTCACTGGATGAGCTTCAAACATACTTCTTATGAACGCAAATGGTTTATGTTGAGGAATAGTTTGTTTGGAAATGTGCGAATACTTTTGTGTTTGGAAAGAAATGCTTGTGATGCGTATGTGGTTGAATCTAGGCGTAATTCCTGTTAGAACTATCTTAGTTTCTCCCCGCGAATATGTTCGTGTGGAAAGATATCTAGAGAATAAAAATATCTTGTTAGTTAGTCGAGTTTTTAAATGTGTTCAATTTTATCAGAATCTACTATGTTGTAGTTTGTTGCATGAAATAAATGCAATCTCCCATACAATCAAAAAAGCACGCGCATTTATAATATCAGTAGCTATTGAAAAAGGTTAAAATAGCTATAACATAGATTTTTTGTGATCACGTGAATAAAGTTTTAAGTGTATACTTAGTGAATTTTTGTACAGAACACAATTGCAAAGAAGTTACAAAGAATCTTAACTCTACCTATCGAAAAGACTATCCTTTAATTTGGTTACTACAACCACGCTCAGCTTTCTTTCACCACATCTATTGGCTGTACATCTGTGAGTCTCGTGAGAGGTGTGGTCGATGCGTTAATTGTCATCAGTCGGCGATGCACTGAGGACCCGCCTCGCTAAGTGCTCACAACACAAATGTGAACATACTGTATATTGTCACTATCTTGTGCAATCATCTACAATCTAGATAGCTGTTTTATATACCATTGTAACGTATCGTTTGATCTTTTAAAAAGACAACTCCCGCACTATGTATTTATTGCTCTTGTGTTGCTGGGACTTTTACAAATATACAGACAACGGACAAAAAGTACAACCAGACCCGAAACAATTATTTGTGGATAACAATTAATTGTCCCGTGTGGGAATCGAACCCATGACCTCCCGACGCAGTGGTAGCAGTAGCCTGTTATTCGATGGTGTATGCAGAGGTAAAAATACAACCACATTTCAACAATTAGTTACATCGCGCTTGTTATATCCGAAGGTAAAGGCAGAGGTAAAAATACATTCACGCTTTGCCATTTACAATGTAATAGGGGGCCAGTCTGTTGCCATTTATCAGGCAAGTTGTATACGGGTTACTATTGCTTGTGAATAGTATAATAAGAAGTAGAAAAGACCAATAGTACTATATTATCCGATCCTAGAATCAAAACTTTTTCTCCACCTATTGCCATATCTCAGACACGTTACACCGGACTATTAAAAATATATTATAAATGAACAAAATCCATTAACAATTTAGCTCTAGCTCGGGAATCGAACTAGACTAGACTACTGCTTGCGATCAGCAGTGCAGCAGCAGGGACACCCACAAACCGATATACCATTTCGTATCAAAACTTCAATTGAATTATAGTCCTAACAATATAACTAACTGCCAAATATCTATCTCCAAAATACAATATAAACTATAAACTAAATACATACAAACATAGATCTGTACGTTTGTCCACAACTCGCTAGCGTCCGGCGTCGGCGTAATTAAAATAGTTTCAGTGATTTATCACCGCCCGGCGTCGAACCCTGCACTCCGCAATGATGGTACCACACATTCTATGTATATCGATGTGGTTTGCAATTCTATTGAATTGGCAGACATTTTGGTTTTCAGTACTAGAATTGTCTTTTTCATTTGGAAGTCTGGCAACCAGTCTTACTGAAGAGTATCGTGTTATAAAAGTAACTGGGTTGTGGAGATCCAATATGTAGTAGCTCCATGTAAAATACTGGTATTCAGCGTCATCCGGTGAGACTGGAAGCCGATTCCAACATAGTTGGAAGAATATAGAATATAGAATAGAATTTGTTCCTTGATGGCTAATATATTATTATACTAGCTGACCCGCACAACTTAGCTTGCGTCATTTAAGATAATCATAATTTTCCCCGTTTTTGTAACATTTTTCACTGTTACTCTGCTCCTATTGGTCGTAGCGTGATGATATATAGCCTATAGCCTTCCTCAATAAATGTTCTATCTAACACTGAAAGAATTTTTCAAATCGGACCAGTAGTTCCCGAGAATAGCGCGTTCAAACAAACAAACAAACAAACTCTTCAACTTTATAATATTAGTATAGATTAAATAAAAACTTATCTTCAAAATTACCGATAAACTCTACATCTCTACACGTAGCAGGGAGAGTATGAAACAATACGCTGTGTCGATCTGCATCGCTTTTGTGCGAGTGCAGCCGCGTGACGGCAGTTACTCAGTTCAACCGACTCTACGACGCTACCTAGAGCTGTGCTAATCTGTACTGCCAGAGTTATGTAGAGTGCTTTATGATTTAGAAGGACTTATGTTGTTTTAAGGCAGTATTTTGTCACTTATGTCTTTATATGACGTTTGAGGCTTATTGGTTAAAATGGTTACAACGCTAAAAAGGTCGTGGGTTCAGTTTTCTTTCTAGTTATTTAATAAGTCAAGTTTGGTGGTGCTCTTTGTCCGTAGTTTGTATGTTTATAAAAGTCTCTATAAGATAAAATGGTATTAGTGCAACATTTATGATAAATAAAGGTATGTCAAAACCCGTTTTGACTTTTAAAATCACTAACTCATACACCTATTTCAATTTGAATCTAAATTCCCATTTTCCCCGAAATGAATTAGTTACCAAAATGCCAATAACCTAGCATTTCCCCATAATATTTCTTACATGGAAATAACACTAAATAAATATAACAAAAGTACACTCAAAAGAAACTCATTCATAACGAAACTAACACTACAATCGCCAAAATCCCTTCGCAACTGCACAGTATTTTACCGAACAGTGCACAGTGCACAGTATACAGTGCTCAGTATACAGTGCTCAGTACTAATCCCTGTATATCGGGTTGCTTAGCATTTTGTCGATAACAATGCATCGTGGTTCGTTATCGACGTCGTTATGCGACCACTTGCGATGAGTGCTAGAGGTGGGAGGGTATCGATGTTTTGAAATGATATCTTGGTAGGTTGAATATTTAGCTTAGGTTATAGCAAAGGTTTGTTTTATTTGTGTTATGGCATTTTACTTAGCCTTTTTATGTTCTAATAGTAGATATGTCGAAAGAAGACATTATAAAAGGACGAGGTGTGTTTTCTTTCGCAATAATGGTTAGGTATTGAGTCGTCTCATGATATTATGTTTCGGTAAACATCGTTTATAAGACAAACTGTAAAGGTAATTAAAGATATGCAGGAAAAAATATTAACAAGTAGACTATTTAATGCCTAGATAGGGATAATTAAACGGACACAATAGCTAAATGAAATATCTTGAAAACAATATTAATTCTAAAAGACACTTAGTGTAAATATTTTATCATTGAATCCTTTTTAAACATACAAAATAAACACGTAAATGTAGTCTTTCCTGCAACAACATAACCAGAGCGTAACCCTTTAATACCTTCACACCACCAAAACTATCGATATCGATAAATATAATTAAAACAGTAACAGCTCTACATAAAAGATTCGCATAGAGCCGAGCTCGTTAGCACTGCGATCGGTTCAATCCGTTACAAATTGACATATTTTTTTTGTTTTTACCAACTGCTCTGTATAATATACCCACGATAGAATATCCTGAAAACTCTCTATTTTATTATATCATACAAAACTTAAAAGAAAAGGCTATGAGAATATTAATTAATAGCCCTTACTCTCGTAGATCGAATATGAATTATGACGTCATTTGACAACACTGCTGTCAACACACTGTCTTTTGATAGATTTCCTTTAAATGTCAGAATGTCTCTTAAATCTATTCTCAGAAAAATGTAAATTCCGGTTAAGAAAGCTTACCAGCTAATTATTGTAAAATCAATTTCCTTACTTTGGACTAACATATAATAAGTAGTTTAAAAGATTACACACAAAAATCTAGTTTATTTATCAACAGTATAAACAGTTCCCGAAAAATCACACCACATGAAAAAACCGTCTCATTCACCAAATATTTGTCCAGTCCGAGTTTTATTCGAACATACAGCCGATGCTACATCGACAAACACATCGGCGCGTGAATGTCCAGCATTATAAATTCAATTCTACACTATCTGTGGTCCGTTCCCGCCATATTTCATTCTCTTGACGTTTACTTTTATTTGTGAAAAATTGTATTTTTCTACGATATACTGTGGTCGAATAAAAATGTTGAACGGTTTACTGTTTTTATTTACTTAAAGTACTGTGTGTAGTTGTTTTTTATAAGCTTTTTGTGTTTTTATTGCTTCGTATTAATTAATACGGGTTCTATTGTTTAGTTTAGGTTTTTGCTTCGTTCATACGTTTTCTATCGGAACCGTAATAAGTAACATTTCAGAGCAGCTGATTTTAATTGACAATTTACTTGTTTACTACGTACTTAACGTCATTCTACACTTACTAAGGAATTAAGAATCCTTGCCAATGATACCTACTATAAAAATATAACCAGCGTTCATTATTTTCAGTTGTCCTCTACCATTTGGTTACGTCCACCACCCCATTTCGTTGCTACTCAGAACCAGATTTTACTGCAAAATTTTACTTTGGTGATAATATTTATTTATTATACCATCACCTGTTATAGTTTGCTCCAGATCTTGGACCACCCATTCCCACGATAGAGCTTCAATCTAGAGCAACAACACTTATCAATCTCAAACAATTTTCCCATACATTAATTTACTCTCATCTTCATAGTACATGAAGCCTGTCGTTACATACACATAGCCACATAGGCACAGCTCTTAATGTATGCAAGCTCACGGCGTGCCATCGTACGCAGATTGCGAACGCCATGAGATGAATTAAAACCGGACATGATATTGTTCCAAGGTTTTTGTTCAAAGGATGTCTGAGACCTACCTTCCTTCTTAGCCCTTTACTAAGAGTTTCTTCCTTCTAGGTAGAAGGGATATAAGTATGGTTGATAACACTTCAGTTTCTTTTAATTTATTATGTCCCTATAGTTGACTAGTAGTGGATGTCCCTGGCATTAGGTCCGTCTTGTACATTGTGAGCTTTTTTATAATTAAGAATTAAAAAGTCAGTATGCATTGTTTATATACAAAATTGTTAAGAAATTATACGCTTATTTTACATAGAGATTAGGCTTACCAGAAAGGCATACGTGTACCTAAATACACTGACTTTTGTGAGATGATGAGTTGATCTCTTACTAAATACATAATAATATAACTTGTCGCGAAATACTGCACTAACATTTTGAAGTACTTTCATACATACACCCTATTATAGCATTTTTTTTATCAATAGTTAACACTAAATAACACTATTTCACTTTAGGGCTAACTCCAACATCACAATAATCGTCTTAACCCTTCAATTAACCTCCAAAAGACCACAAACGAACCACAGAACATATTAATCCTTAACTAACAAAGATAAACCGGGATATTCTCAAAATATGGTCACACTACACAATCCAGGCTAAATTCACAGGGCGTGACTGCGCAAAGGAATTTTTCGGACACACGTATACAGGGTGTTGTGGAAAAATATTTTAATTGATATACAGCGTGTTTGACGTGTGCCTGTGTTACTGCTGATACGGTTTATGATGACGGTTTTTTTGTAAGGAATTTTAGCAGTTTTTGTAAAAAAAATGCGATGTGAAGGTTTTTTTTGTGTAATTCTATGTTAATATTGGAGGTTTTTTGTGAGTGTTGAAAATTTATTTTTTTACGCTCTAAGGGTTACTTTTTAAGCATAAGTTCGATTTATTTTACCATCTTATGAACAAACTCTGAACTACAATTATTATGGTAAAACAAAATTGAAAAAAAAAGATTATCTAAATTTAATTTAAGTTATAGTGTAGTTAGATATTATATTCATAAAACACAAGTACAAGAATAAATAATGTATAATAAAATACGGGAATTAACGCGAACACGCATTTTACCTTAAAATGCCTAACGTTTCGGCGCAGGTTGCACTCGCCGTGGTCCCAGGCAGACTGACCTGACTGACTGACCACGGCGAAACGTTAGGCATTTTAAGGTAAAATGCGTGTTCGCGTTAATTCCCGTATTTTATTATACATTAAACATGCAACGCGAGAGTTTAAAAGAATAAATAATTAGACGGCAACATTACTTTTTTTTTTTCATGATGCTAATTATTTGAAATAAAAGTTTCATTACTATTTTAAATACAATAAATAGTACATTTATAAAGAGCAATAAATAGTAAATAATACAGAGAATTTCTCTTCACACCAAATGAAATAAACAACCCGTTAACGATAATTTAATAAACATTGTACTAACCCTAAACTTGTTAAAACCAAAAACAAATATGACTCAATATTTGTGGTTTACCGACTGCATTTATAACGTGGCTGAAATTAATTATTTTTACAGTACTTACTACTGAAAAATCAACCCTATACCTTCGTATTAAGGTTTAAATTCATTTGTTAGAATGACAAAATACTTTTTCAGTGTATTTCTCTGCTGAAACGTTATTAAAATAAATCGTTGTGCGGTTGTGTCCTTTATGTTGTATTTTTGACCAGAAATACTGAGTTTTGGTAGGTTTTTTTTATTGCATATGATATTTTACACATTATTGTGTGAAGTTGCGAGTGTAAAACTTGCATTTGTAAAAAACTTAATGTTAAAATTCATGTGAAATTTATTGATAATCTGAAAAACTACTGAAATTTAATCCAGTAAGAGTGAAGTTCTTTCAATACAGGAAAATGCAAGACTGAAAAACTGGCATTGGCATTTTAATAATGTCATAAAAATAACTAATTGTTTGCGCAAAATAAATATACAAGCACAAAAAATACTTAGTGTTATATGTATATTTCAGATAGACTGATAATTTACTAAACTAATAATTTTTATATGACAAAGAATATTAAGATATTTTTGCCATAATTTAAGTAGTTAAGCTGCGTATTGCAAAATAGTAAAATCAGCTTTCTGATTTCCATAGACAGGTACTTATTTACTATCTCAAAAGACAAAATAATTACCAGTTTAAACGCTAATTATCAACAAAATAACTATAAAATAACTGTAAGACATTCTACAAGACAGTTAGAACATAAATATTTAGTTTATTAGCCTGTTAACTGTACTAGACAAATAAATAGCTCCTATGTAACGGTTATAAGAAATAATCAGTCTTATATAGCTGTTTAACAATCAACTGATTGCTATATTAATGAGCTATAATTAAAATTATATCTTTAATTATAACTATAGGAAGTAGTTTATAAATGCTTAAAGTATCAAGTGTGGTTGGTAACACTATATAAATAAATAAATAAATATTATTGGACAACTCACACACGGTCATTTGATTCCAAACTAAGCAGAGCTTGTACTATGGTAACCAAATAACTGTTAACATACTTATATACTTCTAAATACATACTTATATAGATACATTAACATCCATATTCTTTAACATACGTAATATCACGCTTGTTATACCTGAAGGCTTTTCACCATTTTTAATTTCATAATATTGAGCACACAACCAATATTCGGGCTAATAGCACTTTGTCCTACCGGGATTAGATACCGAGACCAGCAGTCATATACACTGCCGCGCAGACAACTTAGGCAGTCAATGAAATATTAAGTTCTAGTTTTATTCTTTCTGGAAAATGAGCTCGTCAGATGGATATTTGATTGCTTTTTTCATGTTAATATTGTCTGTCACGTTATCTACCAAATAGATTTTCTGACACTTATTCAAAAGCTATGAAAACAATACAGAAATTTCAACAGTAATCCAACAAAGTCTCTAAAACTTGAACTATTGGAAACTGACGTCAAGTGCTTGAAAACATTTCACTTTATACAACTAGCTATAAAACTGTTGAGAAACAATGTAAACGCTATCCAGTTTATACCCATAGTCTATTAAGAGTAGGTTTTCAATCGAGCGCGACTCTCGGTGCTCTACCAAGCGGTGTCGTCGTAAAATATTATAGTTTTAAGTTTATTATAACCATATATCGTACAATGTAGGTACTATTTTGCATAGTTATTTTGTTGCATTCACCTGTCGGTTAAGTATTAGGAAATACATTTTAGCTGCCAGTCCTTGAAGACAACTTAATTAACCGAGTGGTATTTCAGCTGAAAATCGTCCTGCAATTGCGATGGATCTAGGTGTTGTCAATTAAAAAATAAATATTAGGTCGGGGAAAAAGTCTTTTCGCATTATAGTATGTATGAACTTGTAATAAAATCTCTTTGGCTTTAAGAATCACAAATGAGTACACGGTTCATTAGGTCTCTTTCAGTGAGCTCGTGAGGTACCCAAATATCCAGCTTTTTTGTGTAGAGAAAAGATTTTATTAGCAGTTCATACATAGGTACTAAGTGCGAAAAGACTTTATCCCCGACCTAATATTTACCTCTATTAAAAATCGTATTACAGTAGTATTTTTAAAGAAATATGTCATAAAAACATACATCAATAAGTGCACCGAAATTCCTTCAAGTACAATGTATCGCTGCACTCAATGAGTGGTGTTAAATTGGCGCGATACATTGCAATGCGCGCGCCGCAAGTGACAGCTATACGAGGGCGGCGGCTGCGCGTGCGCATGCGTGCCGCGCGTGCTTGCAACCATCACTGATTATGACACGTATGCAGACGTTGAAAGCTTTGTTAAGTATTTAAGATTTTTACATTAGAATATAATGAAATATAACTGCACGTTTGGCGCAGTGGTTAAAGTGGTCACCTCGCCGCAATAACCGTAGCGCCGCGTGTGGCGGGTTCGAATCCCACCCGGGACAAATATTTGTGTGATGAGCACGAGTATTTGTTCTGAGCCTAGATGTTAATTTATCTATATAAGTATGTATTTAGAAGTATATAAGTATGTTTATCAGTTGTCTGGTTACCATAGTACAAGCTCTGCTTAGTTTGGAATCAGATGACCTTGTGTGAGTTGTCCAAAAATATTTATTTATTTATTTTATTTTTATTTTTTATTTTATAATTCATTACTAAATAGTCAAATAATATTTCAACATAGATTCACTACCATTACACATATTAGGTACATTGCATTTAAGTCTATATCTTGCAAGTCAGTTGGTCTAGTTACTGTATAGTTTAGTACATTCCTGTACTATTATAATTATTCCTTTTTATATTTGGGAGAATTATTTTATAAAAGTTTCCTATTTAATTGCCTTTAACTGACGATATTATAAGCTAGTGAGAAGACAGAATTGGCTTTACCCGATCTTGAAAAAGAACTCAGGAATATTTCAATTCTATGAGAGCATCAGTTAAAATAATAATATTTCAAGTTAAGTTTTTGAAACTAATGATATCTCTAAGCCATATTTAGTATAGGTACTAGGATTTTACGCAAACAAAATACTATTATTTAAAAAAAAAACCTTATTTAATCATGAATGTTAGTTTCTACCTCTGGTTATTTGCTTTTAGAAAAAAAAGATGATATCGATTTAAATACAATCATCTAGCTTTTCATCACAGTATCCAAATAAAACGATAACCAAGTTTCAACTAACAAGCTCAGTGTGCAACAGCCGTCTTATTAAGATGTATGGTTTACAGCATCAACAATGTAACTCACACAATGTAACAAAGAACTGCGGTTTACAACCTATAACGCTATAAACTGAAGTGCTGCAAATCTGAATACGTTGTAAATTGTGGTCGTTTCTCAAACGAGAGTACGATTCTGTTTTGATTGATTTTTATTTACTGGATCTTTGGGTGGGTAGAGTATACGACTGCTGATTATAAGGTCTCGCGAGTCCCGGGTCAGGCAAAGTCTATAGGCTCTCAAGGAGTACCGTGGCGCATTGGTTAATGTTGCCACTCCACTACCATTCCGGCGAGAGGTCGTGGGTCTGATTCGATATCTTGATTTTGATGTTCACTTAAATATGTATGATTGCATGGCCTTAATAACGTAATTTTTGTTTTGTTTTCAGGTAAGCTAATATTTCTACAAGTCTCAAATCTCTCTATAAATAATCAGCGTGATAGGTAAGTATATAAGATAAGACAGACCTTTGGATTCACACACTCGTACATCTAAATAAGCCATTGTGGTAGGTAACCGTGATAGCCATTATATACTGTTTTTTTTTCTTTTGTAATTTCGATTTATAAAATGATTATTAGACAAAAACAACTATTAGTATTTGAACTCAACGGAAACACGATACTTGTGACGTCATATTACCAGTATGCTAAAAGCATTTTTACATTAAAAGAGTAGCTGATTTGATTTGAAGGTAAGTAGCGCATCGGCCCTTTGAACTATAAACTCATACTCTCTCTAACCTAGCTCTCAAACTGTCATGAGGTGTGCACCCATCAGCCATGACACCATGCACTAAGCCAGCCATCAGTTACCACTAATAACCTTCTACATTTGTATGTTAATCGCCGCACAGTGGGCCACTACGCCCGCCGCCTGGACAACGGCCAAAATGGAAATTGCAAATTTTTTGCTCCGAGCTTTGAATTGACAATGCATGGTTTTGTGATTAGAATTGTGTTTCAGTATTCGGGTGTGTTTTGTACAGTTTCTTTATAGTATGAATGTTAGATTTTGAACTGAATAAGCAAGGAAATAGGGCAAGAGTAAGCTATTAAAAGTTCGTTTGATATGTTTGGGAGATTGTAGATTTGTTTAGCGATTTGGACGTAAAAGGAAATCTTGACGAGTAAATGTTTATAATTCATATGCCCGTTATAGATGTGATGATAATTTCTTAGAAAAACTTTAAAGCAACCTGAATTAGTTCACTTCTGATCAGTTCTAAGACTGCGGTTTATATTATACAATACTACATAATTATTATCAAAAATGTTGATATGATTTAGTTTTTATAAACTGGCAATAGCTATGAATTAAAATAAAATAAATATTTGTGTTATCCACAGATACCTTCTTTCAAATTTTGTTTAACTTAACATTTTTATACTTGTAAAAGTATAACCCGAGAATATATATTCTTAGTGCAAAATTAGTTTTTTTATAAAAAGCAAATACCTGATATTTTAAATTTTTTGTTGTCTGCCTACCCCTATAAAAAATTTTACATTTAAAAAATACGCAAACATAACTCACCTTCAACTATACAAACACTTTTTTTGTCCAGTTAACTTAAAACTCGGCCCACTGTCCATCAGACAGTACTAATTAGTAGGCAACATACGCAACACCCGTTGGTCGTTGACACAGCCGAGTTATTTGATCAACAAGCCGTAATTACATTATACTAATTATATTGGTTAGGCGGGACCGCGGGAAATTGACTAGCAATTTGTTTTTGGCGCCGGCATTTTAGGATGTATGAGAAAATTATGGAGATTTATGTATACATTCAATAAGCTATTGAATATTATTTAGTACTTTCTTACAAGTCTTTATTTCTTCTTCTTTATTTCGTCTTCTTTCTTACAAGACTTTTTTTGCCATTATCGTACAACTGATAGGCTAACCCCCGGTTTCTGAATACATTTAGCGGTAGTTTACCTGTTCAATAGCTTTAAACTCATATAAAAAACGGTATTGAATAGATAAACTACCGCTAAATGTATTCAGAAACCGGGGGTTAGCCTATCAGTGGTACGATAATGGCTAAAAAAGCAGAGAAGACTAATTATTAGTTTTACAAGAATTTACATAATATTTTCTTATAATTCTGTAAAAAAAAATCTTTCAGTTGTTTTCTACGGTGTTGTTACAACTCTCTAGCCCTTTGGTTATTGTTTTTCTACAAAAATGACATTTTCGATTTAAAAACGATCACCCTTTGGCTTTTCATATCGATAAAATAAGGGAGTGAGAGTTCAAAAACATATCTATGTCTATTTAAAAGTTGTTTGAAATAAAACCCCTCTCGGTTTCTAAGAAAATAACAATTGAAAAACCAATTTCGATTATCCCCAAAAATATAATTTCATATGACCGGAACAGGTCTCATCCCTTTTTCAAATACCCAAATCACATATAAAAAAAAACCCGGGCAAATATTTACAAAATCCAATTTTGTCCGGTTGTCGGTGTGTTTGGTTAACTGTGCGGTGTCATCAGTCGGTGGAGCGGCCTTAAGGGCCGGTTGCCATGGCAACGTGTGCATAATTAACCGCCCCCCGGGTACGCCCGGGTATGCTGTATCATTTTATGCTGATTAATTGAAGTTGCGCTGTTTTCGTCTGATGGCTTTGCAGACAATTTTGTGTATGAATAAAATTAGTTATGCGTTTACTTTTTAGTATAGATTGTAATAGAATAGATATAAAAGCTGTATTGTGATTTACAGACCTAAAAATGAGGCTATTTAATTATAATTTGAAAATACCTCTTATTTCGTAAACATGTGACGTGAATTTCATATCGTCTTAGGTATTGTTTTATGTATTTTTATAACATTATTTCCCTGATAATTCTCTCAAAAGCATTTGATGTGTGAGTTATATCGACTATATTACTATAAGTATTTGTAAAAATGGCACTGGTTTCAGTCCTCTACTTGGTTAATAATATGGAAAAGTCCCGCATTAAGTATGATTTAATCGTGGTTTAAAATTATCAATATGCAAAGTTGAAATAAAAACCATTCTGTAGTTTCTGAGAAAAAGAGTAACAAATATGCATAAATAAATAAAACCTATTGCATTTATAATATTGACATTTCTATGTCAAATTGAATCTAACAATAGCACAATAAAACACCGGATGACGTGTAATTAAACGTAAGCGACTATTGTGCGACTGCGACGCGACAAAACGCAACGTTTAATGCAATTGCGACACCCGCGCTGCAATTATATCCGCTCCACTAATTTGTTGTTACTTAAAAGTTTCATCGCTTATGTTACATCCTTATTGTATCAACGGAAATGTTTCGTGATTAATGGTGTGAAAAGTTGGCCTTAAAACGTACACTTTTTATAAGTTTGAGTCCCGGGTGGGGCAAAGTGTTGCTTATGGTTGCTATTATTTTTTGTTAAAACATTCTTAATACTAGCCCAGTGTTTAGTAACGGCCTGGTACAATAATATGTCCATTAGGCTTGCTCCTATCATATGAGACTAACAATATGTACGGCAAAACCTAGACCTAGGCGTAACAGGCGTGAGACTATAAATGTATTAAATGGCTTATATTATACGAAGAATATTTGTAATTTCCCGCTTATAATAAAATCTTTAGGTAGCTATAAAAATATGGCACGTAATTTCAGTTCAGTTTCACCTCTAAGTCAAAATACTAATTGATCCTAAATAACATCATATAATATTACACACAATGTTAGTTATCGTACTCCTCCGAAACGGCTTGACCAATTCTCATGAAATTTTGTGAGCATTTTGAGTAGGCCTAAGAATCGGCCAACATATTCTATTTTTCATACCCCTAAGTGAGACAATTCTTTTTTTATTTATATAACAAAACGTTTGTCGGGTCAGCTAGTTTTTCTATAAAAACTGCAAATGTTGGTCATTTCTAACTGTCCAATCATGAAACCGCACAAACAGGCGAGTCGAACCTAGTTAATCATGATCGCAATCACTCAGTCGGTATCGGCAATTATTTGTCATGCATTGTTCCGTCGCTCTTCACACGAGATAACGGCGGGTTCACACGAGGATAGTTGCTCGACTAGCTAGTGGCATTTATAGACTAGGAGTAAACGCTGTTGTTTTATTAATTTGCTAAAAATGTGGTAACAAATTGATGATAATAATTATAATGTAAATAGTGCTCACATTTTTTCCATACTAATAGCATGTGTGTTAGTTTCTAGTTAATAAAATAATCGGTTGTAAGTCAACCTAGCGTCAATGGTTTTTACCATCCGAAAACTTTTTTAGTTTCTATTTAACGCCCAAAAAAGCTGATACTCATGTTTACTTTTTTGTTCCACGGGACATAATTTTTTACATGACGTTATTTTATCCAAATCGATCCAGCTATTTGCTATTTTTACAAAAGTTCTGTACCTTTTACTTTGATAACTTAATAAATAAACATGTTTTATTTGTAATATTAACTACCAATTAATGTTATTTACGTTTCCTTGCCTGTCATTTCTTATATAAGATAAGTACTAGGAAGTAAAATAAATGCGGAATTGATCATTTATTAGAAAAATGTCTTAGACGTTAATTATATCTCTTTATACAAATACTCTTCATTCTAGTATGTAAAAGAAATCTACATATGTCATTTTATCTAATAGTATTAATGACTTCAATTTAAAAATAGACTTGCACGTAATTTTAGGCGCCCATAGCCTGTTCCTTTCATCGGTCAGTAAACTATCTGTGGGTTAAGCAACCCTTGGCGCGGTTATTCTATAGATGGGTGACTGCATTGTGGTATTTGAGCTGGGTGTCTCCGTGCTTCGGAGGGTACGTAAAAAGTCGGTCCCGGTTGTTGTCTACTAAGATAACAGGCGTTAAGCCATGTCAAAGGCCTCTCAGGCGGCTTGAACAACTTTAACACTAAGTTGACCACTATCCATGCGACAAACAAACGAATCGTAATTTTATCATTTTAAATTCATAAAATGTATGTGGTGTTACGGATAGTTATACTAAATTGATGGGATTAAAATATCACTGAGCAAATTCAGTAAATCAAAACATCGTATCTAATATTAATGTTATCAATTAAATTGCTGTACATTTGATAGTTGAGTTAAGCCGATTACAATCAACACGCCACAAAGCGCCCGTAGTTCAGTTAGTTTACAATACTACTAATAACAGTATATTCTCTATTTCAATTATTCTGCTTATTGTTTAACCAATCATCTTTACGTCACAGTAACTTTTATCGGTGAAAATGTTTTTTTTTAATCAACTAACCCCTGAATTTTTTTCAGCAATATAAAGCTTTATTATAACGATTTTAAACTCTCGCAACTATTATACATAATATTATAATGCAACGGGTCTTAAACGCGATTGAAAATTTATGTATTATGACCTTTATTTTTCTAATAATTTAAGTTTTGATCGGTCATATTAGTTTCTTTCCTGTAGTTTGATGTTAGAAAGAATAATTCCATTATTTTCAATCAGGAAATAGCATATCAAAAGCATTGGGTAGTTCTTCAGAAGAACCGGTTCAAACCATACAAAACCTCGTAAGCATTTGCAAGATTGTAGACGATATCTCAAAAAATAAACATATTTACACTAATTACTGTTTACTATCCCCGTGTGAACAAACCTTTAGCACCGCAATTAATTACCACACCGCATGTGTGTACTCCTAATTAAAAGTTAAACCGATAGCTTTAAATATACGAATAAATTAAATAAGTTAATTGATAGCGAATATATTTATACCTAACGACATTTTGATGTACATTAGGATAAGTTATCGACTACAGATTGCAGTGGACGGTATTGTAATTATTGACATTCATACAAGAAACTAGCCTTTTTCGGTAGATTCGCCTACTTGTATTTCTTCGGAAAAAGACCATTTGTTAGGATGTTTTACACTACTACTTTACAACTAAACAGTTGAACCAGTCAGGGGTCAAACATAGGTTAGTTTATTTTCAAAAATCAATCTCTAACCGGGGGTAAACTCTTTATTTTTGTCCAAAATACGAAAAATGTGGGTGATGTCCACAAGCAAGTTTTATTAAATTAAAAGAAGTAATTTTGTACCGAGAGCGATACATACAAAGTTACTTTTTATGTTTATTTTATTTTACTCGCCTATGCTTACTATCCCCGTATGCACAAACCATTATCGCCACCGCTATTAATGAGCACACCACACACCTCTAATTAAACATATATCTATAATACAATATAATTGATATTACTTTGTACTGGATGCTGGGATATCATGATAAGGTATTGAATATGATTAGATAGATGCTATCAATGTTCTTGATTTTATTTAACTGCGAATTGAAAGGTCGTAGCTTCGATTACCAAGTTAGGTAAAATATATTATTATTTAAAGGTAAATTAAGCTTCACTAGAAATGCGTTTATCTATAGTACTTTGAGTCGCGCCGCTCACACAGATAGCACCACTGTCTTAGTAAAATTCAATAGGAAAACTTTGTGGTAACACGCTAGTTTAGCTTAGATAGTTTAGTATAGCTCCTCTATCAACCCAAAAAGCTTTCACATGGTCTCGAATATTATTACTGAATGCCTTAACATTTAATTAATCAGTTTTGTAAAATTATTCACTAAAGTCGAACCTTCTTTCCTGTCATCACAATCTCATTCAATATCTCTTAAAGTAAAGCACTATTCCTCTTATAACAAATCGTATTTCAAACTTAAAACTCAAGTCTTATTTTAAAATTGCATACAATTTCAAACAATAAACTCGAGTTTATGAATACCACAAGTTGTATAATAAGTCTATACCTAAGTTTATATTTGGTACAATTCGTTTAACATTGTCATAGTGTTATAATTTATTCGTGGAGGTCCGAAATGTTTGTTAGTTTGTTATTTATTTAGTCCGCTCTAAGTGCCACTCAAAACACTGTCTTAATTAACCAGAAACTGAGAGAAGCTGCAATGTTTTGAGTGTGGACTTAGTTATGAGAGATAGCGAGTTAAAATATGCAAATTAGTATAAACTGTAGATGAGATTTTTATAAGTTTTTTACGTATGATTCGAGTATATAACGTTGTATTTCATGCTGCTTGCAGATCGTTACCTGATTAGACTTTATAAATCATAACAACCTTGATTGCATCAGGTCATTGACCTGAAATAGGATGACAAAATTGTCGAATATATTTTTTTGTTAAGCTATGGAAATGAGACACTGTGCTTAAATGTCACTAGTTTGTCATTAGCCCAATTTTATGATGAACATAATTATTTATTTGCAAATAGCAATGTGATTATTAAACTTTCTAATGCTATAGAATTTTAGCTTCACTTTAATATAACCTAGGTAACTGGGTTGTTGAATGCCGACTCCAACGTAGTTGGAAGAAAGGCTAGGCTGATTGAGATTATTACTGAGTCTTTCTTAAAATTAGATATTACTGCAGAGCACACAATCCGCTACCGCTTATCATCTATACTTATATATAATATTATAAAGCTGAAGAGTTTGTTTGTTTGTTTGAACGCGCTAATCTCAGGAACTACTGGTCCGATTTAAAAATTTTTTCTGTGTTAAATAGTCCATTTATCGAGGCAGGCTATAGGCTATATATCATCACGCTACGATCAATAGGAGCAGAGTACCAGTAAAAAATGTTACAAAAACGGGGAAAATTTCCACCCATTCTCTCTTATCGCGTCCAGCAAGCGAAGTTGCGCGGGTCAGCTAGTTAAAATATAAAGCGTATCACCGCCCCGCTACCTTCTTATCACTAAGCTCCCACCCTAAGGTTTGCATTTCGACCCGCTGCTCATAAATTTGTAATTAAATAGCGTTCTGTCAGCTCCTAGCAATGCTGGAATACATTGAATTTTTCGTGTACAACCTTGTGTCCGAGGTGTCTTTTCATTACTTACCTTTGATTGTGTATTTAAAACCTACCGAAATGTACAGCTGCTTTTCATGAACTAAATATATTAGATCGGGGAAAAAGTCTGTTCGCATTGTAGTATGTATGAACTTGTAATAAAATCTCTTTGGCTTCAAGAATCACAAATGAGTACACGGTTCAATAAATAGATTTATTTTAGTGAGGTACCCAAATATCGAACTTTTTTGTGTAGAGAAAAGATTTTATTACAAGTATAAAGATTTTATTTTATAATGCGAAGAGACTTTTTCCCCGACGTAATATATTTATAAACGCCTCTTATACCCGTAAGTACGTAGAGAGGTAAAAAATACACCCGCGTTTCGCTTTATACAATACTAATCTAATGGGAGCGAGAGCGATCTTACTGCCATTTACCGAGTACAATACCAAACTCCGAGCTACTATTAAAATAAAACATAAATAAAAATCAGAGATCTTCGATATCAGGAACTTTTCCCGGCCCAGGAACTGTACCTAAGACCTCAAAGCAGAGGGGTGGAATAAAAAAAACTTAATAGGTTTTTGTGTATTTCGAGAGCCGAACCCGGAACTTCGTGATCAGAATTATGATAGCGGTAGTAGCTGACCCGCGCAACTTCGCTTGCGTCGCCGCGTCGTATAAAACAGAATGGGTCATAATTTTCCCGTTTTTTTTAACATTTTTTACTGGTACTTTGCTCCTATTGGTCCTAGCGTGATAGTATATAGCCTATAGCCTTTTTCGATAAATGGGCTGTCTAATACTGAAAGAATTTTTCAAATCGGACCCGTAGTTCCTGAGATTAGCGCGTTCAAACAAACAAACAAACAAACAAACTCTTCAGCTTTATAATATTAGTATAAATAGATTAAGATTATATTATTATGCTGCCGCATAGACCACAGAGTCACAAACTATGTATAACGGAAATAAACGATTGTTTGAAAATAATAATATAACAGCTTATTGTTTAATTGTTTAGCTATCCAATAGTTATCTGCATCAAATCGGTCAAGTGGATGTTATCATGAAAATTATTGTTTAATTTTCAACACTATAGAAAACATATTCAATTGAAATTTTCAAATAAACAAGCAATTAACCACAATAATGGCGCTACGTTTTATTTAATCATTTTTAAAACAACTCACGCACTTATTTTCCTTCCTACGTGCCCTCCGAAGCACGGAGATGCTCAGTTCAAATACCACTTCGGTCACCCATCTATAAAATGACCGCGCTAAAGGTTGCTCAACTCACAGATCGTTTACTGACGCGTGTCAAGAAATCTTGGACCCGATACGAGGAACGTTACGAAGCTCCGAGCTACTAGTAGGAAATAAACCTAATAGTACTTTACACAACTTGGAAATCGAACCGAGACCTCTAAATCAGCAATCAGATAAACCAACGACAGCGGAATAGAGACAGTAAAATATAAAGTTAACTTCTAAGATCTCAAAACATATTCTCTCTTGTAGAAATTCCTTCTCTACTCAAAACTAAACTACAGTCTAATATAGATAGTTCACTGTATCTCAATCCCGGGAGATTCTCGTTCCCGGAGTACTCCCGGGATGTTGCTACTAAGCGAATTTCTTAAGTATAACTATTCGCGATCCCGATATTGTATGGAACGTGAGATATTTCATACAACTATGTATGGATTAATTATTTAAAGCGTGTATGAAACTATTCAGTTTAAACCCAAACTACTAAATAATATAAATGTGAAAGTTTGTATGGATGTTTAATACTCTTTAACGCAAAACTACTAAATGAATTTTAATGGAATATCACATAGAAATCTATATTTCATACAAACTTTCCTTGTAATAGTTATCATAAATTCTAAAGTATACCAGTTTGTCTTTAATACTTGCACAGCTAAACTACTAAATCAATTTCGATGAAATTTGGTTTGGAGATAGTTAAAGACTCGAGTTAAAACAGGCTTTATCAAAAATTACCCTCTATGAAGTCTAAATAGGGGATGAGAATTCGTTAGTGAACACAAAAAATACTTTTAACCCTTTTTTAATTTTAATTTTTCTACACAGGCTAAGTCGCGGGTAGAAACTAGTATTTTATTACTTATTTAATGAAGACATATAATATATGTTATTGCTATAATATTTACAAATACATAAGTAATAGTTATATATCATAACTGTGCAGTTTCCGTACACATGTACTGTAACAGGCTATACCTTGCAAACTGGTTAGAATACCCTGCAACTATAATTTCTTATAAACTTCCTTATTTCACTGAGTTATTACTGCTTTATTGCTATTTATTATGGAAAACGCTTGTTTTCTTTGAATATTATATCACGATTATTTTTACCCAAGAAAATATGGGAAGGAAGTAAGTATATTGGCACCAGAATTCATTACTTTTGCTCGTATAGGTATATATATTTTTTTTTAAAACCGAGCCAATGTGTTTTTTGTTAAAAGAGCAAGCCGTGAGTTTCTTGCCGTTTCTTCTCACGAGTAACCAGCTTTTCCGAAAAGGACAAAAAAAATACAATATATGACTATTTCAAATACTTTGTACGAAGTTTACGAAATAAAGGATATTTTGAATTTGAATTAAAATTTGAATTTATTATTATTCTTGATTGTCTCTCAAATACTAACCTAAATGGCACTCGAACCCGCAAAAGCTGCGCTTATCATGACATTTAACCACTGCGCTATCCGAGTAGTCTTGGCCACATGTGCTAAACGCACAATTAAAGTGACACAGTACTGCTTACACCGCGATGCATGAAAGCGCAATAATAATCGATCTATATAAAATAACATTACGCAATGCTCCGGTCATTGAACTCAAGGTGTGGACAGGATGTTGCTAAATAGAACGCGCACAATGCCTCCCGTGGGTCACTGGTTCAGTTCCGGGTAAAGCTTTATTTAACTCTGATGTCATATTTGATGAACTTTTGTTAAAATTATGAGATTTTCCTCAGAAAGGCTTATTTTTTATAATATTTTCTACTTTACGCTCTACTCATGAAATTACTTTCTATAATGAAAAGTAACAAAAGCTTCGCCTCATATATAATGATAATGTCGCCTAAGTAAGTACCTCACTAAAGGCCAGTATAATATATTTACCTAGTTAGGTGATGATTTTTTGTATCAATATTGTCAATAGATCGTTTAGTAGTTAATTAATGTAATTATTGCCAAAATAAGTGTTTCATTTGGTATGAATTAGATTAATTTCTGAAATCAGTTGGGTAGCTTTATGAGTAGTATACAAAAATGTTAAGTTATACTTAAGTTTCATACTATAACTGTTACTTAAAAATGTGTTGTAGCGATATACATGTCTTTGAGTATCACTTACATTGAGTATCGTTTGAGTACTTGCCCGTTAGTTTTCACATAACTATGTAATTAGGTTTATGTAAATTAACATGTGTTAAAAGTACATTCATATGAGGTTAAACATTAACCTATAAATCGACAACGTATAGCTTTTTCCTTGCCCCGTTAACAACAATAATAAGTCAACTCACTCCTTCGACTTTTACGACTTAAACTATAAGGAAATACTTATTTTCTACTTTCTTTTGCAAACATACAAATCAGAGCCATGAAACGCTAACACGCCATTTAATTATTACTAAATCTCAATGGGAACCAAATGCAGTGGCTATTCATGTATGTAAATAAATACTTTTTGAAAGAAACATCCTGTATCCTACTCTAAATAATACATACAAAAATTCACCCACTTTCCACAAATCTGCGTATGAATCCGTCATACATTTGCAAGTATTTCCCATACAAAGCGTCGCTCATTAAACAACGAAATCACATACAAATGCAGTAGCTTTTACAGGACTTTAATAATGAATATGTAAATGTGGTCGGGGCGCATGCGTGAGTGCCGCAGTGTCATGGAGACCGCGGCAGGGCGCACGCGCGCGGCGCCATCACGCCCGCCATCTTACATTTTTTGACATTTTAATTTTTTAAATAGTGCAGTAGTGCGTTCGGAAATTTAACAGTTGGTTTTTTTTGTGCAACATTTTTTGAGTGCAGTGTTGTGTGATTTCGTTCTGATTTCTAATAGGATTGGGTTTCGTATGTTATCTTATAATGAGTTTCGTATGACATGGAGTCGTGTTACTGTTTGTTTGAACGGTGTATTTGATACTGTGTTTATTTACTAACGTGAATATTTTGCTTTAAACATTGTAAGAAGATTTATAATTTATTATGCGTGCGGCCTTCGAAAAATTCCAATATGCTTTCGCAAGTTTCGTGTTCGTTATTATTCAAAAGTTCAGGCTTTTAAAATTAACCTTTCAATTTAAAATGATATTGGCAAAAAACCTGATGATTAAAAAGCGATAAAACTACATTTCAAAATAAGTTATTCATGAGTCAGACAGTTAAATAAATTGCAAATTCTGTGTGCAGTTCTATAAATAGCCAGACTGAGATATAAATAGCTCTATTCTTACCTGGCTAGATTTCTAGCCAAACAGGAAATTCTGATTTCATTCAGAACCCAACTACCGCGTATAGTATTCTTAGTTTAACGTATTACGATAATTTATCTTTACTTATATCATAATAAAAACGTAAATAAGAATGCTGATAGATTTTTGAATTTCAATACAGTTTGACTGATTGTTTATAATTTAGATCATATAGTATACAATTACACTTCATCTCGAGAAATATCAAGCGCACAAAGATAGTTAAACACTCTTATTTTCACACATTTTCGGTATAAAAAACTTTTTAAAGCACCTAATATTATACATATTCAATACATACAAACATAAGATATGACTTGCCTTTATCATCTTTCATATAGAGGTAGGTAGACACCAAAGAACGCCACCTAAAAAAAAATCAAATCCCAATTAATTAACATGAAAAATTGAAATTGACTTAAAAAGTCAGTTGCATTTCAAAGTCATCAGTTCGGAAACTTATACTTATTGTAACACCATACAAGTTCTTATGATTACCATCTGGTCTCCATACATACATTTAGGTAGTCCAGTTACAGACTGGTTTCAGCAACCGGTTGTACTGTGACGTCATTCCACTCCCCCACTGGATGCAACCTTAGTCAAGGTTCCTTGCGAGCCTTCGTCCTTTTTGCATCGTGCTATCTTTTGCATACGCTTAGTTAAAATTCCTGTGGAATTCGACCCGAAATTAAGAAAAGTGCTTTAAGAACTTTCTGCAAACATTTTGCACGTATGTATATGTGAGTCAAATAAGGTCTTTAGTATAGATATGCTGTTCACTGAACATAAATTAAAACGTGTAATTTTTTATTTAAATACACAATTTGAAAATTTTATTTACTGTAGAATAATTCGCTTAAGTCTCTTGCTAGAAATGACAAAGAGAGAGAATCTTTGAGTGCCCCACATTATATAATATATTATAAGGGAATCGAAAACTTTTAAATCCTTCATTCTAGTTAATATGTCTTGTCTAGCGATATAATTGAGTTTTTTTATATAATTTTCTATTAACTGGTATTACTATTTTTAATAAAATATCTAAAATTTTTGACAATCAACGACAAGTCTATAGAATATTTTCGCGAACACCTAACAAACTACATCTTATTATTCGCTCGAGTTAAATCAAGTCTTGCTAAACCATTGTTTCAACCTAGATTGTTCACGATACTAGCAAGATGTTTGTATATAAAGCAAATGTATTTAAAACACGACTCGGTGTACATAACTTGGCATAGTTGTACTATATTCAAATACTCAGGTGCTGAGTAATACTGGACCGATGTTTGTACCCTGTGGCACACCTAAAATTACAAAAAACTTTTGCAATTTTTTTATTAGAATATTGTCAGCAGCACTCCAGATTGTACATAATTAACTAACTACATAATACTTATGTATGTTGATGATATGGATTTTTTTTTTGGTGACCAAATGAGACCAATACTATTACTAGGAGGCTTTGGCCGAGATGAAAATGAGTTAACGAATTCAAAATTCACTTAAAATCAAGTAATGAAGATAATTGAAGCAGAGCATTTCTGTCCCACTGCTGGGCTTTACTTCCAGAATAAGAGAGAAGTTAGGTTTTGAATTCACCATGCTGATCAAGTCTGAGTTGGAAACTTGATGTCCTTTATTCATTATATTAAAGTAGTCTTCGGAATGCAATTTTTTACTGTGCTGTTCTTTCTTCACCGTTACTACAATACGTTTCTAATACACACTTTACTTCGCAAATTGTATTGCAACCAACCACTTCAAAACAAATGCTAATACAAGCAATCATTGCATTCCTTAAAACATTCAGATACACTCATATACACAAGGATTCATCACGATGTTTTTCTCTATCATTAAACCAAGTGACAATAGATATATTATTGAGTCATCTATCTCATGAATAAGTAAGAATTCTAAAGTGATTTCACCTTGTTATTCAAAACATCTTGATCATAGCTCTGAGTAAAAATATTATTGTATCTCTTGAATATTTGTTTTATATTTATTTGCTGACTCTACTATTAAGGTAGGTTAGTTATTTGAGTGAGTGTGAATAAATTAACTAGAATTCTATTTGACTGATGTCCGTGGCGCAGTGGTTAAGGTGGTCGCCATACCACTACCAGTGCGTCGGGAGATTCTGTGTAAAAATAATATTTGTGTGATATTTGTTTCCAGTCTGGTTATTATTTTGTCCGTTGCTTTTATGTTTGTAAAAGTTTTCACAACGCAATGCATGTCAAGAAAATTCCAGACAAATATTTTTGGGATTCAAAGTCATGTAGATGATTAACCCTGGATTTGAGTCCTAAAAGCGACGTATTAATTCCCTTAGTATCTCCCTAGCGATAAGTTATTGTTTACTAGCTGTGCAACTGCGTGTACAAGCCAAAAAATAATGTAGCAAGTGTTTGACCTTTAACTATCACTAATCTCAGTTTCATAAAAAATAGTTTAATGGTTTAACAGCGAAAGCATGTAAAGAACCCATACATTTTAAACCCATCTTCCATACAAAAAGGATCTACCATAATTTTCTCCCTATAATTTCACTGCTCATTACGTATGATTGCTACACGCGAGGTAGGCAGTAGAGGCACGTACAAACCTGATGTTATGATAAACAACGTCGGGTGATGCAACTAGTTGTGTAGTTAGTTGTAATACGTGTGCGTTATCGGTGATTTTGTTATCAATTCGATTTTGTAATTTGATAGAGTCATCTTAATTAATAGTTATTTATAGTCCGCCCGCGACTTCACCCGCTTGGAGACCCTTCCTGTGTAAATCCCTATCCCTCGGGAACTCTGCGTAAAAACAGCCTGTGCGTTATTATGGGTCTTCAGCTACCTACATGCCAAATTACATCGTAATCGGTTCAGTAGTATTTACGTGAAAGAGTTACAGACATCAATACATAGTCACAAACTTTCGTATTTATAAAATAAGTAGAATGTTTGTTAAATTATTAAATGTAGGTACTGAAAGTGCACTTCTTATGATAACTTGGTTACCAAGACATAAGAAACCTCTTTGTTATGAAACGCGATTCACCGATAGACCTGCGTTTAATGTCAATATTTCTAAAGGAATTTTGACATTACCATCTCTTAAAGTTTCGTAATGCCGACATTTTGTCCTGAACGCTTAAAGTAATCATTAACAGCTCATAAAATGAACTTAATCACAAATTTCTATCGTCATTTCTAGTTCAAGTATCATATAGACGCGCAAATACATGATAATTTAACTATAAATGTTAACTAATGCGATAATTAAGTTGAGTTTTTATCTTAAGCTATAGCGCATCTACTAGTCTGATATATATTAGTAAATAGCAAAAACTACGTATAACTGCAAGGTATGTTTATTTTTAACCCATTACTGTTCCACTACTGGCCAAGGATCTCATCCCGAACTAGGGAGTCCACCACGCTGATCAAGTGCGGGTTGAGGACTTAAAATAATGCAGTAAAAAACTATTACCATGATTGTTTCTCAATCATTAAAAAATTATAAGAGACAGACTTGAAATCCTTCACAATAGTAAGTGCGTGCACTATCAGTTGCTGGTTATCAGTCGTTATCCTTAAATGGAATTGATAGCTCTTGTTAGTTTGAAACATGACAAAGATCAAGGATTTTATTGTTACAACGTTGTAGAGAGAAAGTTTTTTAAAAATGTAGTAGGAAGTATTTATAAATAAGAGAATTAGAAACTATTTTTGACACTGTTTCTGATGTTGCAGAGTTAATGAATTTGCAATGTTGAAAGGGGACATATTATATTGAAAAAAAAGTCCTCCTTTTATTAAGTCCGTAAAAAAAGAATAATAGGTGTTTGTTTTTGGTGATTGTATATTAAATTAAATGTCTGCTTAGTAGTAATCATGATAACCACAAATTAGTCTCTTAGTAGGTAGTAGTAAGGTGGTTTCCCCCTCGCTTTCAGGTAATATAATAGTTTTGATACCCATACAAAAATACTTAAGTCTCAACAAACAGTAGTTTTAGATCTAGACGTACTTTGAGTATGTATCAAGATTTATGATTTTTAAAGCAATTTTAACTCTATTTTCATATCCTAGGCTATTTATAAAGTCATCAATAGGGTCTGTTCATTCACCATGAGGCTATAGTCATTACTTCTCATTAGGTATTAATGTTATGTAGTCAGTAGTCACTCAGTAGTCAGTATATAACAGTGTCTGATTGGTCAGCCCATTAGTACGCGCATTCTAGGACAAGATTTCTTTGGCAAATGTCTTAGCTTTGCGCAAGGGTTAGAAAATAAACTACGTGGAATTAAATTACTGCCAAATAAATAGAAATACATTGTACAACGTTTTGTTATATTGTTTAAGACTCTTCTTAGGCAGTACATAAAGAAGATTGCTGATGAGTGCATCCTTAGATAAAATACTTATACAATATTAGATATTTAGATAACCTCTTACAAACGAACAAAGCTGACCTTTTTATAATATTAGAAAATAGTTAAATTGTCGAAGTATATTTAAAATTACTTCTACTTTAATACATAATTATCACGCCTTTTATACCCGAAAGTGCAAAAGCCACAGTGGTAGTACGATTCTCGACCACTATCGGCTATCAACAACCGACTACTATAGAGAAATTTTTGTATGAAAAGCTAATCAGCGCCTCTAGCGGCTATCTTAGAAACGAATTAGTAAAACGTAATACGGTTAGTACATTTCAAATGTCAACTTTCGATATTTGATACTACCGACTATAGAGAATTGCACTACGGTTTTATTAGTTTAATAAAATTATAGTAATTAATACGTTATGTCAAAGCAGCTATGGCACAGTCAGCTGAACAACTTCATATTTTCAAAACCTCTGTATTACGTAACTTTAATAAATAACTGATCAAAACCAGGTAGAATGAGTTAGAATTAAACATTTCAATCAATGGCAAATGTTTTTTCCATGTAATAATGTGCACCCTGCAGTATATAGGGTTTCAAAAGATTGAGTATGATCAGATTTTTGGAGCTGAGTGTACTACACGATGGCTATTATACTAACATAACTAGTTGTTAAAAGAGATACACAATACGCATACAGATCTCACTATCTAGGATAGGCCTAACTAAAATATACTCCAGTATATTCACTAATAGAGAGCGTATCCATTTACAGCGACTATTTCGAACCAGCTGACTCACGGTCGACTTCCGGCAATAATAAACAATGGGCCCACATAGAGCATTAACGTGGCGCCGGAACAATAGAGTTTCGCAATTTCTTTTGTATTCACTTTAAAAGGACCAGTTTTAGAAGGATTTTGTACTGTATTTGTCGTTTAATTATGGCTAATAGACTGTGTTTTGCTAAAATAGGTGTTGAGTTTGATGACTGGGTTGGGCTTTTTTGGGCTTGTTCTTTCAACGCCAGATTTAGACAATATTTTTTTGGATTCTCTAAATACTGATCTTTATTGCCAGTTTGGGCAATTCATTTAAGGGTTAGTTTGCTCCTAGTTAACCAAAATTATAAGACCAAAGTTAGAGATTTTATCTATAAATCGCAAAAATATTATCATTATAAGATTTTTAAACCAAAAAGTGTATCTCTTTGAATTTTGCTCCTTAAAACAATCATTACATGTTACATAATTTTAATTTAAACTGTAATTGTATAAAAAGTAATATTTAACCCATTCAATCCATTTCATCAATATTTGTCTGTCAAAAATACAGTAAAACGTAACATTCAAATAAATACAAGAATCCCATTAAAATCTCCCATTATGTCTAATGTCAGTGTTGTTTGACGTTTAATTTAATCAATGTTGCCAGTCGCATACGAAATGCGGCGATTGTAACGCCATCTGTATTCAGAACGTGTACAACTTCAATGGCGGAGGACATTTTCACTAGTTTGAAGTGAAATTCACTTTCGGCCGCTGCCCGGAAACTTATCCTGTTTTTAACCGTGTTTTTGTTTAGAAAACATTGCAGAATGTTCTAGTTTATTTTGTTTTCGCATACTAGCGAGGTTTACGGAGCTTTATACCATTTCATTTGGGAAGCAGAGTCGTGATATAAAGTATAATAATGTGAATGGGTGACCATCTTACTCATTGCGCCATCATTCATATACATTAATACTTGTGATTGATTTGATATATTTAGTTTAACTTTTATTTTAAGTATTTAATTAAACATTACTGGAATTACAAGTTTCGCGATACTAGTAATCCTAAATAAGTTAAAAGCTTACTTCGGAATAGATTCGAACCCACCACTTCTCGATGGCAAGTCCAAGATTTCAACCATTGGGTCACCGCCGCTTCATCGACATTACCAAAAAATACACTTCACTTCGACCCATAAAGTGCTATAAATATAAAAAATACAGTTGGTACTCTTTAAAAATTAATAACGAAAGTGTCAGAAATATCATTTAAACCTCATCGCCGCGTCATTTGGGGCAGTAAACGCAATAATAAATATTAATTTTTTAACGTTCACCATTTGGAAATTGTTGCCAGAGCAAAATAATCCTAAAATTGCCACCCTCCGTGCCCTTAATTGCGCTGGCTCTTTTTTTTTATTCGCCAAAGTACATCGACCTCAATAAAAAAGTCGTTAAGAGTATGCTTGCTATCTTTTTGAGCTGATTCCGTGTGGATCTTGCATCTTGTATGAAAAAACTGTGAGACGATACCAAGGTGTATTATTTTTCAAAATGTAGTGTAACCTGCCTCGAACGTTTAAGGAACGAGTGGATTTTATCGGTTTCTGCATTTTAAACGGTTGAGTTTTTTTGATCTTGTGGAAGTTCAAGGTCAGGATTTTAAATTGTAACGGCTGGTATCAAAAATAAGTATTATACAATACATTGATTACAGCTGAAGCTTCAAATCGAGCTTTATGATGTTGCTGCTTGTATGTTTCGCTGTACCCAATTCAAACCTATCAAATTATTATTAACTGCTTATTGGATACTTACTTAGGTTATAACCAACGAACATACATACTTAAGTAAGGTTAGGTTAGGTTAGGTTTCCTGGGCTTTTTCCGCACTTAGCCTCTTAAATGGGCCTTTGTGCGTGTATCTACCCTCTCTCATTGTTGCGTTGATTCGCCCTCACTCCAGCCATCCTAGTTCTTCCCAGAACTTCAGTAGCTTTTTCAAGTTGCTGCAGGCTTCCTGGAGTGTTGTTGTCAATATTTTTGTTCGCGCTCGTTGGTCCGCCACGCTGTTGCATTCCACTAGTACATGTTGTGGTGTTTCCTCTGCCTCCATGCATCCTCTGCACAGAGGGCTGTCCGTCACGCCTATTGTACATAGGTGTTTGTTTAGGGGACAATGGCCGGTTAGGATTCCTATTACCTTGCGTATTTTGTCCCTTTTTAGACTGATAAGGTTGCGGGCAAGATTCTTAGGTGCCACCGGAACTGCAGCCTTAGTTTGCCTGCAACCTTTGCTGTTGTTCCATTCTTTTAGGTGTTTCGCTTCGGTGTTTCTGTTCAGCCAAGATTTAATTTGTGCTTGGGGGATAGGCAGTAGTGGTTCCGGTCCAAGTACTGTTCCATTTGATCCCCTTTTAGCTAGTTCATCAGCTGCATCGTTTCCCATTGAATTGCTGTGCCCTTTGATCCATTGCAGGGTAACTGTGTTCGTACGTGCAATAGCCTGGAGCGCATTATGGCATTCCAGAACAAGGGCAGATGTTATAACGTTATTTTGTAAGGCTTGTAGCATGGATGCACTGTCCGAGACAATTTTTATTTTAAAGTCTCTGACATCTCTGGCTGCGACTGCTTGTGCTGCCTTAGTGATTCCTATACATTCTGCTTGGAAGATTGTATTTAGTTTGTCTAGGGTGGCTGATATTTTGATATTTAGATCGTTCGAGAAGACGCCGGCTCCTGTACCAAATGCGGTTTTGGATCCGTCAGTGTATATCCTAACTTCGTTGATGCCAGAGTCATCTTTAGATTCCTCTTTGAGTTGGATATTGTATCTTCTGTCAAAAACGTGGTGACATGGCGTTTTATCTGTAGGTGCATCGAGAAGTGGTATTTCCTTCAAGATACATTGCAGAATTTTGGTGTGTGTTGTTTCTGGGTTCTGCTGCCATAGCCCGTTTGCTTTTAGTCTTAAGGCAGCCGCTTGTGCCTCCTCCTGTATAACCAAATCTAAGGGCCTGAGGTTTAGGAGGTACTCAAGTGCATTTGATGGAGTGGTTTTCATGCATCCAGTGGTGGCTACACATGCTAGGCGTTGTGTGCTCTGGAGTTTTGTTTTTACCGTTGTCAGTTGTGTTCTGGGCCACCATACAACTGCTCCGTAGGTGATAGAAGGTCTGATAACTGATGTGTATAGCCAGAGTGTTATGTTTGGGTTGAGACCCCATTTGTTACCAACCATTCTTCTACACTGGCCGAACGCTATGCAGGCCTTCCTAGTTTTTGCTTCAATATGACTCGCCCAATTCAACTTGTTGTCAAGAACCATGCCCAGATATTTCACTTGAGTTGACAGGGTGAGTTTGGTGTTAAATAGTTTTGGTAGTTCGAGGTCCGGTAACTTCCTTTTGTTGGTGAAAAGGATAAGTTCTGTTTTTTTGGGGTTTACTGATAGTTGGTGTTCTTCACACCAGTTTTCTATAATCTGAAAAGCTGAGCGCATTATTTTGCATAGTACGTTTTCAGCTGTCCCATTTATCAGTATTGCTAGGTCATCTGCATATCCAATAGTAGTGTACCCTTTTTTGTTTAGACTAGTTAGGAGGCTATCAACTACTATGTTCCATAGAAGCGGTGAAAGGACGCCTCCCTGGGGGCATCCTCTGACCACTTTTGCTCTTATTGTGGTGTTTGCCACTATCTGTACCGCCCTTTTGCTGACTAGTTCAGTGATCCATCCAGTTAGGACTGGTTCTACTTTAAGTCTTTGTAGGGCATGTTTAATGCTGTTGTGCATGGTTTTGTCAAAGGCTCCTTCTATGTCTATGAAGGAGGCTAGTGTTGAGGCTTTGTTTGTAAAGGCCGATTCTATTTTGTGCACAACCTTGTGCAGTGCCGACTCTGTTGATTTGCCTTTTCTATACGCATGTTGTTGGGGATGTAGTGGGTTGTTCTTTAGTACTCCATCCCTTAGGTATATGTCTACAAGTCTTTCCAGTGTTTTTAAAAGGAATGATGTAAGACTGATTGGCCTGAAAGCTTTGGCATGAGTGTAGTCCTCCTTACCTGGTTTGGGGAGGAAAACTACCTTTGCTTCTCTCCACAATTTGGGTATGTATTTGAAAGCTATACAGGCTCTGTAGATTGGTAATAGGTGTTTTATCGTCTCGTCTTTTTGCCATTGTAGTAGCGCCGGGAAAATCATGTCTAGCCCCGCTGATTTGAATGGCTGGAAGCTTTTTATGGCCCATGCCATCCTATCCGCGGTTACTATTTTGTTGGCGATTTCCCAGTCTAGGGTTGTTGGTGTGTTGTGGTGCTCGTCTGACCAGTCAAGGCCTGATGTCATCAGACAGCCTGGAAAATGTGTTTCCAGCAGTATTTCACACGTTTCTTTGTCGTTATTTGTGTAGGTGCCGTCTGCTTTCTTAAGAGTGCCCAGAAGATTCGGGTTCCCTTTGGAAAGTATTTTCTTTATTCTTGCGGCTTGGTTTGTCGAGTCTATGTTGCTACAGAAGTTGTGCCAAGATTCCGTTCTTCGAAATCTGATGCGCTTCTTATAGTGTTTTTGTGCAATTTTGTATTTGTCCCAGGCCTCAGTAGTTCTGGTGTTTTTTGCATGGTTAAAAAGTGTCCTGAGACCCTTACGTAGGCGTTCAAGTTCCGGCCCCCACCATGAACTTTTCCCGGGGTCTTTGGATATTGAAGTGGGGCATGCGGAATGATAGCTATTCAGCATGCTTTTGGTTAAAAGTGCTACGTTTAAATCTATATTATTAGTACTGAGAGTGACGTCAGTTACTGGTCCGTCACTTAGTGCTTTAGTAAGTAAGTTTGTGTACCTTGATATATCTGTTTTTCGGGGGTTGCGATATAGGTCAGGGTCTTTTTGCTTGTGTTGAATTTGAAAGCACACGCGGCGGTGGTCTGCTAGTGATGGCTCGTTTGATACGTGCCAGCCCGCAATCAGATTTGCAGCCGCGTGTGTTGCCAAGGTGATGTCTATAATGGTTTGATACCTTGAGCTTACAAAAGTGGGTTCAGTGCCCCTATTTATAATGTTTAGGTTTGTTTGAAATAGGTATTCGGCTAATGACTCACCTCTTTTGTTGGTATCCTTACTTCCCCACAGAGGATGGTGTGCATTACAGTCTGCAGCGATGATCAGCTCCCAGTCTTGTGTTTCGCAGTGTTGTACAAGTTCGGCCAGTTCTCTTGTTGGAGTTTCGCCGTCGCTCGGCATGTACACTGAGGCTAAGACTAGGGTTGTGTTATTTTCTGTGTGGATTGTCACTGCAGTGAGGTCTCTAGAACAGAATTGGTTTAGTAGCGTGGTTGTTATGGTGTTGGGCATGAAAATGCAGGTTCTCGGTTTGTCGACTGAGGGTTTTACCAGTAACTTACCGCAGATATTGCTTAGACCGCAGATTTTGTTGTTTCTGATCCACGGCTCCTGGATCAGGGCGACGGTCTTGTTGTTAACCTCCAGTGCTCTGCGTAGAGTGGCCGCCGCTATTTGTTTGTGCTGGAGGTTGGTTTGTATAACATTTATGTTTAGGGGACTACGGGCTACGCAGGACGTCATCTTCGTCACTGGTAGTCCCCTTGTTCTGCTGCGGCGGGTCTGTCTCCATCTCGCTCGAACCCTGTTGGGGAGCAGAGGTGGACGGCTCGGGACCGGATGCGGCCCCCTCCGTTGACTCCTCCGTCGCCGTTGGTCTGCTGCTGCTCGTGGCTTGTTCCTCCGAGGTGAAGAACCTGATGTAGCCACTCCCAGACATGTGCGCTACTCGGCGATCACGGTCCAGGATGGCTTGCTTCTGGTCCTCAGGAATTCCAAGGATAAGATGCACTATCTTCTCCTTGGAGTTCACCTCTTGTGGTTTGTCATCCACCGTCATGTCGTAACACTGCCAAGAGTCTACTTTGTACCAGGGGTTCTGGGCACAAAGGACTCTCTGCAGTGTAGCAGCTTCGGTGATGCGGGTGTGGATGAGAAGCCCAGCCTTCAGCTTCTTTTTCATTTCTGACTGCTTTATGACAGTCAGAGTGGTTCCGGGGACTGGTGACGCAATGTTCCCTAATTCTTTGCCCAGCCAGTCGAGAGCATTTGTGTCCTCACACCACATCGCTAAAGCCCCGTCCAGAAGGAAAGGGCGGCCGCGGAAAGATGGAGCATGTACACTCGGAGACGGCGGAGCCAGTACAGCTTGCAGGATGCTATCATCGATAGCTTCCCTCAGCTGATCTGCCTGGCTTTGCGAGAGGTCCCTAGGCGGGACGGTGATAATCGCTACTCGCAGATGCGATTTGTTCGCATCCGCGTAGCTCATCGCCCGCTTCGGTTTCGCGTCGGTTTTCGCGCGTTTGGCTTCCCCTCTGGGAGACTGAGTATCGTCCAGACGAGACCGCTTCGAAGAAGCGCGCTCGTCCGGACCATCCCCAGTCCCAGACTGCTCCTTTTCAGGTGCAGTGGGAGCCGTCGCAGCGTTCCGCCGACCACGAGTTCCTCTCGGTGTCCGTCTCTTACTCGACTTGCTGGGTGGTGGTGGTGGTGGTGGTGCTGGTGGTGCCGTTTTAGGCTCTCCTGAGGTGGAGGGCTGAGGGTCGCGCTGCGTTGCCGCTGCTGCGGTTGCCGTCTCGGCTTTTGTTGCGTTTTTGGGCTGAAGGTGTTCCCTTCTCGCGCGCCTGTTGGGGCGACGGCGTTCCGGTAGTTCCTTCAGCCTTTGTTTGGATTTTGCAGGGGCGGTAGGTTCCCTTTTGCAAGGTCGCTTATGAGCGGCTACCGTCCACTGCGAAGTAGTCTTTATTCCCTTTTCGGGTGACGAGGAGATGGCCTCGGCGAGGCCAGAGAGGTCCAGGCTTCCGCCTGGTTTTGGGCACAGTTTGTCCCCCCCAGAATACGTGGGACGGACCGAGCTAGGCTCGGTGAGGGATTCTCCACTATCAGTGGTACCCTCCTGGGGTAATTTTCTATGCGACTGTGCGTTCATTATAGTTTGAAGGTTTTTGTTTGGGCGAGATTGGCATAGGATGCCAGAAGAAGAGGGGAGAAAAGAAGAAGAACTCACACTACCCGCCCAAGGTAAGTGTGGTACAATTTTTTGGGGGTATTTGGTGCCCCAAGGCTCTGTGTGCCTGAGTGGATAATGCGCCGCCACGGTTCGGCTATGCGGGATTGGTTTAGGGATAAGTGGGAAAGGAAAAGGTTTGGATATAGAGTACCGGCCAGAGGTTTTTGTTGTGCCAATTACAGAGGGTAATTGGCCAATAACGGGCAGCAACCTCGGGAAGGATAGTCCACTGGCCTTGTTTAGGGGATCTTTGCGACTTGCGCTACTCCCTAAACCATTTGCTAGACCCGGCATCGGACAGATGTCGGGAGTAGGAGAATCATCAAGCATTGTGGTAATGCTTGACCATTCCCCCGCCCACATACTTAAGTAAAATCTATCTATAATCAAACTCCCATGGGAAATAGGCGTGATTTTACATACTTAAGTAAAATCACGCCTATTTCCCATGGGAGTAGTCAGAGACCAAAGAACGCCAAGCTGTGATCCCTACAAACTTACTTTACTTCGTGCACATCCATATCTATGCCCAAGGAACCATAATTAAATATATCCATAGCTTTATTTCTCAGCTTCTAATTATTCTCCTCAATTCCTCAAACCACGTCTCCATACTAAGAAGCGGTTCTTTAGCTGAAACTTAGTCGATTGTTATGTATAAACTATAAACAAGGGACGGATGGAGACTGTTCCGCCAAGTGCACGATATGATCCAGAAATAAGTCTACCTGGAAATGTGTCTGGATATGTATCGCGACATTAACACCTATACACATTGGTGAAGTGATTGAGACTTTATGCATATTGATTGACTTGCGAGCATTATCTAGTTCTTATTCTCTTATTCCCGGAGTACAATTCTTATCAAACAATAGCGCTATTTAGATATGCTAAAAGTTACATAAAAAAGTAGTAGTAAACCTAGGGTTATCAAGTTATTTATTAGTTTATTTCTGTATATTACGTACGATGTAAGAATCCGCGAAGAAAGAAGTATAGATTTTTAGGTGATTAGTGAATCACCTAATTTCAATCATTTGGTGACTAAGTAAAGGTGAAAGTTCTCATTTTAGTAAAATTTGGACAGACCTAGATTATCTTTAAATATAAAAATGAATTGCTGTTCGTTAGTCTCGCTAAAACTCGTGAACGGCTGGACCGATTTGGCTAATTTTGGTCTAGAATTATTTGTGGAAGTCAAGAGAAGGTGTAAAAGGGGAATAAAAATAAAAATGCGTGAGCGGAGCTGTGCAGATCAGCTTGCCTTATTTTTAATTAACAAATAAAACCTAATAGTTATTACTTAACCCTGAACTCTCCACAGTATTGGTATGTCTAATGTATGTACTATAAGTACTACTTATATGGTACATATACGAGCTATGTATGTAGTACATTCGCCAATATATCAACGCCTTAACACAGTTGGTAGACATATTTTACAGAGTAGTTCCGTGTGGAGAGTATTTACAGTTCACTAGTTCGGTATCCACTCGCCAATTGTTTCAACTCTATCAAATATTCTGACAATGATCAACAAACATAGATTATTTTGTTAAGAATACATATCTGGTGTAGAAAGTTTTTCTGCATTTTTTTTCGGTATTTAAACCACCAGATTATCATTTAACCCAAATCAATTTAGCTGTTGCTGGCCGTTACTTATAGACGGGCAAAATAATATTTATATTTGTATTAATGTCAGTACGAATGTAAAACGTCAAACAAGATATATTGGAAGACCGCCATCTCATCCATCGCAAGTATTTAATCATTTATGCATAAGTATTCCAATAAAAATCAGTAAATCTTTCTTAACAAAAAACATCTACGGTTTAAAAGGTACGTAGGTAATAGTAACACTAAACGTTTGTACCGTACAGGAAGCGAACCCGCGACTATTAACACGGAAGGCGGGAGCGCCGCTGTGCCATTTAGGTCATCTAAACAATGTCTCAATACACAACTATTTATACTGTGTAATTTGTATGTAAAAATAAATTGAAATGGAATGTATGACAATGTAATTAAATCTTTTTAGAGACAAACTTTTTTCATTGAAAAATCTGTCTATAACTTCAAAATATTTCACGTCTAACCCCTTTCCTCCGTAAGGCAAATGGCACCTATTCTAGCAATTATGATCCAGAAATTGCTATTTTTTTTATTAAATACGTGATTAAATAAAAGTTTCTTTAATCTGAAGATGTAAATAAATATCCCAATGTGATAGGGAGAAATAGCCCGATCAAGCAAATAGCACTTTGCTCGACCCGAGAGTCGAACGTGAAACCTGAGATCAGCTGTCAGATGATTAGAACCGTCTATCAGCATATTAAGAAATTATTACAAACTTTTCTATATACTTAAAAATCGTGCCTCAAACTTAAAATGCAAGTAGTGTTTGAAACAGTCGATAGTTAGAACAAACTGTCAGGACTGATAAATGTTGGCAGGTTGCCAGGGCTAGTATCTACTGATAATAATTAATACTGTCACGACTCGGTCTTGTTATCAACTTTAATATTGTTGGGCAATTTTGTTTGTTATTGTTTAGGTACTAGGTTTCTTCTCACGTGGAATTTCGAATTCGAGGGGAGGGGGAATTTCCAAAAATCCTCTTTTAGAGCTCCTTTACACTTCCGAAGGAGTCTTCTTACCAAAATTTTAACTCCCTACGCTCAGTAATTTTGGGTGTGCGTTGTCCATCAGTGAGTCAGTCACTCAGTAACGGAACAGTATATATATTGATGATTTACAGCCGAATTTTCTACTGTTAGGTAATAATGGATATTAACTTGATGGCTTTGACTGATTTTCTACACTTACATTACGAATCAAATACGTCCCATTTTACGACTATATTGCTAGGAATTCAGCTTATTGTTCAGATACTAAACTTTTTCTCGACTTTCGCTTCAATACTGGAATTATTGAATACCATATTATTTTTATAGAAAATATAATATTATAGAACCACGTATCAATTTCTGCACCTAGATATGATTTAATCTTAAAATTTTGGCCTTTTGGTAGAGTCCTATCAAAAAAAATTATAGTACCTATTTATACTAACGTTACAGAATATTGACCCCAAACAATCATCAAAACCTAATTTTACCCTCAAATCCAAATAAAAACACATAAATCTAAGACCAAACCTCTAAATCAAGCTCAAACATGTTTATATTCCAAGGATACTTCAAAGGATAAGTACTTATGTTTGTTTGTATGTATGTATGTTTGTATGTATGTATGTATGTCTGCATGCCAGAGCTAAATCAGTCCCGAGGCATGCCAAATGAGTGCTTTAACTCAAGTCTCGTGTCATCGTTAGAACGTGTTATTTGCACCTTAATAGATTAAAAGGAATTAATAGAATTAATGTGTATAGACCACGACATGAAAATAAACATAGACGTCTCTTTGTTTTTTTTAATGTTTTTTCTAGCAGCTACTTTTTCTAGCAGCAAAATACATAGTCTCATTTTCGTTTAGGTTAACCTTAAAAGCTTAATATTCTGTATCTATAAGCATTACTATGATCAAGAAAAACAAGTGCGATTGTAGAGTTGAGTATTCTCGGGAATCACTGCACGTATGCATAAAATATTTCATCATGTTAAAGTTAATAATTGGGACTAAGTTAATACTTGGGATAAGTAGATACTAGGCAACTGCTAAATTTAATTAAATGTGCGAGTTAATAAGCATTTCAGCTTTTATTCAAACAAGCATTAAATTTTAACTTGCCTTAAACGCGTTGAGAATTTTAAGGTTACGATACCTTACTTCCGACCCTACGTTTCGATCGAATTACATCGACCGTAGTCAATGGCAAAAATATTACCCGAAAAACAACACCAACTTAAGTTTCCAACCTATCATCAACCAAACCTGAATATAATTCATCACAATATTCTCTCCCGAAACCATAAATATTTGGTCTTAAATCATCCATCCATACGATATCATTATTTCCACCATATTTTTCCATAATCCCCGAATCCGCGGAATTCCCCGATGACTTGGGGATTATCCACAAATCCCTGGATGCGCCGGGCTATGAATAACCCCGTGACGACGTGTTGCTAAAGCCGACTGTCATTTACACTATACGACTACGATACGACACCAATAAATAGAAATATTCATGCTCTTATAGAACTTGCTAGGGAAATAAAATATTTTTTTGCGTAAACCTTGAGATATCTTTTAATACAGTTCTTGAAGATATACAGAATCGTACTAAACTGAAGCTTGGGATCTCAAAGTCTAACTTTTCTCTCATTCAAGAAGGAGACTCTAGCCCTTACCCAACGATGGAATAGTAACAAGTTTAGTAAATCAGATTTTATTGCAAAAAAATCCTACCCTCTTGTTGGTATATCAATAGGACATTCTCAAACAATAGTACCAGTAACTACGGCCAGCTTCAGTCTATATTTAAGAGTTAGTTACCCTATATGCTAATTAAAGTAGCAGTATAGAAACAACCGTCAATGTCAAAATTCCTTCTGAAAAACTATCTGATAGATAGAAAAAGAAAGAAAGAAAGAAAGAAAATAGTATTTATTGAACACACAGAAACCATATCAAAACACAATAATATTAATATTAAATAAGCAGCGTCCTGTGTGCCAACAGGGAGGTCACTCAGCATTATGCTGGTTGTGACAAACCACAACACAGCGCTGGTTTTCAGTGACCACCCTAAATGACGCCATTTACGGGAGCAGCAGAGACAGAAAAAAAAAACATTGTTTACAAACTTACTTGTATACCCATCACCAACAAAAATACCCACATATTAATTGAAAAAAAATACTAATAAATAAATAAACTGAATCATTATAAATATTATGTAGGTACACAAATTTTTGTCGTACATACTTATAGTTATCTCTCTCACACAAGACCCGTCTCGCTCGCCGCCGCCGCGCCGGTCCCATCACGTGAATTACTCACAAACACGCGCCGGCGCGACAGCAGCGCACGAGTCACGCGATATTGAACATAATTTTTTATCCTTCAAAATTGAATTACATAAACATAATAAATTTTGTAAATAAAGGTGAGTGTATATCTCTAAAAGTTTACATAATATTCCGTAACACATACCATAATAATGTAATATAAATATAAATATAAATAACGTTGAAACAAATTTCGACAGCCTGATTTTAAAAATTTCCGTGGACACAAACAAAGATGCAAAACAAAAATGGCAGCCACACTTCGTCAAACAACAAAGATAACAAATCACCGCCACCACTGTATGAGGAGCAGTAAGAAAAACCAGCTTATGCCAAAATTATGATGATAAATCGGACTGAAATCTCGTGTCGTTTATTATAAATGTCTCTCAACTGTGACGAATTATAGTATTTATTTATGTATAGACTAAGTCTGTAGACTGTCGGATGTCCTCGGAGACAGGACGATATTAATTATTTCTGCACTTCACTACATTGCGCCTGTTTATACCCTTAGAAGATAGGCAGAAGTATATTAAACAATATTTTTAATATAGCATCATGGGTCAGTCATTTTTGTTATCAATATTGAATATTATTTGCGAAGTAAGTGTTCAGAATAAAATAAAATTTCATGTTCGACAATTTGTGCAAAAAAATGAAATGCCGACCACAGTTAAAAATATACAAACCGGTTATATGAGGAAACAATAATAATTGATCTTAATTAAGTACATCTTCCGTCTCACTTCCACTCACGACACTTAGTTGTCGGTAGAAAAGAAGAAAACATAGGTACCATACTTATGTATCTGAATCTTAAAAGCAACTTCTAAAGTTTAAGACCCGTTTTACTTCTGGATAACTACTAGTTAGCTTATCAGATGAAATTTTAACAGATGTTTTCATAAAATAGCTGTCACTTTACCTTGCAGATAGGTTATCTAGGTCTTATCCATCAGCTGTAAAACTGGCTCTAAGTATTATAATTAATGTTAGTTTACTCTCCTATTAGAAATCAGACGACAAAACTAGTGTTTAACCCACCAAAGAAAAAGTGCCCATAAAATTAAAAACCACAAAAGTGACCACAGATATGACCACAATTGTTACACAGTAACACCAAAATTACAATAAGTGACTAAAGTAATTAATTACCAAAATTGACCTCAACAAAGTGACCACAAAAATGAAAAGTGACCACAATTTGACATAAAAGTTAAACCTTTAAAAGGTGTGTTTTTTTGTGAAGTGTGTGATTAAAAATAATGAAGATGCATTTACAAACGGATTTATCTTGTGAGATCTCCTACAAGAGCTGCGAGGAGAAGGTCCAGATCTCTCAGGAAGCTGAGATGCTGTATTATGAGCTCATCAGAGCACTTGAGGAAGAAGAAACGGTAAGAAAAGCAACTAAAAACTACGTAGCTACGTAGATAAAACTAGCTTTCTGCTTGGCAGACATTATTCTGATCCGATCGATATTTATTTTCGACATCTCCAACAATCGACACTATTATTAGGACATGTTACTCAAAATCTTAATAAATTGTACACTTAATGTTTTTCGTAAATCACTCTGTCTATTGGTGAGACCCGTATGCAAATCTATTCAACAATTTTTGAGTTAAACGTGAACGGACAAACAGACGCGGCAGGTAATTTTGTTTTGTTATATGTAGTGACAACAAAGAAAATAATTATATGTATAATTATTGTACTAGGGAGGGTTCTATAACCCTACCTTTTTGAAGTTAATTAGGCAGCTGTCGTAATTGTTAATGCAATTTGGTGAAATTCTAAAGTATTAAGCCTTAAAATATGAATGCGATTGAGACCCGATTAGAGTAATTAATATGCAAAACAAGAAAGTTTTAAAATATTGGTGTATTTATACATTTTATTTACGAAGCATTTTTAAGCAAAATCATTTCGCCTGCATATTTTTTTTTATGGTATGCGTTAAACTACCAAATCTGCAGAAAAAAAAGTAGCACAAATATGCATTTAATGCAAAATTATCACGATCGCACTTAAAATTGAGATATCATGATTACTTGCAATATTTTTTGTAATTTACAGCGTCGATTATGATATTTGCCGGTTATATTTCGCATTATCCTTTCCAAATAATTTAAATCGACTTTCACATTTCGAATAAGCTTTTAATAAAATTAACTCAGGACTCAATAAATTTAAATGTCCTCAGTATTATTTATAACTCACCGTTACGTGTTAAGTGTCGACAATTTTTTTAAGTATTTTTTTACTCAAAGAGGATTAATCTCTCGCGAACATATCTCCAAAAAGATTTATGTGAAACCTGTTGATAACTGGGTTGTTTGACGGCACGATAAAAGTTTGGACTCGTGTTCAACTCGCGACCACAGAATTTAAATTACCGCGAAATGTGTAGCAAATTATTCATTTTGTTTTGTAATTTGTTCAACAATTGCTTGTAAATAATTTCGAATTAATTTTCGGAGTACGACCACAAAAGTGTGGTGGGGAATAACTTTTATTACGCTTTTCCGTTTAACTGTAAATCCAATTTAAAATGAAACATGAAAAGCGTGGGAATGATCACTTGAAAATTATAATAAACTACTCTTTTTCGATCTTGTCTACCCAAATAATACTCAAGCGGAGCCGCGCATCTATTTATTACTTAATTAGCATACATTTTACACAATTTTGATTGACAAGTAATCTATCTGCTATAAAATTGTTAGCACTTGAGTAATACCAACATAATGTCAAAAGCTTAGTTAATCCTTTTTCAACACAGCATAAGATGAGTGTATGACACATCTCGATGTGTGGTCATGGCGACCACCACATAACTTCCTGTGGTCGTCTGTAGCAACGAGATTGCGTCAGGGGTCGTTATTAAAATGATCACGTATGCATAGACATTTGTGAGTTTTTATATTGATATATGCATGCAAAATACACTATTGTTTTATTATTTATTGTCTTGTAAAATATTATTGACTAAACGAGAGTTATTTATATACTTTACTAGCCGAAACGCGTGGATTCGCGTGCATGGTTTCATCCCATATTTCAGAGACTTGGGGTTAATTTTATGAATAAATAAGTAGCCTATGTTTGACCTTAGTGCTTTTAAGCTCCGTGCTTAATATTATCAAAATCGTAACGGACGGACTCACATAGTTCTATTAGTTTGGGCAATGTGCATTGCAATTGCAATACAAACAAGAAAAGTATATACAACCACACAATGAAATTAAAATGCACAAAATTTTACATAATACGTTATTTATTATTAATTTTCTACCACAGAAAACGTGGTCATCGGTGGTCACGTGAATCACTTAAAAATTCGCACGCAAAGGTCGTTCACCTCACAATTATGCATACATTAAATGTAACGATTCGTCCGTCTGTTAGCTTAACTGTTTATTTATTTGGTTTTATCTCGGGAACTTTGCTGGTTTTGTTTGAATAAGCTAAATATTTTCTGTTCGGTTTGTATGAATTGTTTGATGTGAGTGGGTGGAAAGTCGTGTTATTTTATACTGTTAAATTATTTGTGATTCTATAGTCAATTTTCCTTTATCCTTGCTTGTGTAGATATTTATGAGTATGAAGCCAGATTCTTTCCTGATCATATACTCTATATATCTATCACATAACCGAAAGTCTATTTATCACCCAGTTTGTCTTTGAAAACAGCTGATAGGGCAGTTATTATATAAGTCTGGACTTAGTATGTTTTTAATCTTTTCGCGTGCAATAGCACATTTTAAAGTCATCTGCAAGCTATTGCTTTAGAATAAAATATCTTGTACTCATGTAAATATAAATAAATATTACATAATTATTGTTTGTTATTTAACTTGCAATAATAAAGACATAAAACTTTTTAATCAACTGAAAGGAAATACACAATTGCGTGTTACGAAATACGAGAAAGCGGTAAAATTATACGCATTTTAATTGTCATTCGATATTAACCCGAAATATGCTATATCATTATGTAACGAACGTAAAATTAAGTTATTTGGTATTTTCTGCTTACATACACGGATATTTTGTTAAAATAATTACAAAAATATTGGAGAAATTAACAAAATCATATAACTTCTGGCACTGTATTTATCGACTATTATCATTAAAAGTCCAATACACTAGTTATTCATTCTTATATAGCATTCGCTATGCCACCTTCCAAGTCACTAACATTTTTGTAAAAAAGACACATTTTTATTATAGCTATTTTTCACTCGTGCGTAGACGGTAAAGTCACCAAAGTTGTTGAAATATTCTTCATAATACCACGCACTTTAAACCCAAAGGTAAAGGCAGAAATAAACCCACAATTTCATATAATATTGTTAGTCCCATGTAAATCATCGCCCCTATTGCATTGGACTAAAAATATTACAGCCAAATCCTTTGCAACTCTAATTTAATTTCCTTTTAAGATAAAATTCTAAATATCACCAAAATATTACGAACAATGGTCGCTATAATTCTTGAATACAAACACCATGGTCCCACACGCGATATGTACATTAAAAACATAAAATCTGTTCTGTCCATGGCAAACATCGCGTGCGAACCTTTTGATAGAACCACTGTGGAGTACAGCTGTCTGGTATAATTTCATTCATATTTACACAGTTTAGGCATGATCAATGACCATTGTATTTAATAGGACAGATAGATATATCGGAGGTACAGTTTTTGTTCAGGTTTATAGACATCATAGACACTAGTATTTTTGAAGTTTAAGCTTTATATTTCGAAAAATTTGGACCTAAATGTCGCCATAATTGCAGGCGTTATGACATGACAAAGGTTTATCTAATGTAATAGCGAAATTTGCGCTACGGTGCATTTTTTATGCTTGACGAAATACTATTAATTCTATATGAACTAAAGTTTAGGATTCAGCTTATCCACTTTAGTATTGACGACCTCCGTGGCTCAGTGGCTAAGGCGGTTGCCACGTTATTGCATCGTTTTTGCGGGAGACCGTTGGTTCGATTCCCACAAGGAACAATTTTTATGTTTATAAACATCATCACGACACAAGAGCACTTCTTAGTGCGAAAGTTTCGTCTTTTAAGAAGAAAGTAACATTAAATCGACCAAAAGCTACATAAAAATACATAATGTAGCAAACTGCACCACCCAGTGCAAGTATAAATTAGCTAGTTATACGTATATCTGTGTGGTGCAGTGCTGACATTGCTCCAATTGGTACTAACGACCGCAAACAACTCTGATCATTGCTTGTTTAGACATGCCTTGAACATTGATGACGCAGCTGCCGATTTACCATTACTCCTCATAAATCTTTGCTTCTGTTCGTTATATTTATTACTAGCTTTTTCCCGCGACTTCGTCCGCCACCTGAATTTTCCCATGGAAATGCGTCATTTTCCCGGGGTAAAAAGTAGCCTATGTCCTTTCTCGGGTATCAGAATATCTCCCTACCAAATTTCATGCAAATTGGTTCAGTAGTTTAGTCGTGATTGAGTAACAGACAGAGTTACTTTCGTATTTATAATATTAGTATTGATTATTCTAAAAGATACTATTACTATGATGATAACATAAATATATAAATGGATCTTTGTCCGCGTCATTGACCTATTAAAGGCATTAGTCCCGTGTCATAGACATAGTGGGTTTAGTTTTTACGCACACAGGGCAATTTTTTATTAAAGTTTTGCCTATATCTACTTATTTAAGTGCATTGTACAGCGCATAATTACGAATACCAAAGTACAACCGAATCTGTAAAAACTATATTAGTATATATTTAAAAAATACAGGTTTCGCTATGGGAAAGGCAAGCATTACATTAAGTGGCATTATAAAGATTTGTGCTAACAAAAAATGCAAGGAAAAGTGCAATGTTTTATAGAAAACAACAAGTTTTCTCATAAGGAAAGTAAATAGAGGTCATTTTCCTTAGATCTACTGTGTACACAGGATTAGCATAAAAACGGCACATGATTACGTTTTATAGACATTGTAGGACACACAGACACCCACACACAAGATATTCGCGGATGACTCAAATAGTTGTTCTGCTAAGGAATGCGGTGACTTTTGCCACGAAACGTGGGTGCATTCGCTATTACATTGCACAATTGAACCTGTTCACTTTAAGCTCTTCGTTTTATAAGGCTTTTATATTTGAGCACATTGTTGTCTAAACTAGTCAATATAATGTGAAATCCGCCTATCAAATCATTTATTCATTTAGGTCAAATATTGACACTTATGATAGTCGTTACAGTTACTTAATCTACCACTAGCTCGGAAAGGGGGTAAAGCCTTATGAAAAGAGCTAGCAAAAAACTCACGACCACTCTTTTCAATCGCCAAAAGTTTTACAATGTGGTTGATACAATAATTGAACATGCGTCGTTTAAGTTCTATCACCACGTAAGTCATTTTTAGCAACTTTTCAGGAAAGACAAATTTTAATTTTGTCTATCGGTTCTCTAGCCAATGACATTAAAATGTCGAAACTGCCAAAAAAATTACTTACGTGGTGATCGAACTTAAACGACGATATAGAAGTTGCATAAATATGTAAAATTTTGACACTCCAAATGTCAATATTTATTCTGTTGTGCTTGAGAGTTTTTCATTAATAACATATGCAGTGCGATATTTGAGTGATACTAAAATCTGAGATACGTTTAAAAAATCGCCAGATCGGCCGCTGCCGGATGCAGTTGCAAAATCTTCGATTGTCGTGTTAATACTCCGGCCCTTACTCTTAATAACATATGCAAATCAACTGAACAAGAATACTGCAATAATCTGCTTTCGAAAATATTACATAACAGAAGAAATACACGAATATTTATCATTAATTCTGCAAATGCACAAATAACCAGTCTTTAAACGACTACTGTGAATTACTTGGTATATTAAAATGATACTTAACAAACCTGATCTCGTTTATTTATTCGTTGTTAATACATAATATTTTTGAGAAAATGTTTTTGATATTTTTGTGTTTTTTATTCTACAGAAACGAATTTTTAGGCTAAAGAAATCACCATCTTAACCTAACCTTCAAATATGTTACTTTCCAAATAAAAATAATCTATAAAGAACTAGCTGACCCGCGCAACTTCGCTTGCGTCCAATAAGAGAGAATGGGTGAAATTTTTCCCCGTTTTTGTAACATTAATTACTGGTACTCTGCTCCTTTTGGTCTCTGCTTTTTGCTCTTTCTCGGGTATCAAAATATCTCCATACCAAATTTCATGCAAATTGGTTAAGTAGTTTAGGCGTGATTGAGTAGCAGACAGACAGACGGACAGAGTTACTTTCGCATTTATAATATTAAATATGGAAGTATGGATAAGCTTCTCTAAAATAAAATGCAAAATTCAGCATTCACATGATTTAGACAAGCCGTTGCCTCAAATCAAAATATCCTTCGCACCAGGCGTTCCTTCGACATAATGTCATCACAATCCGTCATCGACACGACAAGTGAAATGTCAAAACATTCAAATCGTCTCACGCGCACGTGAGCGCGCATTGTTCTACGAAATTTAAATTTTGACGTTTCCTGCGCCACTGACGGATTGTCGGCCATGTTTTTTTAGCTTTTTTTTAAAGATGACAGCTGTGACAGCTGTGACAGATGATTGCAGGAATGCCGGAGGGTTGAAAGGATTTTGTTGCTTTTGAGTGTTAATTAGGCAGTGATTAATCGTTGATGATTATTTTTGTGTGTTAGTTTGTTGAGTTTAGTTTTTGACACGTTTTTGTGTAATGTGATTTTGAGATATTGCTCAAGAATACATTCTTACGTGACAATTATTTTCTTTAAATTGAGGGTCACTATTTATGGAGTTACCATGCCAGTATTATTTTACCGTGTCGCGAGCAGAAATTGCACACGGAAAATTTTTTGCTAGGAGTTAATGGTCAATTTGTAAATTAAGTAGAATTAAGTGACAACTTTTGTATTAAATATGTTGCCTCCCAAAATCCCTTTTATTTGAAACATATGTATACATACTTACATATATTACTCAGCAGCGGAATGTTGTTAAAGAAGATTAACTTACCAACAATATTAAAATTTTGATTCTAGTTCCAATACTAAACATTCATACAAATCATTCAATGGCCATTCAATTCATTAATGAATGACAATGAATGAACAATCCACAAGAATGAAAGATGGCGTATACGTCTGTTCTCACAACTCAGTACACGGACAGAATATATTTATTTTTAAATAGTTTTACTTTACATAAATATCAATGGTAGCACATTGTTGGGACGTTTTAATACTACTTTGTAAAACTTGCGTTCGTGAGCTTCTGAATTAAAAAATACAACTGGTTTGGGTCTTTATCAGCTAGTTTTTTGATCATTCAATTATATGTCTGAAATAACGTAGACAAGTATGAATAAGGAGTTTCTGCTTAAGTTAAAAATAGAACATAAAATCACGGTATACGTATTTAACTGTTAAATTGTTTTTATGTTGTTTTACGATTCTGATAATTTATGTTAAAAGAAATTAATAAAATATCGATAGGAGCGTAACTAAATTTTGTAACAAAAAAAAAACTTTATTAAAATAAATATAGATGACTGTAATCTGGGCTTGCAATGAATACGACTGCTGACTAGAGGTCACGAATTTGATTTCCAGGTCGGGCAGGCGCCTATTACATGGGACCAAATGTAAATGACGAAACTCTCTATACACCTCTGCCCATGTATGTAACTTTGCTTAATCATACTAATAATTTACTTTTCTTTGTTACAGGTATTGACACACACAATTATTGCTATAACATAGACGCTACTAAGGTCAGAAATTTGCATGCCAATCTTAAAATATAAGTTAATTATAAACAAATTATATTCAAGAACATTAATAATAATTTTCAAGTTGACAGTTTGATTGGTTCTTAATTATTTATTGGTGAATGTTAGATAGTAATTGTAAGATTAATATACGGTTTATTAATTTATGTGTTCTAAGACCATGATTGAGTGACCTGTCGTTATTTTATAATGGACACATTAATTAATTTAGAAAAAATAAGGACAAAAAATTTTAAGTTATTTGATACAGGTTAATGACACTGTAGAAATGCTCTTAAACTATAAGCAAAGAGAGGAAACAATGTTTAAAGATGGGTAGCCTCTGTAGTCATCTTCGATATAAGGTAATTTTTCTTGAGATGACGACGTAATGACTAATTTGTTTTCAAAGTCAATAACTTTATCAATTTAGACGCTCGGCTAGACGGAGCAAGACTCATTAACTTAGTATCCACTCGTCTTATAAAATAAAATTGTATCATGACCTATAACTAAAAGATAAAAAAGATATAGGACGTTAATTTCTGTCCATGTTTACAATATCTTTAAAACAATGATAGCCACACTAGGCATTGCCTGTATCGTGGTATTAATGCAATTAATTACTAGATAGGACTCAAAATACAATTATATTATTCTGCTTAGCTAGTTTACGACACTAACTTTACCATTTGTATTTAGATTTTATCAATACAAATATAAATCAGTAAATTCATTAAAGTCCCCTAGAGAATAAAACTGGCTATGTGACAAAAGAAGCACGTTGTATTGTTATACGCCGGATACTATCTCTTAGATACCGCTACCAACTTGCGACATGGGATGTGACTAGACCACACAGATTTTAACAAGTACTTCCTTGCTTACGCCTTGCTCTATATTCTAATACTAGCTGACCCGCGCAACTTCGCTTGCGTCACTGAGAGAATAGGTCAATTTTTTTCCCGTTTTTGTAATTTTTTTTACTTTCGCTCTGCTCCTATTAGCCTATAGCCTTCCTTGATAAATGGGCTATGTAACACTGAAATAATTTTTCAAATCGGACCAGTAGTTCCTGAGTTTAGCGCGTTCAAACAAACAATCAAACAAACAAACTCTACAGCTTTATAATATTATATATTAGTATAGATGTAATGTACTCCTGCCGATATCCGGCTACGGCGGTCGGTTTCATTGAAACTGGCCATCTGTGCAGGACTTTGTTTATAGTGTCCAAGTGTGTGCACTATACACAGGTACACTCTCTATTCTTCACTTTCATAACCCGGTGGGACGGATAACCGACACGACCAGTAAGGGGTCAGGCGCAGGAATAAAGCTAGGTTATTTATTAGTTTCTGATCATACCGTATGCTGGGAGCACCTACTAGCATGTGATAATAAGAATATTGGCAGCAAGTAAGCACATTGGTTGTAAAGATTATAGAAGAAAAGAGAGAAAAATCCCTTCAAGTGTTATTATAATCAAACTAAGCCTTTATCTAGCCAACGGTAAAGTCAACTCCTCAGAAATACCTCAATAACCTCCAGATTGCAGATAAACTATCATAGATGGCAGCACTAGTTCTAAAGATTAAGTACCGGCCGGCTGCACCAAAGTTTAACGGCAGTTATGAAACGAAGGATTAAACTTCAGTTAGTTTGTAGTGCCTTGATTGGGTGCGGTTTAGGATTTCAATGCGTTTAATTTGAAGCCGGTTGATATTTGAATTTATGGTTTCGATTGATTTGCTATTGTTGATTTGTGTAGCTGTTGTAATAACTTATTTGAATATTTGCGAAATGATTTGTTTGTTATATTAAGTCTTTTTGCAGTTCATTGACTGCTATGTCTACAAATATTGAGTATATGACATGCAATGGGAACTTTTTCGTTGCTTAGATAGTGTCAAATATAGGCCAAGCTCTTCCACAGCAATGAGTCTGATATAAATTGTGACTAAGTAAATTCTATTTATAATACCTTTTTAAAGATTTTCAGTCGCTCATTGTTCTTAATTCACCGATTGCTTCGCCCAAGTAAGGAAAATTGAAGTGCCTTGTTTCGTACTAGTAGCTACAAACATACATACATTAAAGCTAAAGCATATCTCAATAAATCATATATTATTCATATATCATATAATATTAACTCTTATCACCTAAAAACTCTTTTTAAAAAAATTCAAAACAGAATAAATATTTCTTTAATAAACCGTTATCATGGCGCCACCCGGCTCGCCCGCGGGGGCGGCAGTAATCTTAGTTCGCAATCGACAGTCGCAGTTACACAGTACTTATTAATAGTACCTGACTGTGTTATTAACTAGACTATGTACCAGTTATTGAAGTATCTTGTTTGAAATATAACGTGTATAATGCTTTTAAAATAGGACTAAATAGATAGTGTAAGAGCTTTTGAACCCCAGACTTCAAAAAAAAAGCTGAAAGTTTGCTAGCGGGTGCTTATAATATAAAATTTAATTAACAATCATATAAGGTTGATTTTATTTAAATTGGGAGTCGGATCTAGGACTCTCAATCTATACTAATATTATAAAGCTGAAGAGTTTGTTTGTTTGTTTTTTTGAACACGCTAACCTCAGGAACTACTGGTGCAAATTGAAAAAATATTTTATTGAGGAAGGCTATGGGTTATATGACATGTCATCACGCTATGCCAAACAGAAGCAGAGTACTAATAAAAAATGTTACAAAAACGGGGATAAATATGACCCATTCTCTCTTATGTGACGCAAGCAAAGTTGCGCGGGTCAGCTAGTCACATATAAGAATTTTAAAAATAAACATTTTTCTGTTGCCAAGTAAAGCTCTTAAAAACATGACCAAGAAAGCTGTCAGTCAGTCTGTGTGTCCCCAACCATGAAATTGCTAAATCATTTATGATTGCAGAATTAGCATTCGTTTTTTGATGCAAACGCGATCATTAAATAAAGGGCGTACTTAATGCTTATTGTGATGGACAATTCAATTGTCTGTCTGTCTTTCATAGTTAGGACACACCCACGGTCTAGACTTTCTTTGGTACTATAGCTTTGAATCTATTAGCATAATAAAACAATTTTGTCGAATAGAAAATATACAAATAAGTGATAATACAATTATAAATTATTTTTTTCCAAAGTCCGATTGAAAGAGGCTTGTACTGTAGACAAAACAGGTTTGATTCCCAAATCGGTAAATTTTTTGTTGTGAATAAATTCGCAGTAGGAATTCAGAGTTTGATATTGTTGTTATGTTAAATAGCAAAAGGTTGTTTCCCTTTTACGAAAAGATCTGCAATCAGCAGAAATATAAAAAATCTATACGAACCCTTTAATGAAAAAAACACCACAGAATACCATACTCCTACTATTACTAAAGCAAAAATCAACAATAAAAATTCTTTGTAACTCTTTCAACCAAAAAACGCAGTTGAATTGCGAACCTCCTCCTTTTTTGAAGTCGGTTAAAAACTACTGAATAGAATTCAATGAAACTTGACACATACTTATGGTACATAATACATATAGTTTTAAATATAAATTAACACATAATTTACATTATAACCCATAGAATATTTCCTAGAAGACAGTCGCGAACAGAAGCTAGTAACTACATCCTAAAACAAACTTAAGTATCAATAAAAAAAAACCTCTCTTAGTCATCCTCTCCCAACAAAACGAACCATACATACATCAATCAAATATATACTTTAACGCTAACTAATTAAGATCCACATTCCTATCAAAAGGAGGACAGTTACGTCTATTTTTAGTTATCTTAGAAATGCCCTATAAGGATTCCTATTAAGAACTACACTAGCAAATTTGAACCCTATTTTTGGGTTGTAAAGTTGAAATTGTATTGAAGGGTGATGTCGCCATATGGTAATACTGAGTCACCTTTGTTCACGTTATGGTTTGTTTGTGTGCTGTGACCTCAAAAACACAGATTCTTTGACTTCAAGATGTTCAAGATAAATGGGTATGCAAAGATTTTATTTTTTTATCCTTTTTTGGTATATTTTGCAAGCTTTACGAAAGCTCAAGGATTCCCCGGTTGTGAAATGTGTTGTTGTATTACATTTCGATTGGATTATCTTTTTGTTGACAATATTTTCGCAATAAGAGGGTTAAGGTTTTTTTTTAGTTTTAAGACTTACAAAAAAATTACTTTTTGTGACAAACTAGTCAACCCTGGCTTTGTTGCTGCTTCAAAAAAGTTTTATCAAAATTCGATCAGTATTTTTTGCTCAAAATATTAAGAAACAGTAGCCGTTTTTTATCATTAATCTGATCAATATCATTAAACCGTGTAAAACAGACAGACAGACGGACTTTGCCGTATATAATGGACTAGCTGACCCGCGCAACTTCGCTTGCGTCACATAAGAGAGAATGCAGGGACATAATTTTCCCCGTTTTTGTAACATCTTTCGTTGTTACTCTGCTCCTAATGGCCGTAGCGTGATGTTATATAGCCTATAACCTTCCTCGGTAACTGGTCTATCTAACATTGAAAGATTTTTTCAAATCGGACCAGGAGATCCTGAGATTAGCGCGTTCAAACAAACAAACAAACAAACAAACAAACTATTAGTATAGATAATATTAGTATAGATAGAAATAGATTCTATTTAGTCCCGTGGGTGTCAAACAAGTCAGTATCAAATTACTACACACAGACACTAAAGTTAGTCATTCTCCTTATAGGGTGTATTTAGTGGTCTGTAAATAGTAACCGAAGCCGGGTGGCACGATTAGTATAAGTGGAAATTAGTTTTATGATAGTTCTGATTCGATTGTCTGGAAGGAATATGTTTGTGTATTGAAATGATGTTGATAAGGTTCGATTCTCAATGAAGGCATTTTTTTTTTTGTTTTATACAAACAGTATGCGTATCGATAGTCGAGTAATTAACTGGGTGATAGAATCATTCACGAGGTCTCATGTTCGATTCCCTTCTATCTAACATTACGCTAAGACCAATAGGAAGAAGATTCTACATCGCAAAATTGTAAAAGAAACTAATTTAAAGTACTAGCAATTATTACAAATACACAATATACTCCATCTATCTTTCCAAGTGACTGTTACAAACGATTTCCAAACAAATGTTGTACAAATAATGTTATTTAACCAGTTAGTGCTAGTCTGCTTACCCCGTAACAGCGTAACATAACAGGTTAACGTGCCGCCTACGATACTCTTACTAGACTGGTACACCCACTGTACTTAGTGTGGGGACATTGTACATAGCAATACATGGACAATTTATTTAATAGAGCATTTCTAAAAAGCACCCCTTTAAATTCAATCGTTTTTTTTTAAAGACGACTAATAACTGCTCTTGTGTCGCAGGGTCTTTTTGCAAACATGCAAACAACGGCCACAAAGTATAACCAGACCCAAAACAAACTATTTGTGGATCGCACAAATAGTTGTTCCGTGTGGGAATCGAACCCACGACCTTCCGACGCAATGGTAGTGGCGTGGCGACCACCTTAACCACTGCGCCACGGAGGCCGTCAAATCGTTTAGCCATTTATCAATGACTGATACTGAATTAAATGCCAGTTTGGAATAAATTGATGAGAAAAGCTGGCAAGAAATTCTTACCTTTTTTAATAGCAAACTAGTCCTTTATTACAATTTCTGCGTGAGTATAAAATAACATTGGTGAGTGAAGGAGTTGCAATTAATTACCGACTATTGAACTCACTATATCAGTTCAGGTCTTTTGGCCATCACCATGGCCAAGACTGCACTCCTTCAAAAACTATTTTAAACCTCTCACTTTTAACATCTCTTTAAAGATATTTTCCTTCACTTTAAACAAGTGATGATTTCTAATTCACACAACTTCGGAAAGGCATTAGGTTGTTGTCTTAGGTTCGAACCCTCAGACAGTTGCGTGGGATGAGAATGTTTGTACCTCTCAAGTATCACTTCTTGCTAGCGTAAAAATCATGGCTAAATTATATTCTCAATTGTTTTCAACCGTACACATTTTCAGTAGAACCGCGCAACTTCACCCGTGTATAAAATTTCAACCCCTATTTCAAGCACTTAAGGGAACTTTTGTAAGAAGTAGTCTTTGCCGTGCCTTACGAAACACGGAACAACTCGATATATATGTATAAGATGATCACCCATCCACAGAACAACCTCGACAAGCGTAGCTTAACCTCAGAGATCGATCCGCGCGGCTGTTGTTAACTAAGCCACGAGCTCCTCAAACTTGCAAACTGTATACTGCCTTAAAAATAAATACCTGAAAAGGCAGAACGGTCTTCTAAAATAAGCTTGCCAGTTGACAATAAAAGCAATTGTCAGGCACTTCCCATCACTAGCGCGAGGGAAAACTGGACGTATGCCAATTAGTGAGTCAACCAGTTGGCGCGCGTTCGATTCCCGGCCGTGATATGTTTCTCTTATTAACTACACTTTACTTATTTTATACGATTTCTAAATTGTTTGTTTACGTTTTTGTGGTATTTTTGTACTTTCATTTGTTAAAGACCAGTGGTCTATTCTATTAAGTATTGTAGGTCACTGTTACTTGAACATTTCATTAGTAGTCTTTATGTTTTTGAGATTTATTTTCATTACGTGCATGTTTTTCAAATTTTGTCCAAAAGTACCCTTAGTTCTTCCCAAAGGTATAATCTATCACACTGTCTTTAATCCAAATCGGTTCAGCCGTTGTGACGTAAATGAAGAACAAATAAATGTACACTTTGAACCTGTTTTTATTTATTTTTTTAAGTGAATAATCCTGGTTGAATAACAAAATTGTTACTCAAAACTCGAATTGGTATGTCACAAAAAATTGTTAAAATACTCTATTTACAGTTCTAAATCTAGTTTCTGATGAAATATTTATTACTAAGAATGTGTCTATCACCTGCTCATAACCAGCCTTATCCTTCAAACTTGACGGCCCGAGAACCGAACCTGCTACACCGTTACTCGCCATACATAGAGCTAGTTCTGACTGATTTTGTATGGAAATTGAATGGATTAACCTGATTGGTTTGATGGCTTTGTATGGATTAGTCTTGTGAGTGATGTTTTCAATGTGGAATTTGCAATCTTTGGTATATAGTTAGTTATATACAGAGGTATACATATAAGAGGTTTTCCAATGGTGTATTTTGATCATTTTGCATATTGTTATGAACTATATCACTACATATAATAATACATAGATTTATAAACACATTACCCTTCTTTGCATCGCGCAGTCGAGTAAAAATAACGTTCCCTTGCTGTGCTCAAAATCATCTGAACGAATTTTCTGAGCTTTTAATAGTGCGATGTAAAAAATAAATTATTTGTTTACCCGGTGACTTATCTACTTTTTATAATTTTCAAGAAATTAATATAAATTAGAAAAGACCAAGTACTTTGCTCGACTCGGGAATCGAACCCTCATGATCAACAGTTGAATATACAACCGACCGCGCAACAGTTAATAATAATATTAATATAATAATCAACAAACATTCAATTATAAGCAATACACAAATACACAGGTGCAATACACAACTATGTATTACTATGTATTGTGTACACAGATACAAACAGATTGAGGTTATTGCTTCCCGATAAACGTTATCTATGGTTTCCGTGTTGCCTTACCCAGTTATTAGTTAGTATGTATGTTTGTATACATATATATTACTGTGATATACAAATCTATGTCAAACTTGTACTTAGTATGGCTTTGGTACAATTGTTAATTTAACGTAAAGACATCATTAAAGGACATACAATACATGTTTCTTGAGTTGCGATTAATATGGAAGGGTTCCATTCCCATGCGATTTTTTTTATAAAAACGTGTCCTAGGGTTTGTTTGTATTTTATGTCTATTATTTTTGTATGTTTTTAAGCCATTACACAGGTTTAAAGTTAGTAATCTTGGTTGTTTGCAAATTAAATAAAAATATCAATCTCTAAATCACATTAAAGTTTCTAAAAACTTACGTCTACCCCACTAGTCTCATTGAGTTGTCCAATGGTGGGATGACTAAGACAAAAAATAGCGTACCTAAGTTGTCCTATTATGGGACAGACGGGGCCAGTGGTAAAGACCCGTGTCATATAATCTCTACAAAGCTAAACAAAAAACAAAAACGCCAGCCAATTTCTTCAAAACCACCCTTTTTCTAAATCACCACAAATATCTCCTCATTATAAATCACAGCACAGTTCAATGACCCCCGACATCTGATAATGAACAGCGCACACTACGCTATGAATCACTCGTTACTCCAAGCGCTGTGTGCGGTGACCTTGTAACCTATAAAGATTTGACTGTTTTGACTTCCGCTAGTAAAAATAGATTTGTTTTTGGGGTCTGGTTAGGAATTGAATAGGGATCGCTACATACTTTACAAAGATAACCATACTGTTTTGGCCGTAAATTTCCTAATTTATTAAAATTTGCTATAACAATAAGTACGATTAAAGACTGCTTCCATATTTCGGGAATTACTAATGCCACTACCTATCGAATCTAACGTTCGATTCGCTGTTCTGACAAAACCATGAACTAAAAAGAATGGCTGAAAAAGTCCTGAAAAAAAAACGACATATCTATAGGTATCTTGCAGAATTTTAAAATAAATCTGAATAACTTTTTAAAAGCAAAATAGTCCTTTTCAATAATTTTTGTTTCCTACCTATTGTCCCATAGGCCAGGTCAAATTCCATACCATAACACTGTAATATCCATTACTCTATTACGCAAACTAACCTACTTACGCATTGATAAAATAATCCCGGGCGCGGCCGTCAATGTTGCAATACTACTTACAAATTATAATAAACAGTTATTTGTACTGGCCACACTTGACAAGAGTGACAAGTGATAGTTGCGCGGGAGTTGAAAACTAATTAGTTTCGATCTCTTTGATAATAATAATCAATCGACAGACCCATTTCGATTAATATCAGACTGATTGGAAACAAAAAACAATCGTAGTCATTTTGACTGCATTGCACTGGGTTCAAGTTTTTCTTGAGACAATTTTGTGTGATCTGATTTTAATAGAAAGTTACTGTGTGTTGTCAATCTGATCGATATTTAGTAATGTACTCAGAAATAAAGTTATTTCTAATTGCTCATAAACGTTCATGGGGTTTTGGAGAATAAACGGTTTTATCATATCTAAATAACTACATAATAAAGCCGCAGAAAGCAAGCGAACGAGAGGTCTGAAAGTCTAACAGTCTTGTCCAGCATAGGGATACTAATATAGGCTAAATACTAAGAAAACCTAACTACAACTTCGCTTGCGTCACATTAGAGAGAAACTCTACAATTATTTCAAACACGGTTGATGTCAAAAAAGTGTTTTTATTTGCACACAAAATATTTACCCCCGAAAAAAGTCAAAAATACCGTCGAAAAGTGTAAAAAAATACACGAGAGCGTCATAAAGTATAACGTAGAGGGACGTAGAGTGTTTTTTGTGTATCTTGAGATAAGCAGAGACGTAAAACAAACCATGGTCCGTTATCTTAAGTCGCATCGCCAGACGCTACCCCCTGTGGACCCGACCAAATATATTTTCGTGAAATTTGCGCCGTTTCGCTATCACTGCTCCTACTGGTATAGGTTTAGAGCTTATTTAATAGAGATATTTGGGGGAAATAGAAAGAAATATGGTGTAGTTGGTAAAAAAATTGAGATATTTATAGAATGTTTTTTGATTGTATTTAATTTTATGTAAATTTTGTTGCTATTTTCCTTTAAACTATTTTAAAAGTGGAGTCCTTTACAATTGTATGTCCTTTACAATTATATTTTGTCATCATAATATCATATCATACTTCGACTAAACGGAGGAATCCATAATATGCTTGACAAGTTTATTGTAATTTACCCCCGAAATATTGAAGTGCTGAGTGATTTTAAAATATGATACCTGGAAATTGCATAAAATAATTCATAATTGGCAGACAAACATCAAATTTAAACGAATAAATGTATAAATGTAGCCAAAATAGACCTTATTTATTATCCCAAAAGTTAATCCATCGCGAAAAAATGTAATAAAACAATTGAGCAAAATACTTATACAAAATTAACAAACAAAGAACGAGACTTACCGAGGCTAACACAATCCAAGAAAATAATTATTTCCCTCATTACAAATTTACTTTTGTTCACAAAAACTTGTTATAACAAAACAAAACACAACCTTATACCCGGCTAAATGCGGGCTCCTATCTACCCGGTGATCTAACCCGGGTATGATGGTCCGATACGACCGGGATAGGCCCGGTTATCCGGCTAAATCTCGTCAGAGCGATGAACAGGGGAACGATTCACTTGTTTTTTTGATATTTTTTCTTATTTCTCGCGTTTCTTGAGTTTGTTAATAAGAATTTGGATTATGTAGCTGTTTTTATGTTTAGGTATTACTTTTCTTGTTTGGTGTTTGAAGTTAGGCTTTATAGGAATGAACTGCTAAAATTAAATTTTGAATTTTGTACCTCAGACTACAAAAACATTTGGCTGTGGCTTGAAATCATGCAAGCTCCCCATTCATATTTATATTAAAATACGAGACTCTCGTTGATTCAGTGAATAATTGTAGTTAAAATGGTCCTCGAGGATCGACTCCACAATGTCTGTCTGTCTGTGTTTAAGGTTTTCTGAAGAGAAACTTTTTAGAAGTATTTTCTACCTTTCTGCCACTGTAACCAATTTACTGTTACAACAAAATGTAGCTCAAAACTAACGCCATTTCTTACATTTTATCATTTTTGCTACCGGTAACGATCTTTTATAAGCGGATCGTTCAGGAATAGACTCGCGATACGTCCCTTAAAAACTCTTATTCGAAAAAAGGTTGTAATCCATTCGAATTCTTTATTTATTACTTTTACACATTCAAAGATAGCCATTTGAAGATTTTAAAAGGAAATCTCAAAATGTGCCCATTTAAAGCGCCCCAGGGTGACGGAGCCCTTCGTAAAGGGTGCGAATACGTTTTAAAAGGCACATAAGTATAATAAGTATGTAGATTCTATTATGTGTGTCAATCACCCTTCTACCCTTTAACATGTGAAATGGTTTAGGGTTGTGTGTTGTTTTGAAATAAGTATAGTCGACATCGAAGTTTGGTCGTAGTTATTTTGTACAGTTTGAAGTTAAATACAAAATTCAATTCTAGCACTTAATTTAAAAATAGAACCTTTTTAAGCAACCAGTGAAACCACGACCGGCTTGTCGGCTTCCGTAGTGGATTATATCCTATTTTTTACTGATGCTGTCAAATGCAAATATATCTATTCATTACTTAGTAAATAATTTCTGAATGTTTAGACTTTCAGAAATACAGAGGACCTAAGGCATTTTTTTTAATGAAATATAATCTTGAATTGCCACATAATTTCCATGTCACAATATTAGTTACAGTACTCCTCCGCAACGGCTTGACCGATTCTCATGAAATTTTGTAAGCATATTGAGTAGGTCTGAGAATCGGCCAACATCTATTTTTCATACCCCATATTTTTTTTAAATTTGCAAACGTTTGGCGGATCAACTAATCTACTATAAAAAATACTAAATAATTCGATCCTATATCTTGTACAGACGTTTTCGTAGCAAGTAACAATTAACCGGACAGTTAACTATCCGTCCCCTATTGTCCGGCAGTTAGTTAAGTTAACATCTCTGCAATTACTCTATCAACGCAATCGTCTTTGTGTTAAGTGATCATTAAGTACTTATCACTCGCTTTGTCGTTGACGCTTTGTTTTTCATTTGGACTCTTGTAAAATGTAGGGTTGTAGAGCTATTTGTTATGACACATGGGACTAAGATTGATAATGGCGAAACTTGGTGGTATTTCATACCTTGTAATACCTTCAGGTATTACAGGCCTATTATTATGTATGTGTGGTTTACATATATGTAAACGCAATATCTCAAACATATAGTGCATATCTGACTGATTTGTGTCTGCAGTACAATATTTGTAGATATTGTGTAAATCGTAACATATAATACAATGTTGCTCAACTAAAAATCAAAATTCGTCGCTTTGGGGAAAGGCGAAGAAATAAAAAAAAGAAGATTATAATCTATATGAATAAAGATACTTAATTATTACAAGCTAACTGAACTTTATGTAAGTACAATTTTCATAAATTAAAAATCCAAATGTTTGATCTTTTAAACAAAACAATTTAGTTCTTTCGGTCCTACGAAAAATACAGTTCCTGAAACCAAAATGTTGTTTATTTCAAAAATCTTCAAACAACAATGGAAAATATTCCGTACACAATATCTTACAGCTATCACAGCATTTCTCCTAACGACATACTCGCGTCAATGCGGGAATCCTTCACCACCGGGAGTCAGGAGTCACGCCATTATATACTCGCTGACACAGCTATGTACGACTTATGTAACATGCTCCGTAGATCACAGTGTGATTTATACACGAAAAATATTGGGAGGAATCGAATTGTTGAGTGTTTTTGTAAGTGTAGATTTTGAGCTGTGTTGTGGTGTTCTGCTTTGATGAAGGTTGTTATTTAAATTAGTATCAAAATTCAGAAGTTATATTTTATACTGTTAATTTTAAAAAAATATTTTAATGTTTTATGTCTAATTTTGATGTTATTAACCCTTTTTCTTTTTAAAAAATAGTATCTATACAGAATCTAAACTGAAAGCTGTAAAATTCGTAATAGGTTATCGCTTAATGTTTGGTATCGTTATCGTTGAACTCCGAAACTGCAGTCTTTTATAACAAGATATGTATGAAGCAATGGAAGTTAGTAAGGATCGCACTGAATGATGATCTCGGGTCACTGCTTACCCCTTTGGCAAAAAGGCGTGATATTGTGAATGTATGTATTTACTACATACATAATTACATGAATCATTCCTTACTACCGTTTACCTAAATAGGTAAAGTCCAAAGAACCCTCAATAAGACGATCACTACAATATTTTCTCCTTCATATAATGTCATACAAGACCGCTGATATATTTATTAGAGCAAGTGTAATGTACACTGGTGTCTTCACATTCCACTTGCTCGTGTGACGTCGGGAAGCCGCGGTCATTCCTGCGGTTATAACGTATCAGACGAACGAACATGTCGATCAGAGAACAAGCTTACGTATAGCTAAATTGCGAGTTTGGCATTGAAATATTGTTACTTTTTCTTTTAAATTCATTTACATTTTTTATAGTCAATTATTTCTTTGGAAATGGATATTTCGAATCTATGTTTATTAAATAAAAAGACTTTTTATATACCTTAGTCACCTAATTTTGTTAAGAGACAAAACTTTCTACAAATTACAGAAAATCAATGCTTAAAAAATATAAATTAATACTTTTATATTAATACTTCTTGATTTTTCAGCTCAAATTTAACATTAAACATAACAAAAACACTCAAAAGATCATAAAATCCTTGAATATTTTAAAGGCAAAAAGTAAGAAAAGAAATGATATAGTTTTTATTTTGAACAAAATGTCTAATGTCCATCTATCTATCTATCGTAGATTGCTACTTGTAAGCTTGTTCTCTACACAGATAACAGTGTGGTTAGCATCCTATGCGGTAACATAAGCCGCGTGGCAAGGTCACACTTACAACCCGTCCTTGTGAGGTCACTGTCAGTCTGCCTAAAGACCGGTCTAATATAAACACTGGTCTAGACTCTTATATACCTTGAGTGATGTTTGAATAGGTGAGATAAGAGAAGAAGAATAGCCGACATACTTATCGGAGATTTTTGTAAAGTGTGAATAATATAGGTTTATCACGATATCACGCACTTGAAAATATGTTATATTTTTACCCGTATATTTTGGTAATAGATCATTTACAATGATTACCCTCTATTTGTTGGAATATCAGTATATTTTAAAACGTGTTGTGTCATATTATACCGTCATTATACGTCATTTATGCTTTCATATTGAGTAAGACTTATCCGCCTTTTACAGTATTTTTTATAATATCAAATTTAATATCTTATACATATTATTATATTCGGAGATTATTTAGTAACTTGCAGTAACGTGATCGGTGGTTAAATCGCAATAGTCTCGCCCCCAGTTAATTTTTATACTTTTATTTAGCGTGTCCCACTGCTGAGCAAAGGCCTCTCCCCTAAACTTCCAGTCTCCTTGGTCGCTTGCTGCGTCCGGCAAACCCACAATAGTGAACTAACATATAATATTTGTTTCCAGCGCGTCCGTACATTCACATCGTCCCTCGATGAGCTGGCCGGGCGCGTGCAAGCCGCGGAGGCAGCTCGCTCGTCGTGGCGCGGGCCCGGCGACGCGCGCGATGCCCGCGCACAGCTCGACGCGGTGTCCCGCGCGCGAGCCCAGCTCCCCCCCCTCAGACGACTGGCTGATGAGCTTCATGCTCAAGCACAGCAGCTCGCGAGAGATAAGATACAGCTGCCCGATCATTTGTTGGCTAGACTTGATGATTTGAATACGAGGTATGTACTTTCATGCTTGTTGATTTGGTAAAAAATGGAAATTGTAATGCTTAAAAACGCTTTCTGGGTACACTGATCAAATTTTTGGCATTTAACTATTTATTAAATTTTTCAACAGAATCCAATGACAAGCCATTTAATATAGTATACACTTTGTGGGTTTTTTTCAAAGGTGAAAATTATTAAACCCAAAATATATTCCACTTATCTAACTTGGTTTTCATCTAAAAATCTTTCAAAGATATTGTAATTAAAAGATCGATTTTTGTATTTGTTTGAACTACCCTCAACCTAAAATATATTGTACCAGCCATTATTATCTACGGGAACGCTCAGCAATGACTTTGTTATTTTTTTTTTTACTTTTGATAGTCAGCTAGCAGTCATTCAATTCAACACCGATTTTAAACACACACAAACTTGCGAAAATTACTTATGCAATTTTTTAACCACCTTCTTCATTCTCAGGGTATCAGGCCTGGTCTCCGGCGGCGAGGAGCGAGTGAGGCAGCTAGCTGGTGTCGCCAGGGACGGTGGGGCTGGTGCCGCCCAGGGCTTCCTCGCCGGCTCCGTGGAGACACCCTGGGAGAGAGCCGTCACACCCGCTAATGTACCTTATTATATCAAGTAAGTTAACTTTGCTCTTACTTCCTTCACCTTTTACTAAAAATATGTTTCTGCAGTAGATCTTACGCTTTTAAGAACGGATATGAGAAACGCCATATAACGACAGTGAAAAGGACTTTAAAAATGAAAACTAAGACTTTTTTTGTAGTACCTAGTCCATTCTCTATATGAAATGTCTTTAATTCACAATTAGATGAACAGCTTAAGGGTACACGAGAGACTTAATAGAAAAAAACTTCATAGAAAAAGTCGTAAGTGTCAGTGTCATAATGTTTTTATGTGTAAAACTTATAGTTTTGTTTTTTCCTCAGCCATGAATTGGAAACGACCCACTGGGATCACCCGAAGATGATCGACCTGATGAACTCACTGGCCGATTTGAACGAGGTTCGATTCTCGGCATACAGAACAGCACTGAAATTAAGAACAGTACAGAAGGCATTGTGCAGTAAGTAGAAAAAATATGTTCTCGTTGTCAAGCTATTAGGAGTAATGTAGTTACATACATACAAAAGTAGTAAATTGAGAAGTAATGATTTTTAGTTTATCTAATTTTGAATTTCCGGCATTATTTACGTAGTAGGTATAAATCACTCAAGTCTGAGGTGGGTTTAACCTGAAGTTCTGCGATGAGAAACTACCGCAAAGCCAATAATTAAGTTTTGCTTAAATTTTGACCTTTAAGTAAATCAGAACATTTTGAAATATTAACGTCGTTTCAATCATTTGAAATAGATATAATCAGAGCAATGACAATGATGATAGGTGACTATTATGCAATGTATTTTGTATAAGGTTTTCTAAATAATATCTTCTTATTTCAGTGCACATGCTACAATTGCCTGCTGCTCTCGAAGCGTTCGACTCTCATGGTCTTCGCGCACAGAACGACCGTCTCATCGATATACCTGATATGATTACCGTGCTCACTTCTCTTTATGAGGTATGTATAACAACAAGTGACTTGCACCTGCTTTCGTCTAGGATTAGGACTCCCAAGCACTACTTGGTACGTCGTCAATCGTTATCAGTGAAAACAAATTGGACCTTCATACATAAATATGTATTTTTCTTCCGCGCGGTTCGGCTCGCATGTTATTTGGCTCAGGAGTTTTGTAATCTCCATACTAAATTTTGAACAAACGGGCTATAACTGTACAGCACATGTAACATTTACGTCTATTCATATTTTGAGCAAATCTGCTTGCCGTTAGTTTAACTAATTACTTTGTTTTCGTTAATAAAATATGAATCTTCGTTTGTCAGGTGATCGCAGCAGAAAACCCAAGCCTAGTCAACGTGCCACTCTGCCTGGATCTGTCGATCAACTGGTTGCTGAACGTGTACGACAGCCAAAGGACCGGCCAGATCAGGGTGCTGAGCTTCAAGGTCGGCCTCGTGCTGCTGTGCAAGGGACATCTTGAAGAAAAGTATAGGTAAGCAAATACTATACGTCCTAATATGTTCTCTGCAATTGAAAATAGATAAAAGGCTTTGAGTACAGTACGACCAAAATTTAAAGAGAAAACTTAATGATCTACATTTTTCGGAGCAAAATATGCTGGAGAGTTTAAATCCCTCTTTTTCGTTGTAGTCCTCTGAGTACATAAGGTTTGAGGTATTTGTAGTTAGTTACATAGTAAACACTTATTATATTCTTATGTAAGATACATCAAGTCTATAACGAAAATGTTCTTTTTCAGATATCTATTCCGATTGATAGCCGACCCGTCATGTAGAGCTGACCAAAGAAAACTTGGATTATTACTGCACGATTGTATACAAGTAAGTTATACTCTACTTTTCACATAACCAACAATTAAATACCTAAAAACTAAAGAAATTTTAATGTAAGTAGTTGAAAGTCCAGTATCAAAGGTAACATTTCCTAAATGTTTTATTTCCTAGGTACCTCGACAACTAGGTGAAGTGGCTGCATTCGGAGGGTCCAACATTGAACCCTCTGTGAGGAGCTGCTTCGAGCAGGCGTCTGCTGCTACCAAAGAAGGAGGAAACAAGGGAGGCACTCTTGATAGGAAAGTTGGTGAGTAATACTATCAAATTGTAGATTAATTGGTAGCATTTAACGCAAGGTTAATTAAATTCTATCCAAGAAAGGCTTTTGTACAAGACGAAATCTTGAAAAAAATACTGCAGATCCAACAAATGGCTCTAACTGGAATGAAACCAATAAAAATCTAGTCTGTTGGCTTAAAGAATGACAACTAGCTACATACTAAAAGTAATATAATGTACCTAACTTTTAGGTAAAAAATTATAAAAAAAATATCATACACGATATTAACACAACATACAATTCGTCTCCAACTTGTAATATAATTCAACAAACTTAAACACATTTTCATCACAGATAAAGAAAAGGAAAAAGAAGAGCCAGTTAAAGAGAAGACCCTGGAGCGCGACGCGGACGGTCAGCTGCAGTACATCGAGGCGTTCCACTTCCTCCAGTGGCTGCAGAAGGAGCCGCAGTCCATGGTGTGGCTGCCGGTGCTGCACCGCCTCGCCGCCGCAGAGACCGCCAAGCATCAGGCCAAGTGCAACATCTGCAAGGAGTACCCTATCATTGGGTTCAGGTAGGAAAACATGCTAATCAATTGCATTTATACATTCACTCACACATTCATTCATTCATTCGAACTCGTCTTTAATCCCATTCACTCACACAGTCGTCACTCATTCACTCATTCATTCATAACTCACTCATTCACTCATTCATTCATAACTCACTCATTCACTCACTCGTTCACTTATTCTTTCACTCACACAGTCGTCACTCATTCACTCGTTCACTCATTCACTCACTCGTTCAATCAAACGTTCACTCATTCACTCACTCGTTCACTCATTCACTCACTCGTTCACTCATTCACTCACTCACTCACTCATTTACCCACTCATTCACTCACTCAATCAATCACTCGAACCCTCATCTTCTTAAATTCTCATTTATTCGTCACTCATTCATTAAATCATTCACTCACACATTCATTAAATCATTCACTCATTCATTACATCATTCGCTATTTCATTAAATCTTTTATTCAATCATTCACTCATTCATTCACTCACTCATTCGCTCACTCATTCACTCACTCATTCGTTCACTCATTCACTCACTCATTCACTCACTCATTCACTCACTCATTCACTCACTCATTCACTCACTCATTCACTCACTCATTCACTCACTCATTCACTCACTCATTCACTCACTCATTCACTCACTCATTCACTCACTCATTCACTCACTCATTCACTCACTCATTCACTCATTCCATAATTTCACATAGCTTACCCCTGAACCTTAATTATAATTTTATATTTTTAACTTTCAGATACCGTTGCCTGAAATGTTTCAACTTCGACATGTGTCAGAAGTGTTTCTTCAACGGACGCAAGGCCAAGAACCACAAGTTGACACATCCCATGCAGGAATATTGCACTGCCGTAAGTTTTCACTGCTATAGTACTGTTTTATGTGTGTAAAACGAGTTTTCTTGCCAATTTTATGAGTATTTATTCGACTACTAAAGTAAAATAGTGTTTTCTTTGGTATGAACAGCTCTTCTAATTTATAGATTTACGTTCAAATGTATAAAATGTACAAAAAGGGACATGCTTTAGGAAGCACAAACATTTAAACTGATGTTTTATTATGATTTGAACCTTTTACTTTTCTATCAAAAGCGTTAAAGAATTATAACTGACTGCCAGCCTCCGTGGCGCAGTGGTTAAGATCGCCATACCGCTACCATTGCGCCGAGATGTCGTGGGTTCGATTCCCACACGGAACAATTATTTGTGTGACCCACAAATAGTTGTTTCGGGTCTCGTTAAACTTGGTATCCGTTGTTTGTAAAAGTTCCCTGGACACAAGAGCTATTCTTAGAGCTGGAGTTGACTAAGAAAAACAATGACTCATTATTAAAAACGTTTTATTCCTGTATTGACATATATTTGTATTGTATATTTCAGACGACATCAGGGGAAGACGTGCGTGACTTCACTCGCGCGTTACGCAACAAGTTCAAGTCGGCGAGATACTTCAAGAAACATCCGCGAGTTGGATATCTACCTGTACAGACTGTGCTTGAAGGTATACTATGATTCACTTTACATCCAACGATAAATAATCGGTCCTTTTGCTTACAATCATATTACTATGCAGTGGACAGATAAGTAAATATCACATATTTAGAGCTACTTCTACACAAATTGGCTTCATCTGTGGCAGGTCGGTAGTGTATACTGCTGAACTCGCGTTCCTGGGTTCGATTCTTAGGACGAGAAAGTGCTGTTGGCATTTCTTATTATTGTCATTACTTACTTTTCTCAATAGTTGCACCAGGTACATGGCAATAGGCTCGTCCTTAATACATAGGACAAACATTGTAAATGGTACCCCTGCCTACTCCTTCGGGTGTAAAAGATGTTATGTAGTTACAAAAATATTCCGATGTATTTACAGGAGATGCCCTGGAGTCCCCGGCGCCGTCCCCGCAGCACGTGGGCGGCGCGGGCGCGGCGCTGGGCGGCGACGACATGCACTCGCGCCTGGAGCTGTACGCCACCAGGCTGGCGCAGGTCGAGCTCGGAGCCAAGCCGGGTGATACTCCTGACAGGTAACTATTGAGTCCACTATATGAATTTATTTTACTTATTAATGCATGTTGTTTTTTTTTTCTTGTTAATTTAGGTTTTTTCCTGGTAGCAATTTTCGATAAACAATTTGATACCTTGCCCTAATCGAAAATTGTTAGTTGAAAATAAAATCTTTGAGATACATAGTAATATTAATTATAAAATAGCTTTCTTCTTGAAAAGCCAGCTTAACCCCTACTTATTTATAAAAATAATTTTAATCTAAAAACATAACACCAGTCAACTGTTACTCTTTTTTTACTGTTTCTTATAACATAAACAGTATATACAAAGGCTTTTTAAGACATATGTGAGACCTAGACCTTCGTACATTATCTTTACCTACATCGTGTATTGTCTCAGTGACGAGGAGCACCAGCTGATCGCGCAGTACTGCGCGTCGCTGAACGGCGGCGGCGAGGCGGACGACGCGCCGCGCTCGCCCGTGCAGGTCGTGTCCATCATACACCGCGAGCAGAGGCACGAGCTCGAGGCCATGATCAGGTAACATTTACAACTATTTAGACCATCTACTATGACCAATAGTACTATGATATATATGCAAATTATAGACCCAAATTTAGCAGCATCTAAGCTTTCAATTAGTATTTTGTCTGCATTGACGAAGACTACTCCTTGTAGCCCAGCCAAGTGTCAAATTGACTTACCCTTCCAAACATTACAACCATTAAGTTTTTATGTGGTGATGTAGAATGATGGGGGTAAAGCTTCAAAAACAGTTTTCATTTAATAAACGCATGGCTGTGGGCATTGATTATTAATGTCATTTAACCATGTCAGTAGATTAATGTAAATATTTTATTTTACAGGGAACTGGAGGAAGAGAACGCGAGCCTACAGGCTGAGTACGAACGTCTGAAGGCGAAGCAGACTCCTGGCTCCACTCCCGAGGAGCAGCACGGCGTCAATGAGAACAGAAATGCTCCGGTTGATCAGGTACATCATACTTTTGATTATAAGAAACCAGGTAACCCTGCAACTCAGCCAGTGTGTACTTTTCTGGTAGTACTACTAAGCGTATGGTTAGTGGTCAACCTATTGTCAAAGTTGTTGAAGCCGCCCGAAAGGCTTTACGACTGTTACCTAATTGACAACAACCGGGACCGACCTTTTATCGTGCCCTCCGAAGCACAGAAACGCCCAGTTCAAATACCACTATGCGGTCACCCTATAGAATGACCGCGCCCAGGTTTGCTTCGACTTTCTAGCATGAAAGTGAAAAGTGTTCATGACATATTGTAATCTTATCCTTATTCCCAGGACATGATGGCTGAAGCTCGCCTGCTGCGACAACACAAGGGTCGTCTTGAAGCGCGCATGCAGATCTTGGAGGAACACAACAGACAGCTGGAGGCACAGCTGCAACGGCTCAGGAGACTGCTGGATGAGGTACAGCTTCTTTATTCATAACACATACTTGAGTAGTACATAGTACAAAAATACTGTATATTTCTATCTATAGATACTTTGACTTTGCTTAAGACTGAGAAATTCTTGACAGAAATCATTATCTTGATAATTGCAACAGGCAACCTTAGTTAAAGTTAAATATCTGTTAGATTAACGTGTTCCTAAAATTTTTGTCCTTTATAGCAAGCAAAGTGTTGAAAAACTACGTAATAAACAGTATAATAAACTAAAGTAGGGCCGCTGAGTAATTACCGATTTGACACATGACAAATTGACAATACGAGTGAAGTGACTGAACCAGTAACCCTAATATAATTTTGGAACAGTTTGTTTTTAAATATTCTAGTATAGAGTGTAATTAAATAAAATCAAAACAAATAATAGTTAAAGACACAAGTTCTTCATTAGGTGGAATAGCCTTGATGAAATAAAATAAATATCCATATTCCTTATTCCTATATTCTATCAATATTCCTTGATATAAAAATCATACCTATTCCAATGAATTCGGAACGAATACTATTAGGCACATCACTATGAAAACTAGACGCACGAATCCGCACGATGTAACTTTGTAGAAGCGCGCCAAAGAACAAAAAATAAATGTTTTCATATTATTTACAAACTATTTTAAGTTTTGAAACAGTGTTTGTTGGAAAATTACTTAATTCTGATATTTTGACATAAAGTTTTATATTAAAGAGGTATTCTAAATCATTCGGCAAATGTGTCGCTCGTGCAAGGTTATATCGATTAATTTAAAGAATGATCTGTCAAATCGGTAATTACTCAGCGGCCGTACTATAAGGTGTTAATACTTAGCTTAATACAATCCCATCTACCAACAAACTTACCATTACATTATCATTTCTATATTCTTTCCAGCCTGCCCAAGGATCACCACCAGCTCGAACTGGCACTCTGCAGACTCGATCCGTCACGGCGTCACAACTCGCTACTGATTCGCCGGCCAAGATGCATAATGGACTATACCATGAGTCACAAACCAGTAAGTAGATATTTTATTTTAAGTTATCAATCTTTGTAAGACTTTCGACATGCTAAACGTTGACATGTTACAGAAAAAATTGGAATTTTCATATAATAATGTAAATACTGATTAAGATTTGTTTTCATAGGAGAGAAAACTATACTACTTTTAAATTCATAGCTGCTTTATTGAAATGATACTTTGCAACGTGAATTTACTTTGTTTCATAAACAGAAACTTCCTTATTTCATTCAATTTTGTTACTAAAATGTGTCTTAGTTTACAACTTAACTAATATGAAGACTACTTACGAGGCACAAAAGGCCTAACAAATTCAAATTCAAATCATTTATTGCTTACTAAGATGTATATAGGGTAGTGACAAACTTACACACCTTGCAGCTATATGCGTTCGTCATGTTACTATGAGTGTGCTACAGGGAACGTTTCTGGATCCCATAATAGGAGTACTTCAAGGCACACACTTGGGTCCCATCCTTAAATTTCTCTAACAGTATACCACAAGGTAGAAAGTTAGGTCCCGTACTACTTTTGGCAAGATTCTGATGTACATGTTATAAATAAAGACGGAGGAGGTCGTTGGTCGGGCGGCGAGCGCGAGGCGCTGGAGCGGCCGCCGCCGCCGCCGCACGCCGTGCACTCGCTCATGCACTGCGCAGGTCAGCTCCTGCACATGACGGTTCCATACTCGAACCTCTCAATACTCACTCTTATGAGTTCTGTTTTCGCTTACTCACGAGTGTTTTGATGTTTTATTTTACAGCAGCTGTTGTTTTTGCTTTTTAATTTTAGCTGTATTTTTATCGTTGAAGTTTTGTTTCACTTTATCGTCGAAAATTTATAGATATTTTTGCTTTTATAGAGATTTTAAACACATCGAGAAGTTAGTGCTTTCACTAAATATTGTCTTTAAAATGTATTGAGATCTTTGATCGATTTTTTGCCGTAGTCAAGTATACATTTTCAAATATTTTGGTGTTCTTCTTTGCCGTAGGTGTTGTTTTAGATTTGTTGCATGATTTTTATTTTATCGTTGTTTGAGTGAAGCATGTTAGTGTCTTCTTTAAACAAAATTTAATATTCACAAGTATGTTTTTCTGTTTACTGCCAACCTAACAGGACGTATACCTTGAGGTAATTTTCAAAACATTTACATTTTAACAAGAATATTCATATGTACCTAGGTATAAAATCTAAAATACAGAGAGTTGGTGATAATATTAAAGCTTAATAATATCGCCTAAAACTCAATGAGTATTTCGGAAATTCAGCAATGGTTGTAGTTGTATAGTTGTAGTCACCAATATTAATAAGTATTGTTTTCCACAGATGACCTGGGCCGCGCCGTCGAAGAACTAGTTTCAGTGATGACGGAGGACCAACCCAACCAAACATCGACCTCCCCCCCGCAGTACACCAACGGGAAACCACCCTCCAAAGAGTAGTCACACATCGAAGCCACGCGATGGTGCTGTCCACAAATATATACATTCGATCTAGCAACACTGTCGAGCATACCAAAGATACGCTTTAAATTACATCTACTATCCTGGCAACATCGAATATTGTACAGTTCTCTACTAATTTTCGACTCATCACTAACAATGCACATGCTATCTCTACCTTATTATACATAAGCTCTAACATCGCACTCACTCTAACAAGGCTTCGCGGGGAAAGATTCTAAGAGTAGAAGCCTGTAAGGTTCCCGCTATATAGAACTAACGGACACGACAACCCAATTTAGTTCCTTGTAGCGTTATTTCAAACGATAGTCGTATGCAACGCTTATTGTATTAATAAGGGCATGCCATTGTTGCAGTACGGATCGTGATTGAGTCGTTTTCTAACTTGAAATTGTAGATTTTTCTAGTAGGCAACCCTGACAGATTTTCTACTATTTTTGTTTTTCCCCTCCGCATCCCCGACAGTGTTGCCAGATCGAGAGCATCCAACGAAAAAGACACGTAACGAGCATTTATATATTTATATATATTTAACAAAAAAAATCGTACCAAATTTGTCGATACTTGATATTTTAATCTTTTAAGTACATATCTTGTTAGTACAATCTCCATTATATATCATATCACTTCTTGTATACTTCCATATCATTTTTGCTGTGTAAAATACAAGCATATGTATAATATTGACGTTAAACGAAACTGAGGCAGACAGGTATAACTGTGTATCAGTGATTTGTATAATTTACTATACAGCACGATTGGTTGGACCACATTTTTACCATATCAGTAATCCCTCTAAGTTAATACGAAATGTTTTTCTACAATTTATACATGAACACATTTGAAACTACTACGACGGTAGCAATTTCAGAAATGTGGTCACACTGAAGAAGCTGAAAGCTTTAATAGGATCACAATTAGCTTTAAACCAAGTTACTGTGACATATTTTGATAAAAATGCAATACTAAATGCAAAGCTGGAGTTTTTACCGCGCATTACTGATGGAAGGGCCTAAGTTTTAGTGGAAACATATTGTTATATAGATAGACCTCTCCGAGTTTTCAAAAAAAAATGTATGCCATATGTATAGTATGGTCGTAGATAAAATGGATTCGTTAAACTTTTGCGAGTAGTATTTAGATGTAGCCAAAATGATATCAAGCATGTTATTTATATGCATGTTTGTGTATGTTAAACATTTATCGAGTTATCAAAAGTGTATCGTTAGATGATGAAAATAAATAATCGAAGTGCTTCTACGCAAAGTAGTGACAGTTTCCTTTCCTTCACTGTTAGGTCGATACGCTCTGCGATTGTCTCGCGGTTCATTGTCTACGTATTTGTGAACGTTGTCCCAACAATTTTCTATTGTAAATTTGCCACGACTATTAATCGCGTCAGATAATCGCATCGCATGTTAGACAATACTGTCGGACTGTAGGGACTCTTCTTAGAAACTTAAACATGTATCCAAAACTTTTTCACTATTACAAAAGGCATGACGACACGTTTTTCGATTAGGCTAATTTTGGATGTGACGATTTTTATGTCGCATACCGATGTATCTCGATATGTACCGTGTGTCTACTAGTAAGAAGCTGCCTACCTTTTTAGATAAGGATATATTGGAGAGACTTTTATACGATCGTTAAATAATCCTGTTAAAGCTAACTTTACATTAAGAACTTCCGATTTAACCATATCATGGTTTATTTTATGTTTTTTCGTCGGAACGGTGAGCTGAAATTTTGCCGAATAACAAAGCGGTTTTTAGCGATGGCAACATTCCAAAATTTCGGCCCACTCAACGACTGTTACTTAAATTCTTATTAATTTCGCTAATATAGTATATAAGGGAAAAGCACAATCTTTATTATTATAATTTTTTAACGAAAATAGAAATTAAAAATTTACACTAATATATTGTTAATAATTTTATTTTTGTTTATTGTGTAGTACGGTAGTATTCTGTTTTACGAAATTTAATTATTATTTTAATATTGGCAACTTTATGAAATGTACTACTTCCGCATTTATTTGTATATTTTACTGTGTTCATAATGTTTTTAGAAGTTAAACACAAATAAACATTCAACATAGTAACTTGGTATTTATTTTACTCCTCTCTTCCTTACCTCATAGAACATAAACACACACACACATAAATTCATTTTTAAATTATATGTCTAAAATATCAAAAACCTCAACACAGCAAAGTCACTGTCCCGCCAGTATAAATATAATGTATAATCGTGGACTCGTTGGCCACTATATTTCAGGAAAATCATGTCGATGTAACACAATGTCTTTAGTAGACTTAATTGGATAAAATAACAACATCAAGCGCTACATCACAATTTCTGATTAAATAGTCAACTAAATTCAAGCAAACAAAATCTGAAAAACCATTCACCCAAACACACTAATTCTCTACATTTACTACACAAACAATTATATTAGAATATACAACCACTTTTTTTTATCAATCCAGGCAATATATCGCTCCAGGCAACCCATCAATCCAGGTAAACCATCATCAAAGTATACCTTCATCTACCAGGTCCACGACTAACTCAGTCAGCTTCCTACTACATTCAGGATTACACGTCTGCACTGGACCCACGGCTATTACTTCAGGTTCATCATCATGGATCTAGAAATTAAATCAAACTGGTTAAGTAATGATGAATCTACAAAATAACAAACGGACACTCGAAAAAAGGCGTTTTTTTGCGATTGTCATTAAATTACTATTGACATTAATTGATAAAGTGGGTGTGGAGACTTGAAGTGGTTTCAAGAACAGTTTAAAAGAGTCTACCTTACATTAAATAGTTTCATATAGTTCGACAACTTAGTAGACATGCACAAGCTCATTAATAATTCAGTGTAATTCCCAAAATTAATAACTTTTTTCTCAATAACATTAATAATTAATTAATCATCTGCAATAGATGCAACGCAGACGACAGACTATCCTTGACGCACTTTTTAGTCTGTGAAAATAGAACTTACGCAATTATATGTAGTAGCACAGCCGGACTTTTTGCGCGTTGTATGCGTTACTGCATATAATGGCATAAGTTCTATTTTCACAGACTAAAAAGTGCGTCACGGATAGTCTGTCGTCTGCGCTGCACCATAGATGAATTTATTTATGATTGTTTATCCAAAAATATCGAACACTATCAAGGAGAGCACTGACGGCTGATTTTCTTAATTCTTGAATGCCTCAGAACCTTGCATAAAAAGCTCTTTACTAAATAGTTCCGACTATAATTTGAAATTAACCAAAAAAATACGCAAGTCACTAGAAGGAAAAATACCGCTAAATTTTTTTGCGATTGATTTATGGTTTGGATTCAAAGTCAAGGCCTTTAATGGGGATTGTTCATATTTTTTTAACATAGGTTTTTATTCTATTTTTAGAAAATATAGAGTATTTTAAGAAACTAATTTCAATATTTTTATTATAGGAACAATAGTTATTTTTTTAAAAATATTCAAAATTTATTTCATATTTATTTTATGTGACGTCATCAGTGGCATAATGCCTTGTGCCATTGCCTTATTAGCAGAACTCCGAGAAAAGATTTTCTATGTGTCAAGTGTCGACTGTCATCATGATCTGTCATATTTCTGTTTATGTTTATAAACTAATCTGACGATTACAACTTATTGTAATCGTAATTATTATTGATATTTATAAACGTTTCAACAAAATGAGTGGTACTTTTGTTCAAGCAGACTCTCGAAACCTGCCTAATGAAGATAGTGTTATGATATTTGAATATATCTCGACTAGAAGTCACCTTAGTGTAGACGAAATAAACGAAGCAAAAATCCAAATGTTAAATTAATTGAAAGTAACAGAAAGGAATAAAACCACTTACATTATCAAAAGCTTTTTATTTTATTTTCCTTGTAAATTCAATAAGTGCTATACTCTCAATCTCAAGCTTACTATAACCTTAGTTTGTAAAACTTAAGAATGTGGTTGTTTACTACTTGCATAAACACTTGGGGGCCTAAAATTCTCATGCCACGAGAGCTTAATATTGAATCTACACCATTAAAACCTCTATTAAAGCTAAAACAACATCAGCTTCGCGACACCACTTCTTCCTTAAATCTTCTCACGCAGGTACAATATTTTTGTGCACGAAACGCTTCCTGCATTCCATAATCCACTTATCTATAAAATTGATGAGTAAACGAAATAAAATCCATAAACTGTATGCAATACAACATTAAATAAAACCGAAACGATATCGGATTATCAACTGCATAGGTTATATTTTTGTTTACGATTTTGACATAAACTTGACAATTCATATTTGGCAGAATTTTTTTTCGGAATTTGTCAGGCAAAGGCACAAACCTATAAGTCCTGTGATGACGTCATTTGAAGGGCAAGCAAGGTCGAACATATTTTTGCAAAAATATCGATGTATTAATAATATGTTTCATTAAAAATTAATAAATAATGTTTAGGAGCACTATTCCTCGAAATGGTTTTCGAATTACAGCATTTAAAAAAAAGTGAACAATCCCCATTGTCAAAAAGCGTGACACGACGACTATAAGGAGTATATAAAGAATTCTACTTTACAATGAGTTCTTTCACAGTTTCAAACATGTATCAATGAATGACTAGACAGAAGGCCTCCCATCGAACAAAGCAAAACGGATATAAGTTACAGTTTCGCTCATGCATTTTATATTATTTATCATTCATTCTACATACGAATTATCACAACGAAAACCCAGCATATTACGTAAACATCTAGCGTCGGTCCACACAACACATTCATAGAATTTTACTGGCACATAAGAGATCGGGTCCTAAACCGCTTCCCTGAAGGATCCTAATTTCAAGTCAAATATTCACACATATATATGTTAAAAAAAAGAAAGCTTGGCACTCACCTCTTTATAAGGATCGAAGGCCTCCTCACTCGAACATGTCATAATAGGAAACAGCATCAAGGCAACCCCCATACCGTATGGCAAACAGCGTTTTATCTCTTTCTGTAACCTGAAGAAATACAATACGTAACATATTTAGGACACTTGCGGTTACCAGTGGCTGAACCGTGCGGTTAAGATACCTTTACAAGTTACAGTGCGACTGTTTTTATTCTTTTCTTTTTTATTGTTTAAACAGACAACTCCCGCGCTAAGAATTTCTCTTGTGTCCCGGAGACTTTAACAAACATAAAAACAACGGACACGAACACAACCAGACCCGAAACAACAACTTAACTCGAACTTAAATAAATTCAGAGTTTTGAAGAGTTCAATTATGCTTGGATGAGTGAGCTGCTTTTCTGAATTAGGTTGTCTGTAGTTACGAATTCATTATTTCATTGATACTAAGAAATACAGTAACAATATACTTACATTTCAAAAAGAGTATCTCTATTAAAGCCCTTAATTCCATTCTCATAGCCCATCTCCTGTAGTCTCGTATATAGTTCATCAGTGTAATAATTCAGAAGAGCTGTATAGTGCTTAGTCCTTAGTTTCCGTTCCATACTGAGATACAACACACTGACGAGGTCCAAGGCCGGTGATGCGTAGCGAACGAGCTGGTAGTCTACTAGTCGCATCTGAAATATGAAAACATGAATTTATTTTGTTTTACAATTTGCGGCACAAGGTCGGAGGAAAGAACCCGTAGATATAAGAATCAAGAAGTCTGTGCTGGTAGAAATTTTGCAGTTCGCCTGTACTTGACCTACATTGCCGATCGCAGCGAATTTTTTGAGACCTCCAAAGTCATAATTTCCACATAACCTTAGTGCATTATCCAAAAAAATTACTGCACCTGACTGTCTATTGTTAAAACCACCATAAGAATATGTTTACTTAAGTATCTATCGCAAACAGACGCAAACAAAATTATCAGTAATAGTATTATTAGTACCCCAAAAGTTGGCACTTCCCACGCTACTTGTCGACGGTTAGGACTCGCGGCAACACACAAATATAAAGAAACATGAATGTTATTATAAAGAAAAAAATACTTACATCGTCCAGCTCACCATTCACATACTTAAACATGAAGTTATTATTCCAACAGTCTCCATGGCAGATCACAGCAAGCGGTTCCACAGGCTTCACCAGTTCTCCCATGACAAGGATATACAGTCCATCATCACAATACCTTCGGAACCTCTCCAGATACATCTCCTTATCTTCAGACCCTGACAGCTCTTCTTCCACCATCGATATGGAATCATCAGCTAACTTCTTAAAGAAGTGTTTCATTAAATGATATTTTTCTTCTACAAATAAAACTGAAATAAAAGTAATATATTTCAAAACTAGAAGTTTGTGGTCAACCTAGTGTCAAAGTTGTTCAAGCCGCCCGAAAGGACTTTGACATGGCTAAACGACTGTTATCTTAGTAGACAACAATCGAGATCGAGTTTTTACGTGCCCTCCGAAGCACGGAGACGCCCAGTCAAAATCCCTCCCAGCGGTCACTAATAATATATATGGAATGACCGCGTCAAAGGTTGCTTAACCCCTTAGAATAAATGGGTAAATAGTAAGGGTCTCAATATGCCGCAAATAGGTCCCCAAGTCAAATACACGTATACAAACTTTTAAAATTTACCTTTATATAATAGCTATTTACAAAATTTTACTCACATTCCCGAATCCCTTTTTCACCATCAACCAACTTATAAAACTCTTCAGGCTTTTGAGTCTTCATAGCCAAAGACAACGCATGGAAATGAGCCAACTTCTTCAACACCAAATAGAACTGTTTTACATCCAAGCCTTGCTTCCTTTCCATCATTGCAAACCCATCTTTCTTCAGATCTTGTAGCACAACACAGTATTCGGATGCTAAGTAGCATTTAGGGATAACAAAAGGCTTTTCAATGTTCCACTGTGCTTGAAATTTTTCAAATACAGGCCAGACAGTATTGTAAAAAAGGGCTTCATTTCGAAATGCGTTGATAAAATGTTGCCTCTGTAGTTTATGTTTAGTTAGTTGTTTGTAAATGATTGAACTCTTCCAGGGTTCTTTTGACTTGTTTTCTCCAGTCAAGAATACACGAAATAATGCTGAGCCCACGTTGTCTCCTGGCTTTGTACCGGGTTCATACTGGGAACAATTAAAGGAATTTGTTACAAATTATATCAACTGCAGCAATTTACGATAAGAAATGTATAAGTATGTTAGACTTTTATATCGATATTGTTTACCAGGTTAAGACAAAGTTTGTTTGACAATAGCTTTGATCCCGAAAAACAAAAACTTATTACTGTCCTTACAAACAAATATCCGGTTTTAAAGTTCAGCGGGTCGGTAGCGGGTTAAAAGAAAAACTTAAACTGTTTTATGGGTACCCATATAAATAGAGTGCTTACGACGTAAAAAAAATTCGCTACAGATTATGTTTATCTCGAATGTTATAGGACAATGATAGGTATATTTTTCTAAATCATTAAGTTGAGTCATCAAAAAATGAGAGTAACTACGAAATTAACTACAAAATATCAGTAAAAAACATAGGTGTGTTTAACTATCATTTGAGATTAATCATTCGTATGATTCTGCGAAATATGATGTAATATGTTTTTATAAAGCACAAGACTAAAATAACTATTGGAAGTATTTTTGTCGTTTAACACAAAAGGATTGGATTTTCCGTTTACGAACATGATCTATCACAATATTTCCAATAATGTGTTAAGTTAATACAGACCGGACAGAAACTCTAAAAAATAAGGAACTACTTTCTACCTGCCGAATATTCACAAAATTTTAAGCTATGCTCAAACGTATTTTTATCGCTACGACAAGTGTAAATTAAAATTGAGAGCCGTTTGAGTATCCGTTAGTACCTACTTAGCAGTGAATACATAATATATGCGTCCTTGTCAACGTCAAAATTTGTTTATATTTAGCAGTTGAACTATATGGAAATGTTAACACAAATCGAACTAAAGAAGATACAGAAATGAAATATTTTCTATTATAACTAAGCTCTCATTCACTATGGCGCCCATAGCCAGTTGCGCTCACCGGTCGGTAAACGATCTGTGGGTTAAGCAACTGTTGGCGCGGTCATTCCATAGATGGCTGACCGCAGAATGGGATTTGAGCTGGGCGTCTCCGTGCTTCGGATAACACGTAAAAACTCGGTCAATGTCAAAGGCCTCTACGGCGGCTTGAACAACAATCAAACAAACAAACTATTGTTATTATTATAGTCCTAATAAGTTTCTTAATTAATGACTGACATAAATGATTAAGTAGTTATTTTAATTGGTATGTCAACGCATATTAGATTTAAGAGTAAGGTAAGACAAGTACTCAAAATACAAATCACCAGATGTTTACTAAAATAACACTAATTATAATTACGATTTATGATCCCTATTAAACCAAAATCTGCATTCTTATGAAAATGCAACAATACCTAATACTCGCGGAATATTATAAAACTTAAACATGTAATTAAAATACTGAAAAACATGTTTTAATTAACAAATATTTTTGATTAAACATTTTACAATACATTACATATATTAGGGTACCTACTTTCTGCCCGCGACTACAAAGGCTTGAAAAGATTTTTAGAAGTTGAATAATTCAAAAATAAATCACGTGGATTCATTAATCCTTAATTAATCCAGGTTATAAATTATGTGAGTACCAAACAACAACAAAATTCGTTTAGTATTTTCGATATAATTGAGTAACAAACATCCATCACATTCAAACCTTCGTATTATTATAAGTATTGTAGATACAAAATAGTCCTACTAATATTATAAATGCGAAAGTTTGTGAGTATATACCTATGTTTGTTACTCTTTCACGCAAACACTACTGAACCGATTACGGTTAAATTTGGTATGTAGGTAGATGAAGACCCAGAATAACACATAAGGCTACTTTTTATCCCGGAGTTCCCGTAGGATTGGAATTTACACGGGAAGGGTTTCCACGCGGACTAAACCCCGGTTGCTGAGGTACGTAGCGTACGTAGCGTTTTTTTTGTATGAGTTTTGACGCTATTGAATAGATAAACTACCGCTAAATGTACTCAGAAATCGGGAGTAAGTCGCGGGCGGCCTCTAGTGTATGTAATATAAGAAACTTACCTCAAAATTGTGCAAAGTAACGTCCGGATGATCATCTCTGAGTAGATCTTGTAGGAAAACTCGCGTGATATCACTCATCTCGACGATTTGATACTGAACTGGTAACACGAAACTAGATGAATGATTCAAGTTCAGTGTCAGACTGTCAACCAATCAGAGTGCCGTAGTATTTGACTAGCGTAGGGTAAGCATACAATACAGCAGGATTTTTCTCTTAACTCTTAACATTGCTGGTGTAGACTATGAAATATGCAGAACTAGGAAAGTAATCCAACCTCGGAATCGAACCTGGAACCTCGTGGTTAGCAGTCTGATACACTACTGACCGCACCAGAGGCAGCCACAAATGTCAATGCTATTATTAGGTACCTATCCTACGCAATAAAAGCAAAATTTTTATTTGAAAAGCCTACCCGCTTTAAAAGAATTTCGTGACAATTCTATTGACAATATTGATATTTTACTGTTTCTTATTAAGAAAATGAGTAGGTAGGTGTAACTATTATGTCACTTTTTTATCAATCACTATCACGACTCAGTACTGGTGTCACCAAGCAACATAAATAGGTACTTAATAAAAAGCCAACAGAAGATAGCCCTCGTGTAGAAGACAATTGTTCAGTAAAAAGCAGGGAGATTTATCAAGTGGTTTGGCAGGAGTGGTTTACATAGAATGACTTTTAACAAATTATACACTGAAACACAGAATCACTATTGTAGTAATCACTAACAAGACTAGGCACAACAAGCACTATCACGACTACTACACATTTGCCGATCGCAGACGAACGTCCAACCGTTACCGCGTCTATCACACAATTCATTGCCAACTACCCTCATTCATGAGACAGTGTATTATGTTGGTAAAAAAATGGCATAAGAAAATCCGTTCAGTAACTTTACAGTTTATCAAGAGCAGAAACCCTCATAATCATAAAAATATATGAAGTTATGAAAGGCTTATAAAGTTTTGTTTCTTTTACTCCTTAGCGAAATGAAAAAGAGAAACCATATTATAGTAGCTTTTTAACTAAAATAGGTTTATAGTGTGTTTAAGAATAAGACGGAAAGATTTTATTTAAAAAATGTGTTGATAATAAAAAATATATGTAAGTATATATAGCGGCCCCCACGTTAACTATGACTCTATTCATAGCTCTTCATGCTTTCTATACTCTCACAGTATGCACATTAACTAAAACGTCTCGAAAACTCCAATCTAAATATTTATGAACATACAATAAAGCCAAAAGTCTTAACAACGTCTTAAATTTATTGACACAGAAACCATGACTGTACGTCTGCTACTCAAAAACTAATGAACGGAATAATATGAAACTTATCCGGAAGATAGTTTAAAACCTACTTTAACATAAAGGACACCCTTTTAACCATGCAACTTTCATCCACGCACAAAAAAAACAACATTCAACAGCAATCAACACAGAGAAATTTAAATACTAGTTTCAAAAAAGTGATTTAAAGTATTTTCAGTAGCAGTAGCCATGTAAACACAACATACTTTTTATCACTGCAGATTTTAAGTTTATAAGACGGGGAATTAACACGATATTTACATAAGTTTGTTTGTTTGACATGTCGCAATATCATTAGCGCATCATGGATGATGCACTGCCCAAATAAGTAGCAGCTCTTTCGAAAATCAACAGGTGCATGTTCAATGTTTTATTTCCGATTAAAACGATTGAAACACACTAATATTATACACGAAGCTAATCATATTAAAAACGATTAAAACGCTGAGCGATTCTGAAAAATTTGTAGATGGCCAAAGCCAGAACAATTTTTTTTCTTTTAACAAAACAACAATGGATTTACAACAACTTTAACTAGCATACGATCTAGCCCCTCGGCTTAGGGATAAGAGTTTAAGCGTCGGATAGCCTAGCCGATAGATAAAATGGCAGCAGATATGGTAAAGAAACACGGCAAAAACTAAATCCAGAAATCCAACCGATATTTTTATTACGTAGTGGTAAAATCAAAACATTATTTGTACAAATTAACAACTTATTGTCAACCGGTCTAGGTATCGTCGTTTAAATTCTATCACCAAATAAGTCATTTTTTGTAACTTTTCAGGAGAGACTTCGATTCTATAGCCAATGACATAAAAAATTCAAAACTGCCAAAAATTAATTAGGTACGTGGTGATAGAACTTAAACGACAGTATGTAACGTCCAGTGATCAGCAACTATCTACAATACATGAACGAACATGGTCGCCCTATTCACGATAATAGAATAACTAGAGGAAGTAACTCATAGAGATGTCGAAATTAGTTAGAATCTTGAGTTCAAAACACGCTATTAGGCAATTATCACTTTACGTCATAAGAACAAAAAACAATACTAGGTAACCCATATACGAAACGATCCGATATAAATGCGAAAGTATGTTTGTAACGCTGTCGACTCACGGCTAAACCACTGAGCTGATTTTGATGAATTTAAGCAGAGTTAGGTAAAGATCATAGGTTAACGCGAAAAGCAGCATTGCTTGCTGGCTTGCTCGTTTTAGGTGGTTCAATGTAAAATCGTTTAGTTATTTAAAGAGTTTAAATTGAATCTGATGAAAATAACGACATAATTGAAATAAATAAAAGTGGGTAAGGAATGTTTGTTAAGTAAACGACAGCGGTCAACGTACAACGATAAATGACTATTAGAAATACAAATATTTAACTTTATATTAATGATAGGTAATCATCGAAATATTTTTAGTACGGTCCAATGATAAACGACCGGCAAAAGTTCAGGAGCACCAATAACTTGGCTATTCTTTCAATGCCCGATTTTGCGGAAGTTTATCTATTCAATAGAGTTTTTTTATACGAGTTTAATCGCTATTGAAATAGGAACAGAAATAGGTTTAGAAACATAAAATTCTTATAAAAAACAATAAGTATATTGCCCATATAAACCTTTATTTAAATAACAATCGTTATATTAATTGAAAACTTATCTAACTTCTATTAGTCCATGAAATTTGCACCATTTTATATAATATACATAGCCATTATATTATTCATTAAATTTTGTAACTTTATTACATTCTTATAATAGTAATAAGGAATAGTAAAAACCGAATTCTTTGTATGCAAATGTCAGTCTAAAAATATTTTACATGAGATTGAACTATTTGTCTGTTAGGCTTTCATGAATAAACTCCTATGCCAATTTAGTTAAAATTTGGCAGAACAATAGCCTACGCCAGCAGGCGTAAGTAGGCTCCCTTTTATGATCATTTATTTTATAATTGTTGACATAGTCCATATATTGCGTAAGTATAATCTATCATAAAATAAATATTTTATTATTTATTGTTTTGTTAAACATTCCCTGAAACTATTGAGTATTTTACAAATATCTTTTGTTATTGCATTATGTATATACATGGCTGACATCAGCATACAAAGAATCCTGGCTTTAATGCTAACTTAGATCACAAAACATAAAGCCTACAATAACTTAGGAAAAGAAGCTTAAACACCACTGAAAACAATTGAGTGAAAATTAAATTTGATTGTACGAAATTCTATAGATACTAAGGTTTTGTTCAAGACTTTATTACTGAACATTTTTCACAACACTTTCATAATATATCTTTAGAATTACATACATACATAAAACATAATTTGTGTAAACAGCAGAGTTTTTAATATGAAAAAAAATTTCATGTAATTATGCCAATGATTTGCTCTTCTGCTTATTTTTTCAAAATATAGTGGAATTCTTAGTCCCCCACCTGCACTAGACCAGCATGGTAGACTCAAGGTCTACCCCTCCCCCATTCCAAGAGGAGACTCTTACCCAGCAGTGGGACAATAATGAGTTAATCTATATAAGGCCTAAGCATTAATATCATTTAATCATTACAAAAGTACATAAGCTAAATCTACAAATAATTTATAATTTAAGTGCACTGCATAAAGGCACATACATAATCATTTTTCAAGCAATTTCATATTTTTCAGTCAATAGGAACATTATTCTACAACTACAATTTCATTTTGATATTATTTAGCAACTATTTAATGTTATGAAGTTAGGCACAGGTATATATTATGTAACAGTTAACTTTATGTGAGTGAATATAGCAACAGACTGCTGTAACCAAACATGTTTCGAAAGGATTTTTTTTTTTCTGTGACTATGATTCGTGAAATTTCATACAATATTGAAAGTATTCTATTTTGTCACGGAGTGAGCAGTATCAAATAAGCATGTCTTTTATTCTTTTACCATAGTTCAACGTCCATTTTATTACAGATAATATTGTGATTAAAATAAACTAAATGACATCAACTATTTATTTTCGTTCATTATAAGGCCTTAGCACTCCTTTGGCATCAGCTTGTAGCTGTATTCAGACACATAAATTTACTTATGCATACTACATATTATATCATAAAACTGGATAACTATCTCAAACAGAATATGTTCTGCAATCACTTGCTTCATGTAGTGACAAATTAAAGACACATATGTTTATATATTTGGACATATTTGGTTAAATAAAAACTAAATATCATTTATATTAGTCTTGGATAATAAACAATAATCATTGTTATAATATAAATTGCATAAAACTACCTAGTTTGTTTAAATAGAATACCTCTAAGGTATATTAAGTGTGTAGGCACTGATATAATAGTTAAGCACTGGGAAATATATTTCTTGTCTATAATTAATTATTTTTTATGAACTGTCTTGAGTTTGAATACAAGTCCTTGACCAATGTGCTCTAGAACAAGCTTTCAAGCTTAGCTATAGGGGCTAACTGGCTAATTGGATAACTAACTTTTTAGTTATTTATCATTTAAAAAATTGTTCTCAGAGACTGAACATTGCAATGTGAACACTCTGTTTTTTTTAAGAAATATTTTTTTTTAGTACCAATTTAGGGTAACATAATAAATGTTAAACAGTAGGTAAACTGTTGTACCTTATCATAAACCATATTAGGCTCACTTTTTACAAAACCATTAGGTATCTGCTTTCTAGTAAAATATTTAACCCAAATTGACACTGTTTGTCTCCTAAACCAGGTTATCTATCTCCGATATTGTAAACAAAGTCTCTATTAATAAATTTTCTTCACATACTTAAATATTATATCAGTACCTATTAATTTTAAATTCCCTAGCCTCTCATCGATCATACTTTGACTGTAGAATTAGTATTACTATCTAAACCGTTAACGGGGGTTGGTATATCAGTCCGAGGCCTCCGGAACAGTAAGACGTGGGGTTCAGGGTTGTGGACCATGAAGTGAAGCCACCCCGGGCTCTGCTGGACTCCGAGGTTGCGCCATTCAGTCTCCGTCATCAGGTGGGACTTGGGGACCAGGCGAGCAATGTCAGGAGGTAGGATGACGTGCCTGGAATTGAAAAAAATAAGCATTATAGAAATTGCTACATTCTAGTGAAATTTTATTGTTGTTTTGTTTCAAACTAAAATTGATGATTTGTCAGACATAGGTATTTTACATAATATGATCTAACATGTAAGGAGTCTACTAAGTTTTGACATAAAGACATACAAATATAACAGTTATTATTATACACCTGTGACTATCATTTTTGTTGTAAGTTATTAAGTGTTTATAATAGGTACATTAAACCCTGATTTTAACGAATTCTACATTAGTATTGGTTTAATTAAGAAAATTGAATTCTGACAGTTGCTTCAGAACACTTTATGTATTGGTTAGAATGTCCCACATGCATGCATTATCATGTAACTAGCCGTAAGTATCCTTCAGATATTTATATCATCTAAGCTTATCTGATAGGCATTAGATAAATAATTTTGCAAACTATACTGTGACTCAACCTTGCTAAATAATTGACCTTATTTAATTTTATTTCTTCGTGTTTATTATTAAGGAAAATCAAGAATTAAGTTAGGAGGAACTAGCAAGAAACAAAATTTGCGACGAAGTTAAAAGTTACCAATGCACTCGGAGTTATGTAATCATGGTTACTTATAAAATGTATCTCTTAAAGTTGGTAATAGTTACGTTAAAACAGTAAATACTGACTAGAAAGTACTAGACTATGAGAATAACGCAATATGTTAGCAAGTCTTGTCACACGTACGCAATAAGAATATTGTTCTGTAAAATCAAGAAACAAACAGCTAAAAATACATTTTAAAGGTACAATACATGGTTAGTTTGAGACTTAAAGAGGTGGAAACAATATTTTTGCGCGAAAATGATCTAAAATTTACGAAAACCATACCTATATTCATAGACGTCATCAGTATACCGTTCCGAGTACTGAATTTGATCCACAGGCATTGTGCACGATTTTTATGACGGTGCTAATTATTCACTCGCAAAATAAGAGTGTTAACTTAATTATCAATTAAATAACAGCAGAATATCTTTTTTGATTTTTAACCACCAATTCTGTCGCAGAGAAAATCAAATTTTCATCTGACACTGACGTTTGCGTTCGAAACCTTTCATATAGTTGAAATTTTGACAGAGCGTTTTAAGAATAACATTTTTGAAACGCATTTAATTAATATAACGATTAAAATGGACGGTTTTATACTACTTGTTTATAATTATAGCAAATATAAGTAATTTAGCATAAATTTTACGTGTTATGAAAGACTCAAACAAAGTAAACTAAAGGTTATAATATTTTAAATAATTTGAACGCACTATGCGGCGGGAAGAGAAATGACATCGTATGGGTACGTTTCGTTGTATGCAGAAGTTCAAAAGATTCTTACTCAAGTTAAAAAGAGATTAATAACATTACTTTGGTTGGGATTTAGCTGGTTTGTCAGTGACTGTAAATGATTTTATTTGGCAATGATTACTTATTGCTTTAATAGAATTTAAGAAAACCGAGAAAAGAAACAGTCTTTAATGTTTTAACCACCACTTACTACATAGACTGAAAATGAATAGTTGAAGAACTAATTTAATCATGTATTTAATTGTAAGGAAGGAAAAAGATCCAGTGTATCATTTTATTTGATTCGATGGTAAAAATACACGTCCCTCAAAGTTTGCACTAACTGATTTGGCACTGGTACGGTCCATGTATAGTCCTAATTGGTTGGGGAATTGCGTTGCGCAATAGGAAGAGGCGGATATCAGCTGGGTGCGTCGTTAACCACAGAGACAGCCGACATTATCCAATCACTGCGACCCCGGCTACCAAGCAATTCAATCATAACGCCCCATATGGTTAGAGTAACCATGTTTTATGCATTATATTTAATAAAATCTAGCATAAGTATTATTGAATGGCTAAGCGCCAAACAAGCTCCTACTTTCAGATATCCAATAAGTAATAAGTAACTGCGTTTCTGCATTGTGAAATTATCCTGTAGAATAATAATTAGGTATACTTTACCCTATCTAATGATTGATAGTTTATAGAAGTGTAAACAATAACATTAAAGCAGGAAACTCGAAAATCTACAACAATAGCTATTTATTGCAATTCTGCAACTGATTGCATCATAATTTTAGTAGGCGCTATTACTTGGAATCGTTACAAAAACAAGTTTATGACGCATCGCAGTCAATGTACAGTTTACAAACACAAAACAGCATACTGGTTTTAGCATCATACGATACACACGTCTTTACTTTACATTTTGTTAATAAATTTTGTAGTATTTTCTTGCGTTTACCGCGAAAATTATAGGCGCGATTAGAGTTGTTTACATATTAGTTGAAAAGTGGTTATCAATCGCGATTAGAGTCGTAAAATTGTATTTAACAGTGAGTGATTTTTTCTGTTTTAAGGACAGTCTGCGTTTTTATTTGAATCATAGTTCCCCTATTAGTCCAAGTAGATAATGTGTGTGCAGTCAGTAAGTACGGATCCTGACTCCGCAGTCGGTGACAGTATGAGTGAGATCACACTTGACTTTTTGCAAAGTCTACTCAAAGATGATTATCCTGATGTCGCGATACAGCATTTTGAGGTAGGTGATAAACATTAATTTTGTAGATGTAGTATAATATTTTCTAATCAGGTACACTACATTTTTTTTATAGATTCTCACTTGTAATTTGTATGCATAGGCGTATTTTTTTATCTTTTTTAGTATTCATTGTTATTGTATTCTGAATGTTTAGTAATTCGGTATTGTTTTACTTTGTTACTAAAATGCCTGTTTAGTTTAGTATAGGTTCTATAGGTACTTATATCGTCTAGTTTTAAAATAAGCTGCAATCGAGAAATGATCTTGGCTCTGGGTTGGGGTTTTCCCTCTCACCAAAGATTCAAGTTATTTTTCCTCATTCGCTCTGTAACACTATTTCAATTTATTTTATGATACGTATATCATCAGAGAAGTTTCTTGCGAACATCACTGCCACTTCGCACGGAAGTCGTGGGTTCGATTCCCACACGAATCAAGCACTTGACTAACACTCTGAAACCAATGTTTCTGGCATGAAGAGTAGGTAAGTATCTACTTTGATTTATGTTTTTATAATTAGTAGTATTTTCTAAGGAAGAGAAAAGTCTTCAAGAATGTATAAGATAAAGTACCTAGGTACCTATTCCATTTTAATTTCTTAATTACGTAATATTTTAATTCGCAATAAATAAGTGGATAATCTAGTTTTAACCGCAAGTTATGAGTTGAATCGGTAACACAATATCGGACGCATCGGAGCATTCACTAATGAAGAACGACTCGGTACGACCATTAATAAATTAATGTGTTTTTCTTAGCCGCGCGCTCTTTAAGTGTCTATTAACTGGGTACTTTATGTCTCTTCGTATGGTTCAATTAATACCTTTTATGAACATTGTTTAATTTAATAAAGGAAGTCAGAGGAAACGACAGTGTTGCAAGTTCCACGTAAATGTTTCTAAGGCTTATGTATAAGCGTCGGTTATCAAAACTGATAGATATAACATCACTGATCACAGTAACAAAATCTGTCAATATTTCAACAAGGTATCTGATACTCATACAAACATCGTAAAACCGAGTATGAATTCATCTAATCTTTGAGTCTCTTTGTAAGGTATACTTAATTTCATCTGTACAATTTCCTGTACACAAAAGACAGTCAGTGACATAATTTTATTCCAAATCAGAGACTCACATCCCATAGTTGGTACGACGCAGCACAATTTACACAAACAAACCACCTTTTTTTCATCACCCAGGGCGCCCCTGGCTCCAAACGCGGTGACAACTACACCTCCATGGTCTACCGTATCACTCTGACAGGCACTCGAAGACGCGACGACCCTGAATCATCAACGGAAACGGAAGAACCATGGGAATGCACCATCATATACAAATGCCTCCCCGAAAGCCTTCAACGCCGCGAGACCTTCAAAAGCGAAGAACTATTCTGCAACGAAGTAGCATTCTACACCAAAATCTGGCCAGCATTTCTGGACTTTCAAAACCAATGGAACATACACAATCAGTTTAAATCTATACCAAAATGTTATTTAGCCCAGAACGACTGTGTCGTGTTAAAAGATCTGAAGAGGGATGGGTTTGTGATGGCGGATAGGAGGCAAGGGTTGGGGTTAGAGCAGTGCTACCTGGTGTTGAAGCAGCTGTCTCACTTCCACGCGTTGTCCTTGGCTATGAAGGCACATAACCCGGATGGGTTTTATGAGTTGTTGAACGATAAGGATGGTGTTAATGAGGGTAAGTTGTAGTGTTAAAAATAATTAATGCTTAAAAAAAAGAAGTAACTAGCTGACTCGCGCAACTTCGCTTGCGTCACATAAGAGAGCATTCTCTCTTATTTGACGCAAGTTCAAAATTTTCCCCGTTTTTGCAACATTTTTATTGGTAGGTACTCTGCTCCTATTAGTCGTACCGTGATAATAATAATATATAGCCTATAGCCTTGCTCGATAAATGGACTATCAAACACCGAAATAATTTTTCAAACCGGACCAGTAGTTCCTGAGATTAGCGTGTTTAAACAAACAAACAAACTCTTCAGCTTTAAGTATAAGTATATAAGTATAGATAGATGAATAACATTTATGATAACGACACTAAGGCGCAGAATATGCTGGGTTTGTCCCTTACAGTGTGTTTACTTATAAGTTCGATTACCTCCCCGCATCTATACGAGTTAGTGATAATATTGGTGATTTTTTTATTTTTCACTGAAAGGGTGATAGATTGCGACCTGGGGAAGAACATAGCGAAATATTTATCTCTCCCTGCTAAGCTATAAATCCATAATTATAGGTACATATCTCGTATCGTTCTTAACATCTTCGTAAAATCTTTATAATATTTATTTATTCACGAAAAGTAGTCCACGCGAACGGAAGAAAAGAACTAAGTTATTTTAGCCAACTTCAATAGTAAAATTATAAAATTTTTAACCGATTTCAAAAAAGGAGATTCTGTATTCTACTCTTTACTATTCTACTATTTTCTTGCATGCCTAAGTAAACTTTTATATTCTAGTATTCTTCTTAGAAGAAAACACGGAGTACTACAAAAACTACTATAGAGAGGCGACTAGGAACGCCATAGCCATGGTGGAACAGGAGCTGTCAGGGTCTGAGGACAAGGAGGTCTACCTGGAGAAGTTCCGAAGGTTCTGCAGCGAGGAGAGGTTCTTCCACACCATGGTGGAACTGGTGACTCCTCAGGAACCACTCGCTGTCATCTGTCATGGCGACTGCTGGACTAACAACTTTTTATTCAAATATGTTGATGGTGATATTGCTGATGTAAGTATCCTGTCATTGTTTTATTAATAGCTTGTATATTTATCAGTTTTGCGGTCAATGACCGTTACAGCTGTTTATGTGGGTATGTAGGACGTCTTTTTTGAGTTTAATACATTAAAATAGCCCTTATTTCGTTGAGTGTTACTAATTTAACGCACGTAACATTGCACCAAGATAATTCGGAACCTATTTACAGCATCTACCTTTTGTTTTTTAAATATTAAGTATATCGTATCGTAGTCGTATTCGTAAGTACCTACCAGGTGATCCAAAATTATTTCATTCCTAAAACCGTATTCGAGACTGATATACCTACCCTACGTTATTACATTATACGTATATACGAACCTATATACGAACTTTGGAACCATAACACCCCTAAATTGAAATTACATTTTGTCGCAACAATCAGCAATACTATTAGTCCAACCATCTTACCTGATCACCATCTTTCAGATGTACCTCCTAGACTTCCAACTGGTCCGCTACGCGTCTCCAGCCATCGATCTGGTGTTCATATTGTACCTGTGCATGGAGCGCGAGCTGAGGGCTGAGAACCTCGCCTCCTTGCTAGAGTACTACACGGATGAGCTGCACCGGCGTCTGCTGCAGCTGAGCGAGGATGACTCCGTGTTCACCACCAGCTTGAATAGAGATGCTTTACATGAATTGTGAGTTTAATTAACCTGTGGTCTGCTGACAGCTGGGAGCTCACTAGTATGTTTCGCATATATTGGGATTGGCACTGATCAGTGCTTCAGCATACTGACCAGAGGTTAACTAACCCTACCCTACCTTCCGAACTGTGGTAAATTCACTTCAACTCTCTGTATCATTGACTATGATAAGTGTCAGCATTAGACCTAAATGATTTGATTTTGATTTAATTAAGTTGCACGTCAAAATTGGAGCATACGGACCGTAGTGATTTGATAATTGTCGCCAAAATACCAGTCCAGTGGACGCAGTACCATAGCAATCAATACAAAGTAATAAATCCTTACGATCTTTAGATACGACTCCTACTCTGACGCATTGAGTGTGCAGTTTTAGTGTACTGAAACTAAGATAATGTAATATTGCTACTATGGCGCGTTGGTAGTGTCAGAAGACTCGGGTTTGAATCTTATCTCGGGACATAAATGTATTATAAGTACTTAGTTACTTACGTTAAACCCTCGTCTTTGCGCCTCACTTGTCACCTATATTGTTTATTACTGTCCCGTCGGTAGTAGAGTGAGGGTAGAAAGAGGAAAAAATAACGAGTGTCAAACTTGTCGAAATGACAATTGACAGTTCCATAGATTATACAAAGGTAAATAAAATATAAATGCAAACTTTTGTTCCAACCAACGTACTTAGCAATCGAATAAATAATTGGGACTCAAATTATTTTCTGAAACGTTTTATAAACTGAATTCAGCATACAATCAGGATTGTTGTCGAATTCAACAAAAAGAACTGCAGTTGTTCAAAAATATTATAGTTTTTTCCTGCATTGTAAATTGGTTTATTTTTAGCATATAGATTCTGCGCCTGAAGCCTTCTGAGCCCCTAAAATAAATAAATAATTCTCGAAATTTCCTTTAATATTAATCTGTTTCAGGTTAAAAGAAGACTTTAAAAGATGCGGAGAGTTCGCTCTCGGCATAGCCCTGGACATGTTCCCCATTATGACGTGCGACAGTGATGAGGCGCCTAATGTCTATCAACCTGAGGTAAAGTCAGAAAATATTCAAGTCTTTAACTTTTTTTAAAACTTCACTTATTATTTAATCGCTAAACGGGTCCTAACGATAATTTTAAGGTTTCAAACGAATTGACCACTGCTGGGCAAGAGTCCTCCCGGTATGAGGGAGGTCTTAGGCCTCGAGTCCACCACGTTGGGCAAGAGCGTGTTGTTTAATTTGCATACCCTCAAGAAATGTTGTTTATCTTACGTCACTTTTACTTCTTCTTTATGATTACTATCCTGTTTATCTTTGTGATAGTAATCATAAAGAAGAAAAGAGGATTCTTTTGAGCCCCTACATGTACCTGCCTACTAATTAATGATTTATTTTATTTTTCTTCTCACAGGATAGTGCACCGCAAGGCTCAGGAGTCCAGCCGGTCCAGACTTCAAGCGCGGAGTGCAGGAGGCGAATGACGGAACTACTCATAGAACTAGTTGACAATGATATTATTTAATATTTCTACCATATTTAGTCATAGTACATACATAAAATCACGCTTTGGCGGAAGAGGGAAACAATTTTGTCGTAGTATTCTCCGAAAAATAATAATTGAGACTACTATTCTTTCTGGCTGTTGTTAAATTGTTGTAACTTTAATTTATTTTTAACAAGCATTTTTGTTATCTAACAATCAATAATGATAAGCATTTAACCTTATTGGGACTTGAATGACGCACTTTCGTGCGTCTATACTTGTGCGAATTTTTGAGCTGCATTTGAAAGATTTTTACTAAAGGATATATTGGTTGTTTCAAATGAAAATATATTGTAAGAATGTATTGGTAACAAGGTATTAAAATAATACAAATTATATGTCGTAGGTATGTCAAATTTATTGTATATCGTTTAGTAAATAAACACGTACAATAAAAGTATTGGGTTAAAGCCTTAAAATTATTTAAATTATACTTTGTGACAATCTGTTGATCAAGATCTATTGAATATATTATAAAAATCAGATCATTTCTGTACGTTTCTTTCAATTATAAAAAAATATCTAAACTTATCTAATTGCATACAATAATTAGTACATAATACAATAAAAAAATTAATGACTTCGATACTCGGGAATGTGTTGCAATTTCTGAAAAATATCCTTGTGTCGTATCGAAAGTTGCGCTGCCGAACTAATGCTATCTCTTTTACACTTACTACGACTGAGTAAGTAGATTAAGGATAGCTAACATTATAATAATAATACTTTTCAATACACAAAGAAATACTATCAAACAATTCATGAAAAACGGTCTTTAAAGATACAATTTTCAAAAATTGCGACCTAACCCCAATTTATTTAATAAAAACATGGTAATTTAAATAAAATACCCGTACTGACTCGTGGCACTTGAATTGATATTTTTATTAAATTAAATAAAAAATATAATATAAAAAATTACGTACGGGTTTACGTATAGAATAATAAATCTTTGTAAACAGATCTAATATAAAACTTAAATTAAAATAATCAGTCATTGAAAACTTCAGATTTATTTTGAGATTCTAGCGCCTATTTCATCTGAAATTTCCAATAATTATCTGTTTATTTATAGATTAATATTTTTTTATTTTATTCAATTTAAAACTAACAAGTCTGCGCGGAAAAAAGGCACTGGGTTTTTCACTTATAAATAATTTACCGCGGCAACAGAAGTGAAAAGAACTTAAAAGAAGAATTATAAAGAAGATTACATTTTTATTACTCACTGGTATAATCCGCGGTAAAATTTGGTCCTGACTTTTTGTCTTTATAAAATTAAAATTAGCACCTTAAAGAACGAAAATACTGTGCGCAAACTATTAAATATTAAACAATTTAATAGTTTACCTACAGTTTTGTAATACAGCACGTTTATTTGACGCTTGCTCTAAGCACTTGTTGAGCAGTTAAACCAACTTTGCCTTTGGACGCTTGCGTGGGCCTCATGAAGCCAGAAGTCGGTGTTTTGTTACTCAAGCTTTTTAGAGGAGGCCTTGAGGTGCCTACAGAGCTGCCACTTGACGAAGACCTGGACGCTGGCATCCTGGACACTGGCTTTGGAACTGGTTTCGGTGTAGGTTTGACCGGGGAAGGTGGTGCACGTTTCACGGTAGCTACAGACGCAGAACTGTTCAGAGAACTTCTAGAACTGCGCAGTGACGCGCGGGAGGTAGACCTTTCTACTCTTAAAGAACTCGCTCGCTTCGGAATCACTCGTTTCGGGTCCAATGGTGTCCGAGGAGGCGTCCTTGTCTCTTTGGTAGAAATTTTCTTTGGAGGTGCAGGGGATTTTGAAATTTTGGGTACAGGGGACTCACATTCAACGTTACAGCCTGATGAAGCACCCTGTGAAGCGCTCTCAGAGTTCAAACTTTGAGTTTCTTCGAAGCCTTCATCGTTTAACTCATGCTCGCTTTTGACCTTTGACATTCTAGGAGACGTTGTTCTTTCAGGCACTTTGTCTGTCTTAGTATTCAATGACTTTCTATACGCGTCCCTAGACCACACTCCTGTAGGTGTATCAGCCGGTGACTTCAACTCTCTTATAGCTTTTTGCACATCTTCTTGATTGATAGAAGTCTGTCTCCTCATGCGAAGGTAAGGCTTCGTTTCTTTGGTCGGTTTGTCTGTGCTTTGGTTCTTTAGCCTTTCCTGCCAGCGTTTTAACCTGTTCTCCTTCTCATCTTTCGTCGCTTCGATGGGTTTGGCTACTTCTTGAGGAGCTTCCACCTTATACGAAGCCTGGACGTCTAATTTCGAAGGTCTTATTACCTGCGTTTCTGCGACTAACTCAGGAGCGGGTTCCGGCTTTTTCTCATCATCAGGGGAGCTGGAATCCGTGGTCCTCTTATACCTTCTAGTCCTCCTAGCTGCTGAGAACCTATCAAACTGGCCGTCTCCTAAGATTTCCTGGCACAAATCTTTCATTTCTGTCGAAGCCTTATCATTAATATTCTGCCTCGTTGGTAACGAAGGTTGGAACTTCCTGCAAGGCTCTCTTTCTGGTGGAGGACTGAAGGTAGACGTGAATTTCCTCTGAGCTGGTGGTGTTTCTATATTATCAGAGTCTATTTCTACCTTGTCTGGTTTCTCCAGCCTGTCGACCTTGTGACCTTTGTCCGTAGTGACCTGGATGTCAGGCAGTTTACGCTGTTCCTCGGAGATGGAAATGAGCGGCTGTGGGGTCTCGATCTGCTGCCGGGAGCGCTGTCTGCGGAGTCGTCTCATCTCTTCGTTCTCTTCTGATTTCCTCCAAGGTACTTTGTTGTCTTTCTTCTGTGGTTGTACATCTGTAGAAGTTAAAAGTTGCGTTAAAACTAAGTGTGAAAGTGTACTATTGATTATTTTTTGCGGGACGTAGAAACCTGATATTGGTGTGTTCGGATTCACAGTTTTAACTAGAGTAGTAATACTCCTAAATGGTGGTAATGATTTCAAAGTTTTTATAAAAACCAATCATTTTGTTAATGATATATAATCAAGTCAGAATTACTGTTTATGACTGATAGCTTCTAATGAATCGGAATTTTAGGAGAAAGTTAGAAGCAGTTGTCTCTAAGGTAAGGTTAGATGTGTGCTCACCCTCCACAGTCTCGAGCGCCTTGACGACGTCACTGTCGTGCAGCACGCGGCGCCACTCGGCGCGGCCCTCCGGCAGCGGCTCCAGGCACGCGCCGCGCGAGCTCTCTGGGGAACCAACGACATATTTATCATTAACTTATAAGCAAACCTTGGTGCGGTCATTCCATGGATGGATGATCGCAGTGGTATTCGAACTAGGGGTCTCCATGCCTCGGAAGGCACGTAAAGCGTCGGTCCCGGTTGTTGTCAATTCAGATAACAATCAAAATTTTTAAACTCTGGCGTTGCATGTTTAATGCCGTGGTCGCAGGTTGACCAGTCAGCCTGCGACCACGGCATTAACCGGCGAGTGCAACCTGCGCCGAAGCGTTAGGCATTTTAAGGTAAAATGTGTGGTCGCGTTAATTCCCGTATTCTATTATACATTAAGATAACAGTCGTTAAGCCACGTCAAAGGCCTTCCGGCGGCTTGAACAACTTCGACATTAGATAGGTTGACCACTAACCATACGATAAGAAGAAGACTATAATAACAGTATTAGTTTGGGGCAGCTATTACTAAATTATATACGGAAAACTATCCCGAATAGAGTCACTATACGAAATAGTCACTGAAATGGGAACTCCAGATACAAAATTCATAAACATCTGTAAGTTTTCAGTTTTGTTTTGTTTGGTAAAATAGTAAAATGTATGTGTACTCACCGGAGTCGTTTTCCAAGGAGCGCTTATCGCTGAGGCGCGCGTGTGTCGCGTGAGTTGTTTGTGTGGAGTGTGTGGCGTGTGACGAGTGGGCGGCGTGGGACGTGCGGGAGCGAGGCCGGGACTCCTCCTGACTGCTCGCGCGGAGCCAGGACTCGATCTTCTGCCTCCATTCCCTGTTGAAAAAATGACTTTATTTTAATGTTGTAAAAAATGGGGAGTTGTGTAGTGTAAGGCAGGGAGACTAAATAAAAGAAAATATATTTATAAAAGATAAAGCAAGTAGGGTACCTAAGTAGTATAAAATAATGAAAGAAGATTTTTTAAAGAGCAATAAATTGTAGGTATTTTACAACCTTTAACTCTTAAAGTTACTTTTTAATTTCCAGGCGTTCAGCAGTTCCTTTCAGTTCTAGCTTGATAGATAGTTCTAGATGTGAATAACCACTATTGTAGTTCAAATAACTGTAAGAAAAGTACACGTACTTTGGTTTCCCGGGTGCAACATCAGGCGAGTGCGCCGTGTCTACAACAGGCGCAGAGTTGGGCGCGGGCGGCGACGCGGGCGCGGCGCGCGGCGACGCGGGCCGCTCGCGCCCCGCCTCCGGGATCTCCAGCCGAGCGCGGGCCGCGCCGCGACGGGACCACGAGCGATCTGGACAAGAATCAAGTAGAACTATAGTAGTTTTAACATAGTCAGAATAGGTTATACAAGCATACATTTTTACAGTGCAGTGAAATCAAATAAAACTTTAGTATTGTTTCATCCATAAAGTCCACTAAAATATCTAACAGGTACAGACAACAATATAAACCTTTCTTACAAAGCCATAACGCCACACGCTCTGACTACTGAAACTACCTTTTCTGTCTCGAAAATCGTATAAAAAAGCCCAAAATATACATGTATGGAATGTGACCTAAGAACCAAAAAGTTACGCAAACAAATTTTACCCAGACTGCCCCAAGCGCTTCTCTCCCTCAGATCATTGGCAGCAGGTGATGAATGTCGAAGGAACTCCAGCAGACCTTCTTCATCATCACCAGGACTCGCGCGACTTCTGCGACGTAGACTGCCTGTAGGAGTAACATCTGAAACAAATACGTACAATTTAGTTCTAGCTACTGAGGAATTTTGTCCAAGACTTTCTTGAAAGACAAAGATTGAGGTTATTAGACATATAGAGACGTTAAACTCAAATATCACTAAAGGATCACCCATCTAAGAAATGTTCTCGTAAAACGTTGCTTAAATCACAAAACATCTACCGACCAATAAACGCAACTTGTTTTAATAGATGTCAATCATGTCAATGTTGATAATCTAGCTTCGTACTAATGAAATGAATAACTTATAAATAAATGTGAAAGCATGTCAATTTAAAGTTAAATCTAAACGACTGGACTGATTTTGGTGAATATAAGCAAAGAAGTAGTAGATACTGACAGCAAATGTAGGCTTGACAACTTTTTATGTTGTATGATAAACGGGAAAGTGTCATACGGATCAGGTAATGAGTATATAAAGCACATATTTACCAGGTGAAGGTGATGGATCATGTGGTTTCCTGAGCGAGCGTCGTCCCAGCCCGTTCCTGATGTCCAGCAGTAGGGACTCCATGAGGGACTCACACTCAGACACCGGCGTACTGCATACACTGCTGCCGTTACCTGATGCTATGGATGTAAAGATAGAGGTTATTCAAAATGTTTAGCAGTGAACAATTAAATGGTCAATATTAAAATCATTTAATACATTCCTGTTTCACCGCTAGGCAGGAGATTCGTCCCATGAGAGATTTAATACAATGTTTTTTTTTAAGATTTTATGTGCTAATGGATGGTGCAAAGAACCATTTCACATAATGCAGACGAAATAAAAATATATCAGGTCGGGGAAAAAGTCTTTTCGCATTATAGTATGTATGAACTTGTAATGAAATCTCTTTGGCTTCAAGAATCACAAATGAGTACACGTTTAATTAGGTTTCTTTCAGTGAGTTCGTGAGGTACCCAAATATCGAGCTTTTTTGTGTAGAGAAAAGATTTTATTGCAAGTTCATACATACTACCAAGCGAAAAGACTTTTTCCCCGACCTAATATTATAGCTGTGATCCCGAGGGTACCTTTGGTTCAGTTTTGTCGTTGTTTTTCATTTTGATCAAAGTAAAGCATTTAATAATAAAATGGTAAGGTATACACGTACCAGGCTTGAGTCGTTGCGCGGCCATGTCGCGGGCGCGACGTCGCGCGGCGGCTTGTTCCTCGTTGGCGCGACGTCGCGCGTTGTCGCTCACCGCCGAGCGGAACTTGTTGCAGAACCAGACGAACAACTGTGGGGACACATAAAATATATAAATACCGACTTCCATACAATATAAGGCAGTGATAAAAATAATAGAGTTCTAAATAGTAGAGTTCCTGAGGTAGTCCATCTAGAGCACCCGTTCGAATTGCACCTAGTCTTATCTACGGGTGCTTTAAATGGACTACCTCGAGTTTCTGAGTATGTCTTGAAGTATTTGCCACAAAGATCATTAAAATCTTTACATTTTTTAGTTTGTCTGATTTTATTAGCATACATAAAAATAATTGTCTACATTAAGCAAGAAAATGATAATGATTTAAAAATAATAACATACCTTAAAGCACTCCTCAAGTTTGAAAGACACGGGGTCTTCACAGAAGAACTCAGCGAGTTGTTTCCTGATGCTCTCTACTTCTTCCATGTCTTTGTTCAATGCTGACACCTCTTGTTCTGCCACCTGAAAGACAGCATGGTTTAAAATACTGCTGAATCTATACTTTGAAAAATCTAAGGTAATTTCATCGAATTTTATCATGATAACATTTTAAGCAAAACATTGTTGTACGAGGGCAATGGAAATCGTTTCGAAATTATAATATTTTTTTCATAGGTTAAAAATATAATCATCAAAATTATGCACGTTTCTAAATACCTCATCGGGTTAACAGTTGCTCAAAGGTATACTTTCGTTTAACGTTTGGTTGTGTGTACTCAAATCGTACTAAAAACATCTGCACAAAAACACTAACCCTCTTATTCATGAACACACTATAAACCTATTTTAGTTAAAAAACTACTATAATATGTTTTCTCTTTTTCATTTCGCTAAGTAGAGAAAGAAACAAAACTCGATAGCACATTATAATAAGCGGAAAAGGGCCTTATAACTAACCTGCAAGAACTCTCCCATCTGATCTTTAATATCCTGCTGTGAGGTCGGTAGCTGTATTTCCTTCTTGAGCACTTGTATCCTGTGCTCCAAGGTCTTGATCTCGTTGTGTAGCTGTTCTACGCTGGCTTTAGCTGCCTCCTCCAGGACTCGAGTGTCGTCCGCGAAGTGAATCAGTTCTTTGTTCTTACGTTCCGCTTGCTGTAAGGAAATAGTGTTTTAGTAAAATTAAATTTATAATCATTTGTAATTTAATTGAAGGCATGCAAAGTCCCCATCCCGCACTCGGGATGTCGTGGTGGAATCAGGTCCTGATTCCTCCCTCGTTTGGTAGGAGACCCTTGCCCGGTAGTGGGACAGTAATGGGTTAAAAAACATATAGCCGCCCGCGTTCAGGAAGTTGTTAGTACGTACCATAGCGACGTAGTGCATGAGCGTGACGCCGGGCTTGTTGGCGCGGATGTCGGGCAGCTTGTGCAGCGAGCCCAGGCGCACGCCCGCGTTCAGGAAGTTGTTAGTACGTACCATAGCGACGTAGTGCATGAGCGTGACGCCGGGCTTGTTGGCGCGGATGTCGGGCAGCTTGTGCAGCGAGCCCAGGCGCACGCCCGCGTTCAGGAAGTTGTTAGTACGTACCATAGCGACGTAGTGCATGAGCGTGACGCCGGGCTTGTTGGCGCGGATGTCGGGCAGCTTGTGCAGCGAGCCCAGGCGCACGCCCGCGTTCAGGAAGTTGTTAGTACGTACCATAGCGACGTAGTGCATGAGCGTGACGCCGGGCTTGTTGGCGCGGATGTCGGGCAGCTTGTGCAGCGAGCCCAGGCGCACGCCCGCGTTCAGGAAGTTGTTAGTACGTACCATAGCGACGTAGTGCATGAGCGTGACGCCGGGCTTGTTGGCGCGGATGTCGGGCAGCTTGTGCAGCGAGCCCAGGCGCACGCCCGCGTTCAGGAAGTTGTTAGTACGTACCATAGCGACGTAGTGCATGAGCGTGACGCCGGGCTTGTTGGCGCGGATGTCGGGCAGCTTGTGCAGCGAGCCCAGGCGCACGCCCGCGTTCAGGAAGTTGTTAGTACGTACCATAGCGACGTAGTGCATGAGCGTGACGCCGGGCTTGTTGGCGCGGATGTCGGGCAGCTTGTGCAGCGAGCCCAGGCGCACGCCCGCGTTCAGGAAGTTGTTAGTACGTACCATAGCGACGTAGTGCATGAGCGTGACGCCGGGCTTGTTGGCGCGGATGTCGGGCAGCTTGTGCAGCGAGCCCAGGCGCACGCCCGCGTTCAGGAAGTTGTTAGTACGTACCATAGCGACGTAGTGCATGAGCGTGACGCCGGGCTTGTTGGCGCGGATGTCGGGCAGCTTGTGCAGCGAGCCCAGGCGCACGCCCGCCGCGCCGCCCGCGTAGCCGCCCGCGTTCAGGAAGTTGCCCGCGATCAGCGCCAGGTACAGCACCTCCTGGAGACAACAGGAAACGGTTCATATCTGTACTTCTTCTTCTTATCGTATGGTTAGTGGTCAACCTTTTTTTTAACGTGGCTAATGTTTTAAGCATACGCCTGCACTCTGAGTTGAGTGCAGGGTTACGTGGGGCTCTTCCGCCAGAAGGGCGGGCATACACTAAAACGCCACATGTATCCTCACGGCCGCTTGTGGCGGCGTGCGGCGGGATAACTGCCGAAGCATGTACCGCAAGCCGCACGCCACGCGGTTGCCCCAATTTAGGGGTCCTTCACAGAGGCTGCCTAAAGCACCTCATTACCTAAATGCCGATGGGCCGGACACAATAACCCATCGGCAACCCTCGAGAGAACCTATTTAACTGGGCGGCAGTATCCCCGTAGCCGCCGCCCAAGGTAAGGTGGGATGCGCCGATTGTGCGCCAGACTCCGGCGAATGGTTAGTAGTCAACCTAGTGTCAAAGTTGTTCAAGCGGCCCGAGAGGCCTTTGACATGGCTTAACGACTGTTATCTTGATAGATATCAACCGGGACCGACTTTAACGTGCCCTCCGAAGTCAGAGACAAATACCACTATGCGGTCACCCGTCTATAGAATGACCGCGCCAACGGTTGCTTAACCTACAGATCGTTTACCGACCTGTGAGCGCAACTGGCTATGGGCGATATCTGCACTTGGGAGGAGTCACATCAACGGCATAGATGTAGGAAGTGCCCTTTCTTTAAAATGTCGTTGTATGAGGGACTGATTATGCCGTGATTGTCTTCAGATCGACGAGACGAAACGTGAAATAATATAGTTTAAAAAAAATTAAACACAAGTTTAAAGTACGTTGATTTTTGCCTATTAAGCGTCTTTTTAACGTTATCTAATAGAATTGTTTTTTTTTCAAACAACTCCCGCAATAAAAATTGCTTTTGTGTCGCGGGGACTTACTATCAACATACAAACACACACAAAGTACAACCAGACACGAAACAATGATTAAATTTGTAGGTCGCACAAATAATTATTGTACGTGGGAATCGAACCCACAACCTCCATGTGTAATGGTAGAAGCGTGGTGACCTAAACCACTGCGCCACGGAGGCGGTCAAAATTGTACGTTATTTAATATTTTCCTTAAGCAAATAGTTAATTTTTAATATATCCAGATACAGTACAGTCAACCTGGTTTATCTTAGTTTTGCAAACTTTTATCAATTATGTTGGTTTCATATGAAAAAATAATCGAAACTAGTTGAAATTCCCACTGTCAATGTTACCCAAATGATTCAAAGTTATCCAAATTGACCTAAGGTAGCACACAAAATAATAATTAAAACTTCAAATAATGTATGTTACCTGTAATGCTCTGGAAGACATGAGGTCGTCTCCAGCCACGAGTATAGCGTTGATAGCACTCTCCAAGTAGCCGGTCGTAGACCCCCACTCCTCCTTCAATAACATGCACTCGATACGCAGTTTGTAACTGAAAGTAAATACACAAATATAGTATTCATATTAATATTTAGTTTAGTCTATTGTAATTTCTCGCCATTTACTCGATACCTGTTACTAGTCAATGAAAATCAATTAGCTGTAGTCGGTAATATTAGGTCGGGGAAAAAGATTTTTCGCATTATAGTATACATGTATGAACTTGTAATAAAATCTTTTCTCTACACAAAAAAGCTCGATATTTGGATACCTCACGAGCTCACTGAAAGAAACCTAATAAACCGTGTACTCATTCGTGATTCTTGAAGCCAAAGAGATTTTATTACAAGTTCACAAGAAAAGACTTTATCCCCGACCTAATATTTTTTTCCAAATACTACATAAAACAAGATTTTTATTTCACCCCCTATAATATAAAGTGTTTTAACGACTGCATAATCTAAAATTTGTAATCCCTCATTACTTACTTAGGCAATTGTATAAGTTGCAACAGAAACTTCTCAGCGGTGCCCAGTTTAGTGACGTCACCAGTGAATGCCTTCAACATTTCACACTCATCAATCTCAGGTAAGATCTTCAGAAGACCTCTCAGCTTCTCCGTGCCGATGTCATCGTGCGAACCCTCGCGGATTAACTGGATAATATCCTCGTTTGAACTGAAAATAATATATAGCTACGTAAAATCATGTCTTCATTATAAATGTAGGTAGGCAGAGAAAATAGGAAGTAATGTTATGTCACAATAATCCATACTTCCATACTAATATTATAAATGCGAAAGTAACTCTGTCTGTCTGTTACTCAATCACGCCTAAACTACTGAACCAATTTGCATGGAATTTGGTATGGAGATATTTTGATACCCGAGAAAGGACATAGGCTACTTTTTACACCGGGAAAATGACGCATTTCTATGGGAAAATTCAGATGGTGGACGAAGTCGCGGGTAAAAGCTAGTTTACATATATAAAAATCACGCCTTCTCTTATAGATCAGGGGTTCCTAAAATTTCTTTGTCCGGGACCACTTTTATATTATTCTTGTTAGCAGGGACCACCATGTAAGTATATTAAAAATAAAATTTAATAATCCTGAAAATTTATAAAATCATTCGCGGACCATATTTTGACTTCCGCGGACTTGTGGTTGGGAACCACTGTTATAGATGAAGGTAGGCCAAAAAAAGTTTTATGTCATAGTTAACTATAGTACTGAAAATCAGGGTGTTTGGTTTAATTTATGTATAGAGGTCAAGGTCATTTAGTTGTCGACCCTGACCTTGAAATTAATGACAAGTTAAGTACTTAGATTAACTGGTTTGATTTTGGAATTCATGCGTTTTGTGAAACTATATACTTAGCCCGTGTGGTGGACTTAAGGCTTACCTAACCCTTCCTTCTTTCGAGAAGAGACCCTTGCCCAGCAGTGGGGTATTCACGAGCTTCTTTATAAATTTATTTAACTTATTTTATCTATTATCGTATTACACTATCCTTAAAGTTTCTATGCTTTCTTTTCTAAATGTTCGTGAAATGTATATTATTGTTTCCTCACCTGCGGAACTGTTTCAAGAATATATTGACGTTGAGACTTCTCTTGCCGTCCAGCAGCGTGATCTCGGAGGACTCCTTCCTCGGCTTCCTCTCGCCTGAACTGTCGCAGATGGGACTCCGACCTAAGCGAGGGGAAGATCCTGCTGATCCTGTCGGCTGGATCTGGAAATAAAGGAAGAATTATTACATGTTTCTTCTGCCATTTATTGACCCTTGTTTTCGCGCGTTTGTTTCGGTATCTAGAGTGGAATACTAGCTTTTTCTAAACGATTGCAACATTATAATAACTAAAAGAAGATATTCGATATTCTAATAACACACAATTATAAGGCAGTGTCTTCTCTAGTTTCTTTCATGGCATCTTGGTGTAATTTAAACCAAGCATCTTCGTTTTAAGAAAAAAACCTCACCAAGATATTAATCGTTTTATTGGCGGAGTATGGCACGGGACAGACAAGTTTGGAAGGAAAAACGGATAGGCCTTTGCCAAGCATTGGGACATAATATATAAAGGTCTTAAAATAACGTTTTATGGCCAATTATTAATCAAAATGAAGGGTGTATTAAACTTACTTGTTGACAGAATAATCCCTCAATCTCGGTCCAGTCGAGTTCAGCTTTCGGTGAGTGTTTGTGACTAGATGCCACTAGTGACCAGATGTTGTTTTGACCAATGACCTGAAATTAATTGGGTATTTATTTCTATATTCGCCTGAAAATTTGTATATACCTTCAAGAACTGTTTTAAAGAACCGACAGGTATGCAAGGTATCAATCTCGATGTTTTTCTTCACCGTTGGAATAAGTCATCATTATTTCTAATACACACATAACTTCGAAAAGTCATTGGTGTGTTGCCTCGGGTTCGAACCTGCAGTTACTTGGGTCGGATATAATCTAATTGGTTAAAATACTATCACTTGACTCCCTACCTTCCGAGCTATTAGGGTAATAGATAAAAATATTTAAAAAATCTATATTATCGCATCCCGTCTCTATTTTTTTTAAATGTACTGAACAAGTATAATATATCTGGTTATAATTGCCTTCTGCTCACCTTATTATTAGGAATCTTATTCCAGTTGATGGTCTTCATCTTAGTCTTGGGTATGGGGGTTTCCTGTTGCGGCAGCTTGACGTCCAAGACTGGCGCTGGCGGGGCGGGGCAGGGGGCTGAGGGGGGAGGCGGGACGGGCGGCGGGGGAGGACCGCACGGGGGAGGGGGAGGCAGCATTGGAGCTGGCGGTGGGGGTATACCTGGAACAAGAAATTATGATTAAGTTAGTTATTTTCTTTGTTTTTTAGTGCACGTCTTAGGAGAATACTATCTATATTATAATGTATACAGTTATGTACCATTTTGTTTTTGTTTCGTTCACTTCTGTTAAAATAATTTTATATTGTAGATACAAACAATGTCAGGAATAATTAGCCAGTCAGTATCTGCATCGAAAATTAACCTGATAGGAACGCAACACGTTCAAACGAAATCTTCTACTAGAAAACTTAGTTCCTTTAGATCACACTAGGGGCGTTGATCAGTTATCCAAACAAATCCCTATAGAGCCACTCAAAAATGGCTGGTTGAATAACGTATCGCGTAAATACTACGAAGAATACAGAGGGTTTATACTTACATGGTGGTGGAGGGGGAGGCATGGCGGCCATGACAGGCGGTGGTGGCGGCGGGGGAGGGGACAGCGCTCGCTGCAGGCTCTGCTTCCTGCCTCCAGCTGAGATGTCTCTGTGCTGACATGTGCAGCCGACCTTCGCCTGCAAGTATATATTTTGAAGTTTATTCATTGTACTTCTTAGTCTACCTATTTATTACATTATACTGCCAAAACGCGACGTTAATATTTAAAGTTAATAATCAATAATTAAGTTTTGGGTATGAACAAATTACGATCAAGCAAAACTCCGAAAATAAGACAAAATCTGCTATCTCTAGCACGACTTAGGAATCGAAACTAGAATAATCGCCAACTAAATATACTGCTCCAGTAATCAAAACAGAATTTTCTTTAATACAATAATGCTTGGTTTAAACCTTGACTTTAAAACCAGGCTTTGTACAAACTCTCGCATTATTCTAATCATTAGAAACACCAGGAATCTTTTCCAAGATTTGGAAAAAAGACCTTTTACATAATTCTCCCCTTACCTGAACACTTGGAGCTCTGAGCAGTTTAGCAGCATCTTCTCTGGACTCGAGCAATGTGGCTCTATGAACGAGGGTCTCTGCTGTGTCCCACACGATGTCACTCACTGGTTCCTTAGGGTCTATCCTCAGCAGGTGCTGGAGTATACTGAGGAACGGGATCTCTTGAGGAGTGTCAGCCACCTGCGAAAAAGGTAGATGTTTTTGAGATATGGTGATTAAATACTAGACAACGTAACCATCGTTATTTCGTGATGAGGTAAATGTGCGGTAGTTTAATGTTGGTTTCAAAAAGATACGGCTCAATAACTTCATTTTTAAGATTTATATGGTTTGCTAGTATACCAGTTAGGTAACTTTAATTGGAAATACACTATGCTGACTTAATGTTTTGTGCAAAATGTGTCAGTAATAAAAGAAAAAGATTGACAAGGTTTGACACAATATACAAAACAGTTATTAAAAAAAGATTAATAAAAATCGTTGAAATAGTCTTCAGTATTTAAATAGACATTTAGGCTTAACCATATGGACTCACCTGTTTTAATATCGCATAGAAGACATCAAGGTGTGAGTTAAGGTTGATGCCTCCAGGACCCTGAGCTTCGTCACTCTCACGCTGTTCCTCAAACACATCCAGCTGCACGCCCAGGTCCGGCTGACTGGCTGCTTCATGTCTAGAAAGAATAAAAGTAAATTAATAAAAAATGTACTAAAATGATTAATTATACTAGGGATAGTAGTTTTTTAACAACTTGGCTTTTGATTACAGCTCTGCTAGTGTCTACTTACGTTTTTTTAAGTAGTGTATTGTAATGGTTTTAATTTCTCAATAGCATAATCTATCGTTTAGCCAAAAGACACATACATGGGTACAGGTTTTGAATCATAAAGGCGTAAATACAATAGTTACTTTATGGATAGTTTACTGAAATAAAGCAACCTGTATTTTTGTATGCATATTACGATATCGAATTTGAATACAAAAAATCATTTGACTATTTTACAAAGTTAAGTCTAAGATAATATTATTTTAGATGTAAAATAGGCCGTTAGAGAGCTCCCGCGCAATCTCAAGTTTATACACTAAAGTATTGTTAATCAAAACAAAGTCTTTCTTTCAATACAAACATAATCTTGCATAAGTATATTCAACAACCGGTTGCTCGAGGGTTTAGTCACATTTTCCACTGGTAATAACTTAACGAGTGCAAGATTATAAGTTGTTAGTCCATATTTGGAGCGGGCCAAGCGATGCGCCCACGCAAAGGGGCCTTTTTCAATGTTTTCCAACTACACTACTGTGAGCCAGTGTGTTGTTTTGACGGTGTTTGGGGCCCTGGCGGCTGAGTAAAAAGAAAGATTGTTAAAATCCTGTCTTTAAGATCAAGACCTACATGGGTGACCAATATAAAAAAACGAATGGTTTTGAAATAGTACCCTATTCGATCTTTTCAAATAGTCAATAGTCAACGTAGAGATTAAGTCGTATAAGTTGTCTAAAGACATCAAATATCTCGACAATTGTTTGCCAAGAAAATAGGTGTTATTGTATTGATGTTATTTTCCTTACTATATATAGCGGCCTTTTTCACATGACGGTAGGCAGAGACAAAAGAACGTCACTTGGTACAATCCTTACAAACTTATCTTGCTTCATTCACATCCATACATCTTGTTATACAAAACCGATAACGGACACTAGATTTGATTTGTTTCAAATGAAGTTAATGCTTTGTACACACAGTTCTTTAGTTTACTAAACTACTTTGATTGTATGGTGCTTTAATTCACACATTTAACCATGGTCCTTGGTTCACACAGACCCATTTAATAAATAAAAAACAGCCCTCAAGAAGCAGGTAGTCGAATAAAATGAATGAATGGTATTATTAGTGTATCAAGTTACAAAACTTTTTGGGATGAGATGTAATATCATCCACGAGTATTATTGAGTTAATTATAGTCTCTTAATTTGGAAGTAATTAAATACTTGATTACTTAATATGTAAACAGGAAATAAAGCGAAACATCTGCGACGCTTTGGAGTTAAAAACAAATTAATTTTGTTTAATAAGCCTATGGAATAAATGAGATTCTATTAATTTAATTATGTTTTCTACATTGGTGCTAATTTCTGTCGTAAAGCATTAGAAACGTTATTTACGAAATGACAATTTGAACAACTTTTTTGAATGTTGGCTAAAATCTGTCTAATATGCTTTTGTGGCCTAGAATTCAACCAATTTTGATTAAATTAACCGCAGAGATATACTCCAACGATTTAGTAGAGAAAGATGCAGAGTTTCTTGCCAGCTCTTCTCATTGGCCCTACCTGCCAAACTGGCGGTAAATTCACTCTCTGTATATTGACTATCATAAGTGTCAGCATTTGATTTAAATGAATAAATGATTTGATTTTGATTTGAGTTTGAGGCAGTTGGATGTATACAAAATTCGAAATTAAAAACATCAGTGACCCATAGGCTAATACAGTTGTTTGTCAGTTACTTTATTTCGAAAATACATCGAATTGTTAATTTTTATTTCAATTAATCATGCATGCCAAGGCTCTCTTATAAGTTGTAAAACCTACGCTAATAGTTTCGAAATCAACCCCTAAAAGAGGATGAAACTTTATTTTCATAACGTGTACACCTGTATAAGTGCCGTCAAACCACTTGAACAATTTGTCTGCATTATAATGAACGATTTTTAAGTCCACTTGCAAAGAATTGCAGGGCGCGACGTCGAGGACTACTGCGCTTCGATCACTCGATTGTTAGAACAGTCAAACAAGAGTCCTCTGCACTGTGCCTACGTTCAGTTTGCTTTATTAGCTTTATTAAATACCTGCTTATGTTTAAGTTGTTTGACGACACCTATATAATAACATTTAACTTTTTGTATGTGTTCTGTTCTAAAGCACAGTGTCTCAAAGTGCTTTAGTTTAAATAAGACACATAACACATGCCGTTTTTGTGGTTATTCGTGATTAATACTATATTATTAAGGACATTTTATTTTCGGTACGTTATTTAATGTATCTGTTTAAGTATAAAAACATATGGTTAGAGTAATTACGAAATTGGGGTAAAATTGTTATGTAAAATAACAATAAATGCAAAATTGGACTGCCCGAGTCTTTTGGCTTAGAAAAAAGTGTTTGTAAGTTTTTAGTTATTTAAATATAGTGAATTGAGTTTAAGAGACGACGAAGAACTCTTATTATGTCGAAGCAATATAACTTCATAAATTTCGGATATGTATAACAAAAATCTGTTTACAGACATCTGTTCTTGATTACATTGTTTCGTTTCGAATGGGAATCGAACTCACATTAGCCAAACTTTTTGAAATATAACGCTATTAAGATATAATGCAAACGATGCACTTGGGCTATTATTCTTTAGAGCACATAATATCAAATAAATACCTATATATTCTGTCTCAAAAAAAATTTACTATCTAAATTAGCGCCAACAAAAAACGAACTACTGTTTTACAACCAATATCCGGTACATAAAGCAAAATTGCTCAATTCTTAAAACACACATCATTAGTTTATTACTAAATAAAGAGACTAGACTAAAAACTAAATAGTATAATTATATTTAAGTCTACTATTACACGGTTTGATCGAACGTTGTAGACAAAAAAACTTTGATAAAAAGTATGGATGGAGGTGGACTATAATTTACTAGATAAAGCCCGCGGCTTTTGTCAATCTTGAGGGCAGTAATCTTTACAGTTTTAGAACCGAAAATAAAATATTTTTTATATAATAATGTTAGTTTTACAAGACCAAAACATAGCAAATAATAATACGAATTTATTTCAAATGAAGCACCGCTGTCTTTTCACGTAAAAACAAGTAACTTGGGTAAGTAAACAAGTAGTTAGTTGAGTAATAGAGTCATATTTTTGCCTATATCTTACTCTGTAGCGCGATTCTCTATTATCGAAACCATCGAACATCGAGAGTTTGACATTTAAGATGCAAAAATAGTTTCTCCGACGTCCACTAGAGGCGCTGATTATATTTTCATACAATATTTTTTGGTAGCTTGCCGTTTGTCGATACTCGATAGTAGTAGAGAATCGGTCTACTGTCTAAATAATTTAAATGACTTTGAAGTAGTTTATAGCTAATACCAATCAAAATCTATCATTTTCAAACAATTAGGCAAACAATAAACAAATAAACATACTTTTTAACAGCAAAACAGACAGACCTAAACATATAAGTAACATATATATATGTAACTATATACGCTTGATATATAATTTATAGTTAGACAAGTAATGATAATGTCTGTAGTATATAATTTATTAGTTGTCGTCTGTCGGCTAGTTCGTTGATCACATATAACATCTGTGTGGCCTGAGAGTTAATTACTGTGTCGAAAATGGTTAGTAGCATACTGTTTCTGTTTCATTGTCTTAATTTAGTTTCTAAGTATGTTTGTACAAAGTTTTTATTTTACTAATGGCTTCGTTTTATATCGTAGATACTTATGATAAGTGTTCTACCTTATTGTTGTAGTTGTTCAAGCCGCTTGAAAGGTTTCTGGCGTAGTTATGCGCCTATAATCTTAAATCAGATTTTGGTTATTGTCTACATTTTCATTGCATTTGGTATAGTCGGTTCGATTCCTAATTTTGTTTGAAGAAGGTGGTTCAAGGTCTGGTTATTAAGATGTGTGTTTAGTCGCTCGTGCGTAGTTAAACAATAATTAAATTAAAAATTATCTCTGCGCAACCCTAAGGTAGACTGGCAGAAAATGCCCCTGCCATTAAGTCCGCCTTTATACAAAGTTGTATATTAAGTTTTAAATAAATAAACATTTTTTATATAAATATCTAAGACGTTACTATTTCGGTAAACAAATCGAAGGATCTTAATTAACCTATGCTATTACATTTATTATATTACTTAAAGCAGATAGTACTTGTATTAAGTTTTTTAAATCTTACCTTAAATTGTTCAATGTTGGTAGCAGTCCAAGTCCTGAAAATAAACAGTTTTATCAAAACGTAAACGTAAACGTAAACGTAACGTAACGTCACACTAGTGACTGATAATAACAGGTAAATAAGTGTTGTAAATAGTAATAAATACTTATAATATTGATTACATAGTAGCTATTTGTGAATGGGAGATTAGAGTGAAACGTGAATCCGGTTGTGGGCACACGGTAGTGCACGGGCCAAGTGTAAATGATGACGAAATAAAATTAATAGGCTTATTACTTTTACTTTAATTTTAATAAAAACTGTAGAATCATTAAATCCAAGTTTACAATATATTAATTTATAATTTTGCTTTGCTTGACATATTAAGCTCACTCGAAAAACTAATCTTAGTTGACGACTTTTTTCTTTGTAGAACTCAGCATTCCAAAAAAAAAAACAGTTTTTAAATCTGTTACTTTATGATTGCTTCTAATCTACAGAAGAAATTAAGCAGTAAAAAGCTTAATTACGTATCACGGGCAACTGTTTCTAATAACCACAACAAAACTTATAACCCTAAAAATATACGTACCAATAAACTCATTCCTGACCCGTATCCTATCAGGCAGTCGCGGCGCGGAGATGATGAGACAGTTGATGAAGGCCACCAGTGCCGTCTTGTAGTCCGTCGTACTCGCATTCTTCAGCTCTTCCACCACCACGGTCAAGCGGTAACGCTCGTTCTTTAATGTCTGGAAGACAAAGATTTTTGGTAAAAATATGCCCATTATTACAGCTTAGTTGTGTTATAATTTTCCTATATGCTAACCCTCTTATTCATAAACACACTATAAACCCGTTTTAGTTAAAAAGCTACTATAATATATTTTCTCTTTTTCATTTCGCTAAGGAGTGAAAGAAACAAAACACTTTATAAGCCTTTTCATATATTTTATGAATAAGATAAGAGGGTTAGACTATTCTATTACTGGTTATTTACGGATTTTGACTACTTATGCAAGGAAATTATAGTAGTTAGTGTGATTGTGAAATAAGTCAAGAAACATTTAATATTTGCTTTTCATAGGGACTAAATAAATCTCTAGTAGTTTTCTAACCATGGCTCCTATAAGACACGATGATTATGATTTTTGGTCCAAGTTATAACTCAAATTGTCGCTTACCTTATACCGCTCAAGAGTATCGACCGCCCTGGCGTAGCCATCAGCATTGTACACACACAACGCTGACAAAAGCTCGAACACCTGATATAGAACATTCATTTAAATAATATGAAACATTAGAGGCACTATTATGAATTTTATGAAGGACAGATTTTTTATAGATTTTACATTGTTTGTTTTATTTAATTTAGACAGCCACATTGGCGCAGTAGTTAAGGTTGTCGGCACGCATTGCATTGAGAGGTCGTGCGTTCGATTCCCACACTGAACAAATATTTGTGCAATCTACAAAGGTTGTAGATTCTTAGTGCGGGAGTTGTCTTTTAGTAAAAACTTACCTGTTTCTTAACAGGCGGAGCGGGCGAGGTGAGCGCCGCGGCGAGCTTGCCCGTGTACTCGGCATGTTCTACGATGTAGTCCAGGCCCACGCGGCTCTCCATCGCCGATCTGTCGACAACAACAACACGAACAGTTTAGTTACAGAACAGAACAGTGAAAGAACTTGGCTCTAAGTCACAGCCGAGTGCCCAACCGTTATTAATAATTAATTTATGTATATTTTTTAAAATGATGTATTTTTTTTCAACCGTGCAATATCCTGATTGACCAATAGCATGATTTTAGTTCCAGGCAGCCTGCGATCACTGCCAGTGTAACCTACGCCAAAACGTCGGGTATTTTAAGGTAAAATGTGTGTCAGCGTTAATTCCCGTATTCTATTGAGAAATGACAAATAGCAGTTTTATACCGTTTTTTTCTTTTCTTGAATAATATATTTCTTTTAAGACACCTTAACTAAACACAAAAATGTATTACTCATAGTCAAGTAAAGGCTTTGCACTACTTCATAAACCGATACGGGTTAGCTCACGCTATTTCATTACACCGTCAAAACTAGTAATTACATCTGACTGCAACTGATATTTCTACTAACAAGACGTTTAGTTAAACATTTTAATTAATCTTTATCTGTTGCGTTAAAAAAAAACAGGCTTTATAACCGATATTGGCAATAAAGTAATTGATAATTTCAACATCTCGTTGGAGATAAGCATCGCAATCTACAGGGTGTTTTAAATATGCAAAATAATTCTATAGTACGACAACTTAGTATAGAGCACTAACATGTACCATTCATCTAGATTTTTATTGTAAATTCGGCCCCTTATTACACTTACACACTACACACCCTTAATACATTACTGTATCAAATATTAAAATGTCAGCTGTATAAGAATACGAGTCACTGAATTTCTCTCTCTCACATCGTATGGTTAGTGGTCAACCTAGTGTCAAAGTTGTTCAAGCCGCCCGAAGGCCTTTGACGTGGCTTAACGACTGTTATATTAATTGACAACAACCGAGACCGACTTTTTACGTGCCCTCCGAAGCACGAAGCTCCGTCTATGGAATGACCGCGCCAAGGTTTGCTTAATCCACAGATCGTTTACCGACCGGTGAGCGCAACTGGCTGGCGCCTCGAGTGGCTCTATGCAAAGTTGTCAGACTATAAGTTACAACATAACTTAGATATGCTATGTAAATTACTTGAGGCCCCCGGCTTCGCTTACTATGTTGGCTAAGTGCAGTATTCGCATATCTTAATTTTTGATAAATTAGTTGTAAGATTCTTTTGAATTAATTATGTGGGTGTTTAAATAATATTTGCTTCAAGGTTAAATACTAATTTTAGAATTCCGTTTTGACTTTACTTTCTAGTTACAATCAGAGACGTTGCAGCCCGGGTTAGATTTTCAAGTTAAGAATAAAATAGAATTTTGTAACTTAACCAACATTACTTAAAATAAAATTATGCAACGGGTCGCGGATTATCTTTTTGGTTAAAACTTAGTTTTCTGGATAACTGTAAACTCAGTTTAGAATACTTCGCATTAAAATATGAACCCAGTAGTAACATAATATATATAAATTATTATTATTTATAATTATTTTCTGGGTACGTTACCAGTCGACGATGGTGAGGAGAAATTCTACGACGCGTGACGCACTCCTTTTGTATCCATATTTTATATTGTAAATATATTGTATAATTGTAAATATTTTGTATTTTTTAAATTATTTCTAGTTTAGTTTAGTTGTTAAAAGTTATTTATAGTTAAGTTTTATTCTTATAAATTTCTGTACCATTGCAAATATATATATAAAAAATACTAATCTGTCCCATTGCTAGACAAGGATTTATTCCCGGAATGACTGAAGGGATTAAAGCTTTATCATCACGTTGAACAAGTGCGTGGAAATTACATTCCTTCAAGAGCTGTTTTATATACTCTTAGGCATGCAAGATTACCTCACGCTATTTTTCCTCATTTATGATTTCCTATATTTTGTAGTAAGTGGTCAATCTTGTGTCAAAGTTCAAGCCTGTGACTTGTTTTACCGATAGTTAAGGAATTCTTTAATTATTAAAATTTAATAACTTTTGCGCTTTTTATTTACATATCAGTTAAACAGTGTGTAATGGTCAAAGGTTAATTTGAACTGACTTTAATTTAGTTACTGTGAGTCAATACAAAAGTAATTCAATTTATTACAGATGGATAGTAATTTAAACCTAGCAGTTTTTATTCGCCGTAAATATCAGCAACGTGTTAAGTGTATTTCTTATTTTATTTCTAGAACTAGGAATTTAGTTGTCTAGTTTAAGACTTCTTTAAACTACTCATTATGAACTTAAGAAAGAAATCAATTACTATTTGCATTACTGGATACTAGTCTTAGAAGAAGTTAAACATCTGTAATTAAAGTATTTTGTATTATTTGGGTTTTTTTTTCAAAACGATAACTGCCGCCCTAAGAATTGCTGTTTTGGCAAAGGGACTTTTACAGACATACAAAGAACGGATATAAATTACAACCATTGTTACAACCAATTGTTCATATTAAAAAAAAATGGGTTATATTTTGACCATTAATAACATTATCTACATTCTATACAAAATACTAAGAATGAGGAAAACATTAAGAGTTATATAAGTGTCTAAACCACATAATTTAGGTTAAGGCTATCCACCACATTGACAGCATTGAGCCTTCGAGAACATTTTACATAGAGCCCGTATACCTAATGTCGTTAACCTATCGATTTAATTCAAATTTATTCTAACGCCTGCTAGGACTACTCTATAAAAAGTCGCGGGAAAAACCAACGAAATTATTATTGAAATCCGTTAAGAATTTTTGAATAAAACGGTCTATATGCTCGCAAATGTCATGTGTGGTGAAGTAAATATATAACAGTTCACACAAAGTATCCTTATTACCAATGTTCTACAGACGATACAATCCGGTACCGAGAGTTTAAACATTAAAAATGTACTTTATAAATTGTTTCTACGACACCTGATAAAGGCGCTGATTGGATTCTCATGCTAAATTCGATAGCCGGATGTCGACAGTCTACAGTAGAAGAAATCGCCTGTCTAATGCCTGAATATTTTTCACCATAAAGCGTGTAACTAAGCGATTAGCGTAGTAAGAAAGTCATATCTACGCTACGTTTACTGTGTGGGGGCTGTATTTAGTTTCGAATCTTCTGTTCATAAGATTACATCAGCAGCGCAATTTTTCTCTGCAGTCGGTACTGTCCAGTATCGAGAATTTGACATTTAAAATGTACTGCTAAAATAGTTCCTACGGAGCCCGTTAGAAGCGCTGATCAGAAATTCATGCAGAATTTCTCGATAGCTAGCCGATTGAAGGCAGTCGACTTTAAGCGCTATTGAATAGATTAACTACCGCTAAATGTACCTACCTCAGAAACCGAGGGTTAGTGGTTTCTAGGACTTAACAAAGTTCTTTATGGCACAAAACTTAGTACCTATTGAAGTATCTGTTAAACGTTAAATAAGTAAATTGCTTAGAGATTGTAACGTCTCCGCATGGGAAAGATGTTATGTATGTATAATAAATT